>NC_058376.1:85902073-87102073 GCF_018350175.1 Felis catus | reverse complement strand
GCTTCTTTCACTCAGAAATACCATGTGCTTTTCCTATATCAGGAATTACTCACTACAAATCAATTTTAATGGCTGAGGAGTGTTATATTTCATGAATGTACCATATACTTGGGCATTCAGGTTATTTCCTTTTACTGTAACAAGCAGCTTGTCAGTTGATTTCTTTTTCTTTGCTTTTAAAAAAATCAGTGTTCTAGAAAATACTGTGTTGTCCTTTTCATCTGCCTTTTGCATGCGTGTGTGAGTCACAGTCTTCCTGGGTGTTAGTATGTAATTTGTCCTGGACGTGGATTTGTTGTGACTCCATCTACCTACATCATGTTTCTCTTTGCGGCAATGACCGCTTGTTTTCCACACTGTTCAGTGGTTATAAAAACAAGTGTTACGCAGCGCTCTGTTTCCTGAGTGCACTGTTCACACAGGCTCACTCTCCCTTCCTGTCTTCCAGCGGAGGCTGGTCTCCAAGTCTCCAAGAACACACCATCGTAAACAAAGTTCTCTGAACACCTACTGATTGACAATGTGGTGTATTTTTATTTAAAATGACTGTTCACTTGCTATTCTGAAAACATGTAACCTTGACCTTTATATTCACCTCAGTTTTAATATTCTTTTAAATGGCAGCGGTATAAAAAAAAGGTGACTTCGTTCTTGATGTTACTTCTGAACGGCATGTAGGATAATACAATGTAAAGTAATAAATGAACAGCTATGCATCCATCGTATTTATATTGACATGCTTTGAAGAGTGCAATTAAACAACATATGGGCTTCTAATGTTGCTCCTCTCTCTTACTTTGATTGTGAGGTGGGAGAATTGTCATGGGAATCATTATAGAACTTCAGAGAAGCCCTGAGTGGTATTTCTTGACTTCCTTGTGAATTCAGGTTTCTAAATCAAGTCTTACACATTGGTCACATTTCTGTTTAGTGCATCATGAAAATGCTAATTAGAATCTTATTTAGCTAAAAACATGCAGGGAAGCGCATATTGGTCGTTCTGGGCTGGGTGACCTCTGGAAGCAGGGGCCAGATAGGGTCCAAGGTGGGATAGGGTGTGGACATGGCAGCCACAGTCCTGAAGAGCCAAGGAGGCTGGCTTGGTCACAGAAAGTAGGAGAGCTGGGGTAATGGGGTTCAAGTGTCCAAGCTGCTAAGGGCTTGACTTTAACTGAACAAACCTGAAAACCTAGTGTTCCTGCAGGTGCCTGAGGCTGTTTTTCTTTTTGAAAAAAATTTTTTTAATGTTTTTTTATTTCTGAGACAGAGAGAGACAGAGCATGAGTGGGGGAAGGGCAGAGAGAGAGGGAGACACAGAATCCAATGCAGACTCCAGGCTCTGAGCTGTCAGCACAGAGCCCAATGCGGGGCTCGAACTCACAGACTGTGAGATCATGACCTGAGCCGAAGTCGGTCGCTCAACTGACTGAGCCACCTGAGGCTGTTTTTCTATGCACGGTCATCTGTTTTCTTTTGGTGATCCTCATTGTTTAGTGACTTGAGATGGAGCCTGTGCTCTGAAGTGTTTTAAATCCAAATCAGAAGGACACTGAGGATCAGTTTGAGAGAGAGACTAAACTATGTAGCCGAGTGAGAGATAACTACACAGACTTTTCCACTCATTCCATATGTTTGTTCAGTTCTGCTCTGCACCAGAGAGTACTGTTGTTGGAATTTAGTAATGAATGTGACATGATTTCCCTACCCTTAAGGAGTGAATGTGTGATTCAGCATCTGAACGTAGTGGCCTCAAATGAAGGAAGCATGGGTTTCTCACAGCTGTAGATTTCAGTGAGCGAGATGCTAACGGTTCTGAAATAAAAACGGATTTGAAGGTCAGGACTGGCAGCACTGGGTGAGGAGTCAGGAGATGTGGTCATGGGCAGAGGCTGGCAGGTGGATAAGTGGACAGGCGTGGAATCGGGGGCGCTTGTACAGTCGTGAAGGCATCATCGGTGTGTGTAGCTAGTTTTGATGTGGGGCTGCTCTGAAGGCTTGGTGTCTCTGAAGGTCCTTGAAGTCACACTTTCTTCACCATGACACATTCTTAGAACTGCCCCGTTCCAGAACTGGGCAGTTCTAAGAATGGGGTGTGGACATGGCAGCCACTAGCTCTAGACCAATGCTACTCAAGTGTGGTCAGCTGACTGGTGCCAAGAGATAAGTACAAACATTGAGAGTAAGCACTTAGTAATTTCTTTCTTTCTTTTTTTTTTTTAAAGATTTATTTTTTAATGTTTATTTTTTGAGAGAGAGAGAGAGAGAGAGAGTGAGCAGGGGTGGGGCAGAGAGAGGGAGACACAGAATCCGAAGCAGGCTCCAGGCTCCACACTGTCAGCCCGACGTGGGGCTCGAACCCACGAACTGTGAGATCATAACCCAAGCCCAAGTCAGGTGCTTAACCGACTGAGCCACTCAGGCGCCCCAGCACTTAGTAATTTCTATAGCAACTTGACATTGTAGCCACATCCAAGCATGTGAGCAGTGGATTAGTTTGTTTGGACAGCATATAGACCCGTTTGGGTTTTGTGGGACTTACACGTGGGAGGAAGTTCATATCTGGCTGAGCCAGGGACTAGTCATGTGCAGTGGGACCACATATCTTTCCTTAATGAACAGAAACAAAACAAAACACAACAGAAAACAACCTGGTTCTTCATGACAGTAGTTTGACAAACACCTCTTTAGACCAAGCTCAAAGGTAACAGGAGGTAAGGCTGTGAGTACCAAGGTCAAGAACTTAAATATAAAACATTGATCACATTCCAGTTTCATTTTGGGTCTTGGTCAATGAACAGACTTCCCTTCTTCTCTTCTCTTTCCTCCCTGTCATCAGCATGTATTTTTTTTCATGAACATTATTTTTCTGTGCAAATTATACACAATTCTATACTTATGTTCTGTGTACATTACACATATTTCGTAATATGTCATTTTAAATAACGTTGTAGCATTTTGCTTTGTTTATATGCCACATATTTTAGCTCCTTTGTTTGGGAGCTCTTTTTCCTATTATAAACAGTGTATCTATGAATATTTTGTGCAAATTAGCTTTCTTTTCTCTTTATTTTGGTTTCCTGAAGTCTGTACCCAAAGGAGAAATAACTGTGTCAAAGAGTCACAGTTGGATTGATCTCTAGAAGGATGGAACCGATTTATACTGTGAGACTCCATCCAGGTTTTCTCTGTGGCTTCAGGCTTTGTAGTTTTCATACTTTCTGCTGGTTTAGTAGGCATATACTTGCCCTGGGATTTTTTTTAATGTTTTTAAGTTTATTGATTTATTTTGAGAAAGACAGAGGTAGCGCAAGTTGGGGAGGGCCAGAAAGGGAGACAGAGAATCCCAAGCATGCTCCACACTGTCAGCTTGGAGCCCGATGTGGGGCTCGAACTCACAAAACCGTGAGATCACAATTCGAGCCGAAACCAAGAGTCTGACACTTAATTGACTGAGCCACCCAGGCGCCCCTGCCCTGAGATTGTTTTACCATGCTTATTACTTCAGGAGGTAGTGAGGATGTGATGATTTGATTTTAATATTTTCTCACAGTTAAAACTAAATGATCTTAAAAGAAAAACTTACCAAGTTGAACCTGAATGCTGACGTCTTGTGACTTTATCAGTTTTTACATAGCTGGGATATAAACTTTTCTTCGTTGTACTTGTCATCTTTCCTCATTCTGTGATGATTGGTTTTCTATTTGTTTCATTATATTATGTGGTATAAAACTTGTTCATTAGTGTTTACATTTTTATACTCAATTACGCCATCTTTCTATGCTGTATTTTCACGGCCAGAAATTATTTCCCCCTCATAAGTGGGATAAAATATGCTATTCTGCGGCTCATTTCCAGCTTTTTAAATGCTTATCTCTTGGAGCTCTCTGGACCTTATTACATACAGTGTTTGGCATAAGATGCGGATCTAGGTTAATTTTATTGTATACTGGTATCTAACTTCCCCAATAACTTTTATTAGTGATTCCCCCTTATTTTTGCATTTCTTGTGGTTTGATATATATTAAGCAGTTACCATAGAATGTGTTTTTGGAATCTCTATTCATATGCTACCATTTATTTAAAATATTAATGCAATATATATGAATTTCATTTGTAATCTGTTTAAAAAAAATTTTTTTTTTTTTTGAGACAGAGAGAGAGCATGAACAGGGGAGGGACAGAGAGAGAGAGGGAGACACAGAATCTGAAGCAGGCTCCAGGCTCTGAGCTGTCAGCACAGAGCCCGACGCGGGGCTCAAACCCACAGACTGTGAGATCATGACCTGAGCCGAAGTCGGACGCTTAACTGACTGAGCTACCCAGGCGCCCTGTAATCTGGTTTAATAAGCACTCTACCACCATGACTTGAGAAAAGTATTATTTTGTATTCTGCCCTGATATTCTTTGAGTTGTATTTCATTGTTCGTTGGTAGTTTTCTAACAATGATTTTTTTCTTTAAACATTAAAAAAAATTTTTTTCTAAAGACATACCGCATCAAATCTTGAGATGAAGGACATTAAGAGAGAGGCCCCCCCAAGTCTTCACAATCTAGTGCAGTGTGTGTACTCTGCCAACATTATTACAAAAACCAAGATGTGATCCTAGTTTCCGCAGTTTTGACACAGTGCTTATATGAAGGAAGGTCCTGCCCGATTTCATGGCTGTACTCTTGGCCACAAGAAGGCAAGTGCTTTACGGGCATTTTCCGGGGCAGTAATCTTAGTGGGGGCGTGGCTGGTTAATGAGAGCACGAGGTTGAGGGTTTGAAAACTAAGAATCAGTTAGCTCAGCTCTGATCCCAGGCTCTAAAACTATTCTCTGTGCTTTGGTCACAGAGGAAACGGGAGGGATAGACTTGTCAGCATACACTGGTCATCATTAATGAAAGAAGCTGTTCAGAGCACATGGCATGGAGTACTGTCTTTGTATGCAAAATAAAGTGTCTTATAGGGCCACTGTTTAGACATTAATAAGGCAGGAGGGAAGAAAACGTTAGACCATTAGACTAAAGTGTGTGTTTGTTCTGTATGGGGTAGCTTTGAGGGGGTTTGTGTCTCACTGTGTCCTGAAGCTTTCGTACTGCTGGCAAGTCCTGTGGGCAGTGCCTCCATCTCGGAGCCCCTAGTGGACAGGCACATACTGCTTCAGAGGCCAGCATGTGTCAGATGGAGGAGACCCATGGATGTTTGTAATAGAATCCTTTCCTATGTGGGGCCATTTGTCTGTGAGTGCTGAAGCATTTTCCTCTCTGATTATCGACTTTGTGACAGTATCAAGTGACTCCAGACTGAGAACGAATGTTTGGGGTATGTTAAATTTTTATCAAATTTCCTAAGAAGTCAAGAAGTCTTGGCAATGAAATTAGCAAAGACCTTGTGATTATTTTAGAGATTACTTTATAAACTCTTGCATTATATAGCTATCGTGTATTTTTTTCTCCAGAAAAATGCTGCACTTGAACGCTTTTCTTCCTCTGTTTGCTGGTTTCTTGGTTCTCCTGCTCGTGGCTTAACATATTTTTCTGATAGATTAGTATTTGTTGCCCCTAGCCTGTGTGGCTGACTGGCTCACTGTTTTCTTCCTTGTTTCCTCCAATTATAAAATGACTGAGCTAATAGGAGATACGTGTAGCACACAGACCTGTAGCTCATAATAAATAATTGCTATGAATGCTTTATAGTATAGAACGTATCTCATCCTCTTTGAACTTGACGAAACCATGTGAGGTGGGAATTATTGCTGCAGCCATGCTTGTAAAGGAGAATCCTGAAGCTCAGAGACTGAATGACAACCTGTCTTAGGCCACAGAGCTAATTAGTGGTAGTTCAGGACCCTGGTTACAAATCTCATATTTTCCCTGGTATATCTTCTGGTTTGAATTCTTTTGATTGGGTTCCATTTTATTGGAAGAGAATGGAAGTGTTATTTTTTTTTTTTTAATCACAATATGTGGTGCTCAATTTAATGGGCTTAATGAATAACTGGCCATTATAATGATAACAAGTTTTTTAAGGGTTATGACTATGCAAAAAACACCTATTTAAAAAAAAAAACATTTGAAAATATTTAATTTGATGATCAAGTGAATGTAATATGCCTCTGAAGAACTTTTCTAGTTTTATTCAAATGATCTCTTTCAAAGGGAAACAGTTATCCAGAAGCACCAGCTAAATAACTGAGGTTTCTGGATGCTATTTTATAGTCAAATTTAAAAAATTTAATTTGCAAGTGTTTGTTGCCAGAGTGTAAACTTGCAATTGATTTTTGCCTATAAATCTGTATTCTATGACCTGGCTAAATTCATGTATTAGTTTTACTCGTTAGTAGTTTTTAGATTTTTAAGGATTTTACATATAGAGTACATGTATGTACTGATTTTCTGTATGTACAGATATTCTGTGTCATTGAAAGAAGAGAAGAATATCTTTGAATCGAAGAACCCCTGCTAAAAGAATATAAAACTTTATGTTCCCGGAGACTTGCACTGATCAGGGAGGGAGAATGATGAGACAGGATTGCCGTGGTGGTAGTTGGTTCACTGGCCAAACTTCTCGTTTCCCTTTTGGTCCCGTACCCAAGTTTGGAGAGTCCAACAAGCATGTTTATTTCCCAGGCCCTCTGAGGCTCTCGCCTGACTGGGAGATTGTGAGCAGCTGTCCGGAGCACCTGGAATCCAGGTTTGGGGCAGACGCTGATGCTGTGGGTGGCTGTGGAAGCTCAGAGGGTCATTGCAGATGACTACAACAGCCAGGTGGCCTTTTGCTGGGCTTTGTCTTCATCATTTGCCCTCTTTCCCTTCCCTTTTCTTTATCTAAATGACGTGGCGAGATATCCTTGGCTAATGTTGTGACCTGTCTCTTTCTTCTAGAATTCTGAAGGTGGACTCTATGTATGCATGAATACATTTTTGGCCTTTGGAAGGGAACATGTTGAAAGACATTTTCGAAAAACTGGACAGAGTGTGTACATGCACCTGAAAAGACATGTGCGAGAGGTGAGCTGCACGTTTGGAGAACTGGCCTTGGTATCTTTCCTGTGGCATTGTCGTGGTGTGGTTTATCACATGGAGAGTTTACTGTGCCCACATGACTTCTTATTCCTTTTGAGGATGGGAAACAAAAATGGGACCCTTTGCAGAAATTCACAGGTTTCCCCAAACCCTGTGTAACTCAGTTTAATTTTTCTCTTCCTCTGAATTTCTGATTGGTGTCAAGAAGACATGGGTCAACTGAATGAAAAAAAAGTTAAGCAAAAAAATACAGACAAGTACACAAAATAATGCCAGAAATGCAAAAATCAAAAGTAAAAAATATTTGGAAATTTTTGCTTAAGATTTTTTTGTTTTGTTTTGAGCGAGAGAAAGAGCTTTCCTGAAAGTTCAAGTCCCTTTTGTTTCCCTCTCCAGTAGTAACCATGGCTGCAAATTTGTTCTCGTTCCTATATAGGTCATTCTATTTTATTTACGTATGGATAGTCATGAACAATATGTAGAATGACTTTATATGGTTTAAAGATGTAGATACATACTATCCAACTGTTACTTATAATTCTGTGTCGAGCTTTATCTTTTCACATTGTTCTTGAAACCTATTCATGTTGCAATGTGCCTGAATGTACTTACTTCATTTTATTATTTGTTTGTTATTCCCTCTTGTGAGTACCTTGTCATTTATTATTCTTTTGTTCTATTAATGAACATTTAGATTGTTTCCTTTTTTTATTTGCTTCTACAAATAGTGCAACAATTAACATTTTTATTCATTTCTCCCGGGGGTACATGTGTAAGATTTATTTTGGAAATAAGTATATCTCAAAGTGGTAATGCTGGCTTGTAGAGGTACTTATTTTCATTTTTGCTAGGTATTGCTAAATCTTTCCCCAGAGTGGTTGCACTCAATTTCTACTTCTGTCTGCACTGATTAGCAATTCCTGTTTTCCCACCCCCCATCAACACTTGGTCAGACTTTTGATTTTTGCCAATCTAACGGTTGTAAAGTGGCGTCTAAATAACTGGCATTTCCTTTTGTGAGGGTTGAACATGTTTATATATGTTTATTGGCCATTCTGGTTTTTTCTTCTCTGATTTTTCCTGTTTTCTTATGGTCTATGGCTTATCTTTTTGCTTCATTTATGAATTCTTTTATGCAGAAGTTTATTTTTATTTTTATTATTTTTATTATTATTTTTTTAATTTTTTTTTCAACGTTTTTTATTTATTTTTGGGACAGAGAGAGACAGAGCATGAACGGGGGAGGGGCAGAGAGAGAGGGAGACACAGAATCGGAAACAGGCTCCAGGCTCTGAGCTATCAGCCCAGAGCCTGACGCGGGGCTCGAACTCCCGGACCGCGAGATCGTGACCTGGCTGAAGTTGGACGCTTAACCGACTGCGCCACCCAGGCACCCCTATGCAGAAGTTTTGAATTCAATGTTAGATTTATTAACCTTTTCTCTTATGAATTGTGCCTTGTGTATCTTATCTATGAAATTATTTCCCAACTCAAGGTCATAACAGTATTTCTTTTAATACTTTTTTTTGAAGTGCATGTGTATTTGCATGAGCATATGTGTGTTTTAGCATTTTTGGATTTTAATCCATCTGTAGTTTATTGTATTTGTGTGAAGTATGGGAATCTGTTTTTTATTTTCCATACTGAAAACCAGTTTTCCTGCTGTGGTAGGCTAGTGCAATCTTTCTAAATGATTTATAGTATCATCTTTTTGTATATTTTATTTATTTATTTTTTCATTTAAAACTATTTTATGTATTTATTTATTTATTTTAATATAATTTGTTGTCAAATTGGCTAACATACAGTGTGTAAAGTGTGCTCTTGGTTTTTGGGGTACATTTCCATGATTCATCGCTCATCCCAACAAGTGCCCTCCTAAGTGTTCATCACCCATTTTCCCCTCTCCCCCATTCCCCCATCCCCGCTCCATTTATTCTCTTAAGAGTCTCTTATGGTTTGCCTCCTTCCCTTTCTGTTTGTAACTATTTTTTTTCCCCTTCCCTTCCCCCATGATCTTCTGTTAAGTTGCTCAAGTTCCACTTATGAGTGAAAACATATGATATCTGTCCTTTCTTTTCGTACATTTTAACTTGCCATTCATAGTTGGGTCTGCTTTGGGGCTCTTGGTTCTTTTCTGTTGATCTTATTTTTCTGAATCTGCATTGGTGTGGCCAGCCTTGATATCTGGTGGTACAAACACTTTTTCCAGAACTTTTCTGGGTTTAGAAATTTATTTTTCTATACAGATTTTAGAATCAGTTCATCTAGTTTAAAACATCCTGTTGAGATTTTGATCAGGATCACATTGAATTTGTAGATTATAATCTATAGCATTGGTTAAGCTCCACAAGGGCAGGGCTTTTTGTCTGTTTTGTTCAGTTCTGTGCTCTCAGCACTTAGCTGTCCCAACACACAGTAGGTGCTTCATAAATATTTAGTGAATGAGTATTCAAAATGACATAGTTCATTTTGAATCAGTTCAGTATTCAGTTCTCTTTTGTCTCCTTCAATAGTATTTTGTAATTTTCAGTAAAAGAGCTTGCATTTTGTAAGATTTTCTTAAATGCTCTGTAATTTTTGTAACTATTGTTACTGCTAACTTTTACTTACTATATTTTAATTGGTTATTGATGATGTTTGGGGATGTTATTAATTTTCAAGTATTGATTTTTATACTTAGCGACACTATTCAGCTTTCAGTCCTAATAGCTAGTAGACTGTCGGAACTTCTAGTCAGTGCTGATTTGAGGTTCATCTAATCGTTCATGCTAGCCTGCCTAATATATTCTCTGTTTAAGTTCCAGACAAAGGAGAGATCCCAAAATTGGACAGTGGGCAGAGTAGGAGGAAGAGGAGGAAGAGAGGCCAGGAGGTCAGATAAGCCATCACCTCAATGATTAAAATAGTCTAATATTGGCCAGATATTACATGATTTACATTCACTGCTCCTGTTATGTGGGGCATAGCAATTCTTATGAGGTCCGCTTTGTCCTGAACAGATGTCCTAGTATAAAATGATGAAGTTTTAGGAAACTGGGGTGGGGTGGGGAATGAAACTGAGGCCCAGAAGCTTGAAATAACTTGCTCACTAAGCTTGTGGCAGAATTGCGGAATGGTGGTAATTTCACATAGTTAACTCTGCCTCTGAAGTCTTCAGTTAAATATTTCACTCCCTGACTACAACCTTCTCTCAGTTTAGCTCTGTCACTCATTTATTCTGATTTCACTCTGTTGTTCTCCCTCCTTGAGATTTCCAGGCCCATGACTTGTCCAGGCGGCCACTGCTTCTGTTTGTTAAGCCTGCTTCTCATGACTTGAAACATTCTCTTACCACCAGTGCCTTCAAAGATCCTTTGCCCTTTGTCTCGCCTACACTGTCCCCAGAGCTCCAGCCAGTCATGCCATCAGCATCATCATGGGTTCTGTGTGCATACTGTGAGCAATTCTGCACCACCATGGTCTGGGGCCATGTCAGACTCCTGGTCTTCCCCCCTCTGCTGGGCGCACTCACTGTCCAGCAAATTTGGCCTGCACCTTCTCCCACTCCAGATTCTGGATGCAGTCTTCAAGACTTCCATCCTTAGAAAACAATTTGACTGGTACTTTACCAAGAAAACAGGGACCCTGGACAGGAACTTCCTGAACTCCTGTCTTGCCTCCTGGGAACCCATTGCATCTGGTTCCTCCATCCCAGCAGAAAGCTATGTTCTGTCTGTCCTCACAGCTCTGTTTCCTCTTCCTCATAAACTTGCTCCTTCCTTAACTCCCTTTTCTTCAATGTCTCCCTCTTCTGGCTTTTTCCTCCCACCTTAAAAAAAAAACAAAAAACCACCACTCTTAGACAGACAAAAGCTAAAGGAGTTTGTGACCACTAAACCAGCCCTGCAAGAAATATTAAAGAGGACTCTTTGAGTGGGAAAGAGACCAAGAGCAACAAAGACTAAAAAGGAACAGAGAAAATCTCCATGAACACCAACTTTACAGGTAATACAATGGCACTAAATTAATATCTATCAGTAGTAACTCTGAATGTAAATGGACTAAATGCTCCAATCAAAAGATACAAGATATCAGAATGGATAAAAAAATGAGATTCATCTATATGCTGCCTGCAAGAGACTCATTTTAGACCTATACCTGCAGATTGAAAGTGAGGGGATGGAGAACCATTTATCATGCCAATGGACCTCAAGAGAAAGCTGGATTAGCCATAGTTATATCAGACAAACTAGATTTTATTTTTTTATTTTATTTTATTATTTTTTTTCAGACAAACTAGATTTTAAACCAAAGACTGTAACAAGAGATGAAGAAGGGCACTATATCATAATAAAGGGATCTATCCAATAAGAAGATCTAACAATTGTAAATATTGATGCCCCCACTGTGGAACACCCAGATATGTAAATCAATTAATAACAAACATAAAGAAACTCAGTGATAACACTATAAGAGTAGGGGACTTTAACACCTCACATGCAACAATGGATAGATCATCCAACCAGAAAATCAACAAGGAAACAAGGGCTTTGAATGACACCCTGGACCAGAGAGCTTAACAGATATATTCAAAACATTTCATTCTAGCTCAGCAGAATACACATTCTTTTTGAGTACACATGGAACATTCTCCAGAATAGATCACATGCTAGGTCACAAATCAGCCCTCAACAAGTACAAAAAGGTAGAGATCATACTATGCATATTTTCAGATCACAACACTGGGACACTTGAAGTCAATCACAAGAAAAAAATTTAGAAAGACCACAAATACATGGAGGTTAAAGAACATCCTACTAAAGAGTGAATGGGTTTATCAGGAAATTAAAGAAGAAAAAAAATATATGGAAGCAAATGCAAATGAAAACACAACCTTCCCAAACCTTTGGGATGCCACAAAAGCAGTTATAAGAAGTAATTATATAGCAATACAGGCCTACCTCAAGAAACAAGAAAAGTCTTCAATATACAACCTAACCTTATATCTAAAGGAGCTAGAAGAGGAACAGCAAATAAACCCTAAACCTAGAAGAAGGGAAATAGTAAAGATTAGAGCAGAAATAAATGATGTGGAAACAAACAAACAAACAATTCATTAGAATAGATCAATGCAACTAGGAGCTGGATTTTGGAAGAATTAATAAAATTAATAAACCCGTAGCCAGACTCATCAAAAAAAAAAAAAAACAAAGAAAAAGGACCCAAATAAATCATGAATGAAAGAGGAGAGATCACAACCAACACCATAGGAATACAAACATTATAAGAGAATGTTATGCAAAATTATATGCCAACAAATTGTGCAATCTGGAAGAAATGGATGAATTCTTAGAAACATATAAACTACCAAAAGTGAAATGGGAAGAAACAGGAAATTTGAACAGACTGGTAACCAACAAAGAAATGGAATCCGTAATCAAAAATCTCCCAACAAAAGTCCAGGGCCAGATGGCTTCCCAGAGGAATTCTCTCAAACATTTGAAAAAGAGTATCTTTTCTTCTTAAACTGTTCCTGAAAAATAGATATGGAAGGAACACTTCTAAACTCATTCTGTGAGACCACCATTACTTTGATCCCCAAATGATACAAGACCCCACTAAAAAGAATTACAGGCCAATATCCCTGATGAACATGGATGTAAAAATTCTCAACAAGATATTAGCAAATTAAATTCAACAGTACATTAAAAGAATTATTCACCAGGATCAAGTGGGATTTATTCCTGGGCTTCAGGGGTGGTTAAATATTTGCAAATCAATCAATGTGATATACCACATTAATAAGAGAAGGGATAAGAACCATATTACCCTTGCAATAGATGCAGAAAAAGCATTTGAAAAAATGTAGCATCCATTCTTGATAAAAACCCTTAACAAAGTAGGGATAGAAGGAACATGCGTCAACATCATATAGACCATATATGAAAGACTCATAGCTAATATCATCCTCAATGGGGAAAAGCTGAGAGCTTTCCTCTATGGTCAGGAACAACACTCTCATCATTGTTATTTAACATAGTACTGGAAGTTCTAGCCTCAGTAATCAGACAACAAAAAGAAATAAAAGGCATCCAAATCAGCAAAGAATTATTTGCAGACAACATGATACCCTATGTAGAAAACCCTAAAGACTCCACCCAAAAATTGCTAGAACCGATACACGAATTCAGCAAAGTCACAGGATACAAAAATCAATGTACAGAAATATGTTGTATTTCTATATACCAACAATGAAGCAGCAGAAAGAGGAATTAAGGAATTGATCTCATTTACAATTGCACCAAAAACCATAAAATATCTAGGAATAAACCTAACCCGAGGAGGTGAAAGATCTGTATGCTGAAAACTATAGAATACTTATGAAAGAAACTAAAGATGACACAAAGAAATTGAAAAACATTCCATACTCATGGATTGTAAGAACAAATATTGTTAAAATGTCTGTACTACTCAAAGCAGTCTACACATTTAATGCAATCCCTATCAAAACACTACCAGCATTTTTCACAGAGTTAGAACAAACAATCCTAAAATATGTATGGAATCACAAAATACTCTGAATAGCCAAAGCAATTTTGAAAAAGAAAAGCAGAGTTGGAGGCATCACAATTCCGGACTTCAAGCTATATTTGAAAGCTGTAGTGATAAAGACAGTATGGTACGGGCACAAAACCAGACACATAGGTCAATGGAACAGAATGGAAAACCCAGAAATAGGCTCAAAACTGTATGGTCAACTAATCTTCGATAAAATAAGAAAGAATATCTAATGGAAACAAAGACAGTCTCTTCAACAAATGGTGTGGAGAAAACTGGACAGCAACATGCAGAAGAATGAAACTGGACCACTTAGCAGCATACACAAAAACAGATTCAAAATGGATGAAAGACCTAAATGTGAGTGAGACAGGAAACCATCAAAATCCTAGAGGAGAACATAGGCAGTAACCTCTTTGACATTAGCCATAGCAACTTCTTATTCAATGTGTCTCTGGAGGCAAGGGAAACAAAAGCAAACATGAACTATTGGGACTTCATCAATATAAAATGCTTCTGCACAGCAAAGGAAGTCAACAAAAACTGAAAGGCAACCAACGGAATGGGAGAAGATATTTGCAAATAACATATCTGGTAAAGGGTTAGTATCCAAAATCTGTGAAGAACTTATCAAACTCAACACCCCAAACCCCCCAAATAATCCAGTTAAGAAATGGGCAGAAGACATGAATAGACATTTTTCCAAAGAAGACATCCAGATGGCCAACAGACACATGAAAAGATGCTCAACCTCACTCATCATCAGGGAAGTACAAATCAAAACCATGATGAGGTATCACCTCATACCTGTTGGAATGGCTAACATTAACAACACAGGAAACTGCACATGTTGGCTAGCCTGTGAAGAAAGGGGAATGCTCTTACACTGTTGGTGGGAATGCAAACTGGTGTGGCCACTCTGGAAAACAGTGTGGAGTTTCCTCAAGGAATTAAAAATAGAACTACTCTGCCATCCAGCAGTTGTGCTACTAGGTTTTTACCCAAAGGATACAAAAATGCAGATTGGAAGGTACACATGCAGCCCAATTTTTATAGCAGCAGTATCAATGATAGCCAAACTATGGAAAGAACTCAAATGTCCAATGATTGCTGAATGGATAAAGAAGATGTGGTGTGTATATATGTATATATGTGTACATTCCATAAATATGTATACATTCCATAAGTATATATATGGAATATGGAATATTAGTCATCAAAAAGAATGAAGCCTTGGGGCACTTGTGTGGCTCAGTTAAGCGTCTGACTTCAGCTCAGGTCATGATCTCATGCTTCATGAGTTCGAGCCCCCTGTCAGGTTCTGCGCTAACAGTGCAGAGCCTGCTTCAGATTCTCTTTTTCCCTCTCTCTCTGCCCTTCCCCTGCTCACATGCATTGTCTCTGTCTTTCTCAGAAAAAATAAATAAACCTTAAGAAAAGAATGGAATCTTGACATTTGCAAGGACATGAGCTAGAGTGTATTATGCTAAGTGAAACAAGTCAGTCAGAGAAAGGCAAATACCATATGATTTCACTCATATATGGAATTTAAGAAATAAAACAGGTGAACATAGGGTAAGAGAAAAAAAAAGAGAGGGAGGCAAACCATAAGAGACTCTTAACTATAGAGAACAAACTGATGGTTATCAGAGGGGAGGCAGGTGGGGGATGGGGGGTCTAGATGATGGATATTAAAGAGGGCACTTGTGATGAGCCCAGGGTGTTGTGTGTAAGTGATGAATCACTAAATTCTACTCCTGAAGCCAATATGAAACTATATGTTAAGTAGTTAGAATTTATATAAAAACTTGAAACAAACAAAAAGAACACATCACTAATTGTCTGTATAGTGTCCTCATTTGATCATCCTATTCTTCAACTAAAGTAAGTGTCTCTAAAAACTTCTCATCATCTCTACTATACCTCCCTGGAAGTTCAGCGTTGCCATCCGGTTGATCTTCCTGCTAATCCACTAAACTGCCAGGGCTGCAGTGACCGCTCATTTATCATGCTTGGTGGATATGTTTCAGCTCTGATTTTACTTGGCCTTACAAGCATTTGAACTTGTTTTCCTCTTGGAACCGCTCCTCTCCTGCTTTCTTTGGCACCATTCTTTCCTGGCTTCCTGCTGTTTTTTAGGCTGCCTTTTCTGACTTTCTTTCACTAGCATCTCTTCATTCATTTATTCCTTAAATATCCACACTTCCTAGGGTGCCTTCGGACTATCTTTCTCTGAAAACTGTTCTTCCTCATCAGTGTTGTCCATTTACTTGTTTAATCACTGTCTCTGAACTCATGACTTACTAATCAGTATCTTTCCAGAGCCAAAGTCTGACCATCTGACTCTGAGTTGGTTTTTCCTACTTGAACACCTCATAGGTACTTCAAGCTCAGTGTGTCCAGACTCAATGAATAATCCTCTTTCTCAGAGTTGTCCTTCGTCTTAAATTCTAGAGACCTAGACATTTTGGATTCTGCTTTCATTCCATGGCTGGTTGGTGACCAAGTCTAGTTATCTGGACCTCCCAAATGGCTCTGAAGTCCATCCTGTCCTCTCCATCACTGTAGTTTTTGTCTGAGGGCTCATTATCCCTTAAAAGGACTAATGCTTTAGCTTCCTGACTAATCTCCTTTCCTTCAAACTTGCTGCCTTCCATCCTACCCAGTCTTCATGGTACACCTGGAGTGATCTTTTCAAATGCACATATCTGTAGCATTCTGAAGCTTAAATCTCTGTATCTCCCTTTGTTGCAAGATGAAATCCAAAATTCTTTTCTGTTTGATTACAAGGCCTTCCATGATCTGGCCTCTATAGCCTTTCTGACTCTTATTTTTATTATGTCAGCTTTGTGCTCTAGACATATCTAACCACTTCTTCCTGGAATACATCATGATTTCATACCTTTGTACATGCTGTTTTTCCTCTCTGGGATGTCTCATTTCTCTTATACCTGTTGTATCCTTGTGGTCAGCATATCCATCTATCTATCCATCATGCATGTATGCATGCATCCATTCATCCATCCATTCATCCATCCATCCATTCATCATCCATCCCATCCATCCATCCATCCATCCATCCATTCATCTACCTGTCCATCCTCCATCTGTCCATCTGTCCAGCTATCTATCCATCCATTCGTCTATTCATCCGTTCATCCATCATCCATCTATCCATTATCCATCCATTTATCCATTAAATAAATATTTGCTGAGCAGCCGCTCAATGCCAGACCTGCTGGTCTTCTTATCTGACCAGCTCTGCCCACAGCTTCCACCCCAGAAGAACTGTCATTTCCTCCTTGTAATCCTACCTTTTTCACACTTCCCTTAATACTCACCAGAATCTATAGTGCTGTTTGTATATATGCTCTCCTACTGTGCCCGTGGGCTCATCAAGGAATGGAGCGTGTCTTCATTCACTTTGCAGCCTCAGTGCCAGCATAGAGCCTTACCCATGGGCACAGTCATGTTTGCTGACTGAGGAGTTGCCTTTTTTCAAACCCTGTTGATTTCTAGTGGAGACTGAGGCAGGCACAGAGGTGATGGTTTTTGGAAAGAAGACCTAGTTTTTTTTTTCCCCTGTAAGGAAGTGTATCTAATCCAAGTCTAAGGTGTGGATCTCACAATCAAGGAGAACCTCATATTCTAGCAGGTTTTCATGCAGCCCTTCTCCTTCTTTTCTCCCTCTACCATCCTGCAGAAGTGGAGGAGACAGGTTGGAAAAGTTAAAAGCATGCCATAAACTTCTGTATGGAGATTTCAAGTGACTCTAAGATTGCTAAATGTGCCTACAGGTTTTATTTCATCCCTTTTTTTTGATGCAGGCACAAGGTGGGGAGAGGAGCAGGGGCTCTGAGACCTTGGTGGAGAGGGATTCTAAGAGAGGTGACATGAATTTGGCACAAGTAGTTGGAGAGACAGGTTTTTGAGCTAATGTGTTCTATCATATTCACATGCTTAAGATGTGAACCATAAACTTATAGTAGAAGCTGTAAACTTAATGTGATAATCACAAAGATGAGTCACCCTTCAATGCCAAATGATAAAATGTGGCAAAGGAGACTTAAGACTGATAATGGGACAAACTAAAGCAGCAGCAAGGCCTTGATGCTGCTATAACATGTGGCCACTTGAAAAGATGCCAGGCTTTGACCAGCACGCCATGGTGCGCTGGAAATGTACTCTTTTCTAATAACTGAGAGAACAAACAGTGTGGAAATATCATTCTGGCCATTTGAAAAAAAAATTTTATAATCCTGTTTGAGAGTAAAATTTTTTGTAAAAGTAAAACCCTTTTGTCAGAAAGGTAATGAGTGACTTCTTTTGCTTAACCACTTGAATGGACATTTATTTCCTTGCTGTCAGGTACTTCCACCAGAGGTAGAAAATACACGAAGCTTAACATGGCAACTAACCATTAGTTGGTGCTCCAAAATGTTTAGGGAGGTTAGATTGAGATTTAATATGACCAGAATATCAGTGACAGCTAATCAGTATTTATTAGCTCTTTCAACAGTAATTTTTGTGCATACCCAGGACCAAGCACAGGGACCCAGTGGGTAGCAGGGGAACAAGAGCCTTCCCTCTGGGATCCACCACCATCTCTCCAGAATAGTTCCATCATTGGGCATGGACTCTAGCCTTTTGGGAGCATGTGCCAATTTGAAGTTGAAATTTCTAGTTCACCTTGATCCCCGGTTCTACGTCCCTTTCCAGAAGTGGTCTTGATAATTTGATGAAAATAATCAGGTGGAACAACAGCATTGCCCTTCACCTACCTCCATTGACTTGGGTCAAGTTCTGGTTTATCCTGGAATCTCTGGTCAGGTTGAGTATTTCCTATCGCCTTTTGTTAACAACTGAGAACCCTTTCCCTCCCCAACTCCCCCGTCGTCTCTTCTGCATGTTGCATTTTAACAATCTCTTATTTTCTTTTCAGAAGGTAAGAGGGGCATCTGGTGGAGCTTTACCAAAAAGGAGGAATTCCAAGATTTTTTTAGGTAATGTAAATAGTAATCCATAGTGTGTCCAGATTTTCTGTGTGTGTATGTATGTGCATGTGCATGTCTGATTTGGAATAATAGATTATTTATTTTTCCTCAGTTTAAGGATAAGAGGTACCAATTTAACTTGGGATGATCTGCCTCCACTTTGTGTTTACATAGTGGTGAAAGATGCTTCTAGTACTCTTAGTTGGGTTTAGTGTTTTGAAGCAATTATACTTACAGTGACTGGAGACTAATTGTGATTCTGCTTCTGCTCTCTTTTTTCACTGCTCTGAAAGTAGAGACATTTTTTCTTTTTTTAATATTAGCCTAACTATAGACTTTATTCAGATTTCACCATTTTTTCCCGTTAGTGTTTTCTTTCTTTCTTCTTTCTTTCTTTCTTTCTTTCTTTCTTTCTTTCTTTCTTTCTTTCTTTCTTTCTTTCTTTCTGGGATCCCATGTTGTATTTAGTTGTCATGTTTCCTTAGTCCTGTCTAATCTTTGATAGTTCCCCAGTCTTTTTTTTGTGTGTCTTTAATAATTGTGACACTTTTGAAGAGTATTGGCTAGTTATTTTTGTAGAATGGGCCTCAGTTTGATTTTGTCTGTTTCCTTGTAAGTCTGAAGTGTTGCATTTTTGGCAAGAACACCACAGAGGTGATGTGCCCTCCTCAGTGCATGATATTGGGGGCATGTGATGCTGAGGTGTCTTTATATCGGTGCTGTTAACCTTGATCCCTTTTTAAGGTGGTGTGTCTGCTGGGATTCTCCACTGTGAAGATTCAGTGTAATTAATAAATACCTTGGGAGTAATACTTTGAGACTATGCTGGTATCTTGTTTCTCTTCAAAGTTTTGCACGCTAATTAAAAAAAATTTTTTTTATGTTTATTCATTTTTGAAAGACAGAGAGAGACAGAGCACAAACAGGGGTGGGGCAGAGAGAGAGGGGGACACAGAATCTGAAGCAGGCTCCAGGCTCAGAGCTGTCAGCACAGAGTCCGACGCGGGGCTCGAACTCATGAACTGCGAGATCATGACCTGAGCCGAAGTCGGATGCTCAACCGACTGAACCACCCAGGCGCCCCAGTTTTGTGCACTAATTTTATCATCTGTCATGGGATCTTGCCTGCCACAATGATTACTGTGGTATGTGCCTAGCAGTGATTTTCTTTTCCCTCATTTAGAAGAGCCAGTTTTATTCATGCTAATGAGCATTAATTTCTATATCCTATAATCATGATAATTTTTCACGTTAAGCTTCTGATATGTTTTTGCCAGGAGAAAAAGTGGTTTGATCATTTTTGAACAAGCAAGTTTATATCCCTAAATGCCTAGGATTATTGTTTGAAAGAAATTTAAAAATTGTTTGCATGTTATGATTTCATTTTGGTAAAAAAAAATCTATACAATATATGCGCGTGTGTGTATATGTGTGTATGGGTGTATGCATGTGTGTACATATATGTATGTGTGTGTACATGCATGTGTGGGTATATACATACACGTATACATATATAACTGAGAGTCTAGAAAAATCTGGCAAAATATATTCCAGATTGTTAATAGTAGCTCTTTTCCATTGGTGGGATTGAGGTGATTTTTATTTTCTTCTTTTTGCTTATCCGTATTTAAAGTTTTTCTATAACAAACATGTGCTACTATTGTAATGAAAAGACACATTAATTATTTGGAAAGGAAATCCATTGGACACAGTCATGGAGCTGAGTGTCCTTCCTGCCTTGATTCTCTGTTACTCTACACTGAGCTCATGCTTGCAGTCTTCTGCCCTGATTTTCAGTAGTGGTTTACTTTATGAGGCTTATCTGTTGTTGGCTTTTCCAGCCTGACCAATCTTTCCCACCTCTCTATGGTCTTTGGACCACAGCTCAAATCAACCAACTAACCCCAAACCAGCTCAGAATGGGCCTCAAAGCTGAAATGATTGTATGCATTCTGATGCTTTGGTTATTAGCCGCAGGCCCCCTTCTACTAGTAGAGATAATGTAACTTTTTTTTAATATGAAATTTATTGTCAAATTGGCTTGCAGAGATAATGTAACTTCTGAATTAAATGATATCAGCGTGGTATTCTTAGAGGTGGAAATAATTAAACATTTTTGATTACTGTTGTTATTTTTCATTATTTTCTTGATTGAATGAAGATGTTAGCTGACTTCCTGCCCTTTAGCCTTTGTGTCTTTTGCCTGAAAGACCTTGCGGTTTGATTTCTCTAGTGATCATTTTGGTGGTAGAGGATATGGTAAAGTAGCTATTTTAAATTTAACATTTTTTAATGTTTTATTTATTTTTGAGAGAGAGAGAGAGAGGGAGAATGAGAGTGAGTGGGGGAGGGGCAGAGAGAGAGAGAGAGAGAGAGAGAGAGAGAGAGAGAGAGACAGAATCTGAAACAGGCTCTAGGCTCTGAGCTGTCAGCACAGAGCTCGATGTGGGGCTTGAAATCGGGAACGAGGGCATGACCTAGGCTGAAGTTGGATGCTTAACCAACTGAGCCACCGAGGTGTCCCTTAGCTATTTTAAGAATTAAGCCAAAAGTAAGCACTGAGGTTTTGTGCATTATAGTGTGTGGACCTCTTTCATTGGGGAATGCTAACCTACCATTTCATTCCAGTCGATCCATTTCTATAGACTGTGGTCTGTGTTCACTCAATATTCCATATCTCAGGAAACCACAGAATATCCCTAAAACTCACAGTCCAGCAAAGATATTCTATTTGGACTGTACCGGGTTTAAAAAAAAAATTTAAATTCGAACGTCATTGGTACTTTGGGGCTTGCCCAGGCCCTGTTTCTCTCTATTGTTTGTTACCCAGATGCTTCACAAATGAGGTTAGTTACTTCATCTGAGTAAGAATTTGGTTTTATAAGCCCACCTTTATAGCTCCCTTGATATGATGCTTCATGTCCCCCAATAGCAGTGACTTTTCTCTTGTTACACTGATCACAGCTGTTTTCAAGTTGATGTGGCCTGTGCATTAATTTCAGTGAAGGACCACATTAGGCTTAGATCTGGTGTATGGAACAGAAAACTTAAAATATTGGTGACTTTAAATAAAGTAGATGTATATTTCTCTCTCATGTAGAGGATGTAGGGAAGTATCAAGTCTAGGCTAATGGGATGCCCTCATGTTCATCAGGATCTAGACCCTTCCCATATTTCTGCTTCACCCTCCATCCTGGCCTGTGAGTCTAACTTCATGGTCTCTTCATGGTCGTTACTTTTGTCAGCCTTCTCACAGATCCCTAAGCAACACTTCTGTTTACACCTCTCTGGTCAGAACTTGGTCACGTGGCTGTACCATGTGTTGTACAGGAGACTGGAGAGTACGTAAAATTTATTAGCTGGCGTCATTGAGTAAAGTCTGTTACTAAAGACGCAGGGGAGAGTGACTACTGGGAGGCAGCTGGTAGTCTCTGCCACAGACTCCTTACCTAAAAGGGATGTTGGGTTGTCTCTTGTTGGAGAGGAAGAGAACGCAGAACTCTCTTATATAGTCTCTTTGTTTCTGTGACTGGAAAGCACTTTTCCATTGCTATCGAAATGTCATCCTGATGCTCCTCTTCCCCTCATAAAATAGATGCAGCTGACTAACACGTTCTCATCAAAGCTTCTTGTACCCCAGTCGCTTCATGACTTGGTGACCAATTCCTTTTCCACTGGCCTAACGGTGACATTATAATCATTCATTTATGACTCCAGATTTTATAAGGGAAACTGAGGCCATTAGCTGGTGCTGAATGGCTTATCTAAGTCTCCTGAGCACCATCTTGCCCTTCAACATTCAAGTCAGTCTTCCCGATTACCTTGATGTCCATTCAGGCGAAGTCACAGTTAAGGATCCTTGCCTCAGCTCTAGCTTTAGCTGGTGTATTTTTTTTATTTTTTAAATCAACAGTGACAATTATTAATTTTTGAATCACTTAAATTTTTACTTTTTATATTTAGGGTTTAAAAGACATTTTTAGAACAATGTTTTTTGGACATAGCTTAAAATTGAAAAGTTATGAGGGGCTGTATAATGAAAAGTAAGTTATCCTTGCTTCTCGGTCTCGTAGTTACTTGATTACTCTCCCCAGAGACAAACAGTATTTTCTGTTTGCACATTTTTATATATATTTTATATTTTTCACAGCAATAGTATAGACATGTATCATGCTTTTAGAATTTTTACCTATAGGCAATTGGGAACCATCAACACTTAGTTTCCAAATTGTACTCTGAGGCACCCTAGGGTGCTACAGTGAGTTCACAGGTGCACCACAAGATATTTTTAACTCTTCAAGGAAACGACAGTGGTACTTGAACATTGCATGACCTATTTTAGTATATATGCTGCTGAAGCGAGCACAACATTGCATGACCTATTAACTTGCTGTAGTTTTACTATTTGAGTATCCTATAGTCCTTTCAGTGACTTCGCCTCTTTGTGAAGCTGATTTTTCGGTGGTTTCTATGGCAAAAGGCAGGTACCATGTGAAGATAAATGTGGAACAGAAAATGAGGGAGGCAGCGTTAACATCTGACTTAAGAAGTTGTGCAGTGCCCAACAGGTGCACACATAAGGGATTGTGGTTAAGAGTGAAATAAAACATTTTTTTCAATTTATGTATATTTTTTCAAATGGTTACTAAATCATTAAAACATAAATATTTATTAAGTTGTTTGGACCTAACTACTAAATAAACAGAGCCCTTAGGCATTTCTTTTGGCTTAGGGCTGCTGTGCAAAAATCGTTGGGATGCTTTACGCTGCTGTGTACTGAGAAGGTGGGTAGCTCTGTGTTAATGCTTTTAAGCTAGAGAGGGATGCTATTAGATTGTCTTTTAAAAGATAACTTACAACAGTATGAGAGATTGTGAATTTTTGGGCTAAGCTGATTCAAAACTTACTGTTTTATGAGATGGAAGGAGAGAAGGGGGGAATATAAGGGAGTCCAGGATCTTCAAAGAATACCCCAGGACTCATGATGTGGTTCTGGCCTCATCTTACATATTTTTTTACAGTCAAGCTACAAATGTGTATAAATGTGTAAATACTTGCTAGTACATTTAATGCATATCTTTGGTATGTCATAAATAGTGTTAAATATTCACATTTTTATTGACTTCCCCTCCTTCCCACCACTTTCACAAGTAGGAGTAAATGAGTCAAGTTCTTTTGTGTCTGAAGTCTGGGACATTGAAGAACCGTGACTAAACCTCAGAGAGCTTGAATTTCCACCTTTTTGGTTTTAGCCCTAGCATTCATACTTGATGAGAAGTAGGTTGAAAACAGAGCGTTTGTGAAAAATTCTAGGAGTGGGCCTGTTCAGAAAACTCAACTGTACCTGTAACGGCCAGAAGGCTCTAGTGAACTCCATTTTGCCATTTCCTTCTGAAGTAGGTCCCAGAACAGGGTCTGTGTTCAAGGAGATTTCCCCCACCTAGTGCAGATCTCATAGCACTAGAGCAGCCAAACTGCTCACCTGTAGGGTACAAACTAGTTAATCTGGTCAGGCTGGGAGAACTCTGAGCTGGGCGTCAGAGCCCTGGTCTGATACAGGGATCTTTTCTTCCATGGTGCTTCTTCCCAGCTTAGGCAAGTAACTTCTTGGAAATGGCTATGGTCCCAGCCACTTCTCCCAGGGATCTGAGAGGATCATTGAAGTAGAAGTGGGAAAAGATATTAAAAAAATTTTTTTAAGGGGCGCAGGTGGTTCAGTCAGTTAAGCATTGATTTCAGCCTTAAGTCATGGTCTCCAGGTTTGTGAGACCAAGCCCTGCATTGGGCTCTGTGCTGAGTGTGGAGGCTGCTTGGGATTCTCTCTCTCCTCTTTCTATCCCTCCTCTACTCACGTGCTCATGCTCTCTCTCTCTCTCTCTCTCTCAAAAAATAAATAAAATAAAGACTAATTTTATTTATTTGTTTGTTTGCTTGTTTGTTTGTTTGTTTTTAGATTTAGAAAAAGAGACCATCCAGGTATTGCCAGTTAATAGTCGTAGTGGAAAGTACCTGCTGGGAGAGGTTGGGTGGGAGTCCTAGTCCTACTGGTCCTTAGGGTATAATTTCTCTGTAGGTTCCTCAACCAGATATTTTGGGGAGTGGTAAGACTCTAATTAGAGAAATTTGGAAATTGTAGATTTATACTTAGGACGTGGGGTCATATATATTTAGGAGAAACTGTAGATTCGTCCCTTAAAATCAGAGTGTAAGTTACTTCTGCTGACTCTTCTCTCATTTGGATAAAAATGTTTGGGAAAGATCATGTCCCCTTCCATCCCATTGAATTAAAAATAAAAACAGGGGCACCTGGGTGGCTCAGTCGGTTAAGTGTCCGACTTCGACTCAGGTCACGGTCTCACAGTCTGTAAGTTCAAGCCCTGTGTCGGGCTCTGTGCTGACAGCTCAGAGCCTGGAGCCTGCTTTAGATTCTGTGTCTCCTTCTCTCTCTCACCCTCCCCGACTCATACTCTGTTTCTCTCAAAAAATAAATAAACATTAAAAAAAAAATAAAAGCAACTCTAAACTAAGTGTAAAGAAGCTCAACAAAGGGGGTTACCTGGGTGGCTCAGTCAGTTAAGTGTCTGACTCGATCTCAGCTCAGGTCTTGCTCTCTCAGGGTCATGAGTTTAGGCTCTGCATTGGGCGTGAAGCCTACTTAGAAAAAGAAAAAAAAAAAGCCCAGTAAAATTCTGCTTTTTGCACAACAGCAGTTTTGCTTATTGTTAAACACATATCAGTTACCAATTAAACCCCGAACCCACAACTACCCTTCTGATGCTCTTGCTTAGCTGTTGTCCGTAGCATATTGGGGTCTTTAACTTCCTGGAGTCTCCTTTCACAGACATTTACTGAGTGTGTGCTATGTGCTGGGTACTGTGCAGGGGCTGGGAGTGTGTAAAGTGAATAAGACTGGTTTCCTGCTGTGACAGCTTACAGTCTGGAAGCATTTGAAGTTCATATCCTCTCCATACCGAGATTTCATAGAAGGATCCCCACCAGATGTCATGGTCTTTCTGAAACTTATTTCAGGATTGCTTTGCAGCTGGGTGACCAAAGGGAAGGGGAGGCACTTTTGATTATGTTGGTTGTCAGGAATGTAGACAAGGTGTTGATGGTGATGATGGCGGCTGCTATCTGTGGAGCCCCTAATACCTGCCAGATCCTATATTAGATGCCTTAGAACCTTATCTTGTTTAATCTTTTCAACAATCTTTTGGGGGTACATAACATTATTCATAGCTTGCTCCTGAGGAAAATGAACTTGGAAAGAATTTGCCCAGGATTACATAGTTAGTAAATGACAGAGCAGGATTTTTTTTTGGACTTAGTTTATCATTGTGTTTGGCCAGGTAAGATTTGACTTAGCATTCAGTGAGTGTGTTTTCTGTGGACAAGAGGCACTTAGATAATATGTTATATGAGCCGAATATGTACACAAAAACAAAAGGGTTGTACTTTGGTTCCTTAAAATTGTCACAGAAGATATAATAAGGATTAAAGAATAGAAAAAAGCCCACACACTCACTGTTTTCATTTGTTCAGGTTTCCTTCTATTGCTTGTCTGTGGGCATAACTTTTACAAAGTTGTCATTACCATGAAGATGAATTTTGTATTTTTAACATTGCCATAGGATAAATATTTCCATGTTTCTACATAGTCTAAATAAATATTTAAATAATATTCTGTTGGGTTCAACACCATTCTCATTGAACATTTAGGTTCTAATTTTTAAAATTATAGATATTGGGGCATCCGAATTTTTATTACATGTAGAATGTCTGTGAATCATTTCCTTTAAATAAATGCCTTTAGTGACTTTAAAAAAATTTGAAGATCTAATTGCTTTTATTAAATGATTCATGAATTGGGCATCATTCCATCTAGCAAATAACGCCTTTAGTGACTTCTTAAATTCTTAGAATCCTCTTTGACATTGCTTTTTGTCAACTTGAACTCTTATAGCTATCTAATAATGTTGGTTATTTCTTTATTTTGGTATTTCTGATTCTTAGTATTTGGACCTTTTATTAAAAATTATTGAGACTGTGTTTCCCTGTATCTCATTTTCCACTTAACACTGCCTTCCTTTTGAGAATTCAGGAGCAGCGCTGTATACAAAAAGATACTAAGTTTGTGATTGGAGGCAAACAAGAAGGTACTAACAGAACCTAGATCCTTTGGTTCTCAGGCAGCTGCTTCGTCTGGGAAAATAACTTCTTCCTATCTATAGACCCATGTTTGTGTACCTGTTTATGTGTGGTGTGAGTGGAATATGGCTCAAGCGCTCTTTGTCACCATAGTTCCAAACATCTAAATATACAAACATGATCTGGGATCCTGGCATCCATGTGAATGTAAGGCTGAAATGTCCAAGGAAATACGGTGACAAGACATTTCCTTGAGCCTTCACCTAACCTTTAGCAGAGATTAGCCAAGCAGATAGGTGATGACTTGATAAATAACAGGCTAGAGGAGCTCAGTTTTCTTACTGGAAATTCTGCACAGCCTGAGGACAACAGGACTAGTTATATTATGGAGTTTTCCCCTCTGGTTTACAATGCAGTATTTTAATAACTCCTAGAGGGGGAAGGGGACAGAGAGAGAGAGACGGAGACAGAGAGAGGGAGGTTGACATTTTAGTTTTAAAAAATAGCCCTCATTCATTGACTACCCGTTATGTGCCTGATCTCTTGTCTACAATTTCTTACATACCCTTGTATAAACTGTGTGAGGTAAGAGCTGTTATCTCCATTCTACACGTGAGGAAACTAAGGTTTAGAGAGTTTGTGACTTGCTCAAAGTTACATTAAATTTTGGAGCTGGGATCGAACCTTGGGTTATCACTTCTGAAATCCTGTGCTTTCTTCCATCTTACAGTGTTACGAAAGACATTCCAACCCATTCTTACGCAATCAGGAGCCTGGTACCCGGCAAATCATAATTAACAATTTATTCCTTTAAAAATCTTTAAGAATTGAATATCTAGCACGTGTATCTATTTTAATTGTAAAGCTTTATGATAGGACTCAGTCTTTATACATCTGTCACTTATTAGTAAGTATTCACAACTTAGGAAAGATGGTAGACCTACATTTACTCCTGGTTTGGGGCAGATGGATGGTTGTCAGAGGAGGGAATCGTAAATGTCATGACCTTTGTTTGTCACTGCTGTGGATTTCTGGCTTTCCCAGTGAGTGCTGCCTTGGTGTAGAATGTTTTCTCTTCACTTCTTGTTCTTTGTTTTTGTTTTCTCCTCAGATCTAGATACTGATGACGATTTAAATAGCGACGATTATGAATATGAAGATGAAGCCAAACTTGTTATATTCCCAGACCACTATGAAATAGCAC
Organism: Felis catus; assembly: GCF_018350175.1. Lineage (NCBI taxonomy): Eukaryota > Metazoa > Chordata > Mammalia > Carnivora > Felidae > Felis > Felis catus. The sequence continues at coordinate 87,074,176 of NC_058376.1, read as the reverse complement.
TACCAAATATTGAGGAGTTACCAGCCCTGGTCAGTGAGTGTGCACGGCTGCTAGCTAGATGCGCGTGACTCTCTGTGTCAGGTGTGTGTGCGTGTGCGGTGTGTGTGCATGTGGAGGTGGGGAAGGAGGGTTGAATGAGAGAAGAGGAGAATGAGCACGATCATGAGCATACTGCTTCTTCTCTGTGAAAGGGTCTTGCAGGGTGAGGTCTCAGTAGTGTTGGGCCAGATACCCTTTGCTGCGCGTTACTCCCGGTGCTGTACAAACATTGGGTTGGCCTCCCCCCAGGTGGCCTGGCTCCCCACTCCTGCTCCGTGAGCTGGTCCCCTGTCTCCCCACCAAGGTGGGCTGGCTTCCGCCAGGCGAGCTGGCTTCTTGCTGCTTGTAGTTCACAGTCTGTTGCTTAGATTTTCACACTGTGCCCCTGAGATATGCAGGGGCTGCTGGAGAGGGGTGTCTTCTCATGAGAGGAGTGGCTATATTTTTATATCTTCTGCATGTTAGCCCTCTGTGTGAGATTTTGTTTGGGGGAGAAATAAGGACTTCTCTGCCAAAACAACCGCAACACGATTATAAAAATAACCAAACGTTTACAAATCACAAGTCTGCGGGAGCTCTGTGGTAATGTGAGACTCCTTGAAAGTTTTGTTCCTCATGAGGACTAAGATTACTTTCTAGGTTTTAACATTTAGATTTAGTGGTGGATTTCTTTTCTCTTCCCTTCCCTTGTTTTTTTTTTTTTTTTTTTTTTTTTTTTATTTGTGGAATGACTTTCATCTTCCTGAGCAGTGGTGAGGAAGCCAGGTTCTGTTTTAGTTTGAGGCTGTGAAGGGGCGTGGAGCTCCTACAAGGACACAACTGTGTTTCCTGTTCTTTCCTGTATTGTCTCCCTCACCCCATCCTTCTCTGCTTTGTTCTCTTCCCTTTCTTTTCCTCTTTTCCAATCCGGGCATACCCCGAATTGTCAGAGCCTGGCCACCAGTAGTAGTGGGGTCAGGGTCAGTTGAGTTTAGGTATGCTAGTTCTTTTTTTTCCCCTCCTCACACTCCAGAACAAAAGCCAGGTGTTTAGATCCCGGAATCTTCAGGACATTGTGTGACTCTGTGTCCACAGCCACCTGCTCACTTGCCTCTGCCAGGAGGGGGAGGGTGTTTGTGCTTGGGGTTCCCATGTCATTAGGGACCAGGTTTCTACCATACAACCTCTTTTGCCCCTGACCTACTTTATCCCTAAATACAAGACCACAGAAATGAAAATGTTGTGTATTTACCTATTGTAGTTCTTTCCTTTAATTATTATATGTGACCTATCCTTTTTAGTGCTAAGTGCAAAGTGTTTAGCAGTGCACAGAGAATTAAATTACCTCTCCTTTCTCCAGTTCCCTGTGTTGACTCATGTGGCTGTTACCAAGGATAAAATATGAGTGGGCAAAATGGTCTTACCTCGTCCCATTACCTGAAATTATATACTAAAGCTTGTATCTCCATGATACTGAGAGTACTTACTGCCTGCCCTTGTTTAATAAAACTCATATGTCTGCTGTCGGAAAAGAAAGAAAGAAGCACATTGTGAATAAATGTCATGAGAAATAGTTTTTCTCTCTCTCACTTATGAAGGAAAAGTCTGTGTGAAAAAAGTTGATGAAAGAGCCTTTAAGTGTTTTTTAATTATTCTTATATTCACAATATACTTTGATCTCACTCACTTAAGAAGGAAAAGTCTGTGTGAAAAAAGTTGATGAAAGAGCCTTTAATTATTAGTTTTTTAATTATTCCTGTATTCACAATATAATTTGAAGTGTGAATACTTTTAGTTAAAATTGAAGTGTCATAGGAATCTGAATCCAGCAATAAATGTTATAATTTTTAACACAGAATCTTTTAGAATTAAGAAATACTTAAAAAGAATTTTTAAAAAAGGGGAGAGGGAGGATTATTTGGAAGTTGGGGTGGAGAGATTGAAGGAAACACCTGTATTTATCTGATGGTAAAATAATTAATAGGATTTATTTATTTATTTATTTATTTAAACCTAGCTCCTGTATTTTCTTTTTATGCTTCTGCTACATATTTGGTGTTTGATATTCTCTTTTAAAGCTTTTAAATTACAAACATTATTGAGCTCAAAATCACCCAACCAGATGACTCTTGCTTCATCTTTTGAGCTTCTCAGCACAGAAAAAATTGAGTTTAAGATAGGAACTCCTTGGATGGTCCCGGACAGTTAAACCACCTCTCAGTGATGCAGAGTTCACAGACACATAGCATTTGAAGCTCAGTAGGGATCTTACAGCCTGAAATCCAATGCCGCATTTTAGATATCAGGAACTCAAGCAGTGGTGTGCTTGTAAATATTTAGCAACCAGCTCCCTGGGGGAAAAGCCCTGCTTTGTAGTGTTTGATGATTTCCATGGTGTGAATATTCCCACCATGGCTGATTTCAGGCTAACATGATGTCTCTGAATGCAGTGTTGAAAAGAGAACGCGCAGTAGCACACCATTAAACAGAATTTCCACCAGTCACGTAACGTAGATGTAAATAACCTCAAGAGCACACGGAAGATCGGAAGTTATAGTAGAACAGGAAGTGAAGAGTTTTGAATATTTGTTACCTTTTAAAAATGTATTTTACTTAATTGTAAGTTTTTGTAATTTAATTACAAAACTAATGGCTGTGCTTAACAACCATCTTGAAGAATTTCTTAAAATTTAACAACCAATTTTGTAAGCCAGTTTGAGTCAGTTCCAGAACACTACTGAATTTGAAGCCTATGGAGACCTGGGATGGAGCCAGGACTAGTATCACGTTCTTTCTCTTCACTCTGGACAACAAATCCAGGGAACCAGAGAAAGATAATTCATAGTATAATTACAGGATAATGGATTCTGATCTTCAGCTGTGATCCATACAAATGGTCACTAAGTGATTTCAGATGATACTCTGAAAACACTAGATCAGTATTTTATAGTGGCCCAGAAGTTTAAGGAAATTTTGTTGAATGTCACCAAGAAGTGTATTCAAAGAAAAGAGAGAATATTATAGTCAAATCTTGGTCAACATTATTGTGCATTGCAAACCAGAGCACTTTAAAAAGATCTAATGGGGTGGAGAAGATTCAGAGGAGGACAGGGAAGGGATTGAGGTAGTCGTTGAAGCAACAAAGAGATTGTAATAACAGACCAGACTAAAAAGATTCGGATGTGTAGTTAGAAGTGCTAAGGCAGCACAGAAGTGTTAAGGCAGCCCAAACCCATAGAATCAGGAAGGGGGTTTATGGTGACCTCAGCCCTGTTTTCTAGGGTCATTCCTGGAATGAAGTGGGAGATGAATTTTGATAATTGAAAGAAAAGACTAATTGTATGTATAAAAGTGTTTCTAGTGAGAGATGAATGGGAATATCTCTTAAATTTTTTCTTTAATGTTTATTTTTGAGAGAGAGAGAGACAGAGCATGAGGGGGGGGAGGGGCAGAGAGAGAGGGAGACACAGAATCAGAAGCAGGCTCCAGGCTCCGAGCTGTCAGCACAGAGCCCAATGCAGGGTTTGAACCGTGAAATCATGACCTGAGCCAAAGTCCGACGCTTAACTGACACAGCCACCAGGTGCCCCAGGAATATCTCTTTAATAGGTTTAGATATATTTATGGATGCCTGACGTGTAATGGAGTATAAGCTTTTTTTAAAAAAATGTTTATTTATTTTGAGAGAGAGAGAGAATGAGAGTAGGAGAGAGAGCGCAAGCCCATATGAGCCAGGGAGGGGCAGAGAGAGATGGAGAGAATCCCAAGCAGGTTCCGTGCTGTCAGCACAGAGCCTGATGTGAGACTCGATCTCAGGAACGGTTAGCCGAAATCAAGAGTTGGACGCTTAACCAACTGAGCCACCCAGGCGCCCCGGAGTATGAGTTTTTTTGAAGGCAGAGACCTCTTCCTTATTCCTGACTGTGTCATCACTTGGTAGTACCTTGCAGTTTTATGCCACAGAAGGATAGGATTTGATGTTCACAGCAGACCGCTCTGGCTGCTCTGCAGAAGAGGGGCAGGAGTAGGAGAAAGGAAACTGCAAGGAGGCTGCTGTGTAGCCGTCTGGGTGAGCTGTCTTAGTGGCTGGGACAAGAGGAGTGTGGTTGAAGTTGAGAAGAGGAAGGTTCCAAATAGAGTTTGCATGTAGGAGTGATAGGAATTGCTCATGGTTTGGGTGGGGGTGGATGGCAGCTGAGGGAACTTCCTTCCTTGCCTCTTAATGAATTCTAGGGCCACCCAGGGGAAAATACTGTGCATGAAGTTCAGCTAATTGTGTGGGATCTTAGTGATGTAGAATACAAACCTAAATTGAAAAAAAAAAAAAAACATTAAAACCATTCAGTGGCTTTTATTATATTCAGAGTTGGGCATTCATCGCCACTATCTCACTGTAGAATATTTTCATTAGCCCGCAGCCATCACCCCTCAACCTGTCATCCCTCCCAGCCTCTGGCAATTACTAATCTACTTTCTGTTCTGTGGAACTGCCTGTTCTGGACGTTTCATATAAATGGAATCATACGATGTACATAGTTCTTTGTGGCCGGCCTTTTTTAAACCTTACATATATTTTCAAGATTCACTCATGTTGTAGCATGTATCAGGACTCCATTCTTTTTCATTGTTGGATTTCCATTGTGTAGACATATGATATTTTATTTATCCACTTATCATTAACAGGCATTTGGGTTGTTTCTACTTTTTGGATGTTATAAATAATACTTCTGTGACATATGTGTACAATAGTCTTTGTATGGGTACATATTTTCATTTATCTAGAATACATACCTAGGAGTTGAATGCTAGGTTATATGGTAACTCTGTTTAACCATCTGATGCCTAGGTATATTTAACCATTTGAGGAGCTGCCAAACTGTTTGCCAAAGTGGCTGTACCATTTTACATTCCCACCAGAATATGTTTTTAAAGACAGCTAGAGATAGTTTTTATAGCATTAAGTAAATGGCAAATGTGGTGATAAGGCATATGTCCAGGATCATAACGGTTTGGGAGAAAGCAGAGAATTTGCATCCCCTTCCCCTGTGGTCAGTTGGTGCCAAGCTGGACATCACAGATTTGCTCATGATGTCGACTGATCTGGCACAGAGACACCTAGGCCTGTCCCCATCCAGGGTCACATTTGCACCAGATTAAGAAATGGAGCCGTGCTGCTTGCATTCCATTCAAATGCCCTTGACCACATGCCATTGTGTGATGAGTTGAGGATATTGGATATCTGGGTGTATATTTGTTAGGAGGAAAACACACCAGTTGGGTAAATCCTAGGCATTCCTGTAGCTAATGTCACTCTTGTAAATTGTTCGCCATATACTTTTCACTCAGCTTGCTAAGAAATCGTTAAATCTGACTCCTGTGCTTGGGTTTACAAACTGGATTTGGTTTCTTGCTATCTTGTGTCATTATCAATAATATTGCACACGCCAGGTTAGGGATTAAACCTAGCTAGATTCATGGAGAAAGTGCTGGAATTAGCTAACTAGGATCTTGCTTTTATGGCAACTGCTGTTTGAATTTTCTTGGATTAGCCTGTATTTATTAATAAAGTTTTAAATTTGTTTTCTAGAAGTTGATGTTCTCTCAAACTGTTTTTACATATGATACCTGGGTTTGTCTTACAGGTAACAATTGCTTGTGATGCAGTTCTCAGCTCAAAATCTCCATATAGAAAGCAGGACCCAGACACGTGGGAAAATGAATTGCCAGTATCCAAATATGCCAATAACCTTACCCAGTTGGACAATGGAGTCAGGATTCCTCCAAGGTGAGCATCAGCTAGTGAAATGGAACTTTACCCCTTAAAACTGGGCAAAGGAATATTTACTTTTCTACCTTTTCTCTGAATTAGCAGTTACACATATTTTTACCAGATGCCTTTGATTAAAAATAAGCTCAAAATTCTTTCCAAAAATATCTTTACCTTTGTGGATTCTGAACATGTCGAGCCCATACCCCTGAGCCCATCCCACCCCTACGTTTCCAGTGGCAGGTACCTGCAACTCTTTGCTTGAGGGCTTTCTCTGGCTGCTTGAGGCTAGGTAGGCCTGGCCATGTGTCAGTTAGAAATGCCACAGAGTTGGGGCGCCTGGGTGGCTCAGATGGTTAAGCATCCAACTTCGGCTCAGGTCATGATCTTGTGGTTTGTGGGTATGAGCCCCATGTCAGGCTCTGTGCTGACAGCTCAGAGCCTAGAGCCTGCTTTGGATTCTGTGTCTCCCTGTCTCTCTGCCCCTCCCCTGCTCATGCTCTGTCTCTGTCTCTCTCAAAAATGAACATTAAAAAAAATTAAAAAAATTAGAAATGCCACAGAGTTAATGTTCCTTCCTATCCTCCTGGAACAGCCCTCAAACCCTCAACCAGTGGCTGTGGAGTGGATGGATAAATACCCTGGACCCTTACCCCTTGAGTGGGCCTATCTCCTGGAGTTCCCCAACTGGACTGAGCCCCAGTTGCCCATGATGGTCATCTTGTTGACATGCCTGGACTGACTTCCTGACCTTTCCAGTCTTATGTTCTTACAGTGCTTCTTGGGATCACCTCCTAAACAAGCTATTTACATTCAGATCTTTGTTTCAGAGTCTGCTTCTAGGGGACCCCAACTTATAAAAGTCTTTGGTTGTCTCATTTTTGGCTGGAATGTTCTTTGGTCTACATTAGCATCTCCTATCAGGTCTGTTGTGTTTCAGAGGCAGGTACTCGAGACAAAAAGTGGATGGATTAGGAGGGTGTCTAGTCTTGTTGAATCCTGCCTGTACTGAATTCCCATTCTGTGTGGTCTTAGGGGAAGACAGACTACTTCTGGGCCTCAGTTTCTCCCTTTGACAATGGGGCTGGTAATACTGATTCGGAAGGGTGTTTATTAGAATTAGGAGATCAGACTTCTGGAGAATTAGGTGATCAAACTTCTGGAAGGTACCTAGCACATACCCGACACTTAACCTTCAGTGAAGTTGACATTCTTTCTACTTAATACAGATTTACTGTGTAGTAGCATTTGTTTAAACTAGTTTTACTAAGTGTGGCTAATGCTTTAGAACTTTACATGTTTCTATACATGGGATCCTTAGTATCTTAGATTTACGTATTATTTATTAGTGTCCCTCACGTCGGAATTTTAAGGAAATGACCTCTCCTCCCAACCTCAGGTTCTATGTCAGTTTTCTAAGGTAAAACCCATTGTGGAGGCAGATGGTACTGATTGGTCCTGCTGCTCTGAGAGGGGTGACATTAATATTTTGAAGGGAGAAAAGGAGGAAAGAAGCACTGGTTTCTGTTGTCCACTGACCGTTTCCTGTGACCCCCAGCTTGAGACACTCTGTTTTCTTAGATGTTAATTTTCTAACTATGCTCTGAGTTCTGGCCATACCAACTGCTCTTCAATGACTTTTTCAGTGGTTGGAAGTGTGCCAGGTGTGACCTTCGGGAAAACCTCTGGTTGAATCTGACCGATGGCTCCGTGCTGTGTGGGAAATGGTTCTTTGACAGCTCCGGGGGCAATGGCCACGCGCTGGAGCATTACAGAGACATGGGCTACCCTCTGGCTGTGAAACTGGGAACCATCACTCCTGACGGGGCAGGTGAGTGTGCCTTTACTGACCTGGGGAACTTGCAGTGGCTCCGTCTTCATTTAACCAGTGCCTTCATTCCCAGGGTGGAGGGTGGAGGGTGGAGGCCATGACATAGCTCACGTTTGAATCTTGATTCTGCTTCGTACTAGCTGTGAGGTCTTGGGCAAGTTTTCAAATACTTCTCAGCTTCAAGTTCCTCATCTTGAGGATGATCCGGGCATCTCCCTCATAGGGGAGGGAGGCTAATGTGTATAAAGTATTTAGCCCACTTCATACAGTTAAGGCCTTAATAAAAGTTAGTTGCTACTGTTCACTCTTATTATTATCTTTTTGTATATCTCTTGGTTAAGAGGACAGGGGTAGGAACCAAGACCTGTGAAGTGAACAGGGATAATCAAACCACAGTAGAGGGAAGCCCTAGAATTCATTAGGGGTTAGTATCGTTTCAGGAGCAAATGGGTTCATTATGGAGAAGAGGGGTTTTAAAGGCTGTTGTGTGACATCAGCTGGCAGCAAAGGGTTGGATTTGGTTCCTGCTTGTACTGTCAGCTTCAGAGTTGGCTGTCTTTATGCTCTCACACTGTATGCTCTCAAGTGTTACTTTTTGGCCACGTTTGTTTAGTTAATTCCATCTACCATTTTGTGATGGAAAAGGGAAATCATATCAGGATCAATAACAAGAAACTTAAATACTGAGCAATGGCCATAAGAATCCATCGTGTAAGTGTCATTGAAAACGTTTACTAAGCATAGATCTGGACCAACAGCTGGGTCAGTCTTCTTCATCTTTCCAAGCTTTAGTCTCTGTTTCTTCTTCATTTTAAGGTAAGATGATTTTTTTAAGAGACGTACAAAGACATTTGTCTTTTCTTCTGTTCTCGTTCTAGGACTGAGTTAGCCTGCTTCAGAGTTAATTGGTTAGGGTGTTTTCACCAAATGTGGCATACTTCTTGTCTACCATGCCTTTTCCATCAAACAGGTTTTGTTTTTCATTTGTTTTATAATTGAGGGCTGACAGTTTAGTCATGTCAAGACCTTTTGATTCACATTTTGGATTATTTTCCTGCTTCCACAGTTAGTGGACTAATGTTTAACTCATTAGAGATAAGTAGCTGCAAAAGTCCCAATTCCTGGTCCCAAACCTTCCTCCCGCAAATGGATAAACCTCTCCACAAGCCAGGTTGAATCCTAAGAGTTCTAGGATCTGAAGAAGAAATTCAGGACGTGAAGTTGGGTTGGGGGTTACAGCAAGTTTCTTACAGGTCTTCCCTATGTTGAATGACTGCTGTATGAGGCAACCATCATTGTCCTTTTAGGGGGCTACAGAGGGAAGGGTTTATAATGTAGGAATTCTAATGGGCAAAATTGCAAGGGGAGAATAATTTGGATGTGTCTTCTTTCTATGTTGTTTTTTGTAGTGCTTTGATAATACCAGTTATTAGAAGTCCAGTTCTCAGAACAACCTAAGACTGCAACTATTTGTATACATGGCTTAGTTCTCAAATTTCAGTTGTTTTAGGGCAGAGCTCTGTCTTACTCATCTTTGGGTTCTGTATGAAATCTTACACATGGTATGCCCAAATACTTTTGTTAAATAAACCAACTGGTATGTAAGTATTTAAATAGTTAAATTCTATTTAAATGTATGCTAATAATAAAGGCAGGGGTTAATTCTGTTCTCTGTGCATCTTTAAATTTCCAGAAGCCTTTTTTCCGCATGACACTTACTTTCAAACTATGATTTAGAGTACATCTAAAGCTTTTTTTCTTATAGCTTGAGGAAGGAATGTTTTATATTTGCCCCTTGATTAGACAAGAAGCAGATATTTAGTGTAACATATTTAGAAAACAGAAAAGCTTAGAGAAGTAAATAAAAATCACTAGTAATACCATTTGGCAAATCACTTCTAACAATTTGGGTATTTCCTTTTAGATTTTTTTCCATGTTTTAAGGCCTTCATAAATTCTTTCTTTAAAATTTTTTAATTAACATTTTTAGAACTTTTATCTATTTGGGAGAGAACACGAGTGCACAAGTCGGGGAGGGGCAGAGAGAGAGGGAAGAGAGAGAGAATTCCAAGTAGGCTGAGTGCTGTCAGTGCAGAGCCAGATGTGGGGCTCAAGCCCATGAACTGTGAGATCATGACCTGAGCCAAGATCAAGAGTTAGAAGCTTAACTGACTCAGCCACCCAGGTGCCCCAAGGCCTTGATCAATTCTTACACAACACTCAACAGCACCCTCAACCCCTGCCCCACATTTTTACAAAAATGGAATCATAGTGTATAAAATTTTATTCCTTATTTTCCTCTATTTAACATTGAATATGTATATATTCCATGTTATTAAATATTCTTCAATAAATATTCTATGATAGTTCCATAAATTATTTCACTATTCTCCTATGAGTTGTTATAATTTTTTTGCTATTCTGATGAGTATCCTTACATATATGGAAATCTTTGGATGTTTGTCTAATGATATATTTAGGATAAATTCTTATGGACAAGGATTGATCCTTTTACATTTTCAGTTGCCGAATTTCTTTAAACAGTCATAGTAATTTACTTCTCAGGGTATGAGAATACTCATTTTAGCCAATCTTTGACAACTTTCAGTATTCACAATTTCTTTTAAATGTTTATTTATTTTTGAGAGAGAGAGAGAGCAAGCAGGAGAGGGGCAGAAAGAGAGGAGGACAGAGGATCCCAAGCAGGCTCTGCGCTGACAGCTGAGAGCCTGTCATGGGGCTTGAACTCATGAACCGTGAGATCGTGACCTGAGCTGAAGTCAGACGCTTAACCAACTGAGCCACCCAGGTGCCCCAAGTATTCACAACTTTTAAAAACCTTTGCTAATCTTGTATCTTGTTTTCTTTTGCATTACTAGTAAGGCTAAACATTTTTCATAGTAATTTTGGCCATTTGTAGTTCTATTTGTGAATTTTGTTGGTTGATTTTCTAGTAGTGTATGTGTAGGTGTTCCTTATTTGTTTAAAAAAAAAACTCTTTAGCTACTAAGAATATTAATTCATTATCTGCCACAGTTAAGTGCTTTTTTTGGTTTTGTTTTGTTTTTTTTAAAATGTTTGAGAGAGAATGCGTGCCTGCACATGCAAGTGGTGGAGGGGCAGAGAGAGAGAGAGAGAGAGAGAGAGAGAAAGAGAGAGAGATTCCAAGCAGGCTCTGTGCTGTCAGCACAGAGCCCTACTCGGGACTCAATGCCACTAACCGGGAGATGATGACCTGGGCCCAAATCAAGAGTTAGACGCTTAACTGACTGAGGCACATGGGTTCCCCTATTTTTCCCCTGTTTTTTTTCGTAGAGGAGGGACAACTTTCAGGGTTTTGCCTCTCATGTAATTGAGAACATTTGAATAAGTACTTCTGTTTCTATCATAGAAGGCATAAGACAACCAGCGATGTAGATCATATAGCTTGTGATGAGGGTTCTTGAATTGATTCACCTGCAATAATGTTCACTTTTTGAAGAAAGATCAGGGTTTTGATTTCTGCTTGCCTTATGCAGTGTTGCACAATGATTATTTTTAGTCTAATTATCATATTAGTTTATGGATGTATCAATTTTAGTTTCTTTTAAGTCTGTTTAATAGATTGCTAACTATAACTCATTTATTTTAAAGTCAAATAAGTTAATGAAAACATACCTGAAGTTTGCTTTAATGTTTGATGATGAGCCTTGTGGACATTGAGGCCTAGGAGGGTATGGTGCCCCCTGTCTAGGGTGGCCACCTCCTGGTGAAGGTACCACTGCCAAGGGTCCCATTTCTATATTCGCTGGGTTCATCCAGGCTAATTCAACTCACAAGAAAGTGTTTATTTTTTAGTTTATAGTGAGAACCACAACTGCCTGTAAGTGGGATGTTTATGTTGGCTTGACCAGTACATTCCTTCCCTGTGGGGAGCTGACTTATATTTAGAATATTGCTTAGTGCACATGGAATCCAAGCAGGTTGCAGACTCAAGTATTTAATGGCAATGTGATCTGATCATCTGGTTTCCTTCTCCCCAATAAGGATATACCTGTTCAGTGAGAAACTCCTACTCACCTTGAGGTCACAACTTAGAATTAGTTCTTCCAAGAAGCCTGGACCATCCAAGCTAGGCCATTGTGGTGGCATGGGTAGTAAAAATGGGCCCCGTATTAAATTCCATTCTGGGTTTCCATGGGTACAGCGACAAACCAAGAAACAGATCACTGTACAAACAAACAAATAAAAAACTTTCCTCTATGGGAGGAGACATTGATTTGGCAAAGCAAGGATGAGGTTCTTGGTAGGAAGGGACTGAGGAAGGACAGAGGCAGGAGAGGGTGTTTTGTTCTTCTGTTGTGAAACTAGTTTACTTAAGAAGAAGCTATAATGCTATGGTGGCTTCAGGAGAAGCTTCTGGAGATGCCCACAGCAGCTGTGAAATAGCCTGCCCCACCAACCCCTGTGCCAACTCAGTACATCTCAGGATGGTCTTTCCTGAGTCCATTTCACATTTTTTTTTCTATGACTACATGTCACATGTCATTTATAAATTCTTCATGATTGCCAAAAGGGTCACAGTTCCTTTTTAGATTTCTTATATGTTACTCACAGAACTGTTTTTATCATTGTGGTAAAAAATAACTATCATGTCTGACCAAATCTTTGGAGCAGTTAATGACTGGAGGTAGGAAACATTAATTTCTCATTATGGCATGAGCCTAACAAGAACTATAGAGTGCTGTGTGATGTTCACTTATTTCAAAATCCTAAGCCAATGCCATCAGTTCATTTCTGGCAATTTTATTATTTTCTAATAAAGTTCAAATAATTAGAGTCTTAAACTCTTTAAGTCTTCAAAACTGTTTCATTAGTTAATAATAACCAAAGTGAAAGTGCCTAGGGAATGTCATTTTCACCTCCCAGCTAGTATTTGAGTGGCATTTTTTTGTTACTTGCCATAGATTAAAAAATATTATTTATATATTTGTTTCAAATTATTAGTTTAAAGATTTTTGTTGGTGTTTTTAGTATTTAAACTTTTGGGGAAGTATTTCTTTGTTTCTTTCTTTGTTTCTTTCTTTCTTTTGAGGGGGATGTTTTTCTTGATTGGGCTGGGGATTTTGTCCTTTGTTTTGCTTTTGAGAACATGGAGTTGTACTAAAGAAAGAATATAAATGAAGGCTGCCTACCTACAAGTTAAAATGGGTCCCTAGAGGAAGAGGGATAGCAGAGAAAGCTATACAACATTTAATCTATTAATAATAGAAAGACTGAATTCCTTTGGTGGCCATGAGTCTCCACATGGGTCAGAAGGTTACCATAGTTTCTGTGTGTGTGTGTGTGTGTGTGTGTGTGTGTGTGTGTGTGTGTGTGTGTATTTATTTATTCTCCCTGTGATGTTCCAAAGAGGAGGAACCTCTTTGGACAGTCTGTCTTTTCCTGTCCTAGAGAATGCTATCTTTTTAAAAAAATTTTTTTAATGTTTATTTATTTTTGAGATAGGGACAGAGTATGAGTGGGGGAGGGAAAGAGAGAGAAGGAGACACAGAATCCAAAGCAGGCTCCAGGCTCTGAGCTGTCAGCACAGAGCCCGACATGGAACTCAAACCCATGAACCATGACATCATGACCTGAGCCGAAGTTGGGTGCTTAAATGACTGAGCCACCCAGGCACCCCAAGAAATTGTGATTTTTGACTCTTCATTCCTGTTAAGGGCTTGTGATGATGCCTCACCAAGTCTCTGAGTCTCCTGAGAGATCTAAGGAAATAGAATGGCACAGAGAAAAAAGTACTGGGGGGGGGGTCAGGATACCTGGGTTCTGAGCCACCTGTGGGGTTTGAGGCCAATTATTTAACCATATGAGCCTCTTTTCCTCACCTGCAAAATGGGCCTGAAGATATCTGTTCCCTCTCCCACAACTGCACTGCTGTGTCAGGACACCGAAGACAGTAGTTTGGAAAGCTTTTGGGGTTATTTGCCAAGAAGGCCAAGATGCTAATCCCTCAGGCTCTGGTGCCCAGGGACCGGGCCTGGGGTGGCTGGACCTCCTGAGTTACCCTGCTGTGCCACATGCATCCTCATTTTCTGTGTGTGCTATGAGGTGGACGCATTTGGGAAGTACTGAACAGTCTTCACTAAATCTCTCACCAGTGGGGTGTGGACACTAACATTGGAAAGAAGGGATGAAGCGGCAGGTGGGAGGTGGAAGTTGGTGAGCTGGTAGGTCTGAGACCATAGAGGATTCCACAGGCAGAATTTTGTTTTGTCTTGGACTTAAAACCTCACCCCAGCCATTCAGCTGCTCCCCAGGGCCTGTGCGTTCCCTTTGTTCCCTCCCAGCCTCCCCCTGCCGTGGCAATCAATTGTTAGGCATTTACATCTGTTTAATTTCAATTATTTTAACTTTAGATGCTGCTTTTTAATTTTTTTGTTTCAGAAATCCTTTTTTTATTTTATCATTTTTTTAATTAATTTTTTAATGTTTGTTTATTTTTGAGAGAGAGACAGAGAGCAAGTGGGGGAGGGGCAGAGAGAGAGGGAGATGGAAAAATATGAAGCAGGCTTCAGGCTCTGAGCTATCAGCACAGAGCCCCATGCGGGGCTCGAACTCACGAACTGTTGGATCGTGACCTGAGCTGAAGTCGGACGCTTAACCGACTGAGCCACCCAGGCGCCCCAGAAATCCTTTTTAAAAAATTACTTCTTGAAATGTCAAGATTTGATATATGGGAATAATTACAAAATCTATCTTTATTATGTTCCTTGTTTATCATCTTTCCTTTCTCCACTTGAGTGTAAACTCAGGAGGGGTTTCTCTTGACTTTATTCATTGATATGTCCAAGCCTGGTGCATAGAGGGAGCTCAATAAATACATGTTGAATATTGAACAACTTGGTTAAAAATCTCATTCCTTGTTTTCTCCTCACCCTCTAGATGTTTATTCTTTTCAAGAAGAGGAACCTGTTTTGGATCCTCATTTGGCCAAGCACTTAGCGCATTTTGGAATTGATATGCTTCATATGCACGGGGTAAGAAGGTCGACTTTGTCTGTGTTCCCTCCTTGCAGGGAGGGAACCACTTGGTTTATTTAATATGTAATTCCTGTAACAGGAATCTTGCTTCTATAGGTTTTAGGTTTTAATATGTGCATTTACTTCTTGGATTTAATTCATTAGCATTTTCTTTTGGTTACCAGCTTAGAATACTTTTTTAATGGTATAATAAAAGTGGCACCTCCTCAAGTACCATTTGTTTTAGTTGGAGTTTATTTGCAAAATTTCTGTCTCCTCTGATGGAGAGTTGCATGAATCACTCCTTGTTCGCTGAAGCGAGAAGGTACGGGAAGATGACCTTTAAAATGATCTGTGACCGACATCACTTTAATTAATTTCAGGAAGGGAAGCAGAGCTCGGGGGTGGAAAGAACAAGCCAACATACTGTTGATGGGAAAAGCTTTGCTTCATTTAATATTGTGTTTTCAAGCCGATATCATGCCTATGTAATGTTTGTCCCTGTGAGGAGCTGTTTGAGTGTGCGTGCTCTGTTGTGGCCCTTCCCTCCCAGCCCGCCTCCCTGTCCTCAGGCTCTCCTCCCCCGTCTCCTCATCCTCATTCATGTCACCTTCTAGTTTACGTTCTGTGCTCTTCTTAAACCCCCCTCTTATTTCAGGGCACTCCTGAGGCCCATGATTTTCCTTCGCTTTCCTCTCCAGCTTTCTTGCCTTTCTGTTTGCAGTATTGTGTTGTCTCTTCCCTTGAAGTCACTCCACTTGCTTCTTTCTTTCAGTTCCTATTTGTCTTTCTTCCTCCTCTTATCTCCTTTCCTCAGTCTCTTTCATTTAAAATTTTTTTAAGTTTATTTATTTTTGAGAGAGAGAGAGCATGAGCATGGGTGGGGGAGGGGGAGAGAGAGAGAGGGAGAGAGAGAGAATCCCAAGCAGGCTCAGCAGTGTCAGCACGGAGCCTGATACGGAGCTTGAACTCATGAACTGTGAGATTATGACCTGAGCTGAAATCAAGAGTCAGACGCTTAACTGACTGAGCCACTCAGGTGCCCCCTCTCTTTCATTTTTTAATCTTTTAAAGATGTGTTTCTTTTTTACTGTGGAGAGACATACATAACATAAAATTTACCATTTTAACTGTTTTTAAACATGTGGTTCTGTGGCATTGAGCGTGTTGACATTTTTGTGCAGCTGTCACTACCTCAGTCTCTTTAATTAGGTTATTTTTCTGCTTAGCTGGAGGAATAAAGGGACAGAAACATCCACTGCTGTTAGAAATAACTCTTGGGACATGATATTTGGGTGATAATTACAAGTAAGGTTGGTTTCCTTCACTGACTTTGCCCCAGACAGAGAACGGGCTTCGGGACAATGACATCAAGCCGCGGGTCAGCGAGTGGGAAGTGATCCAGGAGACGGGGACGAAGCTGAAGCCCATGTATGGCCCCGGGTACACGGGTCTCAAGAACCTGGGCAACAGCTGCTATCTCAGTTCGGTCATGCAGGCCATCTTCAGCATCCCAGAATTCCAGAGAGCGTAAGTGTCCCCCTGCAGACCTGTGCGCACAGCGCTGCCCTTCGTCCACTCCACGTCCAGTCCACTCAGCATGTGCCGGGGACCCTGTCTTCCTCAGCTGCAGGACATTTCACCACATCCTCATGGTGTGACTCCTTGCACTGGAGCTGGGTGAGAACACTTGTCAAGTGTGACGGGAATCAGGTGAGATTAGGAGAGCTTTGTAACTGAGAAACTCACAGGGGTTTGTCATATTAATAATGGCTTCCATTTTTAGACCATCAATTACCCTCTATGCCAAGAAAATATTAATCATCAATCTTCATGGAAGCCTGCCACATTCCTTCCTATAGATGCTCTAGGAGAGATTCAGTGATCGGTTTGATCAGTGTTGCCCTCCTGGTGAGTGGAGTTTCTTGGCGGATTTAAGCTTTTCATTTTTTTCCTACTCAGAATGTGGTTCACAGACTGGCACTGGTCCTAGGACTGCTGGATAGGGATCTGTGATAACTATGGAAATTGAGTGAGGATTTAGAAGTTTTTGTAGCAATTTGACATTGTCATGCTTTATGAGAGGTGTTTCATTTTTTCTTTTATTATATTTTTTAAAGGAGTCACCTGTATGAGTTGAAATAAAACAGCTGGCCCTTCACCATAGATAATTGGGAGCCACTGATGTAGGGTGCTTCCTAACTGTGTGTGTATGGGGCTGCCTTCTTCCTCCCACATGGAGGGGGAGAGCAGCTGTATCTGTGGCCCTTTTCTTCCCTAGGCTGGGCTTAGATGGGTCGCTGCACAGACTGGGAGTGTGGCTGTGCACTCGTGGGTGTTTAGAACATCTTTGGGGTGCCTGGGTGGCTCAGTTCCTTAAGCATCTGACTTTGGCTGAGGTCATGATGTCATAGCTCATGAGTTCAAGCCCCACATTGGACTCTCAGTGCACAGAGCCTATTTTGGATCGTCTAACTCCCACTCCCCCCCACCAAATAATTAAAAATTATAAAAATTAAAGAAAAAGAAAATTATCTCTAGTGTATTCCAGAGCGGGTAGGTTTCTACCATGGTTCAAGTATGGAAGAGGACACATGTGCTTACAGATGGAGGGGTAGGCAGCACACTAGGAACAGCACAGGACAATTTTTTACTCACGTAGAGTTGAAATGCTAATTGCTTTAATGGTGGTTAATCAAAAGTATATCAAATATCCTTTTCTTTCCTCTCTTGGTATTTGAATACTCATTCCTCTTGCTGTTTTCTAGCTTTGGAAATTTGTGGTTAGTTTGCATGTCTAGTTTTCCTTTTCACATCCAGCCAATGAGGAGTGGTTCTGCTCTGCTCAGCAGTGTGCTGGGTGCAGGGGTTCAGTGGTAAACAAAAGGACACGGTGCCTGGCCCCACTTGGGCAAACAGACACTGAATAAATAAATGATCAGAAGAGCAGCTGCATGGTTATAAACATAGTAAGTTCCACGGAGGAAAAGGGGAAGAGGTGATCAGGGAGGATCTCTTTGAAGAAAGGACATGCAAAGGGGCATACACCTTGACCCATATGCAGGAGGAGTGGGGCGGAGGGTTTTAGAGGAAGAGCAAGTTTGAAGCTCTGAGATGGGAAAACCTTTTCAAAGTTATGTATCACACATCGTGTTATTTTCACAAATTTTTGCCATTGTCTCCTACGTGTATTGTTATTTGGGAGACAGTATAACTTCGTCTTATGTGTCTCATGGTCCAGGATTTTTAAAAAAAATATTGAAGGAAAGACCTTATGGTAGGTGTTGTATAATCACTATTTCTTTTAAACTAGAATGGAGGAAACTTGTGTTCTTTGGTTACAAAATCCAACATTTTCAGTGCTTTATAGTCTATAGTTTTTGAAAATGCTTTCTACCCTCCAAAGTTTGATGAACAGTTTTATCTTTCTGATTTTTTTTTTCTTTAATGAAAAAATGTACCTCACATCTGTGTTTTGGATTTAAGATTCAAATCTCTCAGCTCAGTGTTGTTTCAAGAGTTTTAGAATTTGATATTACTGAATATTTAATTTTCTGATTTCTGCACATTTACTGTATATATTTGTTTTTTTTTTAAATTTTTTTCAATGTTTTTTATTTATTTTTGGGACAGAGAGAGACAGAGCATGAATGGGGGAGGGGCAGAGAGAGAGGGAGACACAGAATCGGAAACAGGCTCCAGGCTCTGAGCCATCAGCCCAGAGCCCGACGCGGGGCTCGAACTCCCGGACCGCGAGATCGTGACCTGGGTGAAGTCGGACGCTTAACCGACTGCGCCACCCCGCGCCCCTACTGTATATATTTGAACATGAGCAATCTATTCATACTCATCCTCAGTCTGCTCATTCTTTTACCAAGTGTCAGTTGATTGAAATACTTGCTTTTCTGACTCCTTTCTCCCCAGCGGGACTAACTCAGTGGGGTTAGATTCAGGGGACAGTGTCTCCATTTTGTAAGTAGAAAGAGTGTCTCACAGAGAGATTAAATGCCTTACGTACAACCACAGTGTAATTTAGAAATGTCAGCCTGACTCCTCGATACTCTTTCTGCCACCAGAACCCAGTTTACATTTCAGAATACTTCTGATGAGGATCCAGTCTAAGTAACCTGGTGTAGTGTACAAACTGAATGAGAGCTAAGATGGATTATCAGATAGCAAAACTGTTTTTCCTTTGAGAACTGCTAGATTGCAAACTAAAGGTATAATACGTGTTTTAAAAAGTATCCAGCATTGCTTCTGTGTTTTAACTTAATTTTGTTGTAATGAAGAATATTTCTCGTCGATTAGAAAAGTAATATAAATTACTAGCAAAATGGGCTTTTCTGACATCAAAGATTTGCCACCTTTAATTTTTTATTCTTCTCCACCAATCTTGCCTGAAAGCATAAGCCTTTTCACTAATGTTCATCTTCATATCATGTTCGAGATATGATAAAGACTGGTTTGTAGGAGGGCTGATGAATTCATCATGTTGTTTTAACAATTCCTCAGTACAGTCTCTGGCTGTGGACAGTTTTGTTCCAAAGTTTGGTTGATCTCTTATTTGGCTCTTGGTCGACAGAAAATTTCTAGATGGAATTGTTGCCCTAGTGACACATCCAAAAACCATCTGAATGGGACTGTCCCAGAGAAGTGGGCTCTGTTAATTTTGGCATAAGTACATAATATGGGGAATAAATTCTGAGTTTGTAGACAGCAGGTGCCTACAAGTGTCCAGTAGTTGGGGGATCTGATTAGAAGTCATTGCTGACTACTATTTGTCATGGTTCTCTGCTAGGGCTTTATTATAGTAATGCCTTTTATGTTGGTTTGTAGGTAGTCAGTTATGGAAATTGGTTATATGGTTACACAATATAAATGTATTCAACACTTTTTTAAATTAAAAATGTTTTTATTTGAGAGAGAGAGAGCATGAGCGAGGGATTGGGATAGGGAAAGGGAGAGAGAGAATCCTAAAGAGGCTGCATGCTGGGTGTGGACCCTGATGTGGGGTGGATCCCTTCGCCCTGGGATCATGACCTGAGGAAAACCAAGAGTCAGATGCCCAATCAACTGAGCCACCTAGGCGCCCCCCACAAATATTTTATGAGTGCCTTTTACATGTCAGATGCTATTGTAGTTCTGGAGATGCAGTGGTTCAGATCATGTATCTACCTTCATGGAGATTATACTCTTGTATATAATCTCTAGAGAGATGATAAACAGGGAGATAAATAAATTATAGAATTGCAAATACTGAAGCATGCCAAGAAGAAAGTCAGCCAGGGTCAGGTGATAGGGAATTAGGACGGGTGGAGAGGTGCCTTTTAAACAGACCTGAGATGGAGCAAGGGTCTGTGGAGAGAACATTCCGGGAAAGAGAGCAGATGGCATGACCTTGAAGCAGGTGTGAGCTTGGCATGTCCTGGCAAAGAAGGGCATGTGGCTGGTGTGTTGTGGTCTAGGGGAGAGGGATGGGAATGAGGTCAGAGAAGTGGGCAGAGCAGAGTGCATGAAGTACCAGTAAAAGGGATCTGCTTCTAGATTCTTCTTTCTAGAGCTTTCACACTCAGAGAGTTAAAGCTTGAAAATGGAAAGATGAACAGCACAGAACAGAGGGTATGAAATAGGAAGTGAACTTGAGAAGTGAATGATTGTATAGTGAGATTAGCTGTGGGTGGTGGAAGTTGGCGCTGCTCTGTCAATGTAAACTGGTCAGAAGGACGGGTTGGGGACTGCTCAAGGGATCACAGACAGGGCAGGTACTTCCAGAAAACTGGTTCAGAGCATAGGTTTGGAGCCAGGCTGCCTGGGTGCACTCTGGGCTTCATCACTCCTTCCTTGGGTGACTTTGGAAGCATCCTGATTTCTTATCTCTCCAATGGGTAACAATAACCATCCCTTCCTCATATGGTTTTCATGAAGACCCAACCAGGTTATATAGAGACCCCTTAAGGGATAATAGTTGTTACTCCTGTTATCATCATTATTCATTTTGATATGATTGGGATAATTTCCAGTCTTACCATTTGTTTTTGAGATGGCAGTTGTGATGGCATTAGCCGGTGGTTTCTGACTCTGGTTACCTGTTATAGTCATTTGGGGGACTTTAAAAAGATTGCAAAGCCCAAGCCTCAGTCTCAGGCAACAACATCAGAACATCTGGGGGTGACCCTGGCTTTGGTAATTTTTTGAGAAACTTTTTAGGTGATTCTAACTTGCACCCAGGGTTGAGGCCCACTGATAGAAGCACAATGGAAGGCCATGAAGATAGCTGTAAAGGTAAGATTTCAGGAAAAGTTTTCTTTGGGTGGATGAGTTAACTTTGATAGAAAGACAAGAAGGTCTTAGCTAGGATGGCAGCTTATTTTATTTCTGTTCATTCACTTCCTACATTTTGACTCTCCCTTCTCATTTTCTAGGTATGTGGGAAATCTTCCAAGAATATTTGACTACTCTCCTTTAGATCCAACACAGGATTTCAACACACAGATGTAAGTGCTGATTAAAAGGTATCTAAAGTTTTTTTTAGAAAAGTATCCAGTAAGTGTTCTTAGTGGTTATTGCTGGGTTGCAGAATTAAAGGCAATTCTCTTTTCTTTTTTATTTTCTGTATTTTTAAAAGTGTTATAAAATAAGCGTGTGTTACTTTTAGAAGAAGAAAGATATTAATAGTTATTTATAAAGGACTGAGGCTAGTTTAAAAATGACATCGGTATCAAGAAGAATGAAATAAATAAGTTAGTGTTTAAAGTTTTTAAGATTTATTTATTTTGAGAGAGAGTGTGAGCAGGGGAGGGTCAGAAAGGGGGGGGGAGAGAGAGAGAGAGAGAAAGAGAAAGAGAAAGAGAAAGAGAAAGAGAAAGAGAAAGAGAATCCCAAGGAGACTCTCAGCACAGAGCTGGACATGGGACTGGAACTCACAAACTGTGAAACCATGACCTGAGCCAAAATCAAGAGTCGGAAGCTTAACTGACTGAGCCACCCAGGCCACCTTAAATAAGTTATTTTTGAGTAACCAAGATAAAATGTTCCAGCTAAAAGCATTCATAGATAATGTTAATATCTCTATGGGAAAACAACAATGACGTTTTTGTTTTTCTTTGTCCCTCCTGTCCAGGACTAAGTTAGGACACGGCCTTCTCTCAGGCCAGTATTCAAAGCCTCCAGTGAAATCTGAACTCATTGAACAGGTGATGAAGGAAGAACACAAGGTATGTGTCCCAGTGTTTGCCACATTGATATGCAGGTAGGAGGGGACTTAACCAGCTAAAATATGGATTTCCTATGTTTTGGCAATTGGTGGCTGTAAATTTAGGAAGGTATTAGAATAGCTATTTCATTTTGGAGTCTAGGGTGTCTGTGTGCTCTTAAAAGCTGTGGTAAGAAATAGCTAGGGTTGGTGTTTCTAGTCATAGTTGCTTTATGGATTTTATGTGCGTGCCATTGTCACTGGTTTTCAGAACAGTGTTCTTCATAAGATAGAGCTGAGATGGAAGGAATAAACCTGATACAAATATACAAACATTTTCTCCTTGGGCAGCATAATCTTGGCCCTTATAATGTCTTTTTTCTCCTAGGCCTCAACTTTGTTTGCTAGGATTTCTCAAGAAGCTGGTTGTTAAAAAGCAACGCACACATTCTTATTCCACCTCCTCCTCCACCCTGCTCCCACCTTCAGAGTTGGGAATTCTGAATTTCTGGGGAGGGCTGGGTGGTTCTCGTTTTTGGTAAGCTCCTAGCAGATTTGTAAACCACACTCAGATATGAGAGACTCAGTTGGCCATTCAGTCACTGTTTATTGATAGAATAAATGAAAGATGCACCCCGTCTCCTAATAGGGAGACTTGCGTTTCCATGTGCCTACAGAATGGGCTACTGACCCCTCCCTGGGTGGTTCTGTTGCTCAACTCCAGAGGACACTGCTCACAACCTGGTCTTTTTGAGAGGTGCCCTTGAAATTCTGCAGTACACAGCTTACACAGCTGTGTTTGGCAGCCCGGCTCGTGGTGCTGCATATGGCCTGAATGGAGTGCGTGCCCCTTTTCTCTACCACCTGCTCTGCCCTCAGAGTGCTCTGTTTTGACTTAGTGGGCAAATCTGTTTCTCAAGTGTTGACCTCTGTGTTCCCACCTTCAGTCAGTCATCCTTAACAAGACTGACAGCAGGAATTCAAAGTGAATAAACGCTTGTTCATAACAAAGCTGGCTAGTTGGGGGAAGTGGAGAAGCTGGGAGAAGGGAGATTATGAAGGGAGCATTTAGAGGTGGGGAGAAGGAAGGGGCTTAAGAGGGTGGAGAGGGAAATAGATACTCCGAATGGCCAGGCTGGGAGATCAGAGTGGTGTGGGGGCAGGGAGATGCGTTGGTATCCACCATGGCGAGATAACGAGTCTTTCATCCATCCAAGACTGGAAGGCCCTCATCTGGGACACAGCTGAAGGGATGGTTTGGATGTGGGGCTGGAGTATGGGGGTTATTCAGGCTTCTTCCACCTCTGAGCTCCCATGAATCCTTGAAGAGGTGATGGTGAAAACAGCTGGGCCCAGCATTTTGTTTTCATCACATTTTATCCTGGGTTTTCATCCATGCTGTGTCACTTTGTGGGACACTTCTGGGTCAGAGCCCACCTTCCTTGGTGGAGGAGAAGGAGACTGGATTGGGACTCGGGGACTCTGGCTTCCTTTCCTGGCTCTGCAAGGAGCTGTGAGATCGTGGGCTAGTCATGCAAGCTTCCAACCCCAGCGGTCAAATGGCAGAATTGGTGTGGGTGGTGGTTGTGACTGTTGCAGGTGTGAAGGTTGTCTCTCCAGTGTAAATAAAATCTGTGTGTATTCCTGCCTGGTGTTGTGCTTTTGGAGTCTCCTCATTTGAGAAAATATAGAATAAAAATCATCAACTTAGTAATATTTGCAAGTAAAGTTTGGTTTGGTTAATATTACAGTGTCCTTTTACATTAGAAAAAAAGTAGTTCTTATATGAGTAAGGCATGTATTTATTCAAATTCTATGAATAGTGACTGCTTGGGGCCCTTGCCCCCTCCTCACTGTTGGGTTTAGTGACTGTGGTACAGTAGCTCTGTGATCTCCAGGGTCTGTAGCCTACAAGTGGGAACCCCAGCTTTGTCTGGCCCAACATGGGTAACCCAGCATTTGGGCCATATTTGGCCTGTAGGTATGTTTCCTTGGCCCACACATAAACACCTGAATTCCAGCTTCTCTTAAACACTAAGACCCTGTGGCGATTCCAGGCCCATGATAGCAGATGGCTGGAGCTGAGTAGCAGCCCTCCCTTCAAACAGGACACACAGTCCCCAGCTGGCTCCAGTCCCTTTGTGATTCGTGACTTGGCCAGTATGCTGTTGCATTTGAGTGTGTGACCTTTAATCTAGATGATCTGTGAAATCCTTTCCTGCTCCAAGGTACCGTGATCTAATGGTCTTAGAGAAAAGATCCTGAATGTGACCAGTAGTACAATGTGCATCTTGGGAGTGTGGGGAAGACCATCTAGCTGGGTGGGATACAAGTGAGCCTTTGGTTCAGAGATCACCAGGGTCTCTTTAACATTCAAAAGGAGCTTGAGTTGACCATACAATCTGTGGCTCTGGGGGAGTCAGTTTTAAGCTGCTATTTGAACAGACAAGTGATTCATAGTAAAATCTCCATTTCCCCTCCCAGTGGAGGGAATTGCTTTCTGAGGCATCAGGATTTTCACTGGCAGTTGGTTTCAGAGAAACCAGTTTGTGAGACTCTTCTCTGAGGTGTCAGGAGCCCTTTGGTGAGGTGGCCTTGTCCCAGGCCTGTGGCTTTTGTGATTTGTAATGTGCCTGAAATGCCCTAAGAGAAGAAAGAAGGTGTGCTAAAGCAGAGAAGGGGATGGGTTACAAGAGGAATGTGTTGTGGAAGGGAGAGAGCTAGAGAGAGAAGTCAGAGCCACCATGTGGTGGGAAGGCCTTTTTACACGGCCACCACCACCACCACCAGCAATACTAATCGCTAAGATTGCATAGTGCTGAGGAAAGGCCTGGCTCTTCCTGTATGTTCGCTAATGCACAGAAACCTTGCCTAAAGTTACACGGTTAGTGAGTGGCAGAACTGGGATTTACACCAGGCAGGCTGGCCCCTGAGTCTGCATTTGACCCCTACATTATTCTGCATCCCTGATAGTTGTTCTGGCTTTGCTTCAGGCTTTCCAGTGCCTCAGTGTGTGGATGGTGTAGGTGGATGACAACAGGGGGTCCTTAAAGTTTGCAGAATTGCCAGGTGGCCCAGCAACTTGTGTTTCTCAATACCTCTGTCTTACATCTTGGGTCCTTTCTAGGCTACATGCTTCCTAGTATTAAGTTGGTCTTCTGTAGACCAAGGCAAAATCTAGTTTTTATGTACACATGCTTAATGCACATTTTCATCTATAAAAAGATTTGCTGTATTTGTTTTGGGCACTGCCATTTCTACATGAATTTGTTGAATTGATTTTTAAAATTAAATTGCATCTGCTGTAGATAAAACCTCCTCACTTTTATAAAAGGACGCTTTTTCTTCTTCAAAAAATACTCCTGATTTTATGCATTCTAAGACCATGCTTTCACACATTTTAATGCTGAATGACTCTAATTTATTTCTTCTTTCGAAGATAACATGTTTTAAACAATTCTGTATTTTAAACAAACTGCATTTCTTACATGACAATTCATTTGATTTCCCCTCTAAAAAAATACTTGATGAGGAATTACCGGTCTTAGTTTTTGATCACCGTGAGATTACCAGTGTTCTGCTTTGAGGTGATGTAATTTTACTCCCAAGCATAAGAGCTTTATTTTTGCTAACCTCCATTTTTCTTGGTGGGGAAAATGTAACATTTCTAACTCACTTTTTGAAATATGAAAAATAGCTTGGGGAAAGCCCTCTGTTCCTTTCTCTTTGGAGATTTGGGGTTTGAATCTGGGTTAGGAACTACTGGCCCAAGGTTTATGGTTTAAGATTAACAAAAGTTTAAATGAACAGATGCCATACACGTGTACTGGGGACAGGCTGAGATGCATCTAGCTTTCTTTTTATTCCTGTGGTCTTACAATGTAAATATCCGTACAGGTGTTGCTCTAATGCGATACAAAGCCCCACTCTTCCTGTGTGTTTATTAATTAAAGCTTTAGGCTCAGCAGAATGTGAGTGGAGAGTATCTGGCTGCTTTCTTGGTGCAGAGTTAAACAGAAAGCCCTGTATAAATAAGCATGTGGGAAAGATTCTGAACACCGTAGTCCTCTCGCTAATTTTAGCTGATCTGTTTTGCAATTGCTGATGGAGAAAGTAAGTACAGTATCCTATAAATATGACAGGTTCCTTAGGTGGTTGCTATTTTGGAGACTCCTGGGGCTCCCTCTTAATAAAGTTAGTTGTTGAGACTAGCCATTGCTTCAGGTGTTTTAAGAGCTGGCTCATGGTGAGAGTGCATGCTTCCTGAAGGCAGATCTGACTCTTGGTCAGGTCTGGTCACTCCCTCTCATCTTGTGTGGTGATAGGCCCATAGGGGACACTGGGATGATGTCAGTGACCCACTGCCAACTAAGAGATGTGGTTTCTGTGACTTCGTTCTTTGGTTCTTATTTTGGTTTTTTGGTTTCTTTTAACTGCCTTATCCAGAGCCTGGTCTTAAAAAAAAATTTTTTTTTTTTTTAATTTGCAAATATGCACACAAGTAGCATTGTGTAGCTTTAGCAATCACCATTCTGCCAGTCTGGTTTCAGCAGTCCCCCCTGAGCTCAACTTTTCCTCCCTGTTCTCTTCCTCTTTCCTCCCCTTCCTCTCCCTTCTCTTCCCCGCAGGATTTTAACACAGAACCCAAGCATCCTCCTTTTCTACCTGTACATGTTCAGTATGCAACTGTGACTAGAATGCCTTCCCCCCACCCCATAAAAATCATGTTAAAAGTTGTTTAAAGTGTTAGTAGCACAGTAGCAAAATTCACAACCATTCCTTAGTATCATCTAATATGCAGTCCATGCCCGGAGTTTCCCCTGCAGTATCAAAGATGACTTTTACAAATCCCCCTCCCTTTTTTTCTGCAAGCTATTGATTTATGGAAGGAGCTGAATCATCTGCCCCAGGATTGCTTTAAAGATTGTTGCCTTTTTCAGCTTGTGTTCCTGATAAGCTGGAAGCTAGATCTGGAAGATTTTGGACTATACTAGATATGAAGGGAACATACTAATAGTTGAGTATGGGAATTAGTAAGACTTCCATCTGAAGTCAGATAGAAAAGGTGTGGGGCATGGGCACAGGCCGACAGGCCAGCTGATGACCAAGACATTGACTGTGGAGTTCAGCTAGTTTTAACTAAGATGCTTGAACCCGGTGAAAGCCGGGAGCTGGTCTGCAGTGTGACGTGGAGAGGAAGAGATAGCGTCTCTCTGGTTAGGAAGCTTCTTCAAATAACTTTTCAATGGTAAACAAGCTATAGCTTGACAGAGGATCGAACAAAGGATTAAGAAAGGTCAGTCCAGGGAAAACAAATGAAATGGGCACAGAAAGAGAAGAGGTGTGGGGGTGGGTAATGAATGAGGCTGGGCCACGGCCCAGTGCGGGGCTGAGGTGCTGGGGTTCTCACCACAGTCCCTGTTGAAACTTCTCCTCCCAGTTGTACGACCACACAGTGAATGGCACAGAGCAGCAGCCAGCTTTTCTGAATTTACTGACTTGTTGAACTTTCCAAGGCAGCTGCTTTGATGGGGACTGGCAGCCACATCGGGTTGAAGTGCAGCTTGCAGGAAGAAATGCCATCAGCAGCAGGCAGTGAGTGAGTGTGTATGTGAATGCCTAAAGATAAATGCTCAATGTGAAAAGACTCATTCCGTGTGGTGCCTCTGCACTGCCAAGAGCAGAGGAATAGTTGCTGGACTGGCCTGGAATGTTGACTCCAGAAGCGTGTGTGGGTTTGAAGAGGGCTCAGTCAGAGTCCAAGGCATACTGTTTTCCTTTTTTCAGCAACTGGTGAGATGGACTCAGGGCCATCAGAGATGAGAGCTGGTAATTATTACTAGCAGTATTAAGACATGGGATAGGGGTGCTGGGTGGCTCAGCTGGTTGAGTGTCTGACTCTTGATCTTGGCTCAGGTCATGATCTCATGGTTCCTGAGTTTGAGCCCCATGTCGGGCTCTGCGCTGATGATGCACAGAGGATGTTTTGGATTCTGTCTCTCCTTCTCCTCTCTGCCCCTCCTCTGCTTGTGCACTCTCTACAAAAAAAAAAAAAAAAAAAAAAAAAAAAAAAAAAAAAAAAAAAAAAAAAAAAAGACCTGGGATAAAGAGAGAGACAGACACACACAGGGAGACAGACAATGAGATAGCAAGTAACTGACTTCTGTAGCTGTGTGATCCTGGGCCAGTTACTTAATACTTCTTTGCTTCAGTTTCCTCATCTGTCAAGTGGAGAAAATCATCATCATTATCATCACCTCGTCAGGTTAGGTGAGTTAAGCAAGATACATGTATAAAGTAGTCAGAACTATGCCTGACATCTAGTAAGTATTTATCCAAGTACCTAGAACAATGGCTGACATGTTATAGCACTCAGTAAATTTCTGTTAAATGAATGAATAAATGTTAGCCGTGATGCAAGGCATTATTTTTGTGTGCTTGTGTTGGGTGACACCGTGTGGTAGACAGGCATC
The DNA here is from genome assembly GCF_018350175.1 of Felis catus. NCBI lineage: Eukaryota > Metazoa > Chordata > Mammalia > Carnivora > Felidae > Felis > Felis catus. The sequence goes on along the minus strand of NC_058376.1, from coordinate 87,045,897 downwards.
AAGCAGTGTGAGTGAAGAGAGTTACGTTTGTTACATCGTCCCCGGGAGGTCTTTATACACAGGTAGTAACATTAATTATCAGGTGTAAATTGGTCTTCATCTAGCACTGGAAGCACATCTGACGCCACGCATGTGTGTAAGCTGGTCATTTATGTACAGTTTCCAGGTCCTCAGATGCCCAAATGCTCCCACTTTGGAGAATTCTCCTTTAAGAGCTGCTGGCGCTGTTGTGGGTCTTCTGCAGTGTTCCTCAGCATTTGTTATGGACACGTGTGTTGTCTTTCATTTCCCCATGGTCTCTCAGCTCTCGGAAGGTAGAATCCCCAGTAGTGCTCTGCGTGATGTAGGTGATTAGTAAATACTGGATGACAGGGTTAGGTCACATATATATTCAACAAGATAGGAAAAATCACCAGAGTTTTATTAGAAACGTTGCTTTTAGGAAATATGTGTTGGGGAGATTTTACACGTAGAGCCGCTATGGGACTGCAGGGAGATGGGTACGAGAGTTTTCCCATCCCCCGTTGCATCTGATTGTGTGATTGTGTACACCTAACATGGTCCCTGGACCCTAGGCATTGACCTGGATGTCTAGGAGATCTCATAGAAGTGTGAAACGTGGCCTCCACCTGCTAAAGCCTGCAGTGAGGCCAAGGAGGTGGGCCAGAGCAGACTGGAAGTTACAGGAAGTGGGAGGCACGCTGTGCTGTGTGCTCAGTGATGGCCTGCCCAGGGACCACATTCCCTGGACTGCAGAGGGGAAGGTGGCCCAGAAGCTGAGCAAGTGGAGGTTTTTTGTTTTTTTTTTTCAATATATGAAATTTATTGTCAAATTGGTTTCCATACAACACCCAGTGCTCATCCCAAAAGGTGCCCTCCTCAATACCCATCACCCACCCTCCCCTCCCTCCCACCCCCCATCAACCCTCATTTTGTTCTCAGTTTTTAAGAGTCTCTTATGCTTTGGCTCTCTCCCACTCTAACCTCTTTTTTTTTTTTTTTTCCTTCCCCTCCCCCATGGGTTTCTGTTAAGTTTCTCAGGATAGCAAGTGGAGGTTTTGAGAAGAAGTAGGTGTGCAGCAGCCGCACAGTTTGCACAGTACATGAACCACTTCCTCTGCTTGCTTGGCAAGCTGAGGTTTGTCTCACTGAGACCTACTGTGTGCTACAGCTGCCACTCCCTATCTTTGCTTCAAAGAGCTTGGAATTGGAATCACAACTAGAGTTCATTCTGGTTCTGCTCTGTTAGCTGCATGATAATCTGGTCGTAAGACCTCTTTGAGTTGAAAGATCTGTCTGGCACTTCTCTGCCCGTCTCTGTTTCTCTAGCTATCAAGTGAGGATAACGGAAGTCCCTTCTTTGCGGGGTTCTTGTGAGTGTTGAGTGAAGTGACATGTAACACCATTATTAGATGGGTGAACTTGGAGGGGACTCAGGAAACAGCTTTATCATGAGCCCACCTCTGTCCTCCGTGGTGATATGGACTCATCCTGTTCTGCCTCTTCAGAGCATCTCAGGCAGATCGCCTAGATTTCCAGTGATTTCCTGCAGATTACCAGCATTAAAAAGTCCAGTTCACATCAAAGGCAGTTGAAAGCATCTCTCCCCTACCAGGCTCGGGAGTCATGGAAACCAGCAGTGCACAAGGGCTAGCTAGCATCAGCATCCTCTGGTAGCTTTGTGTCCTTGCTCCCTCTGGCTCTGGCTCCTCTAAAGTCAAGTAAGGATCAAGGGATGGAGATACTAGACAAGAGACAGAGCCTTTCACTGAGCTAGTGTGTTTGGCTTCCTCTTGGCTGCCATGTGTATTCTGCCATGGTTAGCCTTTTTGTAGGGGCACATTAGTGCTTCCTTAGAGGTGTCCCTCCTCCCTGCTTGTCTCCTCAGGGACCTCCACAGGGACCTTTCCCTATTTTCTGTTCAACTGATTTCTGTAACCCCCACCTTGGCTCCTGCCTCCAGTCTCCTCTGCCAGCTGACTTTCCATCATCTTATGCAGTGTCCTTTCTGAAGGAGCCTGGCTACTATTTTTCTGGTCCCCAGGGAAGTTCACATATCCTTATCTATCAGAGTTGTCCCTGCCACCCACTCTTTGCTCTCTGTCATCCTGGCAGCTGCTGCTAGCCTCCTCCAGCTTCTCCAGGCAAGGGGCAAGCTCCTGGAAACAACCCGTGCTCTGATCCAGAAACAGCCAAGGGCACGCTCATGAGCCTGAGCACTCTGCAGCGGTTACTGGGGCCATGCTGTGCCATTTCCTCTCTTGGAGGTACAGGCATACCTCGAAGAGAATGTGGGTTTGGTTCCAGACCACCACAATAAAGGGAATACTGCAATGAAGGGAGCCAAATGAATTTTTTGGTTTCCCGGTGCATATAAAAGCTATGTTTATACGACGCTGTGGCCTACTTTTTTTAATTTTATTTTTTTAATGTTTACTTATTTTTGAGAGAGAGAGATACAGAGACAGAGCACAAACAAGGGAGGGTCAGAGAATCTGAAGCAGGCTCCAGGCTTGAACTCGTGAATCGAGAGATCGTGACCTGAGTCGGAGTTGGATGCTCAACCGACTGAGCCACCCAGGCGCCCTAACACTGTGGCCTATTAAGTGTGCGGTAGCATTATGTCTAAAAAGATCCCCCAAAACAATGTGCATACCTTAATGAAAAATACCTTACTGCCAAAAAATGCTAATCATCATCTGAGCTTTCGGTGAGTTGTAAGTACTGATCACAGGTCACCATAACAAATATACAATAATGAAAAAGTTTGCAATATTTTGAGAATTAAGCAACATTTGACACACAGACACAAAATGAACGAATGCAATTGGAAAAATGGCGCCCACAGACTTGTTTGGTGCAGGGCGGCCACACACCTTCAGTTTGTAAAAAAACACAGTATCGTCGAGTCACGGTAAAGTCAAGCACGATAAAATGAGGTCTGCTGCACCCCCGTCTCTATGGGGGCTTCTCTCAGACTCTCTCACAAGGAGGGAAGGGGGTGCTGCAGAGCTCTCCTCCCCTTTGGCCTCCTTCAGAGAACCCCCACTCCTGCCTCTCTCGCCTGCCCTGAAGTGGGCCATAATGGCCTGCCTTGGAGCATGTCCTGTGAAGATGGGTCGAATAATGAATGCCTTTCTTTAGAGAGTGGAGGTGTTTCTCCTGTGTTTCGTTAGTGCAGTGCCTGCTGCACACTAAACGTCGGGTGAACCTTGGCTGTCATCACTGTTTAACTTCTGTGGGCTTTAGTGGTCTCATCTGAAAATTGGGACTTATGGTCATCCCTACCCTGCTGGCTGCTCAGTGCTGTTAACGGGTGTGAAACTATTGTAAGTTGGTTTTATTTTTACATCTCAGCCTCAACAGAATGGGATCTCTCCACGCATGTTTAAGGCCTTCGTAAGCAAGAGCCACCCGGAATTCTCCTCTAATAGACAGCAGGATGCCCAGGAGTTCTTCTTGCACCTGGTGAATCTAGTAGAGGTGAGAAGGCGGTTTTCCAAACTGCTCAAAGCGTTGTAAGAGGTGTGCCCAGTCCTCAGGTGCAGCCCATTGTGTTGTGGCCAGGGTGCCCACCCCCCGCCCCTTTCCCGAATCTCTCATGGTCCAAGCTCGTGTGGCATTGGTGTGAGGCTTGCTCTGCGCAGCCCGTTTGGCAGAGTCGCTTCTCAGTCCCTGTTTTCTAGCACTTCTGGATCTTCCTGTTCTTCTTTAATTTGTACTTATAAGAGTGTTTGTCCATAATTTCATTCACAGGTTTTTTGGTCTCCATGACAGACTTCCTTAAGAGGCGGGTGTAGTCTTTGGTGTCCTTGTGCCACCACTCAGAAGAGATGGGCACGTTCTACTTACAGCAGAGTCAAATCACATTAAATGCTGTGGTTTTTCAAAGCTACTGAGAATTTGTGATTAAACTATTTTTCCCCTTCTTAAAAAACAGCCGCTTTTTCCTGATTACAAACATGTTCTTGTGGAAAATATAAAAAGGCAGAAAGAAAATAAAAATCACCAGTGAGAACAGCCCCTACCAACAACCAGTGCTAACATTTTGGTGTCTGACCTACCAGTCTCTTTCTGGGTGCATTTTTAAAAAAAATTTTTTTTAACGTTTATTTATTTTTGAGACAGAGAGAGAGAGACAGAGCATGAACGGGGGAGGGGCAGAGAGAGAGGGAGACACAGAATTGGAAGCATGCTCCAGGCTCTGAGCCATCAGCCCAGAGCCCGATGTGGGGCTCGAACTCACGGACTGCGAGATCGTGACCTGAGCTGAAGTCAGACGCTTAACTGACTGAGCCACCCAGGCACCCCTTGGTGCATTTTTTTAAAGCAGGTTTCAAACCCACTGGGACTTGAACTCACGACCCTGGGATCAAGACCTGAGCTGAGATCAAGAGTCGGATGCTTAACCGACTGAGCCACCCAGGTGCCTCCCTGGGTGCATTTATTAATTCTCTCCAGACTGTTTCATAAGCATTGTTTTCTTTTCTTTCTTTTTAAAAATTTTTTTAATGTTTATTTATTTTTGAGAGACAGAGACAGGGTGTGAGCAGGGGAGGGGCAGAGAGAGAGGGAGACAGAATCTGAAGCAGCTCCAGGCTCCAAGCTGTCAGCACAGGGCATGACGCGGGGCTCGAACTCACTAACTGTGAGATCATGACTTGAGCTGAAGTCGGACGCTTAACCGACTGAGCCACTGAGGCGCCCCTATAAGCATTACTTTCCACTTAACCTGTTGTGAATGTTTTGCCCATTATCGTTACATATTTGGATGTAGCATGATTTCTTTTTTATTTGTATATAATTTACACAAATGCATTTACATGATCATATCATATGTGCCTTAATTTTTCCAGGGCAACCCTTTATTACCCTCGCCTCCCCCCTGCCTTGTCTTTAGTATGGCTCCCTCACCCCTTTTCTTCTGATTCCATCTAGGTCAGTCCCTCTTTCATAACTGTTCATGGCTGCATAATGTTAATTCACATGATGAACTACAGTTTGTTTAACCAGTCCCCCATTTTTTGACTTTAGAGAAATGCCAGTGTTTTGTTAGGAACGTACTCTAGGTGAACTGCCATGCCCAGAGGGAATGCTTAGTAATGCCCAATCTCTACACCAGATTGATAGATACTCTGTTTTATGCCAGTTTTTATTTATGGCTCAATAGTCCTAAATTTACTAACCTGATATAATCTAATCTTCAGAGGAACCGCATTGGCTCAGAAAACCCAAGTGATGTTTTTCGGTTTTTGGTGGAAGAACGTATTCAGTGCTGTCAGACCCGGAAAGTCCGCTACACGGAGAGGGTGGATTACCTGATGCAGTTACCTGTGGCCATGGAGGCAGCAACCAACAAGGGTAATGGTTCCAAAGTGGGAAACTAGCAGTGTGCTTTCTCATACGTGAAAACCCTCGGAACTGGAGAGAAGGAATACGGTTCAGTCACTGCCAAGTTGCGTCAGGAGTAGACCCAGCCCAGATGGTGTCTGGTTGGCACGTCTCTTTTCCTCGTTTCCTCAGTCCCCGTGTGATTTTCTTGTGAGAAGAGTCCAACGCATCACAGGTTTTTGTTGGAGGGATTACGGATCGAACCTATTTTAGTGCCTATAAATTTGACCAACCAGTTGGCTTGGAGTCAGCTTAATTTGGTGGGACATTATTTGTAATTATAAATGTGGAAAGTTCTTTGAACATTAGCACTCATGAGTTGTGCTATAAGTTCTGAGGGAAATGATCAGAACTACGTTCTTTTTATTTATTCTTTTTGGGGGGGCGCAAGTGAGCAAGGGGCAGAGAGAGAGAAAGGGAGAGAGAAAGGGAGAAGTGGGCTCACCCAAAGTGTAGCTTGAGCTTACCTGATGTGGGACTCAAACTCACGAACCATGAGATCATGATCTGAGCTGAAGTCAGATGTTTAGCTGACTGAGCCACCCAGGTGCCCCAGAACTGCATTTAAAAAAAATTTTTTTTTAATGTCTTATTTATTTTTGAGACCAAGAGAGACAGAGCACGAGCAGGGGAGGGGCAGAGAGAGAGGGAGACACAGATTCCGAAGCAGGCTCTAGGCTCTGAGCTGTCAGCACAGAGCCCGACACGGGGCTCGAACCCACGAACTGTGAGATCATGACCTGAGCCGAAGTTGGACACTTAACCAACTGAGCTGCCCAGGCGCCCCCAGAACTGCATTTTTTGATGTGAGACATTCTAGCAGAGATCTCGAAATAACCTGGCTTTGACCTCTGAGTATTGAAAATGCCTCCTGTGGGAGATGAAGTGGGGCAGGACCAAGACCCATTAGAAGGGTCTCTGGACTTCAGAAGAAGGTAGAGGAACCATGGCCAGGCTGGGGTCTCAGGAGAAGGTTCCTTCAGTTTGTTTATCTGGTTCTTCCCAAGCAGAATAGAGGAAGGGTATTATCTACTATGTTACTTATGTCCTATGAACTGGTCATTTCTGTGAAGGTCACCAACTCAGTGGGTGGCCTTTTTCCCTTTTTTGGGGGGGGTCAGTTTGTTGTGCTAATGAGGATTATGATGATTTTAAGATGAAATGATTTCCATTTTCTATAAGCTCCTGCAACTTTGGACCAGTTTTAAAATTCTTATTCATTATATAATGTAGAAATGAGGGTAGGGGTCTGTGGTTTGTTTCTGTTTTAGAATAAGACTTGATTGCTTTCTCTTGCCAGCCTTGGGGATATTCTACTCAGTTCTGTGATCCTCTGTAACTCATTGTTTATGATTTATGAGTAGTAACTATTCTTTTTCAGAAAGGAGATTTATAATTTAGTCTCTGGGAATTGATTGTTGGGAACACCTAATGCTGGCATCCTAGATATAAGTACATCATAAACTGATGGTGGGCTGGACAATGAATTTTAAACCCATGCTCAGATGTGCTTAAGAAAACACATAGGTACATAAGGGTGCTTAAAAACTGGATAATTCAGGAGTAATTTGTTTTATTTTGGTTTTTTTTTTGGTTAACAAAAGGAATTCCCAAAAAGTCCCTTTCAAAATTATATAAAATTTTGACTTAATAGGCAGTTTCCAAGAGCAGATCTGCTGACTCTTGGGAAGTTGATGATGTGATGTTTTCTTTTTCCCTTGGTATTTTAATTGTTTGAGCAGGAATAGTGTAAAAGGCCTTCTAGGTTGGTGGCTCTGCTATCTGAGGTGGTGGGTAACCTCAACCTGAGTTGTCTGGGCAGCATTGGTTAGAATCACAGGCTGTGTGTGGTAGAGGACTCTGGCCCCTATAGGTCTTTTGCTCTTTGGTCCACACCCTCCATGACCTCTAATCAGAATGAAGAGATGACCCTTGGGTCTCTTTCAGTGTGAAATTCTCTGTGAAGACTTTGTGATCGGAAGGTGGCATTTGGGTAATCCCAGCCTTGACCTCTGGACGAATGAAAGACCAGGTTCCTGCATCACTCACATTACACATGAGGGCAGAACCTCTGATCTGGGCTGGAGTTCACAGGTCCCTCCTGTCAGTCTCAAAGAAGAACAGGCAAAAAAAAATATGAATGGTTCATGCGGTCTGTCAGTGCCACTTTAAAGATGGCTCAAGATCAGCCTTTCAGCAGGCTTTTCTGGATCTGTGGAGGGCAACAAGTAAGCAATCTTGCCCCAGCCCAGAAGTCTTCGGGAAGGTTGGCCAAAGGGGGAGTTTTTCACTTTAAGAAGATAAGAGTGAATACAAGGTCATTCATGTGCTCTTTTACTCAGATGAACTGATTGCCTATGAATTAACGAGAAGGGAAGCAGAAGCAAACAGAAGACCCCTTCCTGAGTTGGTTCGCGCCAAGATACCATTTAGTGCCTGCCTTCAGGCCTTTTCTGAACCAGAAAATGTCGATGACTTCTGGAGCAGCGCCCTACAAGCAAAGTCTGCGGGTGTTAAGTAAGTGTGTATATGTGTGCACCTGTGTGTGTGTTCTTGTATGGTGGGAGTGGGGTGAGGGGGGACCCTTGACAGGTGGGGAATGGCTAGGGGAGAGGTAGCAGGGAACTGTATAAGTCTGCACATGCTTGCTCACGTGAGATGGGATAATGAATCATACAGCCCTAATTATAGAGCTCACTTGTATGAGACCTGCCCAATAAAATGTTCATAATTTATATTATGTGCTAGGGAGGGAATGCCTTTTTTTTAATGCCTTTTAAAGGCAAGGCTGTGGTTTATCCTCTATTAGGAATTTCTTTTTTCCAAGAGGATGTAGTCAAGAACTCCAACAACCCCCTACCCCAACCCCATGGTAAGAATGATATTAATGAAGAAATTATGGAAATACTCATGATAGTCTTCAATATTTAAACTCCATATTATATAGTTTAATTCCATAATTAAAAATTTGGCTTAGAACTTGGTGACCAGGGCTCTCAGGGTATTTCAAAGTGGACATAGGGCTCCTGCTCTTTGTTCAAATGAGCTGCTCAGGACTTAGCTAGGAGATGTTCAGTTTCCACATTGTGTGCCTCATTGTCAGGTACATAAGTTTTTTTGTTTTTTTTTTCTGCACTTGACATCTTAATCGATTTTATACAGTCAAATGTGTAAAGTCCTCATAGTCACGTAAAATGAAGGGAGGTCTGGAAGTTTGGTTCTGGGAATTTTATTCCTTTTAGATATTCTTTGTTTTTTAAATTTATTTTTAAGAGAGAGAGACAGAGCACGAGTGGGGGAGGGACAGAGAGAGAGACACAGATCTGAAACAGGCTCCAGTTTCTGAGCTGTCAGCACAGAGCCCGATGCAGGGCTCGAACCCACCAGCTGTGAGATCATGAGCTCACGAGCCAACGTCAGATGCTTAACTGAGCCACCCAGGCACCCCCACTCCTTTTAGATATTCTTTGGCCATCTTTCCTCCTGACAAAAATTGAGCTCTATCTAGTTGATGTGAAAGGGGAATGAAGGTTGAAGAGCTACTGCTGGATGTTTTATCACCTCAAGTAGCCGTCAAACCTAAATCCTTTATTCTCTGGAACAGCCATCCCTGGGATTCCTCTTTGTTTCAGATGATTGACTTCATATGTTAAAAATGGGAAAGCACAAAGATTTATTTCAAAGAGCTAAAAAAGCCATAATTTCTTAAAATGATTGTTTTAAATGTTGTTCATATCCAAATGAGGTTAATAATTTTCCATTCCTTTATCAGTTATTCAATGTGAAGTAAGTTTTTATCCTAGGATTGCTGAGTTACAGGGTCTGTGTTGTGTGTGTGTGTGTGTGTGTGTGTGTGTGTGTGTGTGTGTGTGTTGTATGTGTGTCCTTGTAGAGAAACATTGATGAGTTGGTGTGGTAAATGTGTGAAATTTACTTCATTGCAACTTGGAGACATCATTGGGCAGTTAGACATCTACACAGTATCTTAGTGGTAGACCCACTTTCTTTAATTATTTTTCCTCCAGCTTTATTGAGATATCATTGATATTATTGAGATATTGACATATATAGATATATATTGAGATATAATAACACTGTGTAAGTTTAAGGTATACAACATAACGATTTTATTTTATTTTGTTTTGTTTTGCTTTAATTATTGACAGTAGGTGGAAGATTTCTCAAACAGTTATCCTTCTCTCTTTGCGCTTTAATTCTGTTTATGTATGGGATATAGAAGTGACCAGGGGACCTGACCACCTAGAAAGTCCCCAGCATCAGATGTAAGCTGCAGAGTTGTTCTTCATATACCTGTCTGCTTGGCTACCCTTTTCTGTTCTTCAGAAAAGTAGCCTTGTGTCTTAGAAGTGCAAGGTGTGACACACTCTCTGGGTCTGCAGAAAGGAGCCTTCTTATCACTTGGAAAAGGCCCATCGTTAAAATGGAGTTGGGAGGCATTAGCTTTCCAGAGACAGAGGCTCTCACCCCAGGGTGAGTGATCAGGAGATCTAGATCCTTCTCCTGTGTCCACTTCCCAGCCTGTGTTCTATCCCAGGGCACAGTCACCACCCAGTGTCCTTCTTGCATCTGTAATGGAGGAATGATGCTTGCTTACCTGGTTTTTTCTTCAAGCACTACAAAATATTTAGTTGTAGGCAGTGCTAACATAACTCTCTAGAGGAGGGGTTTCTGCTTTCTCTAATCCTTGACAGTAGATATTAAACACGTTTATTCCTTTTCTCTGTCTTTTACATACATACATGCTCTCATTCTTTTATGTATATGAAAAAAATTAATACTGGATGTATCCAGTTGTTAATAATTGCAAACTGGTCTTTGTGGAAAAGGAGAAGACAATGTTAGGTTAATAAAGCAGCTACCATTTTTTGGTCCATTTATTATTCCAGGTCATGTGTTAAGCACTTACCATCAATTGTCATTTAATCCTCTTGGTACTACTGTGAAGTGGGTGCCATTCTCCCCATTTTATGGATGAGGAGATAAAAGGAGAAATAATTGGCCAGTAAGTGGCAGACCTGGAATTCATTCAGATCTATTGAGTTCAAAGTTTAAACTCTTAATTCCTCTGTTACATAGTATCCAATTTCCCTTATCATTTCGTATCTGCTTATATCCTTATAACCCTTATACAAAGCCTTGCATATTCCTTATTATGCCTTATCATGTTTCAAGTATTAGTTTTGGGAGACACAGTTCAGGAGATTCCTAAAAGATTTTTTTTCTTTTTCTTATTTCTAGCAATATAGACACGATCTCCTTATGTTAGTTTAGGGTCTTGAATTTTTCTTGTGTTAGACCCAGACACTGAAAGACCAGGAAGAGGCAAAAAAAAATGTCCTTTTTGTAGATCTTCAGTCAGTATAGACCAGAATAAAGACTCTTTCTTCAAATAGTTCTGAACAGACAGTCTCTGGGAAGAATATTAGTGTTTGGACATTTCATTCACCTAGCAAGTATTGTTCACCTGGAATATTCTAGGCAATGAGTTGAACAAGACCTAGTTCCTGCCTTTAAGCAGCTCACAGGGGAAGGGTCAATAGGGAGAGATTTTGTGTGTACTTTTATCATTTATGAAGAGGAAGGTACAGTGTAGGATTCCAGAGTGCAAGCTTTGAATGGACAGGCAGTGTTTAATCCCCAGTGTAGAACTTACTGATATGTGACCTTGGCCAAGTGACTTCATCTCCCTAAGCTCCTGTTTCCTTATCTGTAAACCAGGATAATAATAGTTTCTTCCTAGGGTTGGGGTGAAGGTTAAGGCAAGATAAACTATGCAGAGTGCTTTGTATAGTGCCTCACATGCTGTAATTACTATTACCGTTGTTTTTATCTTTCCTTTCCTTTTTTTTCTTGCCTTAGGTTATACAGTTGGACTGTGGTTGATTAATTGTCATATTTTCAACATATTCAATGGAAAGAATAGAATTGTATTTTTTTAGTTGCCAGGTTTTCAATACAGTGGACAATATTAATTTCACAGAGAAGGACAGCTTATATATTTTCTTATTAAGGCTTTCATAGTGTTTTTGCCTTGATTATGATTGGCAAACAATTGATATACTTTAAGTGATGATAATAGGTTGTCAGTAGACAGTGCAACAGTGTTGTCAGGCACAATTCTAAGCACTTTGTATACTAACTGATTTAGTCCCCATAGCAGTTTTTTGAGGTAAATTTGCTGTGTGTCTACCTAGATCTTTTTGAATGGTTTACAGTCTAATGGTCTTTCAGGAAGAATTTTAATTTCCAGGAATTAATTTTAGGAATAAAAGAGTAAGTGGTGCAAAAATTACCCTTTTTGCTAGATTTAACTAACACACTTGATGCCCCAAACCTGCAATTAATGAATGCACATTACTGATTTTGAGATTATTTTGAACAGGTATATATTGAGCAGTTACTGTCTGTGTGATTCAATTTGAGACCCTCTACAGGCTACAAAGATGAATATAATATATAGCATGTTTACCTAACAGGGTAAATATAATGTGGGCTCATCTAATCTGATTTCTGGTACTCTTAGGTTGGTAGTTAGTTACCCATAACAAAGGGATGTGTTAAATTATCCACCCCTCTCCCACCACACCCCAGCCTCCAGTTCCCTGCACTGCCCATGGTATCACCAGCTGATTTACTCACCCAGATACTGACCACAGAGCAATTTTAAGAGTCTTGGGGCTTTTCGACCACATTTTGGAAATAACTGATATACTGATGACTTTTGGCTGATCTCACTATTACATGTTTTCCAGCTTTTAAGTTGATGTGGTAAGAAGAAGAGGTCAGAGAGGTGACATTTTTACATTAGTTGAAAATACTGCAGCTGGAGTTGGTTGGATTTTGGTGAAATTAGGACTTGGCTATATTGGAGTAAGAGTGATGTTTATTATTGCTTCTCAGAAGGTAGGAAGCCTAATTAGAGATAATATTATAGTTTCTGGAGAATGAACCAGGGTAATAATAGATAAGTTCCTTAGGATCGTTAAGTTCCTGTTTTTTATTTATTTATTTATTTATTTATTTATTTTTAAAAAATTTTTTTTTTTCAACGTTTATTTATTTTTGGGACAGAGAGAGACAGAGCATGAACGGGGGAGGGGCAGAGAGAGAGGGAGACACAGAATCGGAAACAGGCTCCAGGCTCTGAGCCATCAGCCCAGAGCCCGACGCGGGGCTCGAACTCACGGACCGCGAGATCGTGACCTGGCTGAAGTCGGACGCTTAACCGACTGCGCCACCCAGGCGCCCCTAAGTTCCTGTTTTTTAAAGAACTCCCTTACATTATTGCCTGGACCCTTCTACCATCCTTGTGTTGGAGAATTTGAGATACAGAGAGGTTAAGTGACTTGCTTGGGACAAAAAACAGGTCAGTGATAGACCGAGTCAGTGTTCAATGCCATGGATTCTAGCTCTTTTATGACAAAATAATCGTGCTAATTCCCTCGGTATACATAGTACATGTTCTAGTGTGCCAAGTGCTTTCACATCATTTTATGAACATTGCATAGTCCTGGCAAGTAGATATGATTAAGAAATCTGTTTTGTAGATGTGAAAATGGAGCCTCAGGGAGGGTCAGTGATTTGTCCATATTGGAGTGAATTAGGTAGCATATTCTAGACCCAAATCCACATCATTTTGACCCATTTTTGGATAGTGTTTTGTCCCTGTACTATGGCTTTTCTTCTACACTAGGGGGCAGCAATGCATTTGTATTTGCTTTCTGAATTCTGGGGCCACTGCATTCCAGGTAGAAGGCAATGACTTAGATATGAAAAGTAGAGTTTGTGGGGACGGTGTTCGAGAATCTTTCATTTTAAGACATGGTATCTGTCTACAGCTTATTTTCTTTTTTACATAACCTACTATATCCACATTGACAATCACATAGAAATGGTTGTTATAAACAAGGTGATAAATGTGGAGAGAATGAGCTGGAACTGGGGCTTGAATTTGGTATAGTAGGTAAATAGTCTGCATGAAATTGTCAAACTAAAGTCTAGAGATATTGACCATATGTATTAATTTAAAAATGTAAGGTCAGATTTAGATATTTTAGATGCTTATCTCATTATGTATATATATTTATATATATTTAGGATTCACATGATCATGGATTTTAGATACAGTAGTATTTTAATGAGGTGTTGGCATTTTCAGTAGTCAGCCTCAACCAAAGTTTCAATAAACCCTCCTTATGTCAACTTTGTGCTGTAAGATAGTGATTCTCTGTGGGAGCAGAGATTGGGGGTATGTCAGGATTGCTTGTGGAACTTTTCTTTTTTTTCCGTTTCTCATTTTTCCTCTTATTTTTTTTTAATGTTTATTTATTTGTTTTTTTTGAGAGACAGAGACAAAGTGTGAGTGGGGGACGGGCAGAGAGAGAGGGAGACACACAATCTGAAGCAGGCTCCTGGCTCCTAGCTGTCAGCACAGAGCCCAATATGGCGCTTGAACCCACAAACTGCAAGATTATGACCTGAGCCGAAGTCAGACACTTAACCGACTGAGCCACCTAGCCGCCCCAACTTGTGAAGCTTTTCAAACCCCACATACAAACATGTAGTACATGCACGTATTATCCTGCAGATAATACACACACACACACACACACACACACACAGACACACACACAGTTGGTCCTTGAACAACATGGGTTTGAACTGTGTGGGTCCAGTGGGTTTTTTACAGTACAGTGTTATATTTTCTCTAGCGTATTTATACGGTAAGAATACAGTATATGATGCATATAACATAAAATATGTTTAATTGACTCTATGGTATTGGTAAGGTTTCTGGTCAACAGTAGACTATTAGTAAAGTTTTTTGGGAGTCAAAAGTTATATGTGGATTTTTGATTCCATGGGGGGTTCAGCACCCCTAACCTCTGCGTTTTTCAGGGGTACTAAACTGTACTAAATTCTAGCAAGGGTTTTAGAAAAAGATGTCTACAGTTGAAAAGTACTTTTCAGAAATACAAAATGCCACAGCAAAATAAAAGTGTAATTTTGCACCATGCTCCAAATCACTCTCTAAGGACAACCTTCTCCTCCGTTAAACATTTTCTCCTTGGGAAAAGGCCAGGAAGAATGACTGGTTGCGGGTGAGTGTGTGTCTTGTGTCTGTTTGAGTGTCCTTCCTTCTCAGTGCAGTCACTGGAACTGCCAGGTGTGCCTCAGACAAAGCTTTGGATGCTTCATGAACTATAATCATGATTCTGATTGCCTTGTTTCATTGATCTAATCCCCTTGTGTTTCCCAGAACATCTCGCTTTGCCTCATTCCCTGAATACTTGGTAGTGCAGATAAAGAAGTTCACTTTTGGTCTTGACTGGGTTCCCAAAAAATTTGGTAGGTATCTTTTGCATGCTTTTGCTTGAAACATCAAATTAGCCATTAAAAAAATGGCGTGTGAAAGGGCCCATGTGGTTGGCTGTCAGAAATAGTTCCATTTCGTTCTTTTTCCATTGTCCTCACCTTTCTCTTTTGAGTCACAGTATATGATTTGCACTCATAATAAAAACTATCACATGCTGCCCACCCCTGTAATGATGCGTTCTGGGATGACTGGATTCTGAGAGTGAAAATGACATCTCCACATTATCAAATAAACCATGCTTTCCAAACTCTAACATGCACACAAATTATCTGGGATCTTGGCAAAATGCAGGTGCTAATTCAGCAGGTCTGGGGTGGGGCCTGGGATTCTTTATTTCTAACAAGCTCCCTGGTGATACTGATGCTGCTGGTGCTGCTGGTCCAGAGACCACACTTGGAGGTGCAGGTAATTGAAGGTACACACTCCTCTTATTATTTCTCCTCTGCCTCTAAAGTAGGCAGGTGTGGCTGAGAACAGTCACTTAAATCATACAAATTTTATTAATAACAAAATGAGTATAGTCAGTTGCATTAAATAGTCAAAAAAGGGATTTGATTTTTGCCTTACTTGGGTTTTTTTCTTGCTAATTTCAGAAGCCTTTGTTAGAGGTTAGTTTTCTAGACAATGTATGAGAACATTTTCTCCATCGTCATGATCCAACATCAAGGTGTTACTAGGCTGTCTTCAGTGCCGGATGGACAGTTTTACTCTTTGTCATTTCTCAAGCAGGTAGCTCAGGCTGCTTGCCAGTCTTAAAGATTTTCTGGTTTTGAGGGCTTAAAAAATAACTCAGGTCTTATACTGGTTAATTAAGCACTCGTCTGCTCATCTGAAGGGGGTAGGTAGAAAGAATGTAAAATCAGCAGGACGGATTTCCCCAGAACCTCTAGCACTCCATTGACATGGCACTTGCTTGCCACGTGACCTTGTGCAGGGCCGTGACTGATTCTGCAGCACATCTTCGATTTTCCTGGTGAAATGATTTTGCGGGCAGGATGATCATCACTCAGCCTTTCCTCTGTGGACCTGGGAAGTACCTGAGAGAGAAAACTGCTTTCTTCTAAAGGCTTTTAACTGCTTTGGAAACAGCTTTCTTATTTTTCTTTGTCATTGGATTTTCTGTAAAAATTCAGATCAGATTTCATAGACTTGCTGAATTTAAAGGAGCCTCAAAGCTTTAATGAACCTGAATTTTTCTGTTGAGGAACAACTGTATTGACTTTGTCGGACATTATGTTTGTTTTTGCTATCCCCTGAGATTGAAAAAAATTTTTTTAACTAAGCTTTTTCTCTGGGTTGTTGTTTTAAAATAGGATTTATTTATCTGACATCATAGCTAGTTTTGGGGATAGTATTTTCAGGTTCTGTGTGCTAGCCCAAGAGACCTATCCCTCACCAACATTGGGACCCATTTTTCATTATTGTCATAACTGAATAGAACACTAAATCTCAGCAGACTTTTAGACTAATAAATTTTGTATTTAAGTAAGTCAGCACAATAACAACTGACCTGAGCAGTTAAAAAAAAATACCCCAAGCCTAATACACTTAAGATTCAATTTTATTTCTTTAAAACTTCATTCTTTATTACCTTGGTTAGAATGATCGCAGTGCCTGTCATGATCTGAGAAAAGGCATAATCTAGGGGCTGCAAACTCAAATGCCTAACAAGCACAGGGATTAATGTAAATGAAAGAAGTACATTGGATATAAGAAATGAGTAGCCTGGCTATCTTGGTCTTTCTTGGGTATTTCCACTTTGGATAAAGACATGGCTTAGAAAAACATTTCTTTACCAGAAG
Organism: Felis catus; assembly: GCF_018350175.1. Lineage (NCBI taxonomy): Eukaryota > Metazoa > Chordata > Mammalia > Carnivora > Felidae > Felis > Felis catus. The sequence goes on along the minus strand of NC_058376.1, from coordinate 87,029,307 downwards.
AATCAGAATAGCACAAATATGATGCTCAGGATCAGTAGGCAGCAGTGGGGTCTGTGATAGGCTCTAGGGCACATATTGTCTAGAGTGGAAGCTGAAAATTAGACCCAGGCAGTTATTACCATTTAAGAATATGCTATAGCTTTCTGTTTTTCAAAATAAGCTGGAAATAGGGATATTTAAATGAAATCTAATGATTTAAAAATTGGAATTTGTTGCCAACATTTTAAAAACATTAAACAGAAAGTGTCTGGGCCACAAATAGTCTTTGGGTTCCCAGTTTACAACCTCTTGCTTATTCAGTGTGAAATGTTCTGTACTTTCCCTCTGCTTCTCCATTAAATCTAACTAGTCTCAGTGAGTTTACTGGTCCAGTGATCTACTCCAGGGAACTGAAAAGCATCCCTTAGCTCTGCTTAGACACATGTACATAAGAGTTAGAGGTGCTGGTTTTAGGGGGTGACTGTGGGTTTTTGGAGAGTTGGTGAATGTAATCTCTCTAATTTTTCAGATGTTTCTATTGACATGCCAGACCTACTTGATATCAACCATCTCCGAGCCAGGGGGTTACAGCCAGGAGAGGAGGAACTTCCGGACATCAGCCCCCCTATCGTCATTCCTGATGACTCAAAAGGTACCATCTTCTGTCAGGAGGATGTTCTCTCACTGTCTCCCTGCCCCACCCGAAGATGAAGAGTCTCTTCTCTTCCACCACTCTGTTGTCCCTTGGCCATTTTCCTGTGTTTAACCCACCACAGACATACAGTAGGAGGCCTGGCTGCAACAGTAAACTTAAATTAGTCATGGGAGGAGGCACAGACCCATGATGAGTAAATGAAATGGACCTGCAGAAATCACTGGCAACAGAGGGCAGCAAATCTCCAAACAGTTTTTAGGTTATGTTGTCTCTGGCTTCCTCTGCCTCTCCTTCCCCCAAACGGACCTGTAGGGAAGATAAGGAGTGTGTTTTCAGTAGGCTTTTAGTTTTGAGGAGCTGTGTCCTCTTGGGAGTATGGTTGGACAGCCAGAAGGGGAAGTTCAATAGTGCATGTTGGTTTTAAAAATCTTGACCACATTTTACCTCCCCAGCTTAGTCACTGTTTCATACAAAGGAGCAGCTGGCTCTGTGAAGAATAAATTTTTATTTAGAAATACTTAACTTAAAAAAATTTTTTTTAATGTTTATTATTGAGAGAGAGAGACAGAGACAGAGACAGAGAGCCTGAGTGGGGAAGGGGCAGAGAGAGAGGGAAACACAGAATCCAAAGCCGGCTCTGAGCTCAGAGCTGTCAGCACAGAGCCCAAAGCGGGGCTTGAACTCATGAACTGTGAGATCATGACCTGAGCCGAAGTCAGATGCCAACCAACTGAGCCACCCAGGCACCCCTAGAATACTTAACTTTTTAAGGGAAAAGGACATACAGAAAAGAATTGCTTCATCTTTGTGGATCGGAGGACAGGGACAAAAAATCTTGGTTTTATTGTTAGCTCAGTTACTGATGAAATAGGTTTCATTGTGGTTTCATTTGCTCACCTATCTATTTACTGTTCACCTTTTTAATCAGTTAATTAGGTGAATTAATAGTGATAGAGCACTCTGGGCCCCTCTACCAAAGGTTTTTCATTAGTTGAGCATTGAATATTATTGGTGACCAAGTTCAGGTGCCAAAGAAGGGTAAGGTGAATCCAGAAGGAGCAAGATCATATTCAAGATAGGCATCTATGTTCCATTATTCTCTAGTGCTAAGGCAAATGCTAAATTGTAGAGTATGGAAAGTAGGGAATGGAACTCTACGTGGCACACTCTGTTATGTGGCATAGGTGGTCCATTCAAGGGGCCAGAGAGCAGAGATCAGTGTGAGCATCAGAGAAATACAAGATGGTTTATAGTTCATTAGAACTGCTCCTGCTTTCTCTGATGTTTCTAACAGAATCCTTAGTTTGTAATTATATAGAGTTCTTAGAAATACAGGGAGATAAATCATTTCGTTCATTAAGGTGATAACCAGAGCATCATGTTTTATTTGATTGAAATGCCTGAAACCTTGTTTATTTTCACTCCCTACTGTGATGATTTCATATTGTACAGACTTGGTGGTATGTGTTGGGGGGAGCTGAGTGGTTGACAACAGTGTGGAATCCCTCGGGGTTGAGGGATTAGAGAGTGCCCTGCATGAATTCTTTTTTTTTCTCTAAAACTCTTTGCCATGCTTTGGTCTCATTTCTTCCCTCTCCTTTAATTTCCAGATCGCCTGATGAACCAACTGATAGACCGTATGTATCTTTCGAAATTTTTCTCAGTTGTCCTACAGTTGTCATGGGTCTGACATTTATCTTTGGGAATTCAATAAAGGGGCATTGTTCTCTACATGTGTATGTGTGTAGCTTTTTCCTGGGTAGGAATGATTCTTCATCTGCAAGTTGAGTTACCAGTAAATGTAAACCAGTGACATGGTGATTAAATGGCTCTGTAGCTCAGAAGAGTGATCATCAGGATGAAAGCCAACCAGCCCCGGATTGGAAACCTGGCCCTGCCATTTATGACTGTGCAAGCTAGAAAAATTTACTTAACTTCTCTGAGCCTCAGTTTCCTCAGGTGTGAAGGTGGGCTAATGATGCCATTTCTTCCCACTCTGGCCATGAGTAGGGCTCTAGAGCAATGATGGCACTGTGGCCCAGCATTTTTTCCACTCCTGCTGTTGGACAGGACATGGCTGTATTAATTAATACTCTAAAGGTTATTAGTGTCATTGGATTGTGTTAATTTTGTAGACTTTTAGTTCCTTAATCCTGTGGGAATTGGTACTCTTGGTTTTCTGAAAAGAACATAATAAACTATTTATAATGAATATTTAGAGATTAATTAGGAGGAAGAAGGAATGTTTAACACTAAATACTCTCAATCTTTTTGTCTACAAAGCTCTCCTGGAGACAAACTATTGTTAATTTAGAAGTTCATGTATTTTGCAAATGATTGATCATGTGGCTTAGACCTCCACATTTCTTTTCCTTGGTCAATTACGATTTGCTCTTTGCTAGAAGAAGCTGTTACGGTCAGCGAGGGTCTTGGGAAAGCCATTGTCTCTGTGCATAATCTATAACAATAACAATGGCTGTTACTACTTTTAAATGGTTACCATGAGTTATATTTCATTTATTATTTCATAAATTCTTCCAATGATAAATAGTTTTACTATTCATGCAAAATCCAGGTTCTTATTTGATTTTCACAGTAAGAAGGGCAGGGCAGGTAACCTTTTACAGAGTATAAAATTAAGACCCAGAAAACTTCAGAGACCGAAGAGCTGGGACCAGAACCAGATCTAGGAGTCAAATGTGCTTTTCATGCCACTTGACCTTTTCTGGAATGTGAGTGGTTTGCTGGCTGCTCCAGATCCTCCAGAGAGCTGTCCTTGCAAGGCTTTTGCCCCAGGGGAGGTGATGGGTGGTTGGACCTGAATGCCAGAGGAGTCTGTCTCTGATTGGAAGCACTCAGCCATTTTCCAGTGTTAATGGTTTGGCCATTGATTTCCTCCTAGATCTGAGCCTGCCGTCTTATCAGCAATTACCTGTACTCAACAGGAGAAATAGAGTGATCTGGGATTGTTTAACATTTGCATCCTTCCTTTCTCAGATTTTTAAAAAGAATAACTTTGATTATTTTCTTATTATGAAAGTAAAAAGGTATTTATAAATTATGGATTAGCAGTAGGAGCCATCTATGGTTTCATCACCCATCTATAATCACTGTTAACTCTTGGCATGTATCCTTCCCCTGTCCTTGACCCATGCCTGGCTCACGTAATTTTTCACAAAAATAGAATTAAACGCTTTCAATCTAATATGTTATTATAGACATACATACACCATTTATTGAGCTGCGCTTCTTAAACTGCATTGTAGGGAACATTAGAGTCTTATAAGATGTTGAAAGGTATCCTGTAGAGTTTCCTAGTTTCTTTACTGTAGGAGTCTTTATTACAGGATGTTTGAGTCTTCACTATGCTGATGCACCTTGTGAATTTCTAAGGGGAGAATAGAGAATGTAGATTTTAAAACTAATTTGGCCATGGAAACCCCTTGTTTTGTGGTTCAATAATGACATCTCTCTTGGAACACAAGGCCACCATACAACACAACTTGGGAGCCACTGTTGTCTTAAATCATTGCTTTCTTAAAATTTGGTCTTGATAGGATGTTCTGTGTATCTTCCTTGTATGATAAATACATTTTGGATATAATTTTTATAGAAAAGATATCTCTCATCCTCAGTTCTACTACTACTATGTTCTACTAATTGCCGTCTTTGGCAGAATTTTCAGTAGAGACGTCACGACACGGAAAACATGAGGGATATATTTTGTGCTCCTCTTCCCCCCTAATTGTTGGATAATTTGAGAGCACTATGTAGGTGTTTATGTGTGCATTTATGCATACATGTATGTGTATCTATATAAACATGTATATACATGTGCAAAAGTATATACAAAAAATTTATTGGCCTATATATATGTATGCATTATACATGCATGTATTTATGTGTGTATGTGTGTACATGTACATATATATAGATACACATGCCTGTAGGTTTTAATGTATATTTTTGTACATTATACATATACAGACGTGTGCTTCTATGTATACACATGGACACACACACACACACACACACATACGTATGCACACACATCTCCACCAACATCTATCTATTGTTATGAAAAGAAAAGAAAAGAAAAGAAAAGAAAAAAGAAAACGCTCTGTGTCCAAGCCTAAGTTAGGTTTATAAAGGCTATCTCTTTCAAAATCTTAAATGTATACCATTACAGAACATATTCTGTCTTTTCTACTTAACATTTGGGCTCTCCATTTCCCCAGAGCTGATTATTTCCTTTGACCTGGTATATATAAAATACATATATTTTCCTAAAGGCCTGGTATAATTTCCTATGGGATTTAAAGAATAGGCTTTTAGGCCTGTAGATAATTCTTTTCTCTTCAGATTTCAGTCATAGAAGAACTGCTATAGGAAAGGTCTTGAGATGATCTGAGAGGTTGAAATGGTTCTGGGAATATACCAAATCTCCCCTTATGAAATTAGGGAATTGATTTTTCCGTGCTTGGGCTGTCCAGGTAATTAACATGGTTCCTATTTAGGTCAGATATAAACTCAGCTCAAATAGCTAAATATTTGGATGACTTAAAACACAACAAAACAAAGTTAAACCACCAAAAATATAGCACTTTGTTTGGATAGCACGTGGATAGTGGGTGAGGAGAAGCTAAGACAAGAAGAGAGTTTACATTTTTACACCAGAATATTCTGTTGTGCCCCATAGCCTCAGACATTGATGAGTCATCAGTGATGCAACTGGCCGAGATGGGTTTCCCTCTAGAAGCGTGTCGGAAGGCTGTGTACTTTACTGGAAATATGGGAGCTGAAGTGGCCTTCAACTGGATCATTGTTCACATGGAAGAGCCAGGTCAGTGGTTGGAAAGGGGAATAGCTTTGGAGTCTGATGAGATCTTCAGTGTTGCTAAGCCATGGAGATACTAACATGTCCTCTGAATGTGACTTTTTAGCTCATGATTTAGCTTCTTAGCTCACTTTTTCCTGCCCCTCATAATTTAACTTTTTAGGTCACTTTTTTTTCTGCTTCAGAGAGGTGGCACTTTGCCTGTGGAGCAGTCACAGTGTTAATCTTTACTCTCACTGTCTCTGTTTTTTTAAATAATAGCTTTACTGAGATATAATTCACCTTTTTTTTTTAGTGAGTACTTTAAATTTATTTATTTATTTATTTATTTATTTATTTATTTATTTATTTTCACCTTTTTAAAAATGTTTATTTGTTTTTGGGAGACAGAGACAGAATGTGAGTGGGGGAGGGGCAGAGAGAGATTGGGAGACACAGAATCTGAGGCAGGCTCCAGGCTCTGAGCTGTCGCCACAGAGCCTGATGCAGGGCTTGAACCCACGAATCGTGAGATCGTGACCTGAGCTGAAGTCGGATGCTCAACCAACTAAGCCACCTAGGCATCCCATAATTCACCTTTTAAAGTATGTAATTCAGTGGCAAAAAGACCAGTGGAAAGATGTGGGACATATAGGTATATGTCAGAGAGATGTTGTAGGTTGAGTTCCAGACCACCACAATAAAGTGAATCAAATGGATTTTTTAGTTTTCAGTGTATATAAAAGTTATGTTTACACTATACTGTAGTCTGTTGAGTGGGCAATATTGTTTACTGAAAACCACTGGGTGTACACTTCAAGTGGGTGAATTATAGGGTGTGTGAATTATACCTTAATAAAGTAGACAGAAGTGAAAGCTAACTAAACAACCCCCATTTCTTCATGCACAGTTTTCTATTTCAAGTCCTTATCATTTCTTAGTTAGAAATATAGGCATATCTCATTTTACTGTACTTCATCTGATTACACTTTGCAGATACTGTACTTTCTACAAACAGAAGGTCGGTGGCAACTCTGTTGAGCAAGTCTATTGGTGCCACTTTTCTAACAATATTTGCTAACTGCGTGTCTCTGTGTCACGTTTCTGGTAATTCTCACAATATTTCAGACTTTTCCATTATTCTATTATGTGATCTGTGATCAGTGATCTTTGATGTTACTGTTGTAACTGTTTTGGGGTACCACAAATTGCACCCATAAGATAGCAAACTTAATCCACAGATGTGTGTGTTCTGACTGCTCCACCGACCAACCAGTCCCCTGTCTTTGTCCCTCTTCTTGGGCCTCCCTATTCCCTGAGACACAACAACATTGAAGTTAGGCCAGCTAATAACTCTATGCTGGCCTCTAAGTGTCCAAGTGAAAGGAAGAGTCACACATCTCTCACTTTAACTTAAAAGCCTGGAATGATTCAGGTTAGAGAGGAAGGCGTATTGAAAACAGAGAGGCCAAAAGCTAGGCTTCTTACACCAAACAGCCAAGTTGTGAAGGCAAAGCAAAAATTCTTCCACGGAAATGCAAAGTGCTACTCCATTGAACACACCAGTGATGAGAACACACAGCAGGTTTATTGCTGATTTGGAGAAAGTTTTAGTGGTTTTGACACAAGATCAGACCAGCCACAACATTCCCTTGAACCAAAACCTAGTCTAGAGCAAGGCCCTCACTCTCTTCGGTCTATGAAGTCTGGGAGAGGTGAGGAAGCCATAGAAGAAAAGTGTGAAGCTAGCACAGGTTATTTCATAAGATTGAAGGAAAGAAGCCATCTCCATAACATAAAAGTGCAGGTTTTTCAACAATCAGACTGTATTGTTTTACATTCTACCACCAATGTATGAGGGCTCCAATCTCTCCATATCCTCACCAACCCTTGTTATTATTGTTTTATTATAGCCATTCCAGTGGATGTGAAAGTGGTAGCTCATTGTGATATTGATGTGCATTTCCCTAATGATTAATGAGGTAGAGCATCTTTTGATGTCCTTGTGGGTAATTTAAATCTCTTTGGAGAAATGTCTATCCAATCTTTTGCCCATTTTTTTTTTTGAGAGAGAGAGAGAGAGAGAGAGCACTTGTGCAAGCATGTGTGTGTGCAAGTGGGGGAGGGGCAGAGGGAGAGAGACACTCTTAAGCGGGCTCCACGACATGAGGCTTGATCTTGATTATGAGATCATGACCTGAGCCAAAATCAAGAATCTGACACTCAATTGACTGAGCCACCCAGGCAGCCCAACTTTTGCCCATTTTTAATGAAATTATTTGTCTTTTTATTGTTGAGTAGTAAGAGTTATTTTCATAATCAATACAAGTACCTTACCATATACATGATTTGCAAATATATTCTCTCATCCTGTGAGTGTTTTCACTTTCTTCATGGTATTTTTTGAAGCACAAAAGTTTGCAATTTTGATGAAGTCTAATTTTCTGTGTTTTTTCTTTTGTTACTTGTTTTCTTGTTGTCATAGCTAAGAAGCCATTGCCTATCCTAAGATCTCTAACATTGAGGTCAGGGAGCCATTTTGAGTTAATCTTTGAATATAGCTTGAGGTAGGGATCCATCTTCATTCTTTGTATGTGGACATGCAGTTGTTCCAGCACGATCTGTTGAGAAGACTGCCCTCCCCCATTGAGTGGTCTTGTCAAAACTCAACTGACCATAAATCTATGGGTTTATTTTTGGACTCTCTGAATTCTGTTTTAGCTGATCTGTATGTTTATCCTTAATGCTAGTACCAACTGTCCTGATTATTATAATTTCGTAGGTATTTTTCCTTCTTAGCTCTAAAATGTTGTTTATTTCAAGACTAAAAAAAGGAAAAGTCCTGAGAATGATTATTTTCCCCAGATTTTGCCGAACCACTGACCATGCCTGGTTATGGAGGAGCGGCTTCTGCTGGGGCCTCTGTTTTTGGTGCTACTGGATTGGATAACCAACCTCCGGAGGAAATTGTAGCTATCATTACTTCCATGGGATTCCATCGGAATCAGGCTATTCAGGCGCTACGAGCCACGGTAAGCGTGAGAGACAGTGTGAGAATACTCTCCACTTATTGGAGGTCATATGTATTTCTGCCAGTAGCCGTTGGGCTTTCCAGTATCCTTTGATCATTTGGAATCATGTTCATCTCACTCTGTACCCCACCATGGCCCATAGAGATTATATTTGCATATATTATATATATAGCTAAAATAAATGATTGGGGGGAATTATATGGACAGTTTAAGAATAAGGAGTAAAAAATAAAAATAAGGAGATAATGCAGCCAGGGCAAGATGACCAAACCTAAAGAAACTGTATCATCTTGGTGTTTATTACTCGCAGGGGTCTGAGATCTGACTTGGAGCTTCCTTGTGGCCTTAGAGCAGAGAAGGATGCATTAGATTCAGTGTTCAATAAGGCAGTTCTTGAGGAGAAATTTTACGTTTCTGAGACCAAGACCTTGGAGAAGTGTCTATCAAAAGTCCTCACAGAGAAGACTGAATGGCTTCTGGAATTTTCCATTTCTGTTTCTCTCTGAGGAGAGAGAAGATGCTTCTGGTATTAATGAACTTCTGATGTTATCAGGAGAGAAGAGACCATGAAACTAGAGGGTACATAGAAGTCTTCCTCTTATAGTACAGATACCTGTTTAATATTGAGGGAAAGTACTTTTTTTTTTTTCAACCCACCCTCCCTTGCCACACCATATCCATTTTTGAGTGGATGTCTGCTACTGATTCTTTCTTACCTTTCCTGACTGGTTGCCTGCTGGGGTCCATTGTTGAGGTCATGTAACAATTCTCAACTGATGCATGGGGTGTGGCTGGAGCAATCTGTTTCCCTTTAAAATGCTTGAAATATCTCAACTGGAGTTAGTTTTCATTCGGGGCACTTGCTTTGCCCCACTTATTTTACTGCCTGAGTGTTTCATTGGAGATTCTGATGATGTTGAAACAAATTCTTTAACCTGCCATTGATATCACAAACAGAGGAAAATGTTTTTATGGTCAATTGGTTTGAACTTCATGGAGTTCAGTTTAAAACAATATAACCTAACTAACCAATGCTGTCACCATTAATCAAGGCATTAATCTTGTCTCTACTGCAATTTCAACAGTTCTGCTGACATTGAGGGAGAAGATGCACTAACATGGTACTCACATTGGCATCCCTTCTACCTGGCATGGCTCTGCAGAAAACACAGTTAATAGGGAATGTGGTGAATGCAGTTATTGTGGCCTGAAAAAGGGCTGTTCTTAGACATAGGCAATACTCTTTGATATTCTGCACCTCATCAGTAGCATTAGCCTGTGGGAACACTGAGCTAAGACTGATATGGACTTTGGAATGCTGGTCTGCTGCTCAGAACTGTTTTCTGGTGAATCCAATTACAGACCCCAGTTGGGAGACTCAGAGAATACCAGCTAAATGTGCATTTCATATGCAGGGTCAGAGCTTCTCACTCAGAAGCACTTAGGACTAATGAATTCAGGCCTCCTGTCTTATCTGCTTGACATCCTGGTTCAAGTGGGCAGGATATAATGAGGCCCTGGGACTGCATTCATTGTAAAAATGTTTTATTTTATTAGAATAATAACCTGGAAAGAGCCCTGGATTGGATCTTTAGTCACCCTGAGTTTGAGGAGGACAGTGACTTTGTGATCGAGATGGAGAATAACGCCAATGCAAACATTATTTCTGAGGCCAAGCCTGAAGGACCTAGAGTCAAGGATGGATCTGGAAGTAAGTTCTTGCCTTAGGGATCGTCTGAGCAATCATGACCATCCATTGGCTCATGCCCTCCTCCCCCCCCCCACCCCAACTCACATTAAAACCTTTGCCATCATCCAAAATCAACACAGATACCGTCTTCTCGTAAATGGTGCATTTTGCCATTTTTGCATGGCCGTGGTGATCTGATGAAGTCTTGGACAAACTCAAGAGTCGTGTTGCCTAGAACTGTGTGTGCTTAAGCTTAGTGATTGCTGTCAGTTTGTCACTCCTTTGAGATAAATTTTTTTCATGGACTGTGGAAATTTTTGTCCAAATGAGAGCATTTACTTTCATGGTAGTATTTTTTTGAATAATTGAAAAGCAGTCTTATACCCTTGACCCTGTCATTGCCCATACCAACTGCTCATAATTTTCTGAAGAGCTATCAAGAGGAAGAGGCCAGTATTCTACTTTTTTTTAAGTTAGTTAGTTTATTTATCTATTTTAGTAATCTCTACACACAGTGTGGGGCTCAAACTCACGACTCTGAGATCGAGAGTCATACGGTATTCAACCTTTTAATAGCAAACACATATGTATCACTAGGTGCCAGGCACTTGTTCTAAGAACTTGGTATATAGACCCTCATTTAATCTTCAACACACCTATTTTACATGTGAGAAAACAGACGCACAGAAAGATTACGTCCTTGCCCAAGTCACACAGCTCTTAAGAGATGGAGCTAGAATTCAAACCCAGAATCTCATGTTCTTTACCACTATGATGCCCTGCTTCTTGAGCTGTCATTGCCTCTAGAAGAGTGTTGTCTTATTAGCCTGGTGGTCACCAGCTCCTTGAGTCAGATGCCAGCGCGCCTCATTGCTCAGCATTATTTCTTTTGCACACCTCCTTCCCCCACCACATATAGCTCAGCTGCCTTGCTGCTGTAGCCACAACACCAGCTTACTCAGGGCATCGACTCTCCCTACTTCTAGTCCTTTGCTCAGGTTAATCCTTAATTGTGAAATGCCCTTCTCTCCCATCACTTCCCACTAAAATCCTTACCATTATTCAGAACTTGGCTACAGATTCTATTCCGTGGGACTGCTTTCCCAGGATCTTCATAATTAGTGCTTCCTTATCTCATGCCAGTAATAATTATACTGATATTAATGATACTTCCGTTTGTGCCACAGTTAATCCTCACAATAATCCTATGAGGTAGATATCGTTATTATGTCCATTTTTTAAATGAAAAAAATGAGGTAGAAGAGAAGGTTAAGCTTGTTGAGGTTACATAGCTAGCTAGTGATGGGTATAGAATCAGAATTCCAATCCAGGTAATCTGCCTCCAGAGCCTGTGCCTGAAACCCCTATAACATAATGTTTATTCTTTTGTTATTAGAAGTTTCAAATTCATCTTGCAACATAAAATTATTTATGTAAATATTTGCATCTCCTGTTTGGGAGCTTGTGGAAGGGAGAGGCTGTTTTATTTTTGTAAAGCTCATGGTGTCTAGCACATAGAAAGTACCAAGTAAAAAATAATTGGATTTAATTAATTTTACATTAGCAGCATTTTTCCCTGTAATAGTAAAGCTGTAGCTCTCATTAATGGTCCACGCATTAGTGGTCTTACAGGATCTGTAATGTGTATATTGATTTACCTCTAGAGATAGACGGTGGGAGGGAAACTTTCTTCTTCTTTTATATAAAATAGGAATTTCTTCACTGAAACTGTTGTTATGCCTACTGGGTAAGAAAAGGATGAGATCTAGTTCTCCTAACTTCCATATTCTTCTAAGAGTCTTATATTACTTTTTGGAAATTGGTGACTAATGGATGTTACTCAATAATTCATGAGCAGGATTTTATTACATGTTACATATCTATCGGTCCACTTCTTCCTTGATTTTCTGTAATGGACTTTTCTTTGGGGATGGTACGTCCTCACGGAAGGAATAAACCACAAGATGGGGCCATTGTAAAGCTGCCAAGATATTTGGCTGCAGAAAGAGGGAGAATCTGATCCTTACATTTTCCTGTTTTCTGATGGAGCTTGGAAGGACCATCTCTTACAGATGGTCACTAATGGTCTGGAACAGCCACATCATCTCCCTGGGCTTACTGACTTGGAGTGATCTGCAGGTACTCCTGGTGCTGCTGGTTTTGAGTTTCATCCTTGAATGGGATGTCACGATGATGCTTTTAAGCATCTTTAAGTTGCAGGCACTTGGGGCCAAGCTCTGTGGTCTTATTCTTCACTGCCCCCAAATTTAGGGCTCCTGTGGGTGAGGGTGGAGAGACAGTGATGCACCATGAGAAATCAGGTATAGAATATACTGCATCTAAAAGCAGTAGTAGGTGAAAATTTTAATTATGAAACGCCAAAGAAGTATAACCCACCCTAACTTACCCATTGCGTTTTGTATCTGATTTTTAAGAAAAACGAATATTTTTAAAGTAGACTTTCCAGCACCATCTGCCTTGCCCATGGGAGGTGATCATAAAAATGAATGATTGAATGAAGGATGAATGAATGTTGGGAGATAAAGTTTTTGCTGTCTCCATTAAGTGCCAGATGGAGGAATTGGTAGTGTACTGTTTTGTGTTCTATCACATACATCATAAGAAAAGAAAAAGATGATTTCTTATACTTAGCTGCATTAGCACTCCCAAACTCAAATGTCAGTCACTTCTTTTTTTAAAAATATTAACATTTATATTATTTTTCTTATAATTAAAAAGGGTATTTTTTTCAACGTTTATTTATTTTTGGGACAGAGAGAGACAGAGCATGAACGGGGGAGGGTCAGAGAGAGAGGGAGACACAGAATCGGAAACAGGCTCCAGGCTCTGAGCCATCAGCCCAGAGCCTGACGCGGGGCTCGAACTCACGGACCGCGAGATCGTGACCTGGCTGAAGTCGGACGCTTAACCGACTGCGCCACCCAGGCGCCCCTAAAAAGGGTGTTTAATAATTTTAGCAACTTGAGAAAGTGCAGATATATAAAAAGAAGAAAATAAAAATTACTTACAATCCTACTTCCCAGTCATAACCACTATTAATATTTTGTGTGTGTTCTTTAGGCCTTTCTATGAAACTGTATAAAAATGAATATAAATATGTATATTTATGAAAATAGAACATTCATGGGACGTTTCAGTGACTCAGTCGGTTAAACATCTGACTCTTGATTTCAGCTCAGGTCATGATATCACAGTTTGTGGGATTGAACCCCATGTTGGTATGGGGGGTGGGCACTCTCAGTGCAGTGCCTACTTGGGATTCTCATTCTCTGTCTGTCCCTCCCCCACTTGTGTGCTCTGTCTCTCAAAATAAATAAAATTAAAAACAACCACAATAAAAAAAGCAAACATTCATTCTGTACATGCTGTTTACAACCTGCTTTTCCCCTGTGTGTGTACATATATGTAAGTCTAAATCGTTGAACGTATGCCAATGATATCCCATGCACAGTAGTACCATAATTTATACACCTGATTTTAGGCCAACTAATCATATAAATAAAAGACAGTTGTAGAAAGAGTTTCAAATAATAGGGTTATTTTTACATCCAGAAGATAATAGCAATTATTTTTTAAATAATACATGTCTTAAAGGACGAATTCTGTTTACAGAAGTACAACAAATACCTCCTTCAGTCACTGTCCAGATAGTAACCATTTGTTCCATGTTTAAGTTTTTTTCTCTTCTGTGCTCCCTTACTTTTTTCTCTATTAAAAATTATTTGATTATTTCCTTAGGGTAAATTTCAGAAGTGAAGTTTTTGAGTCAAAACTGTGTATTTTCGGGGTTTTAATGCAGATTATTACACTGGCCCCCAAAAGCCAGCTCTGGTGACTCTCTTGCTCCCCTGTCCCTCGCACCAGTGCCGTCAGGCTAAGTACTGCCCTTAGTTTTCATATTTGTATTGGCTGGTTGTTTTTCTTCTTGTGTTAATCACTTCCTCATTTCCTTTGGTCCATTTTCCCATTTTTTATTGAGGTTTTCATCTGTTTTTTATTGATTTGTATGAGAGTTTCATATATTGCATATTAGCTTGGGAATACCTGGTAGCTCGACAATTTTGAGTTTTTCTGGCCAGAAACTTGCTATTTATCCTTTTTTTTTTTTTTTTTTATTCACCTCTCCCTTCGCCCACCCCTGCAAAGCTATATGGTTTTCTTCATAAACTTCCTGTGTATTTGTGGCTTAGTGTCTTCTCAGAATTACATTTTCTGTTACTTATGAATATAATTTTAATGTATTTTTAAATATAATTTTTCCCCATTATGTTTTCTAAATTGTTACTGCTGAATTTTGGAAAGTTCCTGATCTTGTAATTGGCCATTCTGTAGGGATTCAGTTAGAATTACATTAAACTCATAGAGGTTCACCTTGGGAGATGTGTATTCTGTGTGGGGTAGGTTGTTTACATTCCCAAAACATTGCTTTGGACTTCTTTTTGGGTTGGTGAATTGGTGGAGACATTTGACTTGGTGGTAATGGAGACAATTTAACGGTTTAGGTAATTGTTATTTAGGAGCAAAATGAAGAGCCAAAACCGACAGGAAAACCAAGTAAAACCAACAAACTCCGTGTTCCGGTTCTGCTGTAAGTGGAAGGAGAGCTGAGCCAAACTTATCTAAGCAAAAAGGGAAGTATTGTATCATAAAACCTGGACAGTCCCAGGGAGACCATGCCCTTAATTCTGGGACAGAGCCCCCCCCCTTTTTTTTAAGTTTGTTTTAGAGAGACGGAATGTGCTAGTGTGAGGGGGAGAGGGGGCAGAGGGAAAGAGACAGAGAGAATCTTAAGCAGGCTCCATGCTCCACGAGGAGCCCAGCACAGGGCTCGATCCCACAACCCTGGGATCATGACCTAAGCTGAAATCACAAGTCCAGATGCTTAACTGACTGAGCCACCCAGGCGCCCCTGGGACTGAAACCCTTTTATCTGTTTGTTCCCCTTGGCTCTGCTTCCTCTGGGTTGGTGCCACTCTCAGACAGCGTCTCCCTAATGGCCCTGAGGTGACTTCCAGTGCCTCCTACAATGTATGTCTCCAGGTTAAAATCCAGCGGAGTACTGTCCTGGAGTTCTTAGCGAAGGTCCTGAGAATCTGAGTCATGTGCTGCCCAGCCTTCCCCTGATCACTGGACCCATCATGGAACCTGAGGGTGGAGACCTTCCTTCCTAGCTTGTGATCTGAGAAGGGAAGGGAGTGGTCCTGGACCAGGAATATCAGCGTCATCTGTAAACTGGTTAGAAATGAATATTCTTGGGCCCCACTCTAGACCTATCGAATTAGGACCTCAGAGGTGGTCCAGCAATTTAGGAGTCAGCAAGCCCTCTAGGTGGTTCTAATTCAGCCAAACTTTGGGAACCACCACCCTACAAGCCAGATTAGGTTACCATTGCCTTAAGAAGGAGGACAGTGGCTGCTGGGACATCACTATACCATGTTAATGTGGACAATAATGGCAAGATAGGTGTTTGAATTAGGAAAAAAGTGACTATATAAGGACAGGGATTACTGAAGCACTTGTACTGGGGCACCTGGGTGGCTCAGTCGGTTGAGTGTCCGACTCTGGCTCAGGTTGTGATCTTGTGGTTCGTGAGTTGGAGCCCTGCGTCAGGCTCTGTGGCGACAGCTCAGAGCCTGGGAGCCTGCTTCAGATTCTGTGTCTCCCTCCCTTTCTCCCCCTCCCTCACTAGAACTCTGTCTCTGTCTCTCTCTCTCTCAAAAATAAACATTTAGAAAAATTAAGAAAAAAGAACGGTTAATGCTAACAACACTGGGTGAAATAGCATGTCACTTATTGAATGCCTGCTAAGGCACCTGCTACTTCCTCCACAGCTTTCCTTCACTCCTTACGGCTGGGTGTTCAGATGAGGAAATGGGGACCTGACAAGTTAGGTGACTTGGTGGTGGGAGAACCAGCTTGGGATTGGGATTCAGGTCTGTCTGATTTTGAAACCTGTGTACCTCCTCCTTCATCTTACTGAAGATTTTCCAAATTGGAAGGGAAGGAGGAGTCTGTTTTTCAAAAGGCTCTATTTATCATCATATTCTGCACATTTTAGGGCTATCACCTAACTTTCTGTTGAGTTTTTAAATATTATAAAAAGTGCAAAAATCAGGCCTTTCAGTCTGACCTATCTGGGCTTTTGCCATTTGCAAAATTATTTCTGTTTCTGTGTTGTGCTTAACGAGCATTTAATCTTTCTTTCTTTCTTTCTTTCTTTCTTTCTTTCTTTCTTTCTTTCTTTTCTTTTCTTTTTTTTTAAGAACTCACTGATTGCCAATGTAATTAAAATGTGATTAGGCTGTGATTACTCAAAATCTGCTCTGGCTCCTTCAGCCGCATCGCTGTAATGGCACAGACAGCTTCTACTGCAGCTGAGATTTTCCAGCAAGGGGAGCAGAGAGACATTTATATAATGGTGGGTCTCCCAAAGTGTCAGGCTCCCTGAGGGATGCAACGGGAATAGGATCCACAGAGCAGGAGGTACAACCATGCAGCGGAGCTAAACACAAGTGGTCTCTGGAAAGCAACACACACTTAATGCAGCTGGGCTCCTGAGCCCATGCATTTCAATATCTGCTTGTAATTCCTATAGGCCTTTTTTTTTTTTTTAAAATGGCATTATTGGAAGTTAAGAGGAAGCCAGTCTGAAATAAGCTAATTTATACTAAAGTATGAATGACTGAGAACTATTAAGCTTTGGAGGGGATTGGTTGATATTTAGAGTTTTAGGCAGTATAAGAAAGTCAAGAGGTTTTGGTAATTTTGAGCTGGCTGAGGTTGGGGAGCCCATTTGTAGGCTCTTTAAGACTCTGTCTTTGTTGTCAGCTGCCTTAAGCTGTTCTTGATTTACCCAAATGCTCCTTTTGCTTTTTTTGGGAATTCTGAAGTTTTCTCAAAGCTCCAAATCCAAATCTACCCTGTTCTCTCCCCCCCCACCTCCCACTGTGTTCTTTTCTCAGAGCAGTGATGAAGGAAATCAAGCTGTTCTGGGTAGAAATTGTTTGCAGATATAAGGTATTTGTGAGTCAAATGTTAATAAATTGGGAATGATATCCCCCCCCCCCCCCACCGTTGTACAGAAGGAGTTAGAGGTGGGTAATGGATCCAGTTATTCCAGTTAGGAAGATTCAGTTGGAAGACTCAGTTTGGGTTTCTTACCAAAAAGCTGTGGAGCCCCTGGGGTCTCACTGGTCCTTTCAAGGAGTCTGTTGGTGTTTGTGTACTCTGTGCACGCTCTGTAGATGAACTAATGTGTCACACCCTTACAAGATAGTACTGCTTTTCAGATATACAGCATATAGATGCTATAATGGCTTAACAAATATAAATTCATTGAACTGCACTCCTGAATCTAGAGTTGCTTTAGGTCATTACGAGTTGTTGAACTATAATTTTCAAAAAGGTAAAACCATGATTTTCAGGTACATATAAACTGAGCACGTATCACAGATTTTCTTTGACTCCTTAATTACTGAGGGGACCAGTTAGTTTTTATTACTGGTTCAAAAAATCGGAGAAGCCAGGATGTTGAAAGATAATTTGACTGCTGAGTTAAATATAAAATTAGTGTCTCAGGGTCATAAATCCTTGAGGGTATACATTCCACTGGACAGAATTTTTTTGTATTTTTACCAAACAAAAATCTACAAGTTAACGAGTAACTTTACTAAGTCTGGGACCTTTAGTCAGTAGTAAGCAGTGAGATGAACTTTCATTCCCCTAGACTGAGGCCAGCAAGCCTTTCCTCTAAAGGGCCAGAGAGTAAATGTTTCAGGCTTTGTGGGCCATAATTATGTCATCTGGTATTTTTGTCCCTCTCCTCCTTCCTTTCTCCTTGGCAGTACAGAAGTAGTCTGAGGGCTGGATTTGGCTTATGAGCCATCATAGTATGCCAGTCCCTACCCTAGACAACCCTTGGGTGGCCATTCCTCCATATGACATGAAAGGGCAGGCTGCCTGGCTCCTCTGTTTTCCACGTGCCACCCTTGTTTTCTGACAGTCCTTTCTCAAAGAATAAAATCAGGACATAGTCGCTGTTTTGTTGTTTAGGGGCGGTGGTGGTAAAATTTTGATATTAAAACATTCTTCATATTAGGAAGGTTGGACACATTTTTCTAATGTTCAAAAAAGGACAAGTTTTGTTGGGAGAGGGAAGTGAGGGGGAAAGATGTGAGTTGGAGACACTGTTTAATTCTGGCTTTCTAGAGGGACATAGTGGTTTAGGCAATTTTGTCCAGCTCTTCCGGGTACTTCCCAGAGTTTCTCTGTTGCAAGTCAGTATTTAAAAAATGATTTGCCTTCCCTCAAACTGCTTTTTCTATCTCCGTGAAGAGGGGTCTGCACATTTTTTGGGGAGTGTGTGCACTGATGCTGTTTTTTTTAGAGGGAGGCCTCTGGGAACTTGGAGAAGAATCAGCAGTAGCTGCCCTGTTGGGTTTATTCGCCTTCACTTTCTCTTTTGGAAGCAAATATCAATTGAGATTTCTTACCTGTTGAGTTTTTGCAAATGCATTGGGAGAGATGCTCTCTTTTGCTGGCGGTTCCAGCAGGAGGTCTTGAATAACGCATGGGGTGGTTGCTTATATTGATAAACATTGTTAATTTTAATTATAGGACTAAGATTTATGCTAATCCTTTTTTTCTTTAATTCATTTTTATGATTCTGAGTATACATTGAATTGTTTTTAACCAAAGAGAGGAGAAATGCCTTTGGGGGCTTGGGAATGTATGGATCCATCCCTTTCTCTGTCTTGTTTTGTCAACTCATTGGCTGTGTTGGGGTCTAAGCCATGTTTCATTGTATGACCCGTGCTTATTGTGAGCAATGTTCATTAGATACTCTGTTCAATTATTTACGTCATTGTTTTGGGGATCAGTTCCATGGGAGGGGGGAAGTCTTGGTTAGGGTATCATGTCCTGTCTTTATTTCATGAAGACTCTAAGAGAGCAGCTTCATTTTGGGAGACCAGTACTGTACCTCAGACTGAAGTATTGGAATTTGATATAGAATTATTCCAAAGAGCTAAAAAAAAATTTTTTTTTAATGTTTATTCATTTTTGAGAGAGAGAGAGAGAGAGAGAGAGAGAGTTAATGGTGGGGGGGGGGGATGGAGCAGAGAGAGAGGGAGACACAGAAACCGAAGCAGGCTGCAGGCTCCAGGCTCCGAGCTGTCAGCACAGAGGCAGATGTGGGGCTTGAACCCGAGAACCACTGAGATCATGACCTGAGCTGAAGTTGGATGCTTAACCAACTGAGCCACCCAGGCACCCCATTCCAAAGAGTTTTAAAAACCAGCCAGGGTCTAGAAACATGAACCGGTCTCTGCCCACACTCTCCCTTGCTTACTGTAGGGTGGGTTCTTAGTGTTGGGGGGGCAAAGGGGAGGGAAGACCAAAAAGGGTGCTTGGGTCACTATTTCAAAAACTAAGTGCCAGGCAAAATGATTGCCACTCATAATTGTTTTTGCCTGGTTTCAGGTTTTTTTTTTTTTTTTAATTTTTTTTTTTCAACGTTTATTTATTTTTGGGACAGAGAGAGACAGAGCATGAACGGGGGAGGGCCAGAGAGAGAGGGAGACACAGAATCGGAAACAGGCTCCAGGCTCTGAGCCATCAGCCCAGAGCCTGACGCGGGGCTCAAACTCACGGACCGCGAGATCGTGACCTGGCTGAAGTCGGACGCTTAACCGACTGCGCCACCCAGGCGCCCCTGGTTTCAGGTTTTAAACTTGGATTTTATTTATTGATTGATTGATTTAGTCATCAGTTGATACGACAGCTAACAACAAAAATTTAGTTAATGATGGGAAAGGCAATCCCCTCTGAGTGATATCTTTTTTAATAATTATTTTTTTAAAGTTTATTTTGAGAGAGAGAGAGGGGAGGGAGGGAGGGAAGGGCAGAGAGAGAGGTAAAGAATAAATCTCAAGCAGGCTCCACACTGTCAGCTTGCAGCCCGACGTGGGCCCCGAAGTCACAAACTGTAAGATTGTGACCTGAGCTGAAATCAAGAGTCAAATGCTTGACTGAGCCTCCCAGGAACCCCCTTTTTTAATAATTATTTTACTAATTTATATTTTGGTAGGTGGTTTATAAAATATATACAATATAAGATGATATAAAAACAAGTGAAGAAATGGAGTGAACGGAGTTGTTCTCTAATTCATACATTTATTTATATGTTCAGCAAATACCTATGAAGCGTCTATTGCATGCTAAGCCACCATTCTCTGTGTCAGGAATATTTCAGTAAACATAACAGACCGACTTCTTATCCTTACGGAGATATATTCTAATCTGAGATAAAAGGAGATAGACAATAAATAAACACACAAGTAAGTATGTAATGTGACAGGAGTTGCTTCATGCTGTGTGGACAATAATAAAGCAAGGTTGCGGGTGAGCTTAGGAGTGAGGGTGGGGGTGGAAGGGAGAGTTACTCTTTTACAAGGTGGTTCAGGAAGTCCTCTCCGAGGTGATAATTTCATCCATGGTCTCAATGAAGTAAGGAGTGAAGTAAGTAAATGACATCTGAAAGAATAGTTTCAGAGAGGGAACAATAAGTGTAGAGGCTTGAAGGCCAGAACATGCTGGGTGTTTGAGGAGTAGCCAGGAGGTTAGAGTAGCTGGGATGGAGTGAGGGGAGAAGGAGAGTAGCCAGGGTGGAGTGAGGGAGAGGGGGGAGTAGCCATGGTGGAGTAAGGGGGATGGTGTGTAGCAGGGGTGGAGTGTGGGGGAGAAGGGGAGTAGCCCAGGTGGAGGGAGGGGGAGAAGGGGAATAGCTGGGATGGAGTGAGGGGGAGCAAGGGAATTGTTGGGGTGGAGTGAGGGGGAGGGGGGAAGTAGCTGAGGTGATGTGAGGGGGGTAGGGGGAGGAGCCAGGGTGGAGTGAGGGGGAGAGGGGCAGGAGATTGGCCTCATAGGTCATTGTGAGAGGAAGAGATTACTGTGAGATACAGGATGCCACTGGGAAGGTTTTG
Organism: Felis catus; assembly: GCF_018350175.1. NCBI lineage: Eukaryota > Metazoa > Chordata > Mammalia > Carnivora > Felidae > Felis > Felis catus. The sequence goes on along the minus strand of NC_058376.1, from coordinate 87,008,132 downwards.
AATAGTAGTAATCACAGTTTGACTTCCATTTAAAGACCGCTGTGACAGCCATACTGAGAATAGTCAGTAGAGGGCAAGGAGGAAGCAAGGAGCCCAGATAGGGGGCTGTTGTAAAAATTCAGACAAGTGATGACAGTAACTAGGATCAGGCATTACTAGTGGAGGTGGTAAAAAGTGGTTGGATGCTGGATATATTTTGAAGGAAATGCTGACAGGATTTGCTGATGCATTGGATGTGTGTAAAGAGCCTGAGGAGACATGAAACTGATATAACATTGTGTGTCACCTATACTCAAAAAAATTTACCAAAAAGAAAAATAAAGATGGGTGTCAGAGAGAAGTCAAAATTTTGTCCTGAATGGAAGAATGGAATCACCATTAACTGAGATGGATAAGGCTGAAGAGAGAATGCGCAACAAACTGGAAATGAAAGGCGCTTTCTCAACCTGACAAAGAGCATCTACAAAAACCCCATAGCTCATATCATGCGTAATGGTGAAAGACTAAATGTTTTTCCTCTAAGGTCAGGAACGAGACAGGGATGTCCACTCTTGCCATTTCTATTTAGCATTGTAATAGAATATTCTAGCTAAGGCAATTAGGCAAGAAAAAGAAATAAAAGGCATCCAAGTTAGCAAAGAAGAAGTATAACTTCTGTCTATTTGCAGATGATATAATTTTGTATATAGAAAATCCAAAGGAATTCACTAAAAACTTTTAGGACTAATAAATGGATTTAACAAGATTATAAGAAACAAGATCAGCATACAAAATTCAATTGTATTTCTGGGCATTAGCAATGAACATTCCAGAAATTAAGAAAATAATTCCGTTTGACTCCATGCAATGGGATGAGATCACCCAAAGAGAGAGAGTGTGTGTAGAATGGGGAAAAGAAAGGTCTGAGGTCTAAGTTCCAGGTCATCAGTGTTTGAAGGTCAGGGAGACGAGGAGGAGCCCACGAGGCAGCTGAACAGCCAAGAGACAGTTGTGTCCTGGGGGCAAATATTTGAGGAAGGAGTAGGTGATCAGCAGTGTGTGATGTGAAGTGAAGGGGGAGTAAGGTCGAGACTTGTGGGAAAGTAAGTGGATGAGCCTGAGTGAACAGCAAAGGAGAGAAGGAATTAGAGAGGGAGGGTCAAGGGAAAGAGTGTGTCCAGAAACAATACTTTGGAAAATGCAATACAAATTAAGCACTAGAAAAATGAACAGGTAAGCTCATTGTCTTTCCTTATGAGATTCAACAGACATGAATACCGTTCTGAAATTATTATGAAAGTTTGTAAACACTCCGTCGTGGCCTGTAACAGTTTGCAGAGTGGACAGGTACCAGTCCATGGAGCCCACTCGGTGTTTTTAGATTGAGGCCTGGCCCGGGGAGCATGAGCTGAAATTCATTCAGAATGGGGATGTCCAGAATACTTCGCTAGATGGCAGGAGGTACTTATTAGAGAATAAACATCGGTCTTACACTAAGGCCCTATATTTTCTTCTTCAGAAAGCATGAAGTCTGAATTTTGGTCCCGTATCGTTGTGAGCAAGTCAGAATCCACAAGAAGCCTACTGTGAAGCATTATCCTTTTCTATAAATGACAACAGCTCTCTGCTGTCTTTCTCATAATCCTGACATTTGTATAGTATTTTAGTCTGAATTGCTCACTTACGCCTTATACAACCTCGTGAAGTGGGTGGATTTTTTAATCACTGTGAAGAAACGAGCTCAGAAAGAGGAAACCACTTTCTGCTCTCACGCTGCTTAGAAGTGAGAGAGCCAGGACTTCCCCGTTAGACCCATGAGCTTGCCACCAGACTTGGCTATGGGATGTTAAAGCCCCTTCCAGACAGGAATCTAATGTCAGCTGTGCTTTGATAGTTTATGTCCTGTGTTGTGATGAATTTGCAGGTCAAATTTGATGTCACTTTGGGTGTGGGTGTGGGGGGGTGGGTGTGTGTGTTCTCAGCATAGCAAGGTAAACAGTCTTTGTCTTTCAATCTAAACAGTTGCTGGGGTTCACTGTTGTTGGCTTTTATTTTTTTTAAGTTCATTTATTTATGAGAGATAGAGACAGCAAGAGTGGGGAAGGGGCAGAGAGAGAGGGAGACACAGAATCTGAAGCAGGCTCCTCCAGGCTCTGAGCTGTCAGCACAGAGCCGGGTGCAGGGCTCAAACTCACAAACCGTGAGATCGTGACCTGAGCCGAAGTCGGATGCTTAATCAACTGAGCCCCATAGGCGCCCCCACTGTTCTTGGCTTTAAATTCTAATCAGAAGCGGCTTTGGTTTCTGGTAATGCTGCCTTGTAACAGAGGTGTTTCTTCTTTCATAGTGTATGAATTATTTGCGTTCATCAGTCACATGGGAACATCTACAATGAGTGGCCATTATGTTTGCCATATTAAAAAGGAAGGAAGGTAAGTCTTTTTTAGAAGGTAAATGATATCCATGTTTTATTAAGCACCTACTGTATTCCAGGGACTCTACTAGGTGTATATTATTGTTATAGTATTTCATTTGGCTCTCAACAATGGTTTTGTAGGGATATACTCTTAAAGCCATTTTACACATCAAGACACAGGACGCTCAGAGAAGTTGAATAGCTTGAACTTAGCCTGTAAGTAGCTGGTATTCAAAGCCTGTCTCAACCATTATACCAAAGTGACTTCCCAAAATAAAGATACATCCTCCAGCCGAATGTGTAGATATTTGGGACCTCCATAGGATTGCCAGTTTTAGCCAACAAAATGAGAAAACTGGATGCCCTGGAAATTTGAATTTCAGATAAACAACAAATAACTTTTTAGTATAAACATGTCTTCAGTATTACGTGGGATGTATTTACACTAAAAAATGTTTGTTGCTTGCCTGCCATTTAAATCTAACTGGGTATCCTGTGTTTTATCTGGCGTCCCTAAACATCCACTGTTTTGCCTTACTGTGGCCTTACAGTGGGCTTCTTGGCTTCTTAAGTAGAATTGCTATGTGTGTGGTGAGCCGGGAATAAGACATCTACGGCATGTGAGGTTGCTGCTCTCTTCAGAACCTTCTCCTTGGGCTGGATCCCCATACACCCCACTGGTTTGTCTTCCTTGAGCTTTCCTCTGAGCAGCCTGTGTGTCGGCCTCCTGCTTGAGGCAATGCTCAGCCCCTGGGATGCTGGAGAAATGGAGTCTTGCCCTGTCCTGGTGGGATGTTGATCTTATACAACAAGATGCACTGCAGGGGAGACACGTCCCCCCCACCCCTGCGACTTGGTTGTGCCCCTTTTTGGTATGTCTTTTAGTGGTGTCATCTTAACTTGATTAATGAAACAGTTGCGCACAGACACTTGATTTATAGTGAGAATTTTTTTTATTACTAAGCAAAATATTCTTCTTAAGAAAATGAGCTTAATTATAATTTAAGAAGCCATACAGTTTATGGCAAGGAATTTGTAAAGTGCAAAAACAAGCAAAGGATATGTCATTTGAAAGCCTAAAGATAATCATTGTTTATATTTTGATAACGCTTCTCTTTGTTTTATTATTTTCGTTGGGAGAGGGTATATGTCTATGTACATACGCTACATATAAATATACGTATGTATTTACAACTTTTCTAAAAGAGTAAGGTATGCACACAGCACATACAATTTTTTAACCTTTTTCTCCACTTCATACTGTATTGAAATAATTTTCCCACTTTACCAAATATTCCTTGAAGACATTTTAATAGTTGTACAGTAGTTCACCACATGGCTCTTTACTTCTTATTTTTACCTAGTTTTATGTCTCAGGCTGAAATAAGTGCTGTCGTACATAATTCTTTGACTTAATTTCTGAGGCCATTTATGGATTTCTACAAAAGGGGCTATGAGATCAAAGGGTTTAAAATGTTTGGAAACCCCTTTAATGACCACTTTTGAGCTCAAGAATAAAAAAAGTAGTAGTAAATTCCCACCAGTGTTCTGTTCCTTTTTATACAACAGGCTTGGGTTTGTCTTAAAACACCTTGACTATTATAAGGATGGAGCAGTAACTTTTTTTCCGCTAAGCTTCGAATTCTCCTCTTTTGTTTTCAGATGGGTGATCTACAATGACCACAGGGTGTGTGCCTCAGAAAGGCCCCCTAAGGACCTGGGCTACATGTACTTTTACCACAGGGTACCACGCTGAGCCTCAGATGTGCCACTTGGCCAGAAGAAGCCACACGCCTTTTTAATTTGCCAAAAAAAAACAAAAAAAAAAAACAAAAAACAAAAACAAAACAAAAAAAAACAGAAGTTGGGACAGCCAGACATGAAATGAAGGAATACATGGGGGTATTTATAGTTTATTTAAAGAACATCATTTGACGCCTTCTGAAATAGAACTGGGAAGGAATTTCTATTAGTGATGATACACTACTGTAGATAGTTTTTCTTTTTATAAATGTTCAAGGAGAGGATGATTTAAAAAAAAAAAAAGTATTTATACTGCTGGTGGGGGATCTGCCAGTGTCACACCAAAAATGGGAATGTGCCATCAGCCCTCTGTTATGCTTTGGGGGGCCCATGGTGTGGCCTCACCCCCAAATAAATGAGAAGCCCATTTTTGTTTCATATCAAAAATCAGTAATGGGATGGGCTTTATTTGTGACATAGTTTTTTCATTACACACAATTTCTGACCTGTCCATGTATAGAAGATAAGAGCATCTGCAATGAAAGGTATTTTTAATTTAATCGTATCAAAATTCATAATGTGATTGTGTGAATGTGTGAGGGTGAGACTGTTATCGTCAACCAGGAAATCTATGACGGGCTAGTTTTTAAAGGTTAAAGCAGTTGGTCTTAAGCATAGCTGAGAAAAGCAAGTAACTATTTTAAAGAAACTATAACTCAGGAACAGTTTTAAAAATTGGTTCCCCACTTAGATTTTCAGGAGTAAAGAGGGCTGAGTTGTCCCTTTAAAAAAGTGTTGTCAAGAATCCACCTGGGTTTGTGACATTTTGTGGGAGAATGCCGGATGCCCACAGCAGCACAACATTGTTCTTTGCCACATAAAAGTAGATGCGTTCTGGTTCTCAGCAGCCCTTCTCCCTAAGGCATAGTATGTATTTTTAGTTAAAATAGCTAATCTTACCATAACATGTAACAACTCCCTGGAATCACACTAAGTGCCCCAAATTTGTCTGTAATTTTCTTGTCCCTGAGCTCTTTGCCTGCCTCCATTTTTACATTTTTCTGGGGCTAGAGTCTCCTCTTGGCCCTTTCTGGGCTAATCACCTCCTGACTTGCCTTTGCTGCTTATTTGCTGTGACCAGCAGCGTGATCTTGGGCACCTTCAGGGCTTCAGATGCAAGGAAGCTTTATATGACATTGTGAAAAACCATCATTTCCATTTTGGTGTTTTAGTATTTTTGTTGCAACCTGGGATTAGATCAGGGTTTCAAATGTGATGAAAAAGTGCAACAAGAGTGGTTTATAATCTTCCTGCAGCTCTGTACCGAATTCTAGAGTCTCTGGAGTTTCTATTTCAGATTATCCATACAAATGAAGAAGGATCTACTGCAGTCTGCCTAACGTGCATTTGATTGGTAGAAAGGATCTGTCTAGAAACTGTAGGAAAATAAAGTAGAACCAGTTGGGTAAAATACCACATGGACAAGTGGATTACAACACGGTGAGTTGTGAGCAGTCAGGATTCTGGTTCAGATCGGGGCTCCTTTTACAGGAGGTTAGCTACGCTGTATGTCTGAGGAGCACTGAGCCCGAGGCTGGGAGCCTGGAGACTTGGGTGCTGCCCCTATCTGGGCAAGACCCTCATCCTCCCTGTGCCTCAGCTTCCTTATCTGCACGATAACACCTGCTCTCTCTTTCCAGCTGTGCTTTGAGGATAGATATGTGAGGTTTGATACGGTGACCCTTGAAAGAGTAGCAGGTGGAATGCCGTGTGGGTCCCAGTAGAGTGTGCTCCCTCCTTCTCTCGTCTGATGTTTTCTTCAATTTGGGAACAAATGCAATTGGCATGAGGAGGGTGCTTACGGTGCAGTAACTCTACTCGGTTGTGCCCACCAGTGCCGCCTTTTAGTGTTGTTTTGGAGATCCTAAAGCAGCCCCACTCTGTCACATGAGTCCCTGGCTCCTGTAGAAATTCCTACACAAAGCAGCCTTACAAAATCCAGTCTCCTTGGCTGAGTGTCCTAGAATACTGACTCCAAACACACGTGAAAAATGACTTGTTTTCAATGCTCTTACAAAGTGAAGGCCTTCTTCGGGGGTCGGGGGATAACTGGGCGTTTGGATTGAAATGTGAACAAAGATAGCATGTGTATTTTGAACAAAATAAAAATTTTGTAATAAAACTTTGCAAAATGGTGTAAAATCAGTACAAGATTATAGGCTATCCATTATTTAATTTCTTTAAGTAGAAAAATAAACTTAGCCCTTTTGATGCCTAAACATATTGTAAGAGAATATTACTATGGCTGCCTTTTTTTCCTGCCTCACAAAACAAAGGGCTATTTCTACAAGGCAAAGTTTTGTATATGTGCTATTCTTTATTTCAGATTGAGAGTTGGGGAAAAACTGGAGCAAATAACGTGTTTCTTTCTTGCTTTTAAAAGTGTGTTTATATGTATACCTTAATATATACGAGGCAGATTTCCCTGGAATAAAAGTCTGGAACATACTCCTTAATTTTACCATGTATGTTGACGAGATTATTTGTGACTGAAAACTGGAATAATGTGTGGATTTTGTCAGATTATCAGCCTGTTAGGAGTCCTCTGTGTGAGGCGTGGTGGTGTAATTGTGAAATTCTCACCGTGTGTGGGTGTACGTGTGAAAGAGTGCACCTTTTTTTTTCCTGTAAATATCTTTTGATATCCATTTGTGTAAAATCCCAATGAATGTGTCTTTGGAAAATGTATCAAAGTTTTTATTTTGTCAATTGATCTGAATGCCCGTATAACTGATCAGAAATCCAGTTTTGGTTCAGATTGGGGGATTTTTTTTTTAAGGGAAAAAAAGCATGCAGAAAGGACTACTGGAAGAATCATGTTTTAATGCCATTTACGTCAACATTGCTTCGGTATTTTGAATTGACATGGCTGTTTTCTTCCAACTATAAGAGAATGTGCCTGCTGTTCCCCCATGCTCACTTTGGGCTACAGGAAGCCCGGCACAAGTAGCTTGAGCCTGTGACTCCCAACATCATTCTTTCCCATGACTTGCAGCGTCCAGTGTGCGTACCTGGGTTCGTGGCCCGACGCCACTCCGGGTGCCGTGGGCCTTTTACCTCTCTGGGCCTTTTTCTTTACAATGAGTGCGGTAGGCTGGATTAGCTCAGAAGTCCCCTCCTGCCCTAACATTCGATTCTATTTTTATTTTCCTATAGTTACTATGGGGGTTAGACATGTGGGATGAGGGAGCACACAGAGGTTAGATGTAACTTGTTGCTTTGTTATAGGTCGTACTCCCCAGTGTATAATCTGCATCATTTTAGTGTCCCCACCCCAACTTCTCTTCCCACTTCCTTTGGTAATTATCCTCTTTCTCTCCCATTCTTGAAACTTTCCACTTCTTAGTCCACAAGATACCTTGTTCGCATCCCCTTCAAAAATGAAAAAGTCTGTTTAAAACACCTCCTGCGATGAAAAAGCTCGGCACCACTTTTCAGCAAATAAATCTGTAACGTGTGTAGACGATTTTCTTACTCTGATTCAGTGATAGCTATGATCCCCAAGTAAGTACTGAGAAAGTTGTCTGTCACAGAAAGGATGTCTCTTCCTCTTGTGAGCATCACTGTTGCTAAATTACACTATCTCTGTAGTCTGTTGGGGAGATGGCAGGTGCCGAGCAGGAGCAGGGGATGGGATTAGATGGAATGTGATTTCACCCTCTGCCTCGGTCAGAAATCCTAGGTTACAGAGCAAGATTTTGTACTCTTACGTTGGTGTATAAGATCACCTACCCAGTGCCATGAAGATTCCCTACACCGTAAATCATCTTGAAAGAGTTTGTATTAAAATGTGCTGGATCTGTGCTACTGGGTGCAGGGGTCAGTAGCCACATGTAGCTAGTGACCTCTTGAAATTTGGCTTGTCCGAATCGAGATTGTGCTGTTCGTGTAAAACACACACCAGATTTTGAAGGCTTGGTACCAAAAAGAAGGGAACGTAAAATATTTCATCAGTATTTTATATTGGTTACATGCTAACATGACAATATTTTAGATAAATAAGCTGTTACTAAAATTTCACTTATTCCTTTTTCTCTTTTTTTTTAATATGGCTACCAAAATTAAAATTAGACATGTGGCTGGCATTGCACTTGGACAGGTGCTGCTCTAGGTTCTAGATGGTGTGGAGTCAGCAGTGAGATGCCACGTGTGGAAGGTAATTCTCCCAATAGACAGAAGCAACACACATATTTTCGCTGGAGTCAGCTCAGTGAGGCACAGAATGCCTTCCAGACAGCAGAAGACTTCCTATGTAAAAACCAGTATGTATAAGACTCCAATAAAAAAACCAAACCAAAACAAAACTAAAGCAAATGAGCCCCAAACCGCGTTCCTTCAGCTTTGCTTAGAAGCTAACTTTGCACTTATTTTTCAAGCATCTTCCATGTGCCAAGGATGCTGGCTACATGAGGGTGCTGGGCATATTTGCTCCACCTTAGGCAACATTCTCTTGTGGTTTCCCCTCCCCAGGTATTGTGTGGTCCGTTTAGAGCTGGGTGTGATGATGTATGGTGTAAATCTCGCCGCTCCTATCGGCCTGGGCAGAGGCTGAGCCTGCTGCCTGCGCCCACCTGCCCAGCAGGTTTGAGGTTGACTCCTGAAAGAGTTTGTATTTATTTTATTTTGCACTAGTCACAGCTGCTGTTAAAATATCTCAACTGTTTGGGGAGAGCATTGCCTGTGATGGAAAGAGAGATGGATGATTTATTGCTTCAGTTGTTTTAAAATTAAAAGCTATTCTCACAATCTGAGGTTCCTTTATGGCTCTTTTTTCTTTTGCAAAATGCCAAGTAAACTGATTCTGCCCTTGGAGGGTTCTCATCCATCAATGGAACAGGTAACCCAAGACAGTGACTGATTTTATTTCTCTTTAGGGTTTCTCAGTGTGGGCACCAAGGCCGCCTCATTCCCATCAGTAGTGGAACATCAGCAACGGTGCAAGATGTTTCTTCTGTAAAGGTGGGAGGGGCCGAGGCAGGGAAGTCTTTTAGTCTTTCTCGAATGGATGTCAGGTGCAATACTGGAGTCAGTGGAGACCCTGCTGTGGTTCTGTGGCTCTCAGTTTGCTGGTAGCTTCCCTAATGCAGGTGCCAGCGTGCTCAATACTGGTTGCACCAAGGGATTTCAGCATTTCGACGGCACCATGTTTGTAGGTTGTATGAGTTTCCTATTGTTGCCGTAACAAAGGATTATAAACTTGGTGGCTCAAGAGAGCACATTTATTAGGTGAGAAGTATGAAAATGGGTCTTACAGCGTTAAAACCTAGCTTTTGGCAGGGAAATTCTATGTGAGAATCCATTCTTTGTCTTTTCCAGCTTCTAGAAACTCTTCTGTTCTCATTCTTTGGCTTGTGGCCTCCTAACAACATGGACGTCACTTAGTGTCTGTGTCCATTGTCCTATGGCCTCTGACAGGCTCTCCTGCTCCCTCTTATAAGGACCCTTATTACAGTGGGCCCACCCAGATAGTCCAGAATAAACTTCCCATCTCCAGATCCTTAAATTAATCACATCTGCAATGTTCCTTTTTGCCATGTAAGATAACACATTCACAGGTTTTGGGGATTAGGATATAGAAATCCTTGAGGAGGCATTATTTTGCCTACCATATAGGGTATGCTTATTACTACTTAAAACATGTCCATTCAATACTTAAAAATTTTTTTTCTTTTTAATGTTTGTTTATTTTTGAGAGACAGAGCATGAGCCAGGGAGGGGCAGAGAGAGAGGGAAACACAGAATCCAAAGCAGGCTCCAGGCTCTGAGCTGTCAGCACAGAGTCCGACGGGGGGCTTGAACCCACAAACTGTGAGATCATGACCTGAGCCAAAGTCCGATGCTCAACCGACTGAGCCACCCTGGTGCCCCTCAATATTTAAAAAATTTAAAAGAATCTATACATTTTTAAAAATCCAAGTAAAATGACCAACATCAGTGTTGTGCCATAATGTTTTGGTGAGAAGAGGAGAATGATTGGGATGGAGAATTTTTTTTATGACTCACACATTATAAAGTTTTTAGGACAATGTTTGCAAGTCAGATGCTGCTTACATTCACTTTGTTCTGTCTCCTTGTGCCCAGTGGGAGAGTCTACCATGGTGTGTATGCACTGTTTGAATCTAACGTCCCACTTTTCGAATGTGGTCAGTGGCAAATCATTTGTAGTGAGGAAATTTAATAGGAAACAGTAAGTTATTCTCATTCGCATGCAACCTATTATTTAAAAATTTACTAGGAAAAGTTTTTCAGTGAGGTAGGGGGCAGACAGAACGGCAAGAGTAGAGGCATAGAGACTTGACTTTCTGAAACTCAGTCTTGTCATCTGTGCAGGGGGCCTAATAATACATGAGATAAGTTACGTCAAACATTTCACAGTCTGGTGGCACAGGATATTTTTACTGTGCTATTTTACATCACTATTTTAACTAGCACTTTGACCCTGTGGAGGTTTTGACCCTTTATTTCAGTCTAGCAAATCTTTTTTTTTTTTTTTTTTGTAAAGAATCAGAATTATACCAACATCGATGACTTTTTTCCCCCAAAGTATTTTTCTGGAGATAATGTCATTAAGCCAATTTATTTTGTTAATGTATATAACATGGTTCATCATTCAATAAATACTGAATATCTATGTGCTGGGCATTGCTTTTCTTAGAATATATCAGTAAACAAAGCAGACCAGACTCTTTGCCCTTGTTGAGTTTATTTTCTAGCAGGGAGAGCCGGATGCTAAACATAAGAAATAAGTAAATTATATAATATGTTAAAAGGTACTATGTGCTAGGGAAAAAATGAACAGCAGAATGGGGGGAGGTGTGGATTTTGCTACTAAATATGGTACGCAGGGAAAGCATTTTTTTGGAGGTAAGATTTGAACCAAGACTTGAAGGAGGTGAAGGAGTCATCTAAATGGATATTTGGGGGGGGGGGGGGAAAGATACGCTTGGCAGAGGGACTCATGGGAGCAGAGGCTCCAGGGTGGGAGCATAATCTATTATGTCAGAGAAGCAGTAAGGGGACCAGTGTGATTTGAGAGAAGGGAATGAGGGGAAGAGGAGTAGGGGAAGATGTTGGAGAGGGGCCAGATTGCCTGAGCCAGGAGGCATTGGAAGGGCTTGACTCTGGAGTGCCACTGGGAGTCATTATAGGCTCTTAAGTAGAGCAATGATCTGGTCTGACCAAAGTTTCAGGAAGATAGTTCTCTAAATTAGCTGATAGGAGGCAAGGATAAAAGTAGAGGCTACTGTGGTAAGCAAGGTGAGCTAGGATGATGGCTCACATAGATGGGATGGTAGCAGTAGAGGTAGCAAGGATAGTCAGATTCTGGATACATGTGAAAGTAAAGCCAGTAGGATTTCCTGGTGGGCAGGACGTGGCATGTGAGGGAATGAGTGTAGCCAAGCTAGACCCCAAAGTTCTTCCTCTGAGCAACTAAAGAATGTAGTTGCAATCAACAAAGATAGGGAAGGCTTGGTGGGATTGGGGGGTATTGATGGGAAAAGATGATCGCAAGTTTGGGATGTGTTGAATTTGAAATGCCTGTTAGATCTCTGTGGTTGATGTTGAGTGGGAAGCTGGATATACAACTCTGGATTTTGAGGGAAAAGTCTGGACTGAAGTAAAAAAACTAAAGATGGCATTTAAACCAGGGACTGGGTATGATCACCTGTGGAGGAAGACAGGAAATGGAACTGGTCCAGGGACTGAGCAAAGGCTCAATATAAGAAGTCCAGGAGAAGATGAGCCAGCAAAGGAGACTCTGAGAGGAGTGAACACCAACGTGGGCAAAAATCAAGAGAACAGTGCATGCAAGTGGAAGCCAAGTGGAGGCAACAGATATCAACTGCCAAGTAACTGTGGTAGGTTAAGTCAGATGAGTTGACTACACAATTGATCAACTTGGAGGTCATGGGTGATCTCCAAGGGGACAGTTTGGGGGGTGGGGAGGAATTGCAGAAGATGAATGCAAACCACTCTTTGGGGAATTTTGTCACAAAGGGAAGCAAAGAAGAGATGGTGGCTGACAGGACGTGGGCTGGGAACAAGAGAGGTTTTTGTTTTTAAATATGGGAAATAAGATGGTCAAATAGGCACAATACTGAGGATGTAGGACAGAAAGGTGAGAATTGCTGTTTGCTGCCCTTGAGCAGGCAAGAGGTGACGGGATCTCGTGCTCAGTTGGAGCTGACTTTAGGCACCGGCTGGGGAGCCCGTCTTTGGGGACAGGAGGAGGGCAGAGATAAGAGTGCCAGATGCAGCTGTGACGAGTGGGAGCACTGAGAGTCTGGGGATTCTGTCCTGCCTGCTTTAATTTGCTCAGGGAAGTAAGAAGTGAGATCCTCAGCTTGGAGGGACCATGGGTGGGGGAGATTGGAGATTCGAGGCGAGGGGAGGTGTGAAACAGTTATCCAGTTGAACTCTCTCCAAGCTTTTATATTCTCCTTTCTATTTTAATGAAATTAGTTTAATTGGTATCAATTCAAGTTATTTTGAGAGAGACCGAGACAGCACGAGTGGGGGAGCAGCAGAGTGAGAGGGATTGAGAGAATCCCAGGCAGGCTTTGCACAGTCAATGCAGAGCCCAATGCAAGGCTTGAACTCACAAAACCCCAAGATCATGACCTGAGCTCAAACCAAGAGTCAGATGTTTAACCAACTAAGCCACCGGGCACCCTCAGTTCTGTAAATTTTATGAAGACAGTCTGAGTCTTCAGCTTTTGGTCCTCATCACATTTTCCCTATTAGAACTTTTCCTATTGCAGAGTCCCTTTTGTGGCCATGATTTCCAGCGGGTCCACCTTTACCAGGTCAAATTTTGCCACTCTAGATTTTGTCAAGATTTTGTTCTTTTGTCATGCTTTTGAATCAGTAGCCAGTTTTCCTGTAAGCACTCTTAGCCATCGTCTTGGTAAGGTTTCTCTCAAGCTTACTTTTTCCTGGGCCAGTTTTTGCAGTTTTTAATAGTAGATGTGATCTTTAGTCAGTTCTTAATCGGTAAGATGCTTTTCTTCCACCTGGCACAGTTTTTGCTATTATGTTCATCATTTGCAATAATATTAATTATAGACTGTGTGTATTATTAGGAGGGGAGAAGCAGAGGACCTGAGTGTGCATTAGGGTTAAAATGGCGTAGTAGAAATAATGGCGTAGGAATGTGGCACATGGCAGGTTTCAGTAAGTGTTAGCTTCCTTTCTTTTTCCTTTTCAAAGACCTTGGCCTGGGAAGGCTGCACTGCTTGGTCTCCACCCTTCTAAACTCAGGTGAGCAAACTCAAGCAGGGGGCCTCCTAAGAATCAAATGGCTTAATTCCTTAGATGAAAATACTAAAATTAACTGTCAGTTTCCAAGGTTCTGATTCATTAAGTTGATAACCAGGCAGCATTATTTTTATTTTTTTATTTTTTTCAATATATGAAGTTGATTGTCAAATTGGCTTCCATACAACACCCAGTGCTCATTCCAAAAGGTGCCCTCCTCAATACCCATCACCCACCCTCCCCTCCCTCCCACCCCCCATCAGCCCTCAGTTCTCAATTTTTAAGAGTCTCTTATGCTTTGGCTCGCTCCCCCTCTAACCTCCTTTCAGGCAGCATTATTTATTATGAGGTGTAAGTAAGAAAAAAAAATACATACATCCTTGTGAGCCCTAAAGTACTGGATAGGTAAGGCATTACTGTGAGGAGCCTTGTAAAAGAATGTGAAAAACACTTCAAACCTTGGGCTGCTTTCATGTATACACATGGAGTGAAGCAGCTGTTTGAGGAAATAGAATTCACGCTTAAAAAGGATTAAGAGACATAATAAAAGGTTTAAGTTATGCAAGGATTCGGGAGAGGAGCCACAATTCACCGCTGGGTAAAATAACCGTGAAGTGGGAAAGAAGGAGGTGCAGCCTGATTTGATAGAGGAGAAAATGAACTTCCACCAGGTTGTTGGCTTTATAGCAAGAGGACTTAGTGAAGAGGGAGAAAGGGGGCTCAGTGTGCCTGTGTGGCTCTCTTCAAGCCTATTGTTCCTGCATCACCAACCTGACCACTCAAGGACTTCATTAGTAAACATTCTGGAAACAGAAACATCTGTCTCGGTGGCATCCCTTCTCTGCTTGAGGGCAAATCCACCCTTTATGTGCTCCAGGAAGGCCACCAACAATCTCCCGCTTTGCCAGGGCATCTCCTAAGGTCTCCCCAGCTCACAGCGCTCGCCATCCTGGGCTCCTTCCTCCTTGAACATGCCAAGCTCATTCCTGCCTTGGTGTCTTGTGGTAGCTGTTGGCTCTGCCGAGAATATTTCAAAGAGCTGTTCCCAGTGCCACTTGGTGGGCTTCTTGGTGTTCAAAGCTCAGCCCAAACATCACCTAAGAGAAATCTTTCCTGACCATCTATGGATAAAAAGGAGCCCCCAGTTTCTCTCATAATATCTCATTTGCCTTGTCCTTCTAGCAGTTTTTGGCACATGACATCCTTATGTGTTAAAGTATTTGTTGATCCCTCACAGAAATCTAAGCTCTTCAAGGGCAAGTTTGATTTGATTTACTTACCACTCCTGCATTAGAACAGTATGTGCACTGTTCTAATAGAACCTCAAATATTTATTGAGGTTCTAATAGAACCGCAAATATTTATTGACTGATTAAAAAAGAAAGAAAAGAAAAAAAAACAGACCCTAAAACTGAAATATATTTTAATATTTTTATTCTAAAAAAAAATCACAAAATCCAATTTCAGGTTAAATATTTTACTCTTAAAAAATTAACAAAGGAAGAAGATTTTAAAGTTTTGTTTTATATGTAAAAATGCATTCTTGATTTCCAGATAGCTCATGCAACATCATATGTGGTGGTTATTCAATAAAAGACCTTTTTTATCAATAGTACAAATTGGATTATATATGATTTGAAGCAATTCTGACCCCCAAATCCCATTTTGAAAGATTTCTCAAAAGACCTTGAAGCCACAGACAAAGTTTATTTGAAAACATAGTTTAAAATTGCACAAATATAAATACAATTTAGTAATGTGAAAAAGGGAAGGCATGCTTCCAATAATAGTACAAAAATACTACCTTAATCTTGGTACTTTGCAAATTATAAGCCAAAGGAGTAAATTAAACACATCAATATGATAGGTTATTTTTATGGTAGTAGTTTTATTTCAAAGAGCAATGCAGGGAAATACTAAGATGAAGCC
This sequence comes from Felis catus, assembly GCF_018350175.1. Classification (NCBI taxonomy): domain Eukaryota; kingdom Metazoa; phylum Chordata; class Mammalia; order Carnivora; family Felidae; genus Felis; species Felis catus. Next base: position 86,992,747 of record NC_058376.1, on the reverse strand, counting down.
TTATTATCCAACAGAGTTGTGCTATGATACATAATATTTCACTAAATACACAGATACATTATCACATAGTATGCCCGTAACTTTTACACCCTCACCCCATTGCCATTAATTTACTATAGGTCACTTAATTTGGGTTGGTTTTAACTTAAAAACTCAATGTAAACATTTAAAGTTAAATTTTTTGTTATCTATTTCAGCTTAAAAATGAAATCCCAAGATTTTAAACATTATTGAGCATAGAGAAGCATCACAGAAGAATTTGCCATTTGTCTTAATATTTTTAGATTAGACTAGATATGCAATATTCGTAGATATACAAAATATATAGAAATGTCTTTTCTAAATAGTTAATAAATGCCTGTTATAGTTTGTAAAAAGTTTATTAAATTAATCAGGTTTTTTTTTTCAACCAATGTAAACAAATTTGGGCAATGAAAGTTGAAGAGGGTTTGAGTCAGGTGATATGGGGGGACATTGGTAAAAATTTAGGTTTGCTTTATTTCCTTTAACTACTGGCAACATATTCAATCATGAACCATTTCTCGCATTGTACAATTCTTTATGGTATCTAAGCTAATTTTTTACATATCTCAGTGAAAATGCCAAACTACCTAGCTGTGTATGTATATCCCTTACTATTGTTTTGTCAGTCCATTTCCCCTCTCCAAGAAATTCAAAGAAAAAAAAAAAAAGTCACACATTTTATTGTTGAGCAAAGAACTGCCTGCTGTTTTTTCATCTTCATATTGTTTCGAATGCGGGTTTCTAAAAGCGTCCTGAAGAGCCTGTCAGGGTTTTGCACGCACACCCTGCAACACTGCAAGTTAGTTTTCTCTTGTAGAGAAGGTCCTGAGACAACAGTTCTGAGATTGGGGCACTGGTTTCTAGAGTGTGTTATTTTGGTAAGTCTGCAGAGGTCACAGGGAGCGGAAAGTTTATTCAAGGCAAAATACCACGTGAGAGGTTGTTAAACTTCACACTTTTGATTTTCTGGTTTTTCTCCTCTTTAACTGTTTAATGCCTCCACACGAGTCTTTGCTAGGAGTTTGAGGATTTCCGTCTTTGAGCTTATATGTGTGCGTTTGGCGGTGTGTGAGATGGTGACAAAGCTGTTAGCAACATAAGACTCACCCCCAGCTTTGTCTTAGTGAGCTTTGCTCCCTCCATTTCTGGTCTCCTTGCCCTTATTTTTTCATGAAGCAGGGGTTACAGAAAAAGGCAGTGAGAGGACTTCCAAGTTCATTCTGAGTGACCATGAAATCACCTCATTATCTCTGACTTTCAGTGTTTTTAGACATACAGACCAAGTCCAGTTTCTTAAGGGATGGGGCCCACATAGCTCACTCACTCATCATATAAATAGGGCCATGTTGAGGCCAATGGTGTGGCACCCACACAGTCACTATGTGACATTTGTGGAAATTAAGCCGTCACGTCCACTTTGCCTTATGGTGGTTTTCATGTGCCTGACATTACCCCAACCTTCCCACCTTATTTAGAAGGTCAGTATTTCTAATTTACTCCTAAATTTTAGAAAATATTTGAAATGCACGATTCAGAATTTTGAACCCAAAACTCTGTGGAGGCAATCAACACAATTGCATTTAGTAGTGTTCAGACACACGAATTTTGTTTGAGTTTTGGATCTGTTGTGCCTCAACTGGTTTAAAACTTGTTTAGATGTCTAAGTACCTGGATTCCTCAGTAGATTCGTTTGGCACTGGCTGCAACACTGCATAAGCCAGATGTGTGAATATCTGTAAAGTTCAGTGTAGTGTGATAGCAGGAAAACAGTCTTGACAAGAAGATATTAAAAGCAAATAGTAAAACTATAACGCAAAGTTCATGAAAATGTTTCCTTGCTCAGAAGCAAGGAAAAATAGGCTACCCTATGAGATTTAACCATGCACTGGGTAAATTTACATTCAGTACAGTTATCTTGCATGCTTTGGTTAATATTTGAGTAGGCAGATTTGCAAGTACTAATGCATGCGTTATTTTTTACCTGAGGTTATACGTTTTATTTTTTAAAAATTGCCTTTTTACAAACCTTATGCCAGAGTTCATCTATGAACACTCTTTAAAAAAATATATATCTATCTATCTACTTCTTAGTTCAAAACAGTTTAATTTCAACCAGTTCTATAAATACTGAGATGACAGGGAAACTGTGCAGTAAAATCTGGAGATGGAATGAATTTGAAATCATTTTACAAAGTTGAAATCATGTGTGTGCATGTTTAATAATTTCTAAAATATGAGGACTCAAAAAAATTGGTACACAAATGAAACCTTCAGAATACCCTGTTTCTAGAATCCTTTCAGAATCATTTCAAGGTATAAAACAATAGCAACCACTAACTTAAAGTGCAGTCTAGTCTTGTGGAACTGATTCAGGGGCAAATGAGGAAGGGACACAAAATGACCATCTTGCTTTCTCTATATTCCCAAAGAGCTCATGGATAAAGTGTACGGAAGAGATTTTGGGAACTCCTGTTGTATGTGAGACTAGCTATACTTGTGTTCAAGTCTTGCTTGTATGGCAGGAATATACTAGAAAGACTTACCTAGTATGAGTATCTAGACATGGACCCAAGATACAACATAATAGTTCTCTTTAAAGAAAAGGAGAAGAGTGGCATCCAACTCTGAAGGTGAGTATGTCCTGCACATTCTAGCCCAGTGAAGTGTCTCTAATTTGCCATTCTAGCTCAAATACAGATTGGCTGAGAAAGCACAGCTCATAGCGTCTGCTGAAAGCTTCCTGATGGACAATATCTGCCTTTCTTTAGGTGTCATGGGGAATGACCTTAAGAGGAAGCCTCATCCCCACTGTCAAGGTACAATAGCACATAGAAATAGCCCACTAGACATAGGTGTAACATATCTTGAAATTCAGCAGTGATCACTGGATTTCTCTGCATTCTCATCCAATCTGCCAGTGAAAATAAGTTCTTAAAAGTTGCATCCGTGCAACTGAAGGGCCATTCTAGAAAACCAGTACCATCCTCTAAGAGATCTTAGGGTTACTTAGTAAGACTCTCAGAAAAAAGGAACTCAAAGCCTTCTCAGGGTGCCTTAGACAGGAACCAAGGACACCTGCCTTTTGAAATGGAAAGAATAAATGACAATTTCATACCACCAGGGTAAGATACCAAAACCAGTTCTGTCTTAAAAAATGTGTATATACTTGAAAAATGCATACAATAAAGATCATTCTAAAATCTTACTAATTTTTGGTGGTGCTCTGATTTCTATAAACTTTCACTTATTTTTTAGTAACTGTTTTTACTTAATTTTGTTTAAAAATACTATTGAAAAATATCTTGGGCAATAATTCTGCACTTCCTGATAGGCAACAGACTATGAAAATCTTGGTTCTGATGGACACTAGATATATTGAAGAAAGTGCTACTGAAATGATCCAAGTATGATGGGAATGGGAAATTGTCTACTCTCCTCTGAATTCACTTGGTATTCTGACAGCAAAATCAAACTTGGGCTGCAAAATTTGTCACCACTTAGCAACAATCAAATTAAATCAAAGTATCCTGCATTTACCCTACTGTCAGGCTTTAAACTATTAACTGATGTCATGCATGTAGGGCCAACAAATCTAAGAAAACAGCCTATTGTTATTACTGCAAATTCAGTTACTGTTGAAAGTATAGAGTGGCATCATAAACAGAAACCTGCAAAGCTGGCTTTGAATCCTGCATTCAGAGGCTCCTAATGGACTACAATGGACGCAAATCAGCTAGTCAGCCAGTGAACGCACGGGAATTGGCAGGAGGGACATGCAGGGAATGGATGTTCTTCTCTCAGGGATATTCAAGCAGGCAGCTGCCATGAACTTGGACTCTGGCCCCGAGAGTCCTTCCTAGACTGAATTCTAGGATTCTAAAATTATAAAGAATATTCTTGAAAATATTCTTGAGCTTTATTTGCTGCTGAGACTGGAAGGAAGTAGGCAAAGACTGGGTTGTCATGACTGCCCAATGGTGAATGCCTTAATGCCTCTGCCTTCTGCTGTCCAGCTGGGGGCATCACCTTTGCCCAAGTGAGCTTCGACAGTGAAGATGAAAGCCTGGCACACCACAGGGCTCTTTGTCCTTATAAACCTTACAAACTCTTCATCTTTATAAACTCTGTCATTATAACACACATGAACTTCAAGGATTTGTGGTTTCCTGTTTCCTTGAGGCCCCTTCCTACCTGAGGAACTTCCAAGGTAATAGAGGAGAGGATTTCTACCTGCACACCCCTCTCCCCTCCTCCACCGCCCTCACCAGGAGAAGCTAACTCTCCAGTCAATTAAACTGTCTTGACTCAAATGCTGTTTGCTTGGTAACTATAATCATGAGAGTAACCAGCTACTATTAACCAAAGAACACGAAGAAAAAGTTGGGATCAGATTGCTTTGGGGAAGATTCTGGAGGAAGGAAGGAAGGAAGAAAGGAAGGAGAAACAATAAAGAAGAATGGGACCACTTATTAGAACAACTTGCTAGAATTGGACACTGGCGATCTTATGTTTTGGTTAGCATTTTGCAAACAATTTTTCTAACTCTTTAAAAAATGATGTCAATCCAAATAATCATCAAGCCCCAACAGGGCACAACACACCCTGCAGAAGTGAGTAGAATGTAATCAATGAAATAAAACACCACTACCGACAGAAGGTTCCTGACACTTGATAAATGTTCCAAATGAGAGCCAAAGGAGCATGCATCTTTCATATTAAACCACTGACATTCAGTGAGATTCAGCTAGAAAATATTGATCTTCTATCACTTAGAATGCAGAAGGGAGAGCAATGCAGATTATTATGGAACTAAGAAAACACTTAATTTTTAGGAAAAAATGTATTTATCACTCTTACGAAATACTATTTAAAATATTAAAAGTTTAAAAGGAATATTGGTGTGCAGGGCAGTCAGAAAGCAAGTAAAGTATGACATTTAAGCAAGTTAATGTTAGCTCTATAGAAATCCCGTTATCATCCAAATTCCTCCCTGCAGAGAATGCATGAAGGGACAGTACAATGTCTCTTGCTTAAGTTCATATGGTCCCAGAAAACATGTGAATAAGATCTGTGTTTGACATATTTACACCCTGTGTCCTATCTGCTTTGAGAAAAACTCCTTCAAAACTCTACACTATGAAAAACTATTTTCAGGAATTTTTATTTGGTCCATTGATCTAACAAGGCCGAGTTCTTGAATCTTTCACCCCTAAGTTAAAAATTGGAGCAACGGAACAAAACTCCAGCAAGGCATAAATAAGATATTAAAGTGCGTATATACAGTCCCAGAAAAGTTTTGATTGGGAACAGCAAAAATTTCTAGTGCAAAAACTGCTTTTGCCAGCAAAGCTCCCTCTCTGGAGTCGAAGGGCTACAGTAAAAGTTAAAATCGGAACAGGTCTAAGCAATGCCTCTCTTTAGTCAAGGGTTAATATATGTGCATGCACCTTGGCCCAAACTACGTTGTAAAAGGGGGAATTGCAGGGGATAGTTCAGAAACAGTCAGAATTCCCTGATCAGAGGCAGTGCTTTCTCCAGGTGTCCTATGAGCAAGTTCCTTAGGTGTGTCATCAGCTGCAAAAGTGAGGACAAAAACCCCAAAGGACATGTTTTGAATATGCTTGCAGCTTGTGAAGAGTATTCACACACGGTTACTTTATCTTGGTTTGTCTTTGTGTCTCTCAGTTCTTCTTCTGAGCCCAACCTTGACTCTACAACATTTTGTGCTTTTGAATCTGAACAGAGACTGGGCATCGTCTGTAGGAGTTCCCTTGTGTCATATCACCATGGCCTTTTGGACATCTGGTTTTATCCTTTTTGGAATTCATAATAAAATAGTTTTGCATTTCTTAGTACAATTACACAGATAAGGATTTATCATTTTTAATTTTTTTTTTCTTTTCCTTCAAGGATCCAAGTTGAAAGCTCTTAGGAGGACATCCAGGTCACCGAGATTAGCCGCCTGGAAGAGTTCTGGTTGGTCCATCAGAGAAAGTGCGATTCTGAGGGCAGCCCAGATATTCCCAGAGATTGCAGGATGAGGAACTTGCTGTTGATTCCTGCTTTTTCTTTGCAAACTGAGGGCAGTGAGAAAATTGCTGACCGCTTCTCTAAGAGGGTAGAAAAACAGATATTTAAAAATGCAACAAATTTCAGAGTTAGCAACTTAAAAAACAAAAATGGATTAACTTCTTTTAGTTCAAAACCCTAAATCACCTCTCTGAGGTGTTTTAGATCATCAGAGGAACAACCTTCTGGTTGTCTCATTATTCTTTTGTGAAAAATCATTGTTCAGTATAGCAAAACCAGAAAGAAAAAGGGAATTTTATTTTAAGAATGTCATGTGAGACAGAAAGAGTAATAGCAAAACCATTGCTAACTCATTAATGCATTCCTTTCTCCCCTACCTCAGGGGTAATTTAAAGACAGAATCCATTTGCAAATGTGAATTATACAACTAGGGTTGAAGAGGAAGCATCTGGCCCTACTCAGAAACAAAGTGGCTTAACTTTTCCTATTAGTGATAGTAATATGGGAGGCGGCTGGGGCTGAATTGATTTGCTCTCAGAACATCTGGGTTGGAATCCTAAGCATTTAGCCTTAGGCAAATTTATTATCTTTCCAAGCCTCCATTTCCCCAACTGTATAATAGGGATAATTGAACTCATTTTATTCATTTATTTTTTTTTCCTTTTAAACATATGCATTTATTAATACCCCACCCTGTTCCAGAAGGGATTGGGGATGTCAGCAAGTTCATCAGGAAGGGCTTCACTTTCTTCATCTCCAAATGGTCTAGGTGATATAAGTTCATTCCAGTTCTTCCCTTTTGTGACTCTGATTCTAATAATTTGTTGGTAATCTCCACTTAGAAGTTCTGTTAACACCTGGTATTTAGGGACGCTTGTGTGGCTCAGTCGGTTAAGCGTCCGACTTCAGCTCAGGTCATCATCTCGTGGTTTGTGAGTTCGAGTCCCGTGTCGGGCTCTATGCTGACAGCTCAGGGCCTGAAGCCTGCTTTGGATTCTGTGTCTCCCTCTCTCTCTCTGCCCCTCCCCTGCTTGTGCTCTGTCTCTCAAAAATAAATTAACATTAAAAAAATTAAAAAAAAAGATGCTTCATTTTAGAATATGGAAAATGGGATGGGGGTGGGGGAAACCTACAACTGGTTCTCCTGATTTCTGTTCATGGCATCAGCATCCAACCAGTGACCCAGCACCAAAACCTAATGCCATCTTCAACTATTCTTGCCCTTGCCCCAATATCTCACTGAGCCACGTGGAATCCACTCTCTAATGTCTTTTCCCCACTTGGTCCTTCCCATGGCCACATGTAGTTGAAGCCCTTGTTAGTTGTCTGTTCTGTTCTATGGGAAGTCATTTTAAAATTTATTTATTTGAGAGAAAGAGAGACAGAGGGGGACAGAGGATCTGAAGCAGGCTCTGCACTGAGCAATGAGCCCCTTGTAGGGCTTGAACTCACAAACTGTGAGATCATGACTTGAGCCAAAGTCAGACGCTCAACTGACTGAGCCACCCAGGTGCCCCAAGAAGTCATTTTAAAACCTTGTTGTGTGAGGTACAGTTGGATCAATTTATGTGAAATCTTTTATTAGATCACTAGTTCTCCAAGTGTGGTCTGGGGAACTCTAGGATCAGTGAGGTCAAAATTATTTTTACAATAATTCCAAGACATTATTTTACCTTATTCTCATTTTCTCATGAATGTACAATGGAATTGTACAGTGATTACACAATATGTAAAATCCCAATAGATTGGATGTGGAGACAGATATGAGAATCTGTCTTCTATTAAGTAAGATATTAAAAAAAGTTTTTATTTATTTTTGAGATAGACACAGAGCATGAGCAGGGAAGGGGCAGAGAGAGAGAGAGACACAGAATCTGAAGCAGGCTCCAGGCTCCGAGCTGTCAGCCCAGAGATTGACACAGGGCTTGAACCTACGAACCATGAGATCATGACCTGAACCAAAGTTGGTCCTTAACTGACTGAGCCACCCAGGCGCCCCTAAGCAAGATATTTTTAAAAGTTGCAAAAATGGTAAAAGAATGCCACTCTTCTCGCTAAACATTTTTTTTTGGGGGGAATAATTATTTTTCATAAAATGTCTAATTTATGTTAACATGCAGTTAATTATTATTTTTAAATGAATCTTATAAACTTTCTCAGTTTAACTTCTAATATGGTAAATATTGGTGGACACAACCCACCTAAAAGCCCTTGGAGGTGCCTGATAATTGTTAAAAGTGTAAAGGAGTCCTGAGAACACCAGGTCTGTGAACCTTCCAGCTCTTTCTGTCCACAGCTGCTCTCTTGCTCATGTACCCGGTGTGCTTTCTGTCTGCACTCTCAGGACCTCTGTCCCCAGAAGCATGTATTCTGTATCAAACTGGTCTTTGCTAAGAATGATGACACTGCTTTAATTTATATCTGCTTTACTCTTCTTAAAAGCTTTTCACACATTTGATCCCACTTAATCCCACAAGGTCATTATTAAGAATCTGGTAAGAAGCTTTGAAGTGAGGCTGGACTTCTGATTCCAATGAACACGATCTAGACATTGGTTCATCTGTATTGTTAGACTGCCTGGAAATAAATGGCAACTGGTAAATGGTTCCACTGTATTTGGCAACCTGGCTAATGGAAGGGATTGGGGTTCTAATCATCTCTTTTGGATGTTTAGTAATCAAGCAAGAGAGGAGGGTTTATAAACAGATGCACATGTGGGGTTTACTTTGGAGGCCCTTTTTGGCTTCCTTGTTCCAGGATGGCAGCTCAAATGACAAGGATTCCATTTCCTCTCATCATCCTAGGCTCGTAAGAGCTCTGGGGGAGAAAGACCCCGGAATCTCCTCATGCACAGGCTGTTCCTAGCTGCCCCATGTGTGGCAGTGGTCTCTGAGGGACAGGGAGAGTACCAGAATAGTCTAAATGCTAACTTTGCCAGGCAATGTGAAGCGGTCCCCATGAAGATAGTCTCAATCTGTTCTCCAACTTGGGAACACAGAGTCCTTCTGGGGGATTCAGAAGATTGTACATGTATATGTATGAATAGTTTTTAAATGGCTTACACACACACATATATGTGAATAAGCTGTTCATGTATGTCTTGATTAATAAAGTGCATTCATTTAAAAGCATTCCTCATTTTATAATATCTTTCCCTCATTATATTAATACTAAAAACATTAACATGAAAGGGGATGTGATTTATGTTTTCATTAAAAAGAGTCCTCACTCTTGAAAATTTTAAGATCCTTTGGAGCTCCTGCTGATAGAGGGGTAGCATTTTGAGCTGCACATTTCACGCCAACAATTTCCTTTCCTTATTTCAATTGTATAAAGTACTGGGGACTTGCTTTGACTCTTTATAGAACATGTGCAATTACAGGAGTGCCTGGATGGCTCAGTCGGTTGAGCATCTGACTCTTGATTTCAGCTCAGGTCATGATCCCAGGGTCATGGGATTGAGCCCCACGTCAGGCTCTGCGCTGAGCATGAAGCCTGCTTAAGACTGTCTCTCTCTCAGTGCGCCTGGGTGGCTCAGTTGGTTGGGCGGCTGACTTCGGCTCAGGTCATGATCTTGCGGTCCGTGAGTTCAAGCCCTGCGTCGGGTTCTGTGCTGACAGCTCAGAGCCCGGAGCCTGTTTCAGATTCTGTGTCTCCCTCTCTCTGACCCTCCCCCGTTCGTGCTCTGTTTCAAAAATAAATAAAGGTTAAAAAAAAAAAAAGACTGTCTCTCTCTCTCCCCCTACCCCTCTCCCCACTCACGTTTTCTCTCCCTCTCTCTAAAAAACAAACAAAAAAGAAAATGTGCGATGACAAACAACAAGTGTTATAGCTATGTACATAGACACCTGCAGTCCTTGAGGGAGAAATTCCAAGACTCTGGTGGGTATGGAAGTATCTGAACCAGCTCTTGGCTCTTCTTCTCAGCCACATCTCTATTGAGGGTTATTATTTCTTAACTATCCACTTATACCTCGAGTTAAACTTATTTTCAGAATTCATTTAAGGTTTATGTCTCACTTGGTGGTCTTCTTTTTCTCAGGGGGAAAAAAAACCCAAAATATTTAGTACTTATAAAAATTTCCCACATCCAGCATGACGATAAAGGACCCACAGAGCTTAGCTGAGATGTTTTGAAATTTTTAGGTAGCCATTTGATCAAGGTTGCCATATTTACCAAGTAAGAATACAGGATGCACAGTTAAATATGAATACCAGATAAACAATAATTTTTAGTATGAGCATGTCCCATGCAATATTTGGAAAATACTAAAAACGTATTTGCTGTTTATCTAATTAAAATTTAACGGGGAATCCTGTATTTTATATGGCAACTCTAAAATTGACTTGCTCCTGTACAGGTGACTTTCTGCTTGAGGATTAAAAATCCATTCTCAGTAGAGTTGCCCATTTCTACCTGTCACGGACCTTCAAGGCCTTCTGCAAGCGGGTGCCCTACTGAGGCTTATACATGTAAGTGCCAAGAAAGTATTTTATTGGCATCTCAAGTACTGTTTTCTACACTGTAACGAGGAGTTACAGTTAAGAACTACTCAACCAGAAGCCTTATAAAAGCCTCCTCTGATAGAAGTTAATATGACTACATGTACATACATATTTATTTACATCTCTCCTTGTTCCAACAAAGGACCTAAGGTATCTTATTAAATACATCTATATGACATAGTTAGAAAGTTAAGTGACTAAAAGGGGTAAAGATAAAATCGGGCTAGGAAAATCAGATGAGACCAGAATGAACTTCGTATACAAAATGGACATTGCCAGGCCTTCGACAGCTGATGTGCGAGGGGGCAGCAAAGGTTCTCCCGTGACCCTTTGCAGAGCTGATGTAAGGAGGGCCTCTGCAGTCGCACACTTCACAGTGCCCATGAAATAAAGCAAACCAGTTGCAGAGTCACTCAGCTATTCCTGGTTTTAACCTGAACAAGGTCCTCTCGGAGGACGGGTGTAGTAATCCAGTGACTAATGTTCTAAGATTCTTCTAGTATAAATGTAGCAACCAATTTCTGAAACGTCAATATTTGCCAATGGCACAATCCCCAAAGCAGTTCAGAAACAGCAATTTTTCAGATGTCAAAGGGATTGCAAGCCAGTTAATGTAGCTCTCTGATGACTTATCTGAATAGATAATAAGGATACTGATGATGATGGCAATGATCAGAATCATAATAATAAATGCTGACTACTGTTCTGTGCTAGGCAATTACGTTTAACCTGCATAATAATCCTGCGGGATAAATATTATCACCACTTGTTTTTAAGCAGGTGAAGAAATTGAGGCTCACAGTTATGTGCCCAGAATCACAAAACCAGTAAATGGCATAGCTGTGATTTGAATCCGAGCTTGTCTGATTCTAAAAGCCAGGCTTTTTCTGAGAATGAGAAAGGGTTACATTTTTTGTGGGATTTAAAACTAACACTTAATTCTCTTTTTTCCAATTACGAAAATAATACCTATTTATTTAGAAAGTCGAAAAAGTAGAAAGCTAAAGAAGGAAAAATTACCTATACTTTCATTACCTAAAAGAAATAAAGGTCATTTATGGGCCCTGTAGATGCACAAAAAATAGTATATATGATATAGACCTGATGATGAGGAATCATGACAGAACAAGAAAGACATTTTAAACCATAAACCCACCATTTAAAATTTTTTCTTAAAATCATTTTTTAGCCAACTTTACTGGCAAAGTAGTTTTAGAAAACCTGGACTTTTTGTTGTGCTTTGCCAAAAACTGACCCTGGACCTTCTTAACTCATTTTGTTGGTTCCCTTGTCCCTATCCCCCAAGGTTCTCTTTTTTGCTTATTTGGGAAATGAAGGGGTGGAATGTTCAAGTTTCTCAAACACTTGCCCTTGGAAGTGTTACTAACTTGTCCCAACCCAGGCTGACTGAATGGAAATCTCTGGGGAGAGGCCTGGGAATCTACATTTCACAAGCTGCCTCCATGATCCGCTGTTCGCCACAGGCTGAGAAACACTGAAGCACACTGTTCCTGCAGCAACAGGCCCCAGGATCCGAGGGTTCAAATTTTCCCTTGACAAGAGGAGGAGGGTTACTCCTACAAAAGGAGGTATTTTCACTGGGAAACAATCTTTCAGGTAGGTTATTCCACCTCAGCCCTGCATGTGGCTCATGGTTCTCAGCCTGTGACCATACTTCACCTGTAGGCGCCCAGATTGATGCAGCTTATTCCCAGATTGTATCTGGATCGGATGAAGCCTGGCTGAATCTCCAGTGCTCGTGTGTAGGCCTCCACAGCTTCCTCACTGCGGTCTCCGTTCGCCAAGGTTGCCCCGAGACGGTTCCATAATGAATAGTCCTGATGACAAAATTAGAACTAACAACCAGTACGAGTCACGGTGACAGAGTATTCCCATATTTCTTGCAGAAGAAGGATGGTGGCGAAAAATTTATCCAGTGCTCATGGATGGGGACCATGACAGTGGTAAATTACTCAAATGATTTTACGGACAGCTTTGTGAAATGACTTTCATTCATCAAAGAGCAGCTATCATTTGATGCTGTCAGGTAGTTCGTGTTTCTATTTTAGGTACTCAAGTATTAACAGCCACAGAAGCATATCATTAGTACTCATCTTTTTAAACCACTGGATGCAGGCAAATAAGGTGTAGCAGAAATGTGCAAAGTGTAGCCTGCGGCAACTTATTTTTTAACAGAGAACCTTATGGTTTCTTGTTGGGCACTTACCTCTGGCCGAACAGTTAAGGCAGCGTTAAATGCATCTATTGCTCTGTTAAATTCTCCGCTCAGGTGGAACAGTACTCCCAGACCTGTCTGTAGGTCTGGGTCAATCATATCTCCATTTTGGTGGGCAGCTTCCAGATATAATTCCTTAACTCCCTCCAAAACAGAGCTGCAAGGGAAAAAATGAGATTTATAATCCAAATAGTCTGAACATATATTATTTACTATTATGTCCACTGTTCTAAGAGAACATTACAAACTGGAAAAATCTTGCTTAAAATATATTCACTTAATGAGAGGACTAATACTGCACATTAAAAAATACCTGCTGATTTTCATGAAATATTTTGTCATACACAGAAACAAGACTGTATTAAGTCAAGTCTTCCCAAGGAGAGTTTCATTGATCCTGTGAGAGCCAATGTGGAAAACCCCAAGGCTCTATGAGAAAGAATTTAACATCATGATTTATTGCTGATAGAAACAAAACCCCTAGAAGAAAGGACTTCCGTTTTTACTCATATCCAATTCTCAGTCTTTATGAAATGTGGTACATTTTGTAACTTATTTTAGGTTAATTATATGTCCACAGCACTTTGCTTCGAATTCTGGTACTCAGATAAATGCCTATGAGTGACTACAACGTTGATCATGTGTCCAATTGTTGGTTCTGGTCTCAGCATCAATCTTTTTAATCAGAGATGCTCTTCTAGCAGGATGTTGTCCTACAATTGTCCTGGAATGGCTGGTGGTGAGGCTCGTTAATTACCCTTAAGGTGACTAATTGTGTATATGGGTGTTTACTGCCCACGGTTGTTTAGTTAGAAGCATACCTATCAACTGGAGACTTGGACATCCTCCGGGTAAGGCCTGGAGATCCTTTCTTGCTCTTCACAAGGTATTTGTACTTTGGATTTTGCTTAATCCAGTTCTTTAGAGCTTCGCAGGCATCCTGCTGATGGCCAGTGTTAGTGTAACTGACAGCCAGAGCCATCAAAGCTTTCAAGTTGTTGGGCTGTAATTCTAAGCACCTGCATCAAGGCATAAATAAATAAGTAAATAAATAAAAAGCCTATTTCAGATTTTTTTCTGAGACTGACTCTAACAGCTCTTTAGGAAATTTGAAGCCTTTACTAATTAAATGGTGCAAGAGCATTGCGAAGTTTATATTAAGCCCCTGGAAAATACCATATTTATCTATGTCAAAATTGGGACCTAAGTATATTTGTAAGAAAGTTAAAACTCATCTTGCTGAGTGCTAGATCTGGTAATTTAACAAATGTTTTTTAAAATGTTTATTTATTTATTTATTTTGAGAGACAAAGAGCATACGAGCAGGGGAGGGACAGAGAGAAACTCAAGCAGGCCCCACATACTCAGCACAGAGCCGGACATGGGGCTCAATCTCACAACTGTGAGATCATGACCTGAACCGAAATCCAGAGTCAGACACTTACCTGACTGAGCCACCAGGTTCCCCTAAATGCTTTTAAAAACTATAGAAAAGGTGGCTAATCCTTGCACAAAATTTCTTAGGACTTTATTTCATGAGGCAGGGATATCACTGTTTTAGTGCTGCTCTACTATTAATATAGTAAATGTATATTACCCACAAAGCAAACTGATTTGAGCTAAATTTGGATATCCAAAGATGAAAGGCTGTACAGTGTTTTATAAAGGAGAGGGAGAATCCTGTGTTTCTAGACAACTGAGGTGGGTTTGCAGGAGGCACAGGCTATAGTTGCTCCCCTCACGCTATTCCACTGGCCTCTAGTGGGGGCTTTTCAAGCTTTGATGTACATGAGAATCATCTGGGGATCTGGCAAAAGGCAGATTATGTAATATAGTGGGCCTGGGGTGGGCCCAAGCCTGAGCAGGTCTGACAAACTCCAAGGTGATAATGAAGCTGGTAGTCCCTGGAGAACACTTTGAGTAGCAACCCCTAGTACCTACATCAGTGCTTCAGCGAGAGATTATATAGGCGGGGTGGTTATATATTAAGTAGGGAAAGGGGAAGTCTATTTGGTAGGGCTATTTTTTCAGGGTTTAAATAGGGGCTCTAATCAGGTAAAATGTGATGCTACGTCCAGCCAAAGTAGCCTAGACCTTTACTCAGGGGCTCGGTAGTGATACTTTGGTATTGATAGGTCATTGAAACTATCTTGGGAGATTCTCTGTAGACACAAGGAGCTAAAATTACACTGAGATTATTTTGAGTATATTTTCTCCTGAGGAAAACCTTCAAATGCTGCAGAAGGTTACAAAGTTAAGAGGAACTATATATTTAATAAGTCTATTTTATGACTGCTTTTGACATGGATACTTTCATGCCAGTGACGGTCAACTGATTTGCAGGTGACAAAACACTGTGATTTAGGAACATCATTTCTTCATGAATTCTTGTTTCCCACAGCTAAGTGTAATACGAGGCATCTCAGCACTTATCCTGGCCAAATTTTTCATAATGTACCTAAGGGTTAAAATACAAGTCTGAAACAACAGAAGTCCATTAGCCAGGGTCCACTAGGCCCGTGAGTTTGCACTTAGTTTCATGTACCTCTGGAGGGCGACAATAGCTGCTTGTTCATTTTCATTCTCTGCCTGGGTTATCCCGAGGAACTGCCATGCCTACAAAAAACAACCAAGGTCAACATTGGAAGAGGAAGCAGATTCACTCCTGTGCTTTAGATTCCTCAGTGCAGAGCGACCTGTCTGAGATGCGAGAGTCTTGTAAAAGGGAAAAATGTCACATGCATTTCTTTATCCAAAGGCTCTTCTGACATCTGGGTCAAGATCCTCTGTTATTACTTACGAATTCTCAGGATTTATTCGCCTGTGACCCATGGAAACATTTGAATATCCGAGATTTCATGATATTAGGTGTCTTAAAACCAAAAGATAAACATATAAAATTATGCATTTGTCAGGAAAAGGGGTGCAAAAATAACCCAGAAATGTAGCTGAAGAGTCTAAAGTTTATAGTAAGGAATCTCAAGATGTACAAAATGAAATCAGCTTGTAAAAATGCAAGTCTGACTGTTATTATAAGAGGTAAAGGAAATTTAGTAACTAGGGAAAAGAAAACAAAATCTTCCACTCCAATGTGTTCACTGCTCTAATATCACTGTTAAAATGCATAAGGCACATATAAAATGCAATATAATATAGACATAATTTTATAGCCTACACTTATACTTTATCATGCATCACTTTTAATGCAACACTTTTAATGGTTTTACAAAATCATGATACTTAGAATTTTCAATTTAAATTTTGTTGAGTGGATATTCCATTATTTACTCAACCAATTCCCTACTGCTATAAGGTTGCTCCCACTCTATGTTATTGTCAACAATGGGACAAATGTCTTTAAGCAGGTCACATATTTCATATCGACAATGAAAGTTTTTAATATAAGAAATTTCTCCTTATATACTCATAAGAACAATAATTCTCGCACCATTACAAGAGCAATCTACATGAACCAACCTCTCATTGCTGACACTGTCCTCAAATTTACTGGGGATGGGGGTGTATTAGAGTCTTAGGAATTTAAAAGGGTTTGGGGAGTGCATAGTTCTCCCACCTACAGACATTTTAAAGCAAAACTATTCATGAAAATACCTACACTCAGCCTGAAATGCTGTAAGAATTATATTGGCTTTTCCCATCATGGGTTACTATTACCCATGCCATATCAACTCATAAAAAATACTGATTATTCCCCCCCCCCAATATTGGCACTTCTCTTTAATCTTTCAGACGTACACAGAGCAGCCCCTATTTTGAGCTCACCTTCCATACATCTTAGAATGCTTCTTAAGATTGATGAAACAGTTCTTCTCTGGGGGTTTCTTGTTAGCCTTTGAGCAGGGTGTCACTTTCACTGTTCACAAATTGCCCATTATCTTAAATTAGGGGTCTCCAAGATTCAGAGGCCCTGGGTCCTTGGTTGGGATCCATTTGTTAATCAGTGCCCTAATGTTCTCATTTATGAATCTGAGATAATAATGTATATACATCTTTTTTAACCTTCCAGGGTTCCAATATTTTGGTTCACAATTCCAACTCTCAGTTCAATCTCATGTCACTGTCAACGTTTTGACTAACAAGATACCAGGGCTTTAACCTAGTGATCAGTTTACTCGTCCTTCCTATACAGACTTTAAGTACAGTCAATAGTAACGATGAAGGCTAATTACTGATGTGTCAGGCACTGAACTAAGCACTTTATTTGTATGACCTAATTTAATCCTCACAACACCCAGTGAGATAGTTATTGTAATGTGATTTCCATTTTACATATGAGGAAATGGAAGCTGAGATGGTTTACATGACTTGTCCCAGATCACATGGCTCATGGCTCATGAGTGGTAGAGCAGGGATTTGAACCCACACAGTTAGGCCAGCAGAGCCTAGAAGCTTAACCACTATTGTATACTGCCATCTCAGAGCTGTGTATACCCCTCCCTAAAATTTCTGTGAATTTCTTATAAGGAAGATTCTTTATAAGACAATTCCTGAAAATTACTCATGAACTAAAACTTTACACCTGCTGCTATCTAATTATAGGCCTTCGCAGGTTTGGAAACATGGGGGACCAAAATAGGATGATGGAAGCCTCCCTGGGTGGTCTCCTGGCCTCGGTCTCCATCACCTTCTACACCTCAGCGAAAGGGGTTTTTCAATTCAAACATTCAAATCTGATTATATCCCTCTGCTGAGTAGAGTCCCCTGCTTTCATGAAGTTCAGACTCTTACCCACCTCTTCCTACCTCCTCTCCTGCCATTGTCTCCTCTCCCCTCTCCACCTGGCACAGTGTTTCATGCCTCACTGCCCACTCACAGACCACTGCCTCTTAACATCTCTAATCCCCTGCTGTCTTTAATTAATCTCCCTCCTTCAAAGCTCAGTTTTGGATTTAATTGTGGGAGAAGGCTGGCTTAGGACCCTTGCTCTCTGCTCCCCTACCATCCTGTACATACTCTAACACTGCATTTCTTACACTGTATTGATTTATTTACTTGTCTCTCCAGATAGAACACAAGTGTGTCTTTTCAATGGTTCCATTTTTTCCAGCTCCTCAATATTTGAAGCCCATGTCTGGCACAATTCTTGGGACATAGTATGTGCTCAATAAACATTGAATGAGTAAATCAAGGGTGAGATAGGGTATGGCTCTAATCCTAGATGGAACTATACACTGGCCCCTGAAAACTATTGCTGAGCCTCTAGGTTGGCAATTTTGGTTTTTCATTTCTTGTCCCCATCCTTTTATTTTGGGCACTGTAGATACTGCAGATTTGGTTAGAGAAAGGTATACCTATTTGTAACTTTCAAACACACAGCACAGTAAACCAGGTTAACTCCTTTGGGAACCTTTAACTGAAGAAAATGCAGCCCAGTAGAACTCTGTGGCATCCTGTGTCCCTCATTTACATGTAGTCACTTTGTGAGCCTGGCAGGACGAAGGGGATAGGATACCTCTGCATCTCCAGGGTCCTGAAGAATTGCCGCCTCCATGAACAGGATGGTGACGGGCAGGTCCCCCTCCTTCAGTCTTTTTAAGCCCTCTTCAAATGCTCCCGGCCAGTCCTTGAAGGGATTTTCGGTGTGAAAGTAATATCCCTACAACGCAGAGAAGGGCCAATACAAGATCCATTGATTTATCTCTTCATTCTCACGTTCAGTAAGCTCTTTTTGAATTTGAATTTGTGTATTTATTTTAATTAAAATTAAATTTAAATTACTGGTTTTCTTTCCTTCCTATGAATGTAGTACATTCTCACTGT
This sequence comes from Felis catus, assembly GCF_018350175.1. NCBI lineage: Eukaryota > Metazoa > Chordata > Mammalia > Carnivora > Felidae > Felis > Felis catus. The sequence goes on along the minus strand of NC_058376.1, from coordinate 86,974,170 downwards.
ATACAGTTTAGATGACATTATTTTGTTATTGAATAATATAAAAAGAAGCAAAGTTACCCATAATGCTACAACCTAAATATCACTGCTGATATTCTGGAGTTTGTTTTCTCTGTTGCTCTTTTGTTCTTTTTGTTTCAATCATTTCTCCCCAAGATTTAAAAAATACAGAGTTTTGGACATATTTTCGCTAAGTGCTACCATCCGTTCCCCTCAAATGTTAATGCCACATACTGTACATCTGTGTATATGCTTTGGCCCTTTGGAGGTCTACAAACCATTCCAATATCTGAGATTTTTTTTTTACCTTCCTGCTCCTTGAACCAGTTTTTGCCCCATGGCGGGCCATACTGCCCCATTGAAAATGCATATTTTAAAGCTATAGATTTTTTATTTCAAAAATGTAAAAAATACAGAATTTATAAATAATCTAATATTTTTATGAATATATAAATTAAATAAATAAGCTTATATATATGCAGTTTTGTAGCTTGTGCCCCATTTGGTTTTTAAAATTATCTATCTTGTGCCTAAACTTATTTAATTAAGTTTCTACTGATGGACATTCAGGCTACTTTCAATTTTTTTATTATCATAAATAAGATTAAAGTGAAGATCTCATGCTCAAATCTTTGTCTGCATATGATTATTACGTTAGGATGGACTTCTAGAGGGCTTCTTTAGACTTAAGGTTATGAACTATTTTGGAGCCCTTGATGTGTATAACTGTTTTTGAGAAAGTTTGTCTCAAGTTAAACTCTTATTGGAATTATCTGAGAGAAATGATTTGTTGCAACTTTACCAGCATAGATTATCATAATGTCCTTTTAATTTGATAGATACAAATAAGCTAGTCTGTTGGTGATGCTACTAAGGTTTTAAAATACATTAAATGGAGACCTTCATTCTCCACTGGCATTGAGAAAGACAATCCCCCTTATTAAAGCCACAGGGTATGACCAGTTTATGTAGTGGTATGACAGATATGGGGTCCCGGGGACAAGAATCTCAGGGCCCAGCCATGCCTCAGGTGCATGAATTATAGCCTAGAGTCTGACAATCTGTATCAATGTCTTCTCTTCTTGCTTAGTTTTGATTTCATTGTGGAAAAGAGTTATTTTTAATATATTTTTTTCAACGTTTATTTATTTTTGGGACAGAGAGAGACAGAGCATGAACGGGGGAGGGGCAGAGAGAGAGGGAGACACAGAATCGGAAACAGGCTCCAGGCTCTGAGCCATCAGCCCAGAGTCTGACGCGGGGCTCGAACTCACAGACTGCGAGATCGTGACCTGGCTGAAGTCGGACGCTTAACCGACTGCGCCACCCAGGCGCCCCAAGAGTTATTTTTAACAAGATAGTTCTTCGGATTTTATGAGAATGCCTGGCCTACCGAGGGACAGAGAATGGTGTGGTAAGGAAGACGTTTTAATGAATGACTATGTAGGTTGAAAATCCCCTAAGATTGGAGACTATTCATCATCATATCTACTACAAGGTAGGCATTTAATAAATATTTGTTGGATTGAACAAATTGAAGTTATCCAGAACTGAATACTATTGAGACTTCCTCTACCATAAAAAGTCCATAATACAAACATATATATGTTTATGTGTGTGTGTGTGTGTGTGTGTGTGTGTGTATCCCTTGAGTTAGAAAATTCCATATTTTTTCTATCTTTTGAATCATTTCAATTTATTTTTGAAAATGTTTTTAAAAGCATAAATCCAAGGGCAACTGGGACATCATGGGTAATTTGGCTGGTTGTTCACTGAACTCTCACATTTGCTGGGGCTCCTATCAGGGGAATATCTTTGAGGAATCCCCTTGGGACTGGACCTGGCTGTGTGAAGGGTATCTTTTCCATGTAGTTCTTTCGTGAGCTGTGTGAGGACCCTGTGAAATATAGCCCTAAGCCCCCACTTCACTCCCCTGTCCATTGATACCATTTCTGTTAGCTCATCCACATGGCTCACATGAATGACTGACAAAAAACATTGTGGGATCAGCCAGTTCTTGTTCCAACCCACCCTCAATGTCAGTCAGTTCAGTAACTTGCCAGCAGTCAGGATCTAAGCTCTTGTTGACTGCCAAACTGTATTAACGTTGATAAAAATAAGGATATTCCATTCCAGCTTTGCTGTCTTCACACATTGGATGATTATATTGTTTTCATTTACCAGAATTTCTTCTAGATCAGATTGACATTAAATTGTCTGTTGAATTCTTAACATTTTCACAAAATAGTTATTAACTAATTTATAAAAATATGATGCAAAGAGGTTGAGAAAACTGGTCAGCATATATAAGAACAGAATTGGTCACCTTCTCACTAGCTGAGATTGTAACTTGGTTCTGGGCTTCTTGGTTCTCGGATATCCAGTTCCTCCGGGCCATTTCTTCCCATTCTGCTTGCATCTTATCCCAAAACTCTGTATCTGACTAGGAGATAGTAAAAATGAAGACAGATGGATTTAAGAACATGCTATGTCACTTGGGTTATTTCTAGGAAGACAGTTTTACTCATAGATCAAAAGGAGTTCTTAGGAGGAATAAAATGTTCAAACTGGTCACATCCAATGATACTCATGGTTGAAGAGCTTCTGGAGGGTACTTAGTGGTCAAAGTGTTGAACTGGATTGGTTGTGACTTTCTCCAGCAGGAAAATAGTTACCATCTGAAGGACCAATATCATATATACCAAATTCAACTAAAAATCCATTACTTGAGCAGTTTCAAGTGTGGGTACCAGCCACATATTTTAGGAAGGAGTCGCTCTCAGGATATGAGGAATTAGAGCTTAGAGTCGCTCTCAGGATATGAGGAATTAGAGCAGTGGCTTTGGGACTGGAGGGGCAGTGATTTGGGGAGGCAGCTGGCCATGAACAAGGGAAAATAACATTAGTTAACCCTACTCTGTGCCAAGCACTGTGCTGGGAGAAAACTGAGTCTAGAGGATTATGGTCCTAAAGCTAGGATTGCACAGGATCAGAACCTCGGTCTGGCTTCTAAGCCCATGCTCATCACCTTACGGCAAGCATGGCCTCGTAGGGCTAAAACATTGAGACTGTCTTTTGGTGTGAACTTAATGGAGTCCTTTTAGTTAAGGTTTACCAATGGCAGGATGATTTTTTGGAAAACATTACTTTGTGTTTTTCTCTTTATAATTTCCTTCATGTCTTCCAAAAGGGAAACCAGGACATTGGCTCTCCTTTACTTCAGGGGAGGACTGAAGCAGAAATTTTCTGCAAGATCTGTCCCTGATTAGCTTCTATTTTGTTAAGCCTGGAGAGAGTTACTTTGGGTGTCCTGGCGTGAGGGGAAAGGGGCAAATATTTTAGAGAACCTGAGAGAGGAAGGGGAAATTTTCAGGGGTGGGAAAATAGAAGGAGGGTGGTGGGTTCTGAGATGAATGGGAGACTGGTGCTTAGCTTTTAGGTTTTCCCCTGCAAACTGGCCTGACCTCCAAGAGGGTGCCAGAGGGTATGGCTGGGGGGCTGACTTGAACTCTGATTCCCACATGGCAGGGACATCGAGAGAAACTGGATTTCAAGGAACTACTTGGGGCTTGTCGGCTGTTAGCCATCAGCATGAACAGATGGAGGATGAAGACTCTGCCCTTGATTTCTGACACCCCATAATCCTTCCATATTTGGTGCCTGAGACTATGTTACTTTCCAGTTGGTAAGAGCGATGCTTAGATACCACTTAATTTTCTTTAAAGAAAACAAGGGATTTTCCCTTGAACATCTGAGTGTGGGACTGACATGCACGCTCTACCTGCAAATCTCAATTTCTATGATTCTAAGTCCTGTGACTTGCTGACACCTTCAGGATTGCCGTTCACCTTTCAGTCCTTCTATCTTACCATCTTCTCTACACTTGTGCCTGATAGTGGTTGTTCTCTGGTGGGAACTCTTCAGAGTTGCTCCGAATGATAATTCTAAGCTTATTTCTTCCGGAAGTAAATGTTTGGGGATTAAGGGCCAACCCAATCTGTTTAATCCAAGGCTTCTAAGTAAGTAGTCGGTCTTGTCATTCTCCTTTATTATGTCTACACTATGCCTTCCTACCACAGGAATGGGTCCTGTCCCTTCAGCAGAGGCCTCCCCTTGACGAAGGCTCAGGGCAGCAGGCACATTGACAATCTGTGTCTGAGATGCTAGAAGCACATGGAATGGCCACCACTCATCCAGGTTAAGGTTAGGAATAAAATCCAAAATTTATTTTTTAACAAGTCTTTTTAGTAGAATTCCAAATTGTGCAAACAGATTGATCTCCAATATACAAAAGCAATGGCTTGATAATAAACTAAAAGGACATACACTGCCATGTTAAGAGTAATCTGTCTTTGAATGAAGGGATGATGGGTGATGTTTTTCCTGCTTTATACTTTTCTGCACTTTCTGAATTTTCTAAGTATGCATTGCTGTTATAATTTTTTAAAGGTTCAAAACAACAATGAAGAAGAACAACGATCTGACCTTTGTAAATACCACAAACCTGAATATCTAAGTCCTGAGGAATTTGAAAAAAATTTCGGAGACCTGGGGATCTGGGTAGCTCAGTCAGTTAAGCATCTGACTCTTGATTTCGGCTCAGGTCATGATCTTGCAGTTTGGGGGATTGAGCCCTGCAGTGGGCTCTCAGGTGACAGCGTGGAACCTACTTGGGGTCCTCCCTCTCCCTTTCTGTCCCTTCCCTACTCATGCTTTCTTTCTCTCAAAATAAATAAATAGACTTAAAAAAATTTAGAGACTCATTTTCTTGAATAGCTTTTCAAAAATGTAGTTCAGCTTCTCTGCATAGAAACAAAGATAAATCTATCAAGTGAATTTTATAATGTTTACTGATTTTCCCAAGTCTTCTGAATGAAATAATGAAGAAGATTTTGTAACATGTACAGCTGGTTTACAAAAGGATGCATCACCTTTCCTGTAGGTTCAAATTAGAGTTGTGGATGCATAAATAAGACTGCTATAGGAAACAGAACCTCAGTTAAGGTGAGGTTGTCAGGCTCTTATTTAACGAGATACTCCAGGACTTACCACTTAGAACAAATTATGCTGACTAATTAAAGTGCACAGCACAGTTTCATTTAATTACAGACGACTACTTTTAGCACAATTTTCATCCAGTCTCAGAATCCAGATTTCATTCATGTAACTGCAATTAACACTGCTTCTTTTTTTCTATTTCTAATCAATCTTAGAGAAACCTGAAACATATTTGAATTTTAACCATTGTAGATAGGACTGAAGGGATTTTATGTATTGATGATTTTCTTAGCTGTTCTGGGATTTTGGTAGATTGTTTTTTATATTCTACAGGTAATAAGCTATCTGCCTACATCAGAAATGAGCTATTTGCAATCTACTTTCATTTTTAAAAATGATTATAACAGTGGTTGATATTCATGGAAAGCTTGGGATATGTGGTATCGTGGTTGAGAAGGGTAGCCGTCTGCTCAGGTGGAACTGGGAAAAAAATGTGGCTCCATCACTAACCTTTGCAAGACCCTTAACTCCGCTAGGTCTCATTTTCCCTATTTAAAAAAAATTTTTTTTAATGTTTATTTATTTTTGAGACAGAGAGAGACAGAGCATAAACGGGGGAGGGTCAGAGAGAGGGAGACACAGAATCTGAAACAGGCTCCAGGCTCTGAGCTGTCAGTACAGTGCCCGACACAGGGCTTGAACTCACGGACCGCGAGATCATGACCTGAGCTGAAGTCGGCTGCTTAACCGACTGAGCCACCCAGGCGCCCCTCATTTTCCCTATTTTTAAAGTGAACATATAACAGTGATCTTGGTTAGTTGTTATGAGGATTAAATGAGAAAATATATCTGTGGCATGAAGTATATGGTAAATGTTAAATAAGTGTAGGTGTGTTCATTAGTGTTTTTGTATCACTGAGAAAAATATAAAGAATAAAACAAAGATCTCACCTACAACCTCCAAGCCCAAATATACATCTATGAGTATCCTGGTGTTTTAATTTGCTGTAAATACGTACCCTTTTCTAGATAACTTTCCTCTATGTAAATCTTTCCCTTCTACTTAATTATTCAAAAATAGGAGCAAAGTTAAGAGATTATGGAAAAAAACTGTTATGTAGCAATTAAAATGGTATTTATGAAGAGTTATTACAGCATGGAGCAGGCTTTGGGCCTTTATAAGTAGTATGATCATAATGATAGAAAACAACAACAAATACTGTGTTGGGGAAAAAAGACTGTAGAGAAATGCACCCATAGTACTACTTTCATGGTTGTGAGTAATTTGTCCCATTACCATTCCTTGTATCTTACAGCATTTCCAAAATTTTCTATTGCTAGCATGTTATTTATTTTTATTTATTTTATTTAAAAAAACATTTTTTTGATGTTTATTTATTTTTGAGAGAGAGGCAGAAACAGAGCATGAATGGGAGAAGGGCAGAGAGAGATGGAAACAGAATCTGAAGCAGGTTCCAGGCTCTGAGTTGTCAGAGACCATGATCTGAGCTGAAGTGAGATGCTTAACTGACTGAGCCACACAGGCACCCCTATTTTTTTAATATAAAGTTTATATATTTATCTTTGAGAGAGAGAGAGAGAGAGAGCAAGCAAGCAGAGGAGGGGCAGAAAGAGAGGGAGACAGAGAATCCCAAGCAGACTCTGCACCGAGCGTAGAGCCTGATGTGGAGCTCAGACTCACGCACCTGTGAGATCATGACCTGAAACGAAACCAGGCGTCAGATACTTAACCAACTGAGCCACCCCGGTGCCCTGCTAGCACGTTATTTTTGTGAAAAAGTAAGATTTGTTTAAAAAATACTTCTTTTCAATTTCAATTCCTCCATGGTCTTTCTCCAAAAGACCCTACACTAGAGGCATCTCTTGCTTCTTCGAATTCCTTCGAATTAATATTCTGTATCAGTGGTTGGAGAGAAGAGAGTTGTGTGCTTAAAGTCACCTGTACATTTTTTTTTTTTTTTTTTGTCCTCTGTAAGGTAAGAAGCCTGAATTGATTAGACACTCAGGTTTGTTTACGCAGATTGGCTCGAAAGATCAGAATAAGGGGGATGGAAAGCAGGCTTCTAGTCTGTTCACTGATCTCTAAAAATTATACTTTAAAGCATTTTCCCAAGAATAAAGCTGACATTTTCCCTTTACTTTTTGACTGCAAAACTAGAACATAAAAATTTCTATAAGAACCATGACAAAATTAAATATTAATGAAATTAAAATATAAAGAGTAAAAAAAAATCAGCAATTTAATTTAGAACCAGGGACTTTTAAGGAAGAACAGCATATTGCCAGTTCCCATTCACCACCCTATTTTGGTCATCCTTGAGTTAAAGCAGAGATACTTTCAATTTTGTAGTCAAACATAATTGTTGATTAGAAGGATCCTGGGGTTGTGCTGTGAAAGAACTGTTTGATGTAAGATTGAATGCCCATTGTGTCTGTGAGGAGTCTGACTTTCTTTTTCTTTCTTTAGACATCTATTGATTAACTGTCACTGGATCAAAACTTAAGCAATCCATTATCTATATGCAGAAGAAAAGAGGCATGGCAAGAAATGAAAATCACTGTGCAAGCTTGGGTAAAATATTTGCCACAAACAGTTTTTGTTAACGTGAAATTATGTGCGGATCAGTTAGAGACCTTACTGCCCTGGGATCTAGTAGCCCAGGTTAGCAAAATGTGGCCAAAACATCTGTACTCACATATCTTATTGACTAAAAGCTAATAGTCCAAGATTCCATGTGGCTGCCCAAAGAACATACTCAACCTGGGGCTGCAAGAATAGATGGTCAGCATCCTGATGGAGGATGGGATAGAATTTTGATTGGTCAGAATTAGTTTGAGCTCTGGGTGTAGTCCTGGGGGGGCCATGTAGTGAGGGGCATTGGCAAACTGGCATCTATTCAGGCAAGAGTAAATAGGCAGGCAGGACTAACCTGGTTTATGAAACAATTCACTGGCAAAGCAACGCTCACAGGGTGATGGAGCTGAGTAAGCAGGTTTAGCCTTGTCTTGCAGACAGAAGGACTAGGGTGAATGAATGGCAGTTCTTGGGGGGCAGATTTTTAATCAAATGCCCGAAAATGTAATGGGCTGCTTCCTCCTCAGAAGACTGGGTTCCCCAACATTAGAAGTCTTTAAGCAGAAGTGCAATGACCAATGTGAGAAGTGCTGTAAAGACGATTCACAGATTAGCTTGACCTAATGAATTCTATGGTCTCTTAGGACCCTGAGTGTGTCTGATCGCAACGTTATCAATGAACTGACAAATTGAGTCAAACAGGAAGGCTCAAAATTAATAAAATCTCTATGAGATAAGAAAAGGGTCACGCATGCCCCTTTCTCAACCTAAATGGTATAGGGAAGAAAATCCATGGGCTTTGGCATCAAGTAAAACAGGTCGCAAAACTGGCTATGTCCCTTGTCAAGAGACCTTTGGCAATTCAGCTCACCTCTTTAACTCAGTTTCTCGTTTGTAAAATGTAGAAAGTCTCCTGAAGTGGTTGTGCAGATTAAGTGAAACAATGTATGTGAAGTGCTTAAAACTAGTAACATTAAGAACAAACGAATCAGTAGTTACTGTAATTTTATATTCATAAATGAAAAAAATTATTTCTCAGGATAGCGAGGGTGCAATAGCATAACTTGTTAACTCCGTGGTTCAGAAATGTTGAAAAACAAAAATATTGGTACTAGCACTCAACATAGATTTTCTGGTTGCCTCTGGGTTAGACAGGCTTCCTTGTTTAATGAAATCGGCCATCACTGCAGAAGTTGGCAGGCACATGGCAAATAGCCTGAGGCTTTCACCAAACAATGTGGTAGCAGGCTGGCTGCAGAAATGTGGGGAGGAAAAATTGGAAATGATGGGAAGGAGAGGAAAGGGCACAGGAGGTTAGAAATAATTTAATACAAGCTTGAGGAGGATGTCAGAATCTAAGATATTTTCCTGTTCTTTCTAGTCTTCTTCCCAGGGCAAGCTGCAAAGAGGAATGGAGTATTAATGCACAATGAGGAAAACTTGTCCTTCAAATGGGTATGGTCATTTTTGAAAGAGATTTTAGCATATTCATTAGCAAATGAATGCCTTTGTGGAGCCAAAGTTTGACAAGATTATATCAGTTTGTGGCTCCATTTGGTATCTGTATTCGCAGCAAAGAACTACTCTTATAGGTGCACTGGGCCTGGAGGTTTGCAGACCAAATCTGGGGTTTGCTGCTGCTTTGGGCATAAGGTTTTGTGGGGCCGATTTCTCAGCAGGCTTCCTGGTGGCTCTTTGGGCAGCTGGTGATAGAGGACAACAGGGCTACTTTGGGATAGGCATAAGGAGATGGGAGCATGGAAGCCTGGCTGGCTCAGTTAAAAGAGAAGATGGGAGGGCTCTGGGGTTTGAGCCTTGCCTCACATCCATACGGTCACAAGTCCTGTGATAAAGGAAGTGGCATGTGGATGGATAGTTCCAGTGCAAGCCCTGACAGTTGGCTTTCTTTTTGTAAGGCAAATGTTTGACTTAAGTTTTGATTGGTGAGGCATCCACTTCAAAATGGCTATCTTGATAAAAGACACCTTGCCTTTAGATCAGGAGCCAGGTCATGCTTCGCCCCCTCCCCCACCCCTACTCCCAAGGCTACTTTGTTTTAGACAGCTTGGTTGATTTCAATAACTGACCATTTGGGCTGGTTGTTTTTTCCTCCTCCCAGGCTCTAAATTCCTGCACTTCTGTTTTAAATGAGTGAATGGTTTAAAACCAATGAAGAATGAGCCCTCAAAACTCTAGGTCCCCTGCCCTCAACCCCAATAAAAGCAGAACCCTGGGTCTGCTCTCTTTCTCTCTACCCATGACCTCACTGTGTGGCTCCAGGTGGGCCATGTAATTTTCAGAACTTATAAGAAACATTTTCTCTTTCAAAATTTCCTGGTGGTTATTGCTGAGAGCATCTTGAAATCATAATAAGAACCACAGGCGCTGGTCCAGCCACAGCACCGGTCATTGATAGGCTGAGACCAACACAGAACAATAATGAACTAAAGGCAGTGTGATTCAGTTCTGGGGGGGGGGGCATTTCGTCTCCTTCGACCATGTTTACAAGCGGTGAAAAGTTACTGAGAATCTCCCTACTAGCTGTAATAAAATAAGGTATTAGAAATATGTACTAAACCCCAAGTACGTGTCTGCACTTGCATTACAGCAGCATTAAAGAATAAAACAAAAAACTTAGATGTGAGTGCTACTCTCAAGATGCTTACAGTCTAAGTAAAAGCAGAGGCAACTGTAATTCAGGATACAGTAAACAAATGGTGCAAAAAGAGATGAAATCACTTGCTCGAAGTCACATTATTTTTGTTAAATGAAAGAGCCAGAATTTTTTTTTTTTTTGAGAGAGAGAGAAAGAGAGAGATAGCTAGAGAGCGCAAGCATGTGCGAGTGGGGGAGGGGCAGAGGGAGAGGGAAAGAGAATCTCAGGCAGACTCCACATCCAGCATGGAGCCTGATGCCAGGCTCGACCTCAGGACCATGAGTTCATGACTTGAGCTGAAGTTAAGAGTTGGATGCTTAACCGACTGAACCACCCAGGTGCCCCTCATTCTTTCTTTTTTCTGGAAGATTGCATCTTCCAAATTGGCTAAAATGGTATTTCCGGTCCCCCATCCTCTTCGGAACCTTGCCACCCTCCTTTAAGGAGGTGGAGTCACTTGTCTGTCTTTGAACACTTGCTTTGACAAATAGAATGCAGCAGAAATGACGTGCTGTGACTTTTGGGGCTAGATCCTACAAGGTGATGCAGGTTCTGCCTGCTTCTCCCTTTTCCTCTTGGGAAGGAAAAGGGTTCACATTAGTCAGGGAGATAACGGACTCTTTGGGAAGGTTGCAGCTGTAAGTGGGAGGCTGAAGCTGTGGCAGGGTTTGGAAAAAAAAATGGATAAACATATTCTAGACCTGCCTGGGTTAGGTGCATAAGTGGAGTGTCACAACTTTCTGATAAGGCCCCGATAAAAAGTCAAAGACAAAAATCCTTGGCAGTTACCCAGTTGGGACCCCTCTCACTCTTGAGAGCTTTGTACTTTCCTCAATAAACTCTATTGTTTCGCTCACTCTGTTGTCCATGAAACTCATTCTTTGACTCTGTGAGACAAGCACCAGCACCTCTCCCACACTCTTGTAACCCTGTCAGGACAGCTCACTCCTGGAATCTAGCTATCTAGATGGCTAGATATCTAGCAAGGAAGCCCAGGCCTCAAAGAAAGGTCACATGTAGGTGTTCTAAGCCATTGCAGCTAAGGTGTCAGGTGACTATTGGCATAAGCCTGACGTTTGAGTGAGAATGCCTTTGTTTGTTTATTTGTTTTTTTTTTAAGATTTTATTTTTAAGCAATCTCTACATGCAATGTGGGGCTCAAACCCACAACTCCAAAATCAAGAGTCACATGCTCCACTGACTGAACGAGCCAGGTGCCCTGAGAATGCCATTGGATGGTTCCCATCCCTCACCATCTCCACGAGGCTTTGAGCCACACCGACATGTAGTGGAATAAAGATGAATCATGCTCTCTGAGACTTACCCAAACTACAACTTTTGAGCAAAATAAATATTGCTTTTTTTAAGCCACAAGTGTTGGAGTAATTTATTACACAATCATAGTAACTGGAACATACTTTAGGTTGGAAGACTGGAGCACGGGAGGAAGACTAGATGTAGACAGTGACCTTAAAGGGTTGGCAGGAGAATGAAGTGTGGTAGCATTTCCCCAAAGAGTATTCTAGAAACAAAGAGTCCTGTAGTCAAATGAGCTTGAGAAACCTTAGGTTAACCCAGAGGCTGCCAATTGGTGGCCTAGGGGCCCAATCTAGCCAAGAGACATGTTTTTTTCCCCACTCAAACTGGATGTAAACTTTCCATCAAAACCCAGATTTCAGACATCTCATGAAGATATGCTAATATTAGGCCCACGTGGACCAGAAGCAGCAACTGTCAGGTGGTACGTGTAGTTTCCACTTCATCGCAGCCACCACCAGATCACTATCTTTACCCACCTGGCTCCTGGAAGTAGCTTGTTTGCAACTTCTGGACAAAAGTGAACGCGTTCCTTACTGCATGACTTCCCAGGATGTTCATATGCTAATGTACATTTTAAATCTCTCAGCGGGGATGTAAACAGTAGTCATTAAATGTATTTACCTTGAAACTCTAAGTGTGCATCTGTCATTAGGGTTCTCTAGAACACAGCTTGGAAAATGCTGATGTAGAGACTCAGGGCATCTGAAGTTCTACAAAAACAGAACTCTTTGGTGGGATAAATTCGGTATATCCTGAGAAGCTCAGGGGTAGGAATTTACCACATATAGTTTGTTTTCATGTGACTTTTTCCAGTGAAACTTATCTCCAATTAGCCAGCAGGTTCTCTAATCCTCACATCTGCTGTGTGAATCAGAATTCTTCAAGAATCTGTCATTGTTATTGTTCCAGAAGAGGAAATGAAACCCAGAATGTGGAGGGAAGAATTAAAACGCTTTTTGTCTGTTTTTAAGAAGACAATTCATTTGATGAGTTTATCATTTCAATACTAGCTATTCATTTAAAATGGCTTTGAAAATACATATAATTACATATACAGATTGGACAAAGACTGGAAGGAATATGAAAAAAATGAAAACAGTTAATTTATTAATGTCATGGGAATTCTAAGGAGTTCCTAGCTAGCCTTTCCTCCCCCAACTTTCTGATTTCCTATATTGTTGTTTCTTTTAAAATAATTTCAATAACAGAAAATCTTTGATAAAGAAATTATTTTTTTCTGGTGACCAACAATGTTTAAATTCTATGATTGGTTCAGGGTCTGCAAAACATGCAAACATTTTTCGTATTAGAAATAGTGATTAAGAGTGGAAGTTTTGGGGTTAGACCTGGTCAGAATCTCATTCTTGCCACTTAACTGTGGTGTGACCTTGAATAAGTTACAAAGTCTATGTCCCAGTTTTTCCAAATTAAAATGATGTTGTTGGAGGAGGTAATTGAGAGGATGTGACTGCCAGTTGGTCCTAGAGCTAAACCTGGGTAATTAGAAGCTCCTCACGTACTCCCCCATCCTTTGAATGTATGGTCTGCCTACGGTTCCCATAGCAAAAGCTGTTCTAAGGATGCGGCCTTGAGAGAGGAAGGTGTTATTGAGACCATCTGGATGGTATATGTGACTGAACCCAGTGAAGGCCTCTATATAAACTTTTTAAGATTCTGGTGGGCAGGTGTGGAGATCTCTTCTTGCAGCCACATAAGATAAGCCTTGTATGCAAGTTTCCTTTCTTATTAAATCTGCCACCTACCAATTTAGAGTGGTCGCCGTTTTCGTAGGTCTCTCCTTGCCTTCTGTGTATGGGCCCAGTTTAGGAACCAACAGTTGGTGAGCCAGCTAGGAGACCAAAGTAATGGGCCTTGGGAAAGAGGCATTCACGGGGGAAATCCTGTGTTGGCCACTGATCTCTATGTGAGGAGAGGTGGTCACATATGTTAGATGCTCGTGGACCGCCATGTGAGTCTCAGGACACCCTGAAAATGCTAGCAGGTTTGATATATGTGTTTGAGAAACTACACATAGCACACTGCAGCAAAGAAGGGAAATGAGTGGCTGCCACAGTGGGCTGGCCTCTCATGTGGGCAGCTTGGCTGGTCACTGATGCCCAACTAGAGGCTGAAGTTGAGTTAGAAAGTTGGAAGAGCTGAGCTATAGAAGGACAAGCAGTTGTCCACTACTTTGCCAGCTTTGGGGCTGGCAGAAAAGGTGGGAGAGGAGGATAATAAGTTGAGGAACTTGGTGGTCAATTTTGCAAAGCTAAAAGGGTACAAGATGCCTTGGGTTAAGATCCAAGAGCTTGTGACAAAGCCTGATTGGGATACTAAGAGGAGAAATCTCTAGGAAAGTGAAGAGAGCCAAGAGCAAAGAGGAGGATGTTATGGTGATTGACAGTGACAACTGACAGTCTCGTGAAGTTTGACTCCTAACACAAAGGGAAAATTTAAATAGTAACTACTCTAGATTTCCAATAATGAAGAAATATACCCCTAAAACTCCTAGAAGAAACTTGCATTCTTTCTCTGTCCCTTGAAGTTGTAAGTCTTATCATTCCCTGGAAATCTAAATACCACAGGAGACAACTAAAACCCTGCCCACGATTGCCTGGGACTGAAGAGAGAAAAGGGGGAAAGACGCTTTCTAAAATACAGTTTGCTATAGAAACTCCCTTGCCCCAAATCTAGTCCACAGCCTCCAAAAGATTACTATTAAAGGGCACATACAAATCTTAAAAGTCTTCTCTACAAATAGTAATAAAAAACTTTAGCCATATGAGTGGGTAACCTTTACTTGTTTCATCTGCCAGAAACACGTTTGTATTTAACTGCTTTATAAACTAGTGAATTTTATATTGTTGTACTGAATTCATGGCTAGAGTTTTGGAAGGAAAGCTATGGGATCTTTTTTTGTGTCTGTGTGTCTGTTATGTATGTCCATGGACATATATTACATGTGTGATGTTTTTCTTTTTAATTTGGTAATTACCAAAATTACCAAAATTAAGTTGCAAAAGAGCTCTATTTCATTGGCTTAAAGAAAAGTAAGCTTAAAAAATTTTTTTTTTCAACGTTTATTTATTTTTTGGGACAGAGAGAGACAGAGCATGAACGGGGGAGGGGCAGAGAGAGAGGGAGACACAGAATCGGAAACAGGCTCCAGGCTCTGAGCCATCAGCCCAGAGCCCGACGTGGGGCTCGAACTCACGGACCGTGAGATCGTGACCTGGCTGAAGTCGGACGCTTAACCGACTGCGCCACCCAGGCGCCCAAGAAAAGTAAGCTTTAACATCAATGGTGTATTTATGTAAAACTGAAACTTTATTTTCTTTCATCTGCTACAGGGACAAAGTTTTCTTGGACTATTGGTTTGTCCTTGATGAGATTATGAAAGGTTTTCCTTTATCTTTTAAGTAATCTGCCTAGAAAACAAAGATTCTATGTTTTATCAAAATAATTTCATTTTGCGTCATATGGTCTTTATCAGGTCTTTGATTACTTATGAAAAACTGAGTCTTCTCCATTAAAAGAGCTAAGATTTTTATTTAATGGATAATTTTTTTTTTTAAGTTTATTTATTTTTGAGAGACTGCGTGTGCACGTGCGTGAGGGTGGGAGAAGGGCAGGGAGAAAGGGAGACAGAGGATCCCAAGCAGGCACCTTCTCTCAGCACAGAGTCCAATGCGGGGCTCCAACCCTGCACCATGAGATCATGATCTGAGCCGAAGTCAAGAGTTGGATGCTTAACTGACTGAGCCACCAAGTCTCCCCGAGCTAAGTTTTTTTTTTTACAACTATATGAGTTTCTGTATTTGCCTTTCAAATCGTTGTCACTTTGGTTAAAATGATAAGTAAGTATTGTTTCATGGTGAACTATGACCCTTTTTAATCAACTGTTTTAAATTTTTTGATATTTTTGACAAAATTCACCAAATCAAATTTAAATGAGGGCTTGTTGACCTTGTCCTAACTTAGGGATTTTTCAGATCCCTGGAACATCTCAAAAGATGTGTTTTCTCTCCTTATCAAAGGGAGATATTAAACTAATTAGGCTTATTTGATATGCTAAATTA
Source organism: Felis catus (assembly GCF_018350175.1). Lineage (NCBI taxonomy): Eukaryota > Metazoa > Chordata > Mammalia > Carnivora > Felidae > Felis > Felis catus. The sequence goes on along the minus strand of NC_058376.1, from coordinate 86,958,524 downwards.
AAAAGAGTGCATATCAGATAAGCTTTCCTTAGGGTATATTTATATGGAATTCCTAAAAATCTGATATGTCCTGGTATATAATGTTATCAGTCGCAATTTTAAAATGTATGTCATAGAAATAAGTAAATCTCCTTGTCAATTGCATTATAATGAACTCTCATCAGATCTTTAACAATGGCCATTTTTAAAGTCTTTTGTCATTTATAGACAGTTATTATTTTACTCTGATGCTTTTGCAAAAATGTTCCTGCAAAAGTGCTTCATCTTCAACGAGATTCATGGAAAAGACTCTGGCAAGTACAGGTTTCTAATAACTAAGATCAATTTGCCTTCATGTGGGAGAGACAATAATGGACCCTTCAAGTGCTTCCCTAAGGCTACGTGCAAAGCTTCATATTATGTCATGGGATGGTAGCCCAATACAATGGCCCGATTCTATTGATGATATAATGTTAACACATGAAGATTTGCTGGATACTCTGTGGGGTTTGCTGGACATCTGTGAGGAAAGGATAGGCAATAAACCCCAGAAAATTCAAGGCCCAGGTGCTGCCATAAAGTTTTTGGAAGTTGTTTGGTTGGATAAGACACACATTGTCCTCAAAGCTATGATTGACACGATGCAAGCCTATCCACTCCCACAAAACATGAGAGAGATGAAAATCTTTGTAGAGATTTAGGGGTTTAGAAGGACTTTTATTCCCACCTGGCACAGCGCCTCTGCCTTTTATACCACCTAGTAAGAAAAAGGGTACACGTGGAACTGGGGGGTCAAAACAACAAGTCACTTTTGAGAAGGCAAAAACACTAGTAAGGCAGGTTAAAGCTCTGGACATTTCTCACAGAGGGCTAACATTTAAATTAGATGTGTCTGTGACTCCAGAAGGTATGGGTTGGGTACTATGGCAGGGACAACAGAAGGAGAGAAGACCCCTAAAATTTTTGTCCCAGCTCTGGAAGGGGAGAGAAACCTGATGTACCCCACAGAGCAACAGCTGCTAGCAGTGGACACAGTGCTCCTCTAGGTAGAGCTTCTCACAAAGGAACAGTATATCATGATAAGAACTTCCCCTCCTATCAACGGATGAATTAAAAATATGTTTCACTGATCTACCTCTGCCATGGATCAAACTCCCACTTTGGCTAAACGGTATGCCTATTTGCAACAGAGGAGCACCCTGTCTGCTAGCCCACCGTCTCTGGAATTGCAGGTGCTACTAGACCCTGTAGGATATGTAGATCCTATAAATATCCTGCCCCTATTCCTATGGGACCCTTGTGGCCGGTAGAAAGAGAATGGGGGAAATTCTCACTGAAGCCTAGTATACAGATGCCTAGAAACAAGAATGAATCACAGCAGCCAGTGGGCTGAACTCGGACCATTTTGTCTGTGATTGCTCAGGAGCCCTGGCTGTTAACTCTTTACATATAGTTGGGCTGTTCTAAAGGGATTAACCCTATGGCTTAGACAATGGGAAGCCTAAAGATGGATGACCATGAATGCCCTTGTATGGTCAAGATATATGGAAATTCAGTTTCCATATTCCAAGATATATATTCAGTTTCATCTGTAGGAGCCTGAGGCAGTCCTCACTATTTTCCATGCCTTAAATAATAAGACACTGATCCTTCCTGGCAATCAGGAAGCTGATGCTTTAGCCTGGGTACACAAGTGCTAGCAATTGACTCTTCAGTAGATACAAAAGATTGGATGCATAGGAATAAACGGCCACTAGCATTCAGGTGGGATGCAGGATGCAGGATTGCCCTTGAAATACACTGACTTGGTTAATGCATTAAAAGCTTATCTTGTGTGTTCTTAATAATGCCCAAGACAATTGCTAGAGAAGTCTGGGGACATCCATGGGAGTTCCCAACCTGTGAAAGATTGGTAAATTGATTATATTAGCCCCGCCCTCAAGAGCAAAGGTTCTAAATATGCCTTGGTTTATGGGGACACTGTATCTGGCCTAACCCAAGTTTTCCCATCACTGTGCAAACCAGGCTGCTACCATTAAAGAATTAGAAAAGCTGAGTACCATGTACAGACACCCTTGTCAAAAATACAGGGATCAGGGATCACATTTCAAAAGTGATAATGTGCAAGACTGGCCAAAAGAACATGACCATGTTCCATGGTTCCATGCCCCCTATAACCACCCACAAGCAGTAGGGTTAAAGAAAGGAAAAAATAAAATATTGAAGCAACAAATTAAATTAGTATCAGGTAAAACTACCCTGGCTGGATAGACTAAAGTACTGTCCCAGGCTTTACTTCATTTGAATAATCAACCAGTAGGGACTATTATTCTGTATGCCAAACTAGAGACTGCTGCTGAGACATTTGATGTTGTAAAGATAAAAAAGTCATGGTAAACAGCCATTGCCCAGCTCTCACCATGAATCAATGTGATGTGCTGCTGAGAACACCAAACCCCATCGTGCCTGGGAAAGATGTCATCTACTGGAATTTGCAATAAGACGTCCCACTGGAATGGGTAGATTATTTTACACCTCTAAGTGTGGGGAACTACTCAGTCTCCACTGAGATTCCACTGTCCTGCTACAAGCTGAACCTGTTGAAATGCACGATACATGGAATGGAACATGTGTCACCGAGAGAGGGGTTCTGGTCTAGTATCTCCCACCACCACTGTATCTCCTCACGCCTGACAGCGCTGCCTCCCTTGGCCAACATGTATGGTATGTACAACTGGGTCAAGTTCCTAAAGCTGCCAACCTCCCTCTCCTCAAGGTCAGGTGGGTATGTTCTGTTTTCCACTGATAAAATCTCTTGGCTGCCTTCTTTGTTCTCTCCATTGGCCTGGAGGATGATATGGTACACACAGAAGCTCTTACTAAATTCACCCAACAAACCTTAACTGATAGCCAGCAAAGCCTGTCCTTAATGAATACTGAAATGTCTCTGATGGAAAAAGCTGTCCTCCAAAATAGGATAGCCTTGGGCATTATTATTGCTTTGTGGGGAGGCACCTGTGCCATTATCCAAAGAAAATGTTATGTGTTCATACCTGATGAATCTAGTATGTATCATCTATTTTAATCATATAAAAATATAACGAATGCCCTGAGTGATCTGAACCCCAGTCTAGGGGACTAAGTAAATCAGGGGTTTGGATCATGGGGTTCTTGATGGAAAAAATTGTTATTTTGGTAATCATCTTAATCTATTTTGTTTTACATTTGCCTGTATTGTTGCTATAGTATCTGCCTCCAGTGCAGTCAGACAACTAACAAACAAACCACCTCCATGTTATTAACACCCTTGCTGACCACTCAGGGCACATTGCAGAAGAGGGGGACACATAAGATTCTAAGAGCCAATCAGGAGAGGTAAGACATTAGAAGAGGTTATTAAGAGGAAGTGATTGCTGGTTGATTCTTCAGTTGGATCCTGGCAACTGGAGGCTCCTCACCCCTTCCCTTGTCCTTGGCATATACATTCTGCCTACAGTTCCCATTGTTGGAGCCATTTTTAAGGATGTAGACTTTATAGATAGTACGATTTTATTGCAACCGTATGCAGCGAATTATGTGACTGAACCCAGTTAAGGTCTCTAGATAAATTTTTAAGATTTGGCAGGTTGATGTAGAGATACACTCATCTTGCTGCCCAACAGAAGCCCTGTAACTAAGTTCCCTTGCTTATTAAACTGCCTCCTACCAATGTGGAGTGGTCTGCCTCTTTCTTCAATCTCTCCTTGCCCTCCGTATGCAGACGTCAGTTTGCGAACTGACAAATGGGAGTGATTTGGAGCTGCTGTGAGCACTGAGTGAAATAATGAATGGATTTAGGACAGAGAGCCCACCAGGGGTAGCATTTATTGGTACAACTAAAGCAACCTTAGACTGTCTGAGCATGGAAACAGGTTCTTTCCTCCTCTCCTTTCCCTAGCTTTTCCCTTAGCTGCAGGGAAGGCCACTAGAGCCATTGGTTTAGAAGCAGTTCCTTTGTAGCATTTTTTCCTGGTGATAAAGAATTTAACTTGTTATATCTAATAACCATGTAGACACTGCCTTACACTGTGAAAAGCTTCCTCCTCCCACACTTTGGGCGTATTTAAGGAAAAAAAAATTGGGTCAGTTGTTTTGGAAAAGTCAGATTAAAAAATCACTGGTATATTGATCATACTGTACTGCTATTTTGACTTTTTTCCTTTTTCTTTTTGACTACCCGATTGTTATAATGGTTGACCAGGTGTGAAGATAGTCTAGATCCAGTTTGTTATTTTATGAGAGTATTGGGGAGAAATGGGTTAAAGTTGTTTTCTTTGATGCTGGAATCAAACTAGCTGACTGAATGATCAGGCAAAGATAAGGAAAAGCTGCCAGGAACTCCCTTGCCCTGGATCAGGTGGTGCTATCACATGGAAAGGGGGATGTGCTCATGCTAGTTCGAGCTAATAACTAGATACTCATAGCTACTGTGGAGCCAGGTAGTTTCTGTTATGACCACCAACGCCTTAGAAAAATTCCAGATGGTCAAAATCATCACACATGCTCTTTGTGTATTGATTTATTGGCCTGTGAGGATTAATTTGGATAGAAATGGAGAAATATTTTCTCTGCCAAAGATACTAGGCATTGAATCTAGCTTGCTGGCAGTGGCTGCCTCATTCCCAGTATCAAAACCAGAAGAGAAGACCAATATAATACCAGGCCAGAGACTCCATCGGCCCTGGAAAAAAATCCACCATTGGAGCACTCTTTTCTACAGAACCTAACAAAAAATGGAAAAGAGGTTCTGGATGGATTGACATTCCTCTGTTTTCAATTATTAGATTGTACTGGCAAAATTTGCTAACTTTTACAAATGACATATACCTATATTGGTATTTGGAGCTATGTTATAATTAAAACACATTTTGAAAGGTCAGATGCAATACTTTTAAAGAGAAATACTTAGATGTACAAGATAGTAGTGTTTTTATAATGTCTGTATAAAGTGGATTTTTTTTCATACAGAACCCTTTTTATTAAAGTATTTCATAAAATTTGAAGGGTAGAATCTTCTCAAAATAGTTTATTCTATATACTTACACATAGTACACTCATTTAGCAGAATTATTAACAGGTCTACTATGTAGCAGGCAATGTTATAAAGTATACAGGGTATAGCATAAATAAGACAGATGCTGATCCTGCCACTGGAGTGTGCAGTGTGGTGGGGCATAGCTGAGTGCAATCCAGGCCTGTAAGATAAGGGAAGAAATGGTGCTCTGGGAGCAAAGAAGAGGGGAACTCAACCTAGACTTGGGAGTTCAGGGATCTGGATACAGTGAAAGCCAACTGAGACTCTAAGGGTGAATAGAAGTTAGCCAGGTAATGGGGTGAGGAAAGAACATTTCCGATGGGAGGAACAGCATGTGCAAAGGCTAGGAGGAAGATTACATGGCTTATTCTGGGAATTGGTGATTTATTATGATGCTAATGTAGACATCAAGGTGGGGAGTCAGAGCTGAGGATGGTCCAGATCACAAAGGACCTTATAAGACTAGGTCAATGATTTGGACTTTATTCTAAGGATAAGTGGGAAGTCATGATGCAGATCTGTGCTTCAGAAAGACTACTCTGACTGAAATGAAAAGAATGGAATAACTGGGCATTCTATCCCCTCTGGAGGCAGCAAGACGAGTTACAAGGCTGTTGGAGTTGTCTGTGTAAGAGATGGTGCCTGGAATTCAGTGTTGCATTTGAAAGATATAACAGAAAAGGTGAAGTAGGGGAATGGTGAAGACCTCAGATCTGGACATGCGCAGTTTGAGGTGCTTTTAGTGTACGTTGGAGCACAGATGTCTAGGAGGCTATTGGTTACATGGGTTTGGTCTCAAAAAGAAAATGACAGCCAGAGCTGTAGATTTTCTGATTGCAGTGGTGACTGGAATCACATGAAGGGATTTGTTGAACCAGTGAGAGTACATCAGGAGGGAGAGCAGACTGTTCAGAGTTGTACTCTGGGGAACATCAGCAGTAAGTACTAGAGGAGGAAGAATTCACTGGAGAGAAAACCCAATAAGGGAATCCTTATGTGGAAACAGTGTTTATCAGTGTGGAGGGCTGTGGCTGGAGCACATCTGTGAGCATGAACAGCCATGGAGCTGTGATGATTTTGTCCAGAGCAACACCCATGGAATAGACGTAGAAGCCAGATTGCCATGGATTGAGGGCAAATAAGAATAAAAAGACACTGCCATACATTGTAATAGTACATACAACCATCTTTGGAGTGTTTGTGGAGCTACTGAAACTATGAAGTATCTGAAAAATCCTGATCTTCATTTAACTGGCTTTCCTCTGACAATTTCATGCCTTTTAAATTTTTTAAAAAAATGTTTATTTATTTTTGAGACAGAGAGAGAGAGAGAGAGAGAGAGAGAGCAAGCGAGCAGGGGAGGGGCAGAGAGAGGGAGACACCAAATCTGAAGGAGGCTCCAGGCTCTGAACTGTCAGCACAGAGCCTGACACGGGGCTCAAACTCACGAACCGTGAGATCATGACCTGAGCCAAAGTAAGTCGCTTAACTGACTGAGCCACCCAGGTAGCCCCCTGCCCCCGCCCACCGCACCCCCATTTATCTAAACTTTAACTGATAAGCCAAATGCCTTATTTGAATCGTAGCCAAGGCTAAGGAAGTGAGTGGACTAGGGAAAAGAATAGCCATGTTTTCTTTTCCTATTCTTTGTCTCATAGAATCTGAACATCGTATCAGGAAGGAAGAGGCCTTAGGAGCATCTAGTCCAACTCCTTCCTGTGGGGATGAATTGTGGGGGTAGGGCAGAGAAGAGATAAATTAGATTATTGCATGAATCTGGGTTGAGACCAGGGTGATTGCAACAAAAGCAGAGAGGAAGGAGTGAACCAGAGATTTTCTAGGTGAAGAAATAAGAGGATTTAGTAACAAAACTGCATTGCTTCTTACTAAGATCAATAATATTGTCACCTTCAATGTACATAATTTTTAAAGAGCTTTCAAGTGCATTAACTTATTTGACCTTCATAAGTGAACTTTCCAAGGTCACTAGATGGCTAATCAGTGAACCAGGTCCAGGCCCACACCTTCTGATACCTGCTCTTATACCCTTTCATTAATGCAGTCTTGTTTCCCTTGTCCTACTCTGCAGCTCTAACCTATCCTTAGCTTTAAGGATCAATCAATGTTGTTGCTTGGCAAATACTATCTTGATAGGAGGAAAGAGCAGAACAAAGCCCTTCTGCTTGTCTCTTGTCACTTAATTTTCTGAGACAAACCAAGTTCATTCTGTTTAGAAATACAAGGTCATTGATACTGCTCTCAGCTTCTTTTCTATCAGGAATGAAGGCAACTACAGTGGAATGTTAAAATGGGAGTCTTTCAGTTTAAGCGTTGGCTGCTATTCTGAAAAAAGGAAAGAAAAAAGAATGAATAATAGGTGCCTGACTACATATATAGGGTTTGTTAAAAGAACGGTATATATGTACATATATATTTCCAACATTTTGCCTATATTCATTATCAAAGAGCTAATCCTGGAGGCACCAGAGGAGAGCATTTCCAGGCAGTGGTCAAGGATGTATAACCATCTACCAAGCTACCCAGCCACCAAGGGCTGAGCCATCCTGGAGCTATCTGGAATTCTACCCCAGAGGACTTCCTGGAAGGGTGAGGATTGGTGACTTCACTGGAACTGAAGTGGGATATTCCCAGGAAGAATCTCTGAGAGACCCATGAAAGCAGAACATGAGAGAATATACACATGTTATATATCCCACTGAGCCCAGAGAGTGTTTATGCCAGGCTATGATTGTACCTGCCACGTAAGGCTGGGTTCCTTCCCCTAGTCCTCACTGCTCTGGTCCCACCCTGGAGGGCTCTGAGGCTGTGACTAGTGAACAGAGTGGGAGAAAGTGGAGCCAGAAGCCAGAAGATCTACCTGGCAGCTTCCCAACAACAGAGGATCGGGCCTAATGGTGTTCCTAGCTTGCTGGGGGTGGTGAGAAGCTCTATGTTGTGAATATGGAAGGAGTCCTGTAATTATTATAGAGGACTGTGCGTCTTAGTTACTGAAACAACACTGCTTTTGGGGCTGAAAGTGTCTGGAGGACTTTTTATTATCTTCAAGTGACTGGAAAAACAATAGGCTGAATTGTGTTTTCCCAAAAGATATGGTAAGGTCCTAACCTCTGGTATCTTATTTGAATGTGATCTTATTTGAAAACAGGGTCTCTGCAAATGTAATCAAGTCCAGATGAAGTTCTTATGGTGAGTCCCATTCCAGTCCTACTGGTGTCCTTATAAGCAGAAGGAAATTTGGCCACAGGGGCACACAGACTGGAGAACACCATGTGAAGGCGCAGACACAGAGGGAAGACAGCCATGCGAGGATTGAGGCAGAGGCTGGGAATGCCTGGGGCAACCAGAAACTGGAGGAGGCAAAAAAGGATCCTCCCCTGTAGGGTTGGGAGGGAGCAGGGCCTTGCCAACAGCTGGACTTCAGAGTTCTAGCCTCCAGAACTGAGATGATAAATTTCTGTTGTTTTAAGTGACCCTGTTTGTGATGTTTTGTTACAACAGCCATGGGAAATGAGTATAAAGGACCAATCTATGATTTCAGTCAGAGCTAGGATAAAACTAGCTCACAAATGGGTTTGAATGGGCAGAAGATAGCGTAAAATTTTCTTTTACTCTCACTCTGTCAAGTCCTGCCATTAAATGAATGAAATGATAGCCAAGAGACCTCGTGCCTGATATGTGCTCAACAAATAGTTCTGAATGAATCATTTCCTGAGCTTGCTGAGATGCACCCTTTTTCACACCCTAATGTCACTTAATTTCTCAAATGAGCTTATGTGCATTATTTCCATTTTTATAAATGATGAAGTTGATGTTACAGGAATTAAATAACTTGTCCAAGGAAAATGGCACAGAGCCGCAGAACTGGGATTTGAACATAGGTCTTCTTGACTCCAGTAAGTGGTGCTTCACTACACTATCAGATTAGTCCAGAAAGAACTGGGTAGATGTCCCTATGACCTGTGTTCAGAGAACTATGCCTCACTTGAAAAGATTTCTTAGACTTAGAATGCAAGAATCTATTTTCGTGGCAATTTTGGTTCTTAAAACGACTAATTGAAAAGTCTATCTATAGGAAAACATGTAAAGAATAGGTTGTGTAGTTCAAATCAACTCAACATAGATTGAAACCTAGACTCTATTCCTGTGTTATGTTCGTGGCCTACAGAGCTGAAAAAGGCAGTTTTTGACCTCAAGTAGCTCACAGTTGCCTGGAAGGAATTTTTGGGGGTGTTGAAAATTATTTTGGACCAGAAGTTAGAAGACGTGAACTCTTCTCCTGGTACCATCACTCCCCAACGATGTGACCAGCCATATCAAACAACCTTTTTTTAAATTTCCAAATGTTAGGTAACTCTTTCTGTAAACTGTGAAGAGTTACACTAGAATCAGGTGGTGTTATTGTTTTTATAAAAATACTTTTCTTGTATGATTTAAATGTCCAAAGAGATGTGACACAATGTATCAGTCAGTATAATGAATGGGCTAACTAGCCAAGCACAAACAATCCTGTTTAAGTTCTGTGAGGACAAAACCACATTAGGAGCTTTTTTTTTTTCCCCCTTGGAGCCAGAGCTTGTGATTTATTTTTTAAAATGATATTTAGAATCTGAAGAACACTGCTGACTCAAGAGAAATGTAAAGGTCAATTGTTGCATCTAAGCTGTGCTGTCATGACATTTGAATAATTAAAAGGCTGTTTTCAGAGATAATTGTGGTCCCACATTTAACTAAGTATTTAATGACAATAAACTATAAACATGCTCTGTTTTCATCTGGTGAACTCCCCAGAGCCCATTAACTGTCCAGATGGCAGAAAATAGAAGGATTAAAACAGATTTAAATTAGGGATCACCTAAATCTTTCAAAGTAGATGTAAGTAAGTGTTAGTGTATTTTTAGAGACCTCCCAAACTCATTCAAAATTTGAGAGGACAGGCCTTTTGTTTCTCTTAGGTATTTGTATTTGGGTTGATAGTTTTTGATAAAATGCTTCAAAAATTAAACAAAAATGTCCTCCTTGTAGACAAATTGTCATTCTTGTAGACAAAAAATGGATGAATAAAAAGAAAAATAATCTTACTAAATTTACTACTTAGATATAGTAACTGGGAGTACTTTGATATATTTTAATTTAGGCTTTCCCACTATGTATACTTATAAAAACAATTGTGCATGAACTGAGTGTCAGGCCAGTTACTTCCTTCTCTGAGTTCCAGTTTTCTCATTTATAAGAAGAAGTTAGGGGTGCCTAGATACTCAGTGTGTTGAGCGTCTGACTCTTGGTTTCGGCTCAGGTCATGATCTCATGGTTCATGGGTTTGAGCCCCCTGTCAGGCTCTGTGCTGACAGCACGGAGCCTGCTTGGGGTTCTCTCTCTCCTTCTCTCTGTCTCTGCCTCTCCCCCACTGAAGCTCTCTCTCTCTCTCTCTCTCTCTCTCTCTCTCAACAATAAATAAATATTAAAAAAAGAAGTTAAAGCACTTACTTCAAAGGATAGCTGTGAGGGATAGATTTTATAATACTTATAAAATACATAGCAGAGCGGAACATAATAAATGCTCAATAAGCATTAGCAATTATAATTATTTTATTATTTACTGGTGGAAATGAAACCTTCCTGTATGTGTGGTTGTGTAACCTTTTGTTATGAACATATTTACATGTCATTAGATGCACAACTATTGCATCATTTTAATGGCCCTGTAGTATCCCATTTTATGGATCTATTTTAATACATTTCACCTTCTCCTATTGTAAAAATTTGCACCAAATAAATTGGGCATGTATCCTTATTGCACATGAGCAACTATTTCTCTAGGATTATTAAAGACTTGCTGGGTCAAAGGCACAAACATTTTGAAGATTTTGATATGTATTGTGGAGTTGCCTTTCAGAAATATTGTGCAAGCTTCTTCTGAGCATTATCATTGTAAATAGTTCTTTCCCACAAGGGTAACTAATGAAACTGAACATTTTTCTTCCCTACATACATATTCCTGGTAGAAAATTTGTAAAACCTTCTCCGGCTAATGGGAAGACTTTTAATGATTCAATTTATTTAATGGACATAAGGCTATTTGGGTTGCATATATCTTCTTGAGTCAGCACTGATAAATCATATTCTATTAAGAATTATTCCATTTGTCTAAATTTTTTAACTTTTGACTTTTTTCTTTACTACCTTTAAGTATATGCTATCTTTAGATATAGCTCTCTTTTAACTTCTAATAGTATCTATATGTGCCTTAAATTTTTTTATTTAATCTTTATTTACTTTTGAGAGAGAGAGAGAGAGAGCGAGCAGGGAAGGGACAAAGAGAGAGAGGGACATACAGAATTTAAAGCAGGCTCCAGGTTCTGAGCTGTCAGCACAGAGCCTAATGTGGGGCTCGAATTCACCAACTGTGAGATCATGACCTAAGCCAAAGTCGGATGCTCAACCAACTGAGCCACCAAGGTGCCCCTACGTCCTTTTCTTTAAAAAAAAAAAAATCAACATTATCAGAAATTCGTCAATTTTATTAGTAAAAAAAAGCACTCCTAAGCTTTGGCTTTGTTGTTCCTCTCTATTATATCTTTGTTTTCTAGTTTATTAATTTATGCTTAGGTTATTGTTTTGTTATTCCATTTTCTTTGAGTTAATGTTCTTTCTCTAGTTTTTTAGATGTCTTAGGTTGATGTTTAATCTACAATGTTTAGACTTTTCTTCTAATCTAAATATTTAAGAGTATCTAGGGGCACCTGGGTGGTTCAGTTGGTTAAGCGTCTGACTGTTGGTTTGGCTCAGGTCATGATCTCACAGTTCGTGAGTTTGAGCCCTGCATCGGTCTCCATGCTGACAGTCTGCTTGGGATTCTCTCTCTCCCTCTCTCTCTGCCCCTCCCCTGCTCGCTCTGTCTCTCTCTCTCTCTCAAAAAAAATCATAAAAAAATTTAAGAGTATCTAGTACTCCTGAAATATTGCTTTATCTATATTTTATGTTTTCATTTCAGAGTATTTCAGTATTACTCAGTTGTAAGAACTTATTAATTTCCCTATCATAATTTCTTTTGAGGCTATGAGTTACTTATTCTAAAGTGTGTTCTTAAATGACCAAATATATGGAGTTTTGCATTGTGGTCAGAAAACATGATTTACATGAAACTAATCCTTTGAAATGTGTTAGACTTGCTATATGGCATGAGTGAATTTGGTAACTGTTCCAGGTGTACTTGGAAAGAGTGTATATTCTGTAGTTTTTGTACACAGCATTTTATATATATCTATTAGATTAAATATTCATATTTCTAGTAATCTCTTTCAGCTCAAGATAAATTTCTTAGAGATGCATATTAAAATATCCACCATGATGGCAGATTTATTCATTTTGCCTTATAGCTTTGCCCATTTTTTCTTTATATATTTGGAATACCTCTTTTTAGTTGCATACAAGTTTGGAATGGTTTTATCTTCCTGCAAATTGAATCTTTTGAATCTTTTATATTAATTAGAAATCCTTTTAGCTTTAAGTTTTTTTTTTTTTTTTTTAATCTGATACCAATAGCTATTCCAGCTTACTTTTGGTTTACCTGGCATATTTTCCAAATTTTTCTTTCAGCTTTTTGTGTCCTTATGTTTTAAGTGAGTTTTTACAAATAAATTTAACATACTTAATTAACAAAAGTCTAAAGTTAATAAATATATTTATCTTGCCCCTGAACAACACAAAACGTTAGACTCCAATTAGAATTTTTATTATATTTTTTTCTGAAAGTTCTATTTTTCCAAATTTGCCCAGTTATTTTTGCTAGTCATTTGTCTTTTCTCATGTTTTCAATTCCCTCTTTTATTTATTTAAATATATTAAACATTCTTTTATATTCTATGTCTGATATATCTCAGGTCTTTGAGGTCTGATCATTCTGTTTACTGTTTCTGCTGACTTTCACTCATGGTTTCCTTTCTTATGTGTTTTGAGATACCTGATTTTGAACTTCTATATTTTTGGAAGTTCTTCTGTGACAATGTCTTGAGGCTTGGTTTAAGAAGTGTTCTTTTAGGGAGAATGTGTGTATGTGTTTATGTATATATGTGTTTATGCATGTATGTGTGTTGATGTCTATATGTGTGTGTGTGTGTGTGTGTGTGTGTGTGTGAGCATGTGTGTTTGTGTATGAGTGTTTGGCAGCTGTAGGTACCATGAGGGGATACTTCAAATTGAATTCCTGGATTGACAGTTTTAGGACCATGCAGGTTGTACGAATTATAGCTTAATGTGCATGAAGACTGCTCAATGTTCCAAATTGTCTTGGACTACTCCCCAACTAGCCCTACATTTTTTTAGAATTCCTCAAAGTTTCTGGTCTATTAATACATCCTGATCTATTATTAATAACATACACTTTTCCCCCTCTTATTGAAGCATGGTCTTTTAAGGCTTCTGGATTTTTAAAACTTTACTTCCCGTGTTTTTTTGCTCACTATTTTGTCAATTATCACCAGGTGACTGTCAAAATCCATAGCTGTAGGTAAAAGGGATTAGCAGATAATTTAGGGTAGCTGCTAGTATTAGTGCTTGTTTATACTTTGAATTTATGTTCCTACTTCATAGTTTTAGATTCTAAGGATTTCTCTTATTCTCTTTAAAACTAACCTTAAATTTAAAAAGATGGTTTTAATATTTAATATCTGTATTTATAAGTAAATATTAAATATTTATATACATATTGCCAGAGGGTATCTATTCTACTATATTGCAGAACTTTCATTGTACTTCTAATTTTGTATTTTCTATTATATCTTCAATGTAAAATTACCTTTAATCAATATAATCTGTCTTTTATATTCCACTTAATTCTTTTTGGTTTGTATTCTGCTTTAACTGGTAGTGTGTCTGGTATAGCTTTGCCCATTTCAGTATTATGAATTTTCCCGTATAATTTTGTTTGTGTTTCTTTTGAAAACACTTATTTTTTTAATTTTTAACACTGTGAGAGTATCTTTGTTTTCTAATAGAAGAATTTAACTCATTTATATTTATTGCTCTTTCCCCTCATCATTAGCCCTATTGATAAGCTTTTTTCTCCTTTTTTGGTTCTTTATTAATTTGAAAGTATTACATTAATTTTTATTGTATTCATAGTTACCACTCAATTAAAAACAATTTTGATCTTTTATTTACTATTGATTCAAAAATAAATATTACATTGAATTCCTTTATTTAAGGTGAGAGATTTATTATCCCTTTTACTCCTTTCTACTTCTACTTTGTCCTTCTTGTGTTTACTGAAAAATCAAGGTTTCATTTTTTTTTTGAAAAAATCAAGTTTTCAGACCTAGATTGTTAATAAAGACAATATGTAGTCTATTTTAAGAATGGTCTTAAAATACTTTTAGAAATTCTTCAAGGTTTCTGGCATTTTAGTGGCATTCATTCTTATTACCCAGTACTTTCAAAGAGTTTTTTCCACTTGTGTTTTGTTTCTTTGATTATTTTAATAATAGTTTGAGACAGGGGAATTAAGCAGGTTAACAACAGAGAAATAAAATTCAGAATTCAGAAGATTAAATTTCCCTTAAATTGCATTTAATTTGGATGCTTGCACCAGAGCTGCCTCTACATATTCATATATCCTTAAAACACAAGAATCCAACTTCAACTGTATTAAAGAATAATGGAGATTTTTGCTATATCTTTTCTTGAAGAAATGCTAACAATGTCTTTTCTTGAAGTTATAAATTCATTTGCTTCTGATAAGTTGTATAAATTTCCTGGGAGTTAAAATATTTAGATTCTAGGTCCACTTCTATTATTAAACTTGGGAAATTTTGCTCAAAATTTCTAGAGAAGGCAACATTTTGCACAGAAAAACCACTGTCCTTAGTGCCACAAGGCTTGGGTTTGAATCCTGACTGTTGTTATTTACTAATGTATAATGCGTGCCTTTGGGTAATTTATTCATTTGCAAGTGGATTATTACAATTTAACTCTTAGGATTACTTTGATGATTAAGTGATATAGCCTATGTGCAAAGCTTAATACAAATTTGACAAATAATAGATGCTTAATAAGTTATGGCATGGTAGGACAACAGCAAATAAAGATATCTCAGAATAAAGGATTTGAAAACTAAATAATTTAATCAGTGTATTGATTCTTTCCACTAAGAAGAAAACACCCTATATGTATTTTTAAAATATTATTTTCCTCCCTCAGTGTTCTGATGTAGCTTGCTTTCTAATGCCAGGCTTTAAAAATTTTTTTTAAACGTTTATTTTTGACAGAGAGAGACAGAGCATGAGCGGGGGAGGGGCAGAGAGAGAGGGAGACACAGAATCCCAAGCAGGCTCCAGGATCTGAGCTGTCAGCACAGAGCCTTACACGGGGTTCGAACTCACAGACCACGAGATCATGACCTGAGCTGAAGTTTGGACGCTCAACCAACTGAGCTACCCAGATGCCGCTCTAATACCAGGCTTTTAAGGAGAAAAAATTTCCAACACAGGCTGTTAATATTGGTTGTTATGGAGACCATAGCCTCTACACTACTCAGCAAGTCTAGAATCTGATAATCATGTCAAAGGAGAGGCTTTTTGCCTTTGAGAAGAGAAAAATCTACTCTTTCTGGTAGAAGAGGTGGGGATTCATTATGGCAGGTGATATATTATGATGTAATGCTACTGATTTTCTTTTCCCTTTTGCCTTAAGGTAAGGAAACATAAGTGTTTGACTCTAAAATTCTAAATTCAGAAAAAATTCCAGTTTCAAGAAGATTATTCAAATTTGTTTACAAAATCAGGTATAAATTAAAAAGCAATTGACATAAATTGCTTGTTAATAGTTTCTGAGTAAAGACTTAATTGTTCCTAGGCCTTTGTAATTTTTTTCTTTGAATATATTGTAATTCAGCATAATGTTTTTCAAATGGTGACAAACAATACTGGCTATGTTCTTCATCTAAATATTACATTAAAAAAATAAGTGGGATACCTCCTCAGTGAAGCTTTTGCAAAATCATAAACATTGCCATTTGATCAAGGTTTCCTAAAGAAAATAGGGCAGAAATGTACAAATGAGTGCTAGACTATTAAGTTATGCTCTTGTGCTACTGTCTTATATTGAAGAGAATAAACAGGATTTTCTGGGTACATCGAATAAAAGGTTGAATTCTATTTTCCAGTGCCATATAAACTCATATAACTACTGTACTTTTCCTTCACTTGCAATCACAGTTTGTGATTATATATCTGTGTGCCATTCTAGAGAGTGGAGATACAACAGTAAACAAGACAAACTCTTTATTCTCATGCAGTTTCCAGTCTGGTGAAGGGATATACTAACAGAAAAAACATACATATATACATACATACATAAATAAATCATATAGTATAATTTTGGATAGTTATGAGCTCTTAGAGAAATGGTTACATAGGATAATTCTGGAAGATTTGTTTTAGAAAAGATGATGAAGGCAGACCTCTCAAAGAGGGTGACCTGTGAGCTGAGACCTAAACAGTCTGGTTGAGAGTGTTCCAGACAGAGAATATGGAGATGGAAATGAGTCTGGAGGCATGAAAGGGCAGAAAAGCCAGTGTGGCTGGAATGTCCTATTGTGTGGGGAGGAGGGATGAGAAGGAATGATAGCAGGATCCCATTATGTCCATGGGCCATAACATAAAAACTTTGTATCTCATTTTATTTTGGCATATTTTAACTGGCAGTATTGGCAGAGAAATAATAGGATCAGATGTACTCCCTTGAGAAGAAAATATGTGATTCTTTAGGGGAGCAAGACTGGAAGCTGGGAGACAAGGTAGGAGGCTATGGCTGTGGTTTGGGCCAGGGTTGCTGTTGGTGTGAAGGAAGGGTTGAGCATGGGAGATAATGGGATTTCTTTAGTCTGGAGGTTGCTTCAATAGGACCTCCCACTGAATTGGCTGTGGAGTAATAGGGAAAGGAAGAACATTTTCCAGGATTTTGGTGTGAACAGATTGTGGTGCTATTACTGTATTGGGATAAGGAGTGGTTTGGAATGGGAAATCAAGGGTTCAGTTGTAGACTTGTTAAGTGTATAATGGATACTAGAACCCAAGTGGTAGTGTCAGTAAGCAATAGATATTCAATTTTGAATCTCTGGGAAGACATCAAGGGTGAAAAATTGGATGAGAGCCACCAGGTTATAAGTGGAATTTAAATCCATGGGACTGAAAGTGATAGAGAAGGAAAAAATGTAGATGGAGAAGAGAGGAGGAGCAAGGGCTGTGTTCTGGGCTATGTACTACTTAGAAGAAAGATACAAATGGATAAGCCAGCAAAGGAGACTGGGAAGGCATGGGTTCTGAGACAGGAGAAAACTAGGATCTAGCTAGTACAATGCATCACTTGGCACACAGTACATATTCCATACAATCTGCTGAAGAAAAGCATAAATGATTGATCTGCCTTCTGTTCCCTCTGCTTGCCTCTTCATCTCATCTCCCATTCACGCCTGCATCCCGCCCTCCATTCTAAGCAAATAGAGTAACACCTGCAGGACCTCAGTACACCAGACACTCATCCACACATTTGCACATTTTCTTCTCTCCTTTTTGAATGCCATCTTCCTTCTACTCCCAGTCTCTGGTTCAACTGTGAGTGGTATGCCTGCTCTTGGGAAACCTCCTTGGTCCTTGCCACACAAGGTAAGTCTCCCTTCCGTATGCCCTCAGGGGACCAGGGTATTACATGTATCATAGTACTTATTACACCATATTACAATTCTCAGTTATCTTTATCTTCCACCAGATTTTGAGTAAGTTCAGGGCTGGGATAGCGTCTCCCATTTTGATATCTCTAGCTAGTACCTAACGTAGGGTCTGACAATAATAGTCACTTCTTAAACAAATAAATAAAGTAATGCTTTTTAGGCAAATAAATGAATGTATGATTCAATTTGTGAGGATCAATTCAACTTCCTAATGACTTTAAGTTGTTCTCCCTGCCTTATGTATTTCCCTCAGCTTCCGTGGGCAGGTTTATGTTAGCTTATCAAACCCACAGAAAAAGGGAGCACAACAGGCTCAGAGCTCTCTACATGTGCTTATTTTATTGAAACAGAAGATGCCTTCCATTCTGTACATATCACATCCGCATTTTATATGAGAGAAACCTCCACTGACAAGGCTTTAGAAACATCACCATTGCACCACAGACACAACTTAGATATTACTGGTGTAAAGGAGATAAAAAGCATACAGTGTTGGGAATGCAAGCTGGTGCAGCCACTCTGGAAAACAGTATGGAGGTTCCTCAAAAAATTAAAAATAGAACTACCCTACAACCCAGCAATTGTACTACTAGGTATTTATCCATGAGATACAGGTGTGCTGTTTCAAAGGGACACATGCACCCCAATGTTTATAGCAGCACTATCAACAATAGCCAAAGTATGGAAAGAGCCTGAATGTCCATCGATGGATGAATGGATAAAGAAGATATGGTATGTATATACAATGGAGTATTACTTGGCAATCAAAAAGAATGAAATCTTGCCATTTGCAACTACGTGGATGGAACTGGAGGGTATTATGCTAAGTGAAATTAGTCAGTCAGAGAAAGACAAATATCATATGACTTCACTCATATAAGGACTTTAAGAGACAAAACAGATGAACATAAGGGAAGGGAAATGAAAATAATATAAAAACAGGGAAGGGGACAAAAAATAAGAGCCTCTTAAATATGGAGAACAAACCGAGGGTTACTGGAGGGGTTTTGGAGGGGGGATGGGCTAAATGGGTAAGGGGCACTAAGGAATCTACTCCTGAGATCATTGCTGCACTATATGCTAACTAATTTGGATGTAAACTAAACTAAACTAAACTAAAATAAAAAGCATACAGTGTGGTTAAAGTCATAGCATAAAGTTTCCTTAGCAGTCAGCATTGTTAAATGGGTTTATGTAAAATGCTCCTGTTCTTTTGAAGATATTTCAAAGATCCTTTAAAAATTGTAAAGAAGTCCAATGAATTGGAAAAATTTTACTGGATTGCAATGCTGCTCTATCTCATGTTTAACAATGAGGCAATACTACACACGCACCGTCAACTTTTTAGAGTCGCTGCATCTTAGCCTGCTGCTAAAACACAGATGTGACACAGCTGTGAGGTGGATCCAAGCCCTTCCATGCGGTTCAGATTTCACCAGGACTCTGCAACCAGAGTTCTGTAACCAGGACAGGGAACTATTTCTAGTTTCATTCGCAAATGAACGGGCATGGCAAGACGTAAGAAAGGTTCACATTGAATGGTCATAAGTATATAAAGAACAAAGTTAGCTTTGGAGCTAGTGTTAAGAGCTAAAACAGGAACCTATTTTTAAAAAATTTAAAAAGAGGGCTCATGTTCATGTCATTCATCCTTCTTGAATTCTGGTGCAAATGTAAAGAACATCAACCTGTATTTTTTCAGTGTGGGATAAAATTATTTTGTAAATGGCACAGTATTTTTAGCCATTTTAGTTGAACCTTGAGCATTTGCCCAGATTGGGTCTTGTGACGTGTCCCTTGTAACTAGTTTTGTTGAAATGTGTTAACTTCAGTAAGTATACTAATAAAGCAGAGAAAAGCACTGAAGAGTGATAGAGAAAATCTGGGAAGAAGGCTAGGCAATAAGAAACATTAAAGGAATATTCAACCAATAATAAAGCATATTAAAATAAAATGTAAAAATATGATAAGATATATAGTTCAGTAGCCAATTAAGACAATGAAGAAGGCCAGATAGAGATGGGAAGAAACTGAAAAGCCAGATATAAATACAGTAGGTAAGGAGGAAGATGATTGCTTATCTCTCAAAAAATGCTTCAATCCTAGTGATATATTCTCTTTGAAATTATTATTCTCAGGTCAAATAAAACATTAAAGGATTAAAAATACACTGTCCCTAAGGACTTCACAGCAACACAGATCTAGAAATGGCTTTGGAAGAAACTGGAAAATATAGCCTGGGACTATAGCAGTATGTAAACTTGCTTTTCCCTCTATTAGAACCTTGACAAAGAGCTTGTTAGATAAAGATCTGGTAATGAGGGAACTTTGTTAGCAGTGAAAATGACCCAAGCTGGTGATGTCAATTCATGCAAGGAATTCAACAACAAATCCAACATCCTAACTAGATGTTCTTTTTTCCCATCATGGCTTAAATTGCTGCAGCAGGAATTTAGAGTAGACACGAGGAAAATATATTTTCTGACTGACACTATTGCACGACATCAAAATGGGTCACTTAGGAAAGTTTTGGAATATTCTTTCTTTCTTGGCAACTGCTAAAATTGAACTAAATTAACTAATTGCTAAAATTGCTAAAGTAGAACTGATGCTCAGGGATAGCCCTAGGCAAAAGTGGACAACCAGAGACTCTAAGACCATCTCAACAGAAGAAAGGCTTAGAAATCTTGGAATCCAGAGATTCCCAAGCTTGTTTGAACATTGAGTCACATGGGAATCTTTTCAAAAAGCCCAGATCATAGCCAGGACCAAGGAAATCACAATCTCTGGGGTGGGACACAGGAATCAGGATTTTTGAAAGCTTCCCAGTTATAACATGGTCTCATGTTACAAAAGTAACAACTGAGGCCCAGAGGGAAAGAGACTTTTCCCAGCCTGCCAGGGCAGCTAGGGAAGAGAATTATAACCAAAGTTTGTTGACCCTGATCTGATACAAAAACAAACAACCTTTTTGTATGTTTATGAAATCAATACATTATCATTATAGATAACTTGAAAAAACATTGAAATTGCCAATGGAAGTCAATAATCTCTCAATTTTACCATCTAGAGATAAATTATTAATCATTGTTGATATCTTTGCATTTCCTTCTGCTATTTTCTCAAGGTCCATATATACTTTTAAACTTTTGTAAAAGTTAGGATTATGTTTCTGAGAATAACAGTAGACTTTCTGGAAAGTCTGGAACTAGAGGTACGGGTTGTTTGGGGATACTGAGCCATATCCTTGCTACTTTTCTCCCCCTCCCTCAGGGGACACATAGCACGAGGCCCCATCTTTCCTGACACTGCATCTAGCCTGAGGACCAAACGGATTCAGGACAGACCATGTAAGCTCTTCCTGAGTAATGATGCAAAGCCCAAGTGTAAGAAGACTGCCTTGTGTAGGTAGTGTCATCACCAGCTGCACACCTAGGTTAGGGACTCTGGGGCTAGAGGGAGCTAGATTGAGAAACTGTGTCTGCTTTTGCTCATGTGGCCATTTTAGTTCCATTATGTGTGGGGTCCTTGCCTGAATAAATCAGGACCTCTACCTAAATTTACAGTGGTGTTTGTGTATTTGTGTGTGTGTGTGTGTGTGTGTGTGCATAAACACACATTGTGGGTGTTCTCAAACATCCCAGACAACCTGAAGGATGCAAAATTATTATTTTGAATAAGGTACATTCTTATTATTGATCAAAATAATCACTGGATCCATAACATCAAACTTATCTAATAAAAAATATAATTCTAATTTTGAAGGCCATGCTGTATTATTGCCACCTGGCCAGTTAAAACTAAAACCTAATTTATGATGTGATTTTTTAAATCTGATGCTCACAATCCAATATCTATTTACTATAAGTAGAGAATAAATGCTTTAGTATCCTAAAACAGCTCATTTTGAAAAGGAAGACAATTCGCTGAAGACAAATGAATCTTAAATGATTTAGAAAAGGAAGTGGTTGTGAGAAGTAAGATGATTCATTTTCAGAAATACTAAATAAAAGTTGTGCTATTTAGTTAAAATAGGTTTGCAACCTAATGAAAATATGTATGAAACACAACCACCCTCCCAAAATGGAGTCCCAAACCCTTAGACACTTTACTTCCTGGTTCTTCTTCCCCTCTCCATTCCGTTAGCTTTGCAATGAGCATGCACTAAAGAACAGAAGTCTCTGTGTCACCTCAAGGAATGCACTTTTTGCCTTACATGGGCATAGGCGACTTCTGGGTAAGGCTTTAACCTCTGTAGTACTCAGCCAATGAAGTAGAGACTTGCATGCTAGGAGATAAATTGCCTGGTGTAACTGTCCGGTGTGTGCTTGTCCATCAGACACCCACTCTTGCAATGCAAGAATGTTGATTAAAGCCTCACTTCTTTGTGCTCTGAGTCTCTGTGTCCCCCCTTTGGGTGAGTGGGTTTATTTCTCACAGTGGTTAACTTCAAATGTAATTTTCTCAAGCCCCCTTTACTTTGGGGGCTGCATAAATGATTTCGGTAAACATCCTGTTCCTATCACAGAAACACACCTGAGATTAACCGGGGGAAACACATTCTGATTGGTTTTACTTATTCTATGAAAACGAAATCTTTTTTCACATTTGGGTTTAATGATAGAGTGATCTACTTATTTCCCTTCTGTCATCAGATCAGGTAGTCAGTCTATATTGTATTATGTTTGCATTTCAGAAACACTTCAGAAACATGGAGAGCTCATCCACTCATCCCTCTACTATGATTACCCAAGTTTTCTGATGTAGTACATAACTGGTGTTTAATAATCATGACATTCTGATTTGAGGGCCTGACTTAAGGTTATTTACTTATCCATTTTTACTCTTTGATTTTTTTTTTCAACGTTTATTTATTTTTGGGACAGAGAGAGACAGAGCATGAACGGGGGAGGGGCAGAGAGAGAGGGAGACACAGAATCGGAAACAGGCTCCAGGCTCTGAGCCATCAGCCCAGAGCCTGACGCGGGGCTCGAACTCACGGACCGCGAGATCGTGACCTGGCTGAAGTCCGACGCTTAACCGACTGCGCCACCCAGGCGCCCCCATTTTTACTCTTTGGATGCAAAGTAGCTAAGAATTCCCGGTAAGTCTTTTATTCTCAGATTTCATCATGCAATTTGGCATTTCACAGGAAATCTAATTCATCTGAATAAATTGGATGTGTGGTATTGATAATTTCCAGTTATGTTTTAATACCTTTCTGCCTTTTACTTACTCTCTGTCCTTGCCTCTCGCCTTTCTATTAAAAAAGATGGCTGCCCTTGGCAGGGACTGATGTGTATTTCAAAGAATAACAAATAGTTTTAATATAAATTAAAATAAACATATTAATAAAAGAAATCTGATGTAAGAAAAAAATACACCTCCAAACTAAATTTCAAGTTCAAATAATTTTTAATATTATTTACTATCTGAATTCTGAATTTCCTCCTTCTATCAATACCTCCCAGGCCAGGAAAAAAACTAGCTCCAAGGGAATGTGTAAACATGGGCCCTAGTTCTGCTTGCCAGTAATCAGCAGTGTGTGCTTGGACAAGTCCCTTAGCATCCCTGAATTTCAACCCTTTCTCTGCAGTGATGGAGTGGGCCCTATAAATCCTTGGT
Source organism: Felis catus (assembly GCF_018350175.1). Taxonomy (NCBI): domain Eukaryota; kingdom Metazoa; phylum Chordata; class Mammalia; order Carnivora; family Felidae; genus Felis; species Felis catus. The sequence goes on along the minus strand of NC_058376.1, from coordinate 86,935,101 downwards.
ATGAGGTACCAACTCTAACATGGCCTGTGACATCTCTTGTAGGACAGTAACCTCTTCCAGAGAAGACTGGGGACCTCTGGGACCATCATTAAGATCTATGAGGCTTAAGTTTATGTGTCAACTTGACTGGGCCATGGGGTGTCAAGGTTAAACATTATTTCTGGGTGTGTCTGTGAGGGCAGGTCTAGATGGCATTAGCATTTGAATTGTCAGACTAAGGCAGATGGCCATCTTTTATGTGGGTGGGCATCATCTAATCTGTTGAGGGTCTGAACAGAACAAAAAGGCAGAGGAAGGGAGAATTCCTCCTCCCTGCTTATCCGAATGAGCTGGAACATTGGTCTTCTGTCCTCAGACCAGGACTTATACCATCAGCTCTTCTGGTCCCTAGGTCTTTGGATTTAGACTGGAGCTACACTACCAGATTTCCTGGGTCTCCAGCTTGCAGACAGTGGATTGTGGGACTTCTCAGCCTCCATAACTGTGTGAGCCAAGTCTTTCTAATACATCACTCTCCCTCTTCTTCTGTCTTTATATAGCCTACTGATTCTGCTTCTTTGGAGAATCCTAATATAAGATCTAAGAAACCGATGATTGATCACTTAGGAAGAAGAGATAGAACTCGTTACCTTCATGGAAAAGGACTGCTTTCTTAATCAATAGGAAATATTTATTTACTGAACATCAATTATGTATCCAGCATTATATGATATATCATATACCTTAGTCAAATGAATAAAGGAAATTCAAGATGACACTTTGCCCACAGAGAGGTTACTGATTCTCCACTGAACTCTCTATGGTTGTGTGTTTGATGCTCTACTTATTAAACCAATGTGCAGCTTAAGTGTCATCAGAAAAGAGATGTCTCTCATCATTTAGTGTTTTGATTTTATTTTATAAAAAGCCTTTGAAAGCCAAAATGGGCAGATAGCTCTACTGAATTAATTATAGAACTGAAGACTAGACTATTTTATTCCTGACTTCCATTATTTGACAGAAATAAGACATTTAACCTATAGATCTTATTTTTATTCCTTTTCAATAAATTGGGAATAATAATATTCAACATTATAGGAAGTTTTATAGAATACTAATGATTGGTTTATATGGGGCAGCATTGTTATTCAAGAGATGGAGTTTGGAATATTCTAGAGAAATAGAATTACATTATTCTTCCTATAGACACAAACTTCCTAGAGAGTTATTTAATAACTGTTCCTAAAAGTAAAAGAAATCCAGAGGAGAGAGAGAGAGAGGGGGAGGGCGGGAGACAGGCAGAGGGAGAGAAAAAAGATAAAGAGAAGAGGGAGAGGCATTCTAATTTTCTTACAAATATCAGGACTGGAAGGTACCTGTGGCAGAGACTGCTAGCTATCAGTCAAAATATCCTCTCCTTTCTTCTGTAGTGATAGCACTGTGGTCATTTCCTAGCCTCTCTTATAGTTTGGGGAATGGGTGGTGGTGGTGATGTGATGTGTTTGACTAAGCTCCAGTTAATAGAGTGTGAGTAGATGACATCTGGGCTGGAGCTTTTAGGAAGGTGGGTCTGTCTCCTCCAACGTCTCTTTCCCCTGGTTGGGGGTGGAGCAAGAAAGCACTTGTGACTTGGCTTTGACCGTGCAAGTGAGGATAACACCCTAAGGAACCGGGGTGAATTTTGGCATGGAGCAGATCTGCCTGCTGGTCTGGCACTTTTATTTTTAACAGAAGAAATAAACTATTTTGTTTGAGCAATTGCATTTTGAGGAATATTGTATGGCTGCTAGTGTTACCCTAACTAATACTGGGTCTCACAATCATCAATCCCAGTGTTTCTGAAACTTGAGTCATTTGATCCTAACTACAATTTATCATTTCCATATTCTATCTTATTTACTTAATGTATGTTGTAATTGATACAGTTCTTTTATTTAAATAGGTGAAGTCTACTCTATCCTTGTCTAAATTATGTCCACAAAGTCATCAGTTTGAAGTTCTAGTTATATTTTTCTAATATATGTTAAAATAAATGCATAATTATTAAAATGCTCATCCATTCTCCACCTAATCTTATAGACCAACTACATAAAACACAATCTAATTCAAACCTCTCATTTTACTGATGAGAAAGCTGAGGCCCAAATGGTAAGATACTGGCCCAAATGGGTAGAACCAGGATCCACATCTAATTTGAGACTTTTCCTATGTACATTATATGCTATTTCACCTTTTCCAGGTGAGTTTAACATGTGATTCCTGTGTACAGAATCTTCCAACAAATGGTTTAAATTACTTTCAACTACAGTCTGACCGATCTTTAGAAAATATCTTTGTACAGGAAGGGATAAAAATTATTGTCCAGGTTTAGTCAACGCACAGGGCACAGAACAGTCTGTAACCGCTCAAGGCTGGCTCAGATGGAGTGTGTATCTTTTCACGTTCACCTTCTTTTGCACCAATTCACTTAGTAAATGTCTGTTGATGAGATCATGTCCAGAATGCAGATCCTATATTTCTCTGATTTGGAGTTAGGCTCTTTTTTGGTCTGGAGCTTATATCCAAGCTACTTTTTGGTCTGAAGCTAGTATACAAATATGATGGTCTAGAAGACCAATCCATGGATAACTGAGGTTTTGTTAGAATGGGTCAAGTTAAAGATTTTATTACTTTAGCATTTACACAGTGGATATCAAGGGACAGTAGAAGAATATGATAACCATCCATAGCACTGACTTTAAAAAAATACAGGCAGACTCTAAATAACCCTCTTCCTTTAAATAGATCATCTGGCCATAAATTTATTTAAGACCATCTTACACCTCTTTATACTTTCATCCGTATCACCTATGAGGGTTTATCACAAGTTATTCTGCAATAATTCTTCTCTATGCTTCATATTATTTTGGAAATTTGTGTAAAATGAAAGGAAAATGACTCAATATGAGGAAAAAGGAACTTTTGCCAGCTTCCCAATGCACAGTATCCCAAGTTTGCAGAATACATATAATCTTTATGTAATCTATCTACAGGTTGACATGGGAAGCATGTTCACTAACATGACATTATAAGCTTTGGGATATCTGTATCCTGGTAGTTAATCTCAAGATTCCTTCAATATTGCCCAAAGAATGTTTTCAGATATTTTCAAAAGATTTTCTCCTTTTTGGATATTGAATCTAAGTCAGAATGATTTAAGTAATGTTTAATCCATTAATCTCTTCTACATTCTTCAAAGAGGTGACACTGTCATAGAAAGCAAAAGGAAATATGAGGGGGTGATAAAGACAGATAATTGTCATGGTAGGAGTACACCCAAGTCAGTAGTGTTTTACATAATCTTATATTAATCAAAACAGTTAGAGGATGGTCTCCAATTTCCTTCAATCTTTTACTATTTCTGAGGTTCCTATCAGATCCATGGTAGATATGCACAGAATAACTTCAGGTGAAAACAAAATTTCTATATGGAAAGAACTTTTTAGCTTATGTCCCTAGAACTGGATTTAACTGTTGGGTTGTTTTGAATATGGAGAGATAAAGAAGGTCACCCATATTTCTAGAAAAAGGAATGCTTTTACTACCCATGTTCATTAGTGGTAACACTAATTACCAATTTGCCTGTGATTTCTCATAAAGCTCTGCTAGAAGGAAAGTTAGCCTGATGCCTGAAGAGAAGTTATCTTGAGGGCCATGTCCTTTGTGATAGGACATAGAAATGGAAAAAATGAGACTTGTCATGAAGAGATGTGTAAACACTGTGAAGAAGAAAAGGCAAGACCCTGACCAGATCCATGGTGAAGGGATGAATATGTCCCTAAGGAACGTGGACTGTCACTAAAAGGTCTTTGTTCATACTCCCTTGGGGATCAGAGAAGATAAATTGAGAACCAGAATAAATGGGAGGGGGTGGTTTGAAAGACTACATTCTAGGGTGAATGAATACCTTCTTTCTATTCTACAAGGGTAATCTTTCCATTTTTGAAGTACTGAAATGGATTGGGAATGGAGATGAGGAAGAGTATGAAATAGAATGGGGCTTGGAGGAGTAGAACAACACAATAATTATTTGCTTAGTAAATTAACCCAACATGTAGCAACTTAAACAAACAAACATTTACTATGTCATATGGCTTCTGAGGGAGTCAGGACTTCGGGAGTAGCTTAGCTGGGTGATTCTTACTTGGGGTCTCTCCTGAGGTTGGAATTAGGCTGTTGGCTGGGACTGCAGTCATCTAAAAGCTTAATGGGGTTTGGGGAGATCCACTTCAAAGATGGCTCACACACGTGGCTGTTGAAAGGAGGCATCAGGTACTCCCTGACTGTTGGTAGAATGCTTTGCTTCTCAACTGCCAAGGGTTCTCATGACATGGCAGCTGGATTTCCTCCAGAGCAAGTGAGCAGAGAGAGAAAGAGAGAGAGAGCGAGCGAGAAGGAGGCTACAGTAGCTTGTATGACCTAATCTTCAAAGTCACACACCATGGCTTTGACTTTATTCTATTTATGAAAAGTGAATCACTAAGCCCAGCCCACACTCAAGAGAAGGAGAACTAAGCTCCATGTTTTGAAGGGAATGTCAAAGAATTTGTGGACATTTTAAACTACCACATGCAATAACACAAGTGAGGCTCAACAGGAGAATTGGGCCTGAGGAGAAATCAGATTTCTAGAATTTAAAGGTTTTAGTAGACTCAATTAATTAGCCAAGAGGATTTAAAATTACACTTCCTGTTCTTTTTCTTGCTTCTGACCACTATATTCCTTTTGTCTGTGCATCTTCATTTTTCCTTATTCACACATGTCATTATTCTTTTTCAAAATTTGCTCACAAGGATCCCTCCCTCTGGGTAAAATTAGAGCTGTGAAAACATTGATTAAAACGTGTACAATAAGCATTATGATAGTATTGGGACCAAGTGAAATGTGACTTTGATTTCAGGGATACAAAGTTCATCTTCTGTTAGTAGGTTTGTGACATTTCTTAAGCACCCACTAATGAAGAGATGCTTGGATGAAATACATGCATTTGAGGAATCAATTGCTAATTTGTTCCTTTATGCACCCAGCAAAAATTTGTAGGGCCTTGCTCTGCACCAGACTCTCTGAAAGGTGCTGAGGGCATAAAGAAGGATGCAACATGGTCCTGCCTGGAAGAAGTCAAAGCCAAGTGTGGAGGTGGCCGTGTAAACCCATAGTAGCAACATCATGTGATAAGCTATACTTGAGTGATCCTCTGAGCTCTGTGCATATATCTGTGATTCTTCCAGCTGTTTAAGGGCAGAGGCTGTCTTATTCAATTTTGTATTCTTAGCACCCAGCATAGTGCCTGGCCTATAGAAGGAGCTTAATTTGTTACTAAGAACCAATTTGTTACTAAATCCAATTAATTTGAAGGCTGGGGCACCTAGAGAGACTAACCAGCGAAATACAATACTACCAGATGCTGGCTCTTTCCTTCCCTGCTAAATAGGGATAAAGGATATACTTTTCATGTGTGGTTGCAAGTGTGCTGACTGCCCACGTGACTTCTCTCTCCTCCACAGATGCAACACAGTTCCCACTAGGGATCTCCATTCCTGGGAGGCAGCTTCAGGCCTCATTGAGCTCCCAGGGCTCCTTCCCTGCTTCTCACTTGTGAGACTCCTTGTGCATCCTTCCTAGAGACCCATTGTAGCTGACAGTGCGTTAGCTAGATGCTGGCTAGAAAGAAAATCCAAGAGGAAAGTAAGTTACTTTCCCTTCTTGTTCAGGGAAGATTTTTCTTTTAAAGTCTAGAATATGAATATTTGGTTCTATGTCCTAAAATTACAACACTTTTGAACAGAGATGAAGTTTTGGTGATTTTTCAATAAAATGGAAGATACAGAGGCAAAAGCATCCTCCCCCTCCACCGTACAAAGCCTTACTTGATTTAACAGTTCAGCTTGAGCCTAAGCAATGTCAGCCTTTGCACATAAACAGATTCCCAACTCATTTAAGATATGCAATAAATGTGCATGTGGCATTAGATGTCTTTTCTCTAGTAGAAGAGACTATTTTTGAGCATTTTAGCTCAAACATTATTTGATTTGTACATTGCCATGTATTATGCTGTGGAAGTAAAAACCAGTTCGTACCATGTAAAATATAAAACATGCCTAATATTACTCATGGCAAGGACTGGTCAGTGCTACCTGCATTGTTATAAATGTGTCTCACTGACTGATGTTGAGATGAGGACAACCACACAAGACACTTCAGCATAGCCTTGGCCGAAATCTATATGCCCTAGACAGAATTGTTTGTCTCCAATCAGCAATGAAAATGTAAATACTAAATCATATTAGGAGGTGATATGGTACTTTACATGCAAAACAGAGAGAAGGAAGTGCTGACCACATTAGGTGATTAACAATCAGCCAGCCATCCATTAATTCAACAAGTATTTACTGAATTACCTACTAGGTACCAGATATTGTTCTAGACATTGCTCTAAATAAGAGACAAGTTCCCCTTTCTCACGGAGGTTACATTTTAAAGTAAAAAGACAGACAACAAACTGACAGAAACAAACAAGAAAAGACCCAGTGATAAATATAAGGATGAAAAACAAAACTCTAGGCTCTGTGATAGCAACTGGGTGGTCAGGTTCAGCTTTTCTGAGGCATTGGCACTCAAGCTAAAATCTGGATGACAAGAAGAAAACTGCCACATGAAGATCTGGGGGGAGCGGGTCCCCACAGAAGACAGAGCAGGGCAATGAGGTTGTCGTGTGAGAGGAACAGAGGGAAGCCCCTGAGGCTCATCAGGGGACCGAGGAGCAGAAGGAGCTGGAAAGGGCACCGGTATCAGGTCAAGAGCTAGGATGGCGACAGAAAAATAGGGTTTAAAGATGGAATAAAACATGAAGTAGAAGGAATATTGGAAACAGATGATATAAAAATATAAGATAGAGACTTTGGAAAAATTCAGCTTCCTCCAGGCATGATTTTCCTATGTCTTACTAGTGTGAGAACCGTCTCTAATAAAGCCAATCCACAGCACCTTTCTTTATTTGTTTTGCAATGAAGAACGAGGCACTTTTCGTTCTTTTAAGAATCTCATGCCCCACTACAGTGTCTACAACTTACCAGTTTTCCCTTGATTACCAAACATAATACATGTTTATGATGGAACATTTGGAAAATACAGATAAGCTAATGGAAGAAGTAAGATCACTCCAAACCCAGCCTGCCAATATAACTGCTGTTAACAGATTCTCTTTATGCTTATAAATTGCAGAAATTCAGAATATGGGCCCTGGAGTCTGGGTGAAAACCATGGCTTAGAAACTTGCTAAATGAGTGTTACTCATTTTTCAATCGATCGTAATTGCTTATAAAATGCTATAGAAATGTCTGAAATCTCTTTAAACCTCAGTTTTCTCATCTGCAAAACGGGAATAGTAATGTTACCTTCTTCATAAGACTACTATGAGGATTAAACGAGATCATCCATATAATTCTCCTGACTGGCACACCATATGCACTTTAACATGTTAGGCATTATGCCATTTTCATTTTACCAAGTTGGGATCATATTGTAAAACTGTCAGTAAAATACATTATTATTCCAATCATCACTGGACATTTTTACATGATCTTAAATATTTTCCATAATGTAGTTTTTAATGGTTACACAGCATTTTACTATAGAGATATAATTTAGCTACTTCTCTATTCTGGGACACTTAAGCTGATTCCAAATTTTCACTATTTAAAAAATTATTGTAAAATTTCACACTTATTTCTCTAGGATAAATTCTGAGTGGCTGGGTCAAAGGCTGGGTCATGTATACTTCGATGCCTTTCATCATATCCTCTCCATGAATTAGATTATACCCTTGGATAAGAATAATGTTAGGAAGTAAATAGTCCACATACATGTGAAGTTTTGTAGGTCTGATTTACCATCAGCTTAGTGAAATACTCCCCTCTATCCCCTGCCTTTTTTCTCCACACCTGTTCATACCTTCTGGTCAGCAACATCTTCCCTCATTCCCTAAGAAAGCTTCTCAGTTCCAGGCTTCCAGATGAGGCAATCTGCTTACAATTTTCTGATTTGCTGGGAATTCTTTACTTACAAATTCATTTCCCTTGAAGCCATAAACTCATAGGATTTTAGTATATTAGAAATCCAAGCCCCTCATCTCACAGATGAGGAAACTAAAGTTGACGGAGCAAGTGATTTGTCCAAGTTGGTCCTCTGGTCCATGCTGTTAGACAGCTAGGCTGGGTTGGCTCATTTCTTTATATCTAATACCTAGTTCAGAAGTTAGCACATGCAGACAGTCAGTGTTTGGTGAATGAATAACTGCTTGAAGTGACTTACAGCCTCCAAGGATTCTAAACTGGAAAGGACCATAGAAGTGTGGAAACTGAAGCCCATATTGGTTGATGAAATGTATGTTGTCATTTAGCTATTAGTGATAAGTTGGAATAACACATCAGTTTCTCAATTCCCAGGAGAGACAAGGAGAAGCCAAGAGAAGGCTTTGTGGGGTCAGGTGGACATCATGTAGAGAAGGGATTAAACTAATTCTGCCTTGTTCCAGAGAGCAAAGCCAAGACGAAAGAGAAATGGAAGTTGCTGGTAGGCCAATCTCAGCATAATACATGGAAGAGCTTTTTAATGGTTAGTACTATCCAAAATAGAAACAGATTTTCTAGAAAAGAAATTGCCCCTAATTTGAAGTATTCAAATAGAAACAGGGTATGTTTGAATAAATAATTTGTTAAGTATGTTTGAAAAGAAACGAATTTTGTTCTATGTGCCTGGTTGGGATAGATAACTACTAAGGCCTCCCCAAAACTAAGGTGAAATGATTTTATGAATATATGTACACATACACACAGATGGATAAATGAATAATTTTTCCTTATTGATATGCTATTTTGTAATTAGGTCTTTTGAGTTGAACCCATTGTGTTTCTCATTATAAATGGGACCAGATAAATTCTAATGTCTTTACTGACCCAAGATTCTATGGTTCTAAATCATCTTTTTGGTGATAATTCAGTGTGCTACACATAGTAGGAATTCAAAAGATGAATTTAAATTAGCTCTTAAGTCTGGAAAAATCTACATTTAAGATAAATTGAGTTATAGGCTCCATGAGTTGAACAATTTGATTGCACTCAGCTGGTCTCAGTCAAATATATCAATTGATCACATTCAAGAACACTAATGCATTAACTTTTTTTAAACTAAAAAGGGATAAAATTAAAAGAAGAAATTTGGTGAATTGTATTGTGATGAGATAAAGTTGTTCTTATTGGATTGATGAATGATGATATTAAATTATGGCTAGAATTATTTCCTAGACTATAAAACCTTTCAATATGAAACTGCAAATATGATTTAATTGCACTTCAAGTATGGAGACTGCTCATAGTATAATAATTTCATCCAAATCCTAGTGGTAAGATAGCCACATAAATGAACCATATCACAGGAATACTTTAAATTTTCAAGATTTCAAATCATTGATGGAAATAGAGATCCTAAAAAATTCATACTTGAGTTTGGTGAAAAGCTCCACTCTTACATAGCAATCTAGCAAAGCTTTGATGAGTATCATAGATGGTGTCTGTAATGTACTCTTTGTGATTCCAACCAGGGAGGAAATTGATAAAAAGACAGCAAAGGTTGCTTCTTTGGGGGCTTCTCTTCCTTCTTTCCCCCTTTCTTCCTCTTTCTGTTTATGCTTTTCTTATTAGGAGGCTAAAAAAAAAAGGGGGGTGCCTGGGTGGTTCAGTTGGTTAAGCGTCCAACTTCAGCTCAGGTCATGCTGTCACGTTTTCTGAGTCTAAGCCCCGCGTCAGGCTCTGTGCTGACAGCTCAGATCCTAGACCCTGCTTCAGATTCTGTGTCTTCCTCTCTCTCTGCCCCTCCTCTGTTTGCTCTCTGCCTCAAAAATAAATAAACATTAGAACAATTTTATTTAAAAAAAAATTTTTTTTTCAACGTTTTTTATTTATTTTTGGGACAGAGAGAGACAGAGCATGAACGGGGGAGGGGCAGAGAGAGAGGGAGACACAGAATCGGAAACAGGCTCCAGGCTCCGAGCCATCAGCCCAGAGCCCGACGCGGGGCTCGAACTCACGGACTGCGAGATCGTGACCTGGCTGAAGTCGAACGCTCAACTGACTGCGCCACCCAGGCGCCCCTAGAACAATTTTAAAAAAGAAATAAATATTCAAATGAAGCATTTCATTTGATTTATCAACATTGCCATTGTTTTGGACAACCTTAATAGTAAAAATTTATGACTCGAGTCAAGATGGGATATCCACTGGCTAGAATATCTCATAGAATACGTACGCCTTGCTTTTTACCTCACTCAGTTAGAAAAATGTATATTTCAGGAGGAACATGAATTTCTCTGCCTTTCAGACATTGTGCTGGATGCTAGAGAGACAGAAATATCAAGCATGAAACTTGGCCTCACAGAGGCATAGCAAATTCATTACATAGGTTCATCATGGAACACAGATGAGGCTCAGAGATCTTTCTGACCCAGGACTTCAGACAGATTGTTAAGCTATCACAGAATTGGCACAGGAATTAGCATTTATTAGTCATCCAAGTCAGAAGTTCTCTGGTAACAGATCTTATTCTAATAATCATTATCATGGTTACTTCGTGTCATTAAAGTAAGACTCATTTCATATGTATCCTGCTGAAGTCTGAGTTTTTGAATTCCACTCCCAGCAACATGAAACAGAAAAATAATTTAAAAAGAAAGTTACCTCCACTGCTGCTTTTGCCCTTTCAAATTCTTCTTCCAAGGAGTGGTTTCTGGAAAGTAATGCACTTCCCCAGCGCTGTTCTTTGGTCAATCGAGCCTGAAATAAACCAAATGCATGGTGTTATACTACTAGAATTACTGAATACAAAAGTACAAATATTTTTCCTTTTCTCATATTTCCCTACAGTTTAAGAAGCATCTGCAAAGGATGCTATTTTTGGAGTACTTTGCAAGCATGATGTTACCCAAACTGGGATGGTACCAAAATGTGTATGAGCCTGCATGCATGATTCTTCTAAGAGTGGGTCTTAGCCCTGGTCATGTTAAAACCAAAGCCCAGGCCCAGCCTCCCAAAGATCTTACTTTCATTGGTCATGGTTCTAGGCATTGATATTTTAGTAGCCTTCCAATAGGATTCTAATATGCAGCTAAGATGGAGAATCTCCATTAGAAGCCTAGACCTAAAAACTGATATTCAGGCTTCCAGTTAGGACTAGCTTCGGGTAAAACTAAGCTGCAGAGATGGAAGGTGCTGCTAGACCTTTTTCCTTACATACACAGCAGATCCTCATGGTGAATTCTCTTTCCTTTGCCTTCCCTCTATTGGCACACATCTGCCTCATGCCCAATATCCTCAGGACATTGCTCTGTTAAGTGGTAGTCACTTAGATAAGATCATGTTTGTTAATGTCAACAAGTTTGTCACAATTAACAGACATTGTGAAAGACATCTTCACTTAGCTAAATGCAAATATTCAGAAGACCAGCCTCCAGCCCCACAAAGATCTGCTGGAATTTTTAAAATGTTGCTAATTAAAAAAAAAAAAATTAACGTTTATTTATTTTTGGGACAGAGAGAGACAGAGCATGAACGGGGGAGGGGCAGAGAGAGAGGGAGACACAGAATCGGAAGCAGGCTCCAGGCTCTGAGCCATCAGCCCAGAGCCCGACGCGGGGCTCGAACTCACGGACCATGAGATCGTGACCTGAGCCAAAGTCGGACGCCCAAACGACTGAGCCACCCAGGCGCCCCTAAATGTTGCTAATTTTTAATTTCACAAAAACTAAATACATTCTTTTTGAAAAAAATTAATGTTTTCAGAATCATGGAAAATAAGAGGTGTACCTCTAGAACTTCTTGTTGGCTGCATATATATTTATGTACCCTAGACAGTAACGTGTTACAAAAATTTTGGCGACATCAAGGGTATGCTATTCTGTAGCTTACTTTTCTTCATTCAACAATATATCTTGGAGAGTGTCCATATTTAGTATTTATAGATCCACTCTATTCTTTCCCAGGGATTTCCTAGTAAAGTATATACTGTGGTTTGTTCAGGCCTTTCCCCACGAGAACTCAGGGTGTGATTTTTTTTCTCCATGTAATTGCTTATTTTCTTGTCTTTCTGCTACACTGTGTGATCCATGAGGGTAGGATTTTGTCTGCGAACTTCTGTTCTCCCCTGTACCCAGCCTAGGGCCTGACAAGTGATGTATACCCTAAAGATGCCTACAGACTGCAGGATGAGGGACTGTCCTGATAAAGCAGCTAGACCTTGGGGAACAGGAAGAGGGATGCTTGTGGAATGAAGCTCTCTACACCCTTTTATTGCCTTTTACCCAGGTGTTTGATTACTCTTCTTTAGAGATGCTCAACCTTGGCTTCTATGGGAGTTACTTGAACAGGCCTGGGCCCCACCCTAGACCAGTTAAAGAATTTCTGGGGGTAGGGTCTGGGCACTAAATGTTTAAGAGCTCTTTTGGTGATTTTGAAAAGCAGTCATGTATGAAAACCATTGTTCCACAGCAAAACGTTGCCCTTCACTGAGCACTTACCATCTATATAGCTCAGCTGCTTCTCAGTTTTTTCTCCATCATTGCTGGTTCTCAAGAGGACCCCTACCCCCTTATTATCACACAGTTGTAATACCAGAGCTCACTACATGCCAGATGCTGCCTCAAGTCCTTTAGATACTATAACTCACTTTGTCTTTTCAATAACCTGTGAAGTAGGTATTATCACCAACTCAATGAAATTGAAGCACAGAAAGTGAATTAACTTGCCCAACATCACACAGCTAGTAAGTGGTAGGGCTGATGCTCTGAGCCATGTTCATAACTACTGCACTATACTGCCTCTCACAGGAGGCTGTGCTCAAGTGGCCATTTTGGAAAGATGCAAAATACAGAAAACTCTCTCAGAGGTTCATGCACGGTTGAGGGAATCAACCAAGAAGTCCTCAAGAATATAGTGGGCTGAAAACAATAATGATGTAATTGTTATGCACAAGTAAATTGTTATGCATAAATAACAGTCTTAGACTGTGTTTCGCACTAATGAACAAGGAAGGTTAATTTATTGGAACCTTAATTCATGTTTTCTCCTCGATATATTCACTGCTGTGTCCCTGGTATCTCCTACAAACAGTAGCTGCTCCATAAGCAGTCAGTAAATACTTGTTGAAGATACGCTGTTGGAGAATATGTGAATGAATTACTTAAAGGTATTTCTCTTCCCTACTCCCAGAACACTATGTGTTCTCAGTTAAGGTTTCTTGGTAAATCCAAGAGGCTAAGGAGAACTTGTAGGAAATTGAGAGGGGACTTATTTTTTGGTTCTGTGCCTGGAGTGGCAGAGGTCTGTGTTAGCAAGGCCCTGTGCCCTGATTCTGGGGAAGGGGAATGACTGCAGGGTGCCTTAGTGGAACACCTAGTAAAGAGCTAGGCCTGTTAGCAACACAGAGGTAAGGCCTCTGGAATAGTGTGTGTGGTCAGAAGAGGGAGGGCGATGAGGACACATCCAAGTCTGCATGGGGATCAGTGCCTCATTCTCAGGTGGGCCAGGCTCAATGACCACCATGAACAAGCACCTTCTCTTGTTCTCTGGGCCTTGTGAAAGCTACTACTTTCTCTCAACCCAGATAATTGAGGCGGGGCTGGGGGGAGAGAGCTCCAAAAACATAAGTGGGATTGACTACCACAGGTTCCAGAGATTAGGATGCAGACACAGATCTTTTGGGGACGGCTGTTCATCCCGCTACCACCCTTATCTGACACTCTTGGGTCACAATACATTTCGGTCACTTTACAAATATAAAGGTGCAGATGGTTTGCAAATTTTTAAAACTGGTAAGTCGTTAGGATGGTATAGCCTGGTAACAAAGTTAACACCAAAGATGATATGATCTTATTGTCTTGTAGAAAGTTAACCAATCTTGTATCAAACTTGGAAATCTTTTTCTGGCATTTCTTTCCCAACCATCTCTGTTCCTTTACTTTGGAACTAACTCTTTTGTCTTCCTGCTGGTTCCCTCATTAATGAAATAAATAAATAAATTTTAAAAATGTGGACACATGGTGAGAAATAAGCTGTGTATTTATATAATAATGTCATAAATGACCCATGAATGGCATGAGAAGAAAGAGAAAGCACTAATATTTTTGTCCCAAGGCATCTCCTTTTATTAGAGGCACTTTTTACCAGCGAAATATGATCTGTCTTGCCTGTGAAGCCTGACCTAACAGAACTCCATTACTGTCACTGGCTTCCCTTCATCAATGTTTCACGACCCAAGTGGATTATGAATCACAGGACGCAAAGGGCACCATATATCAGGAAGAAGAGGCAAAATCTCTCTCTCAGCATTCTAGACTTACAGTTCATGTTCTCTTTGCCGCTTAGAACAGCAAGTGTAAACAGAATCCTACTGTGCAAATGAAATTTTATTTCAGTAGTACAGTTACTATTTAGGTAAGTGCTATTTTCCACCCAGTTAGAAAGGCCTTAAGTCATTACTAAGACAAGTTATTGTCTACCTCACATTTTAAAGCCATTTATTTTGTCCAAGGAAGCTAAGCTAAATGTTATAAAATATAGAAAAACACTGCAAACAAAGGCATTTTTCAAGCCAAGAGTAATATGCAACTAAAAAGGTTCTGAAACTTTTCAGCCCCCAGACATGCTAGTTTAGGATTGACAGTGAAATACGGATTCTAACACCTAAAGATCAGCCTTTCTTTCAACCAAGACTTTTTTTTTTTTTTAATCTAATTTCTTTACAGGCAAAAAACTGTCGTCTGGGAAAACATAAGCAATGCTGGTAAGCTGCAGATATTGTTTAGTACTTGACTAGAGGAATGGTCAGCAAAACAATGATAGCCATAAATTTGAGTTGTGGCTGTTTTGGTATCACAGTGGCTATATTAGTAGTTCTCAAGCTTGAGTGGGCATCAGAATCATTTGGAAGTCTTGTCCAGACACAGATTGCTGGGCCCCACAACCAGGGTTTCTGCTTCAGTACGTGTAGGTGTGGGAGTGGGGGCCAGAATCTGCATTTCTAACAAGTTCCCAGGTGATGCTGATACTGCTGATGTAGGGCCCCACGATGAGAACTTCTGATCAGATGCTGACATTCCGTGTAGGCAAGTGGAACTCCGGAGTTTACAAATATACTCTGATGTCGGCATTACTTTGCATCATCGCATGATTTTGAAAAATGCTCCACAGTTACAACAACCTCCTGGAAGTGCCTTGGCTTTAAAAATAGTATTTTAATTGGTTTAAGCTAATTGGATTTTAAGGTATTACACTCTCTAAAGAAAAAGGATTTGTTTTTTTTCTCCCAGCTGCTGTTTGTTCTGAATGATAAGCACTGGGTGAAGGATAAGAAGAATTAAAAAACTCCTTAAGAATATTGTTTTATTCTCTTTATTCAAAATTATGATTTGAAAATTACTGTATTTGTAGCTGTGGTTGTCCTAGCATAATAACCGTTGGCTAACCTCTATGTCAGTCTTTCGTAACTCCTTATACAATTGCCTTTACATTACTGCTAGAGATTTCCTAGCAAAACACAGTTTTAAAAATCTCAGTATCTTTTCAAAAGAGATTGATGGGGAATGGGAGCTGCTTAACTGTAGAAAGGAAAAATATCTTATAACAACTAGCAGACTTTGGGTAACAGCATAACACAGTATTTAAAAGCATAATCTTTGGAGTCAGACTGCCTGGGGCCAAATCCTGGTTGGATTTAATAGTAACTGGTGACCTTGGACAAATTACTTAATCTCTATAATCCTCAGTATTCTCACCTGCAAAATGTATATTCACTTATAGAGTCCATACAAGAATTAAGTACAATAACTCATGTAAATGTACACACAAAATGCTCAGTACATAGTGCTATAAAACTTGGCTTTTGTTATCACCTTTCTGGTTAGTGCTTGTCAGGTGTGACTTTAGAAATTCATTAAAAAATTATCTGTATCCAGAGCACTTTTGTTTAGTGGTTAATAGAGACTAGTTAGATTCTTTTTAATTAATTGATTTATTTTGAGAGAGAGGGAGCATGTGCACACACACACACACACATGTGAGTAGGGGAGGGGCACAGAGAGAGGGAGACAGAGAATCCCAAGTAGGCTCCACAGTATCAGTACAGAGCCCAACATGGGGCTCAAACTCACAAACTGTGTGATCATAACTTGAGTTAAAATTAAGAGTTGGACGCTTAACTGACTGAGCCACACAGGTGCCCTGAGACTAATTGGTTCCTTACACAGAACAGATAAACTCTTGCCTCATTGAGATGATCACAGTTTTTTTCTTGATCAGTCAACAGATATTTATTGTTGAAGGTACACACAAAAAAGTCGTACCTTATGTGTCAGAGCAAATTTCTAGAGCTTTGTGCAAGGCGGGCACATATGGTTCCCATCTCCATACCATTATGAAATTCTATGTTGTAGAACATTGAAGCAAATCAGTGCTGATTTTGAAAAGAGAGGGATAGTCTGTTATCATGAGTAACTAAAAATTATTTTTGAAACTAGCTTCCAAAATGATAAAAGAATAAAATTTTGTTATGTTATTTTTATTTTGATCTGCTCTTTAGTTAAACAATAATTAGCCACTACTTTCGAATTGTTAAATTTGACAAGAGTTGTTTCTCCTCTGTTAGTATTCTCTTATTTTTCCACTTCAGCAAGTATTTGTTGAGTCCCTACTATGTGCAGATTTCCTACTATGCTGAAAGTGATCTTCCATATTTCTTTCCTTCCTTCTTGCCTTCCGGCTGTTCTTGCCCTTCTGCCTTTTCTTTGCTCCTTCCTTCTATCTTTGCTTCCTTCCTCATTGGTAGCTCACTCACACCTCATTGGTGTGCTGTCAAGAGGGAAAAAGGGATGTTGATGTGGATCCTGCACTGTCTTCCAACAAGCAAAACTACATAGCGTACCATCTAATTGTTTCTAATAGACATAAGGTCTTGATACTTCTTATAATTGAACTCCTTTTTCTAATTTTTTCACTGCCTTACTTGTAGCTTTTGGAGGGTTGACATTCAATCACATTTGCTGAACTGAAATGGGCTTAAATGCAAACTATTAGTATTGCAGAGAGTGGAGGTTCAGAATGAATTTGGGAGGGAGGCACAAAATTGTGCACGGCCTCAGATCCGATGGCAATCCTAATTTATCTTACAAAGCTTCTGGAAGAAAGTGATATTCTTTAAAATCCCTTAACTCATCTTAATCCTAGAAATGTAAGTAATAATCAGGGACTGCAATGAGAAGGGAAATAGATGGTTTGTGAGTTCTCTCGGGTGAATAAGCTTGGTGTAGTTGATACGAGGTGGCTTGTGGGTAGGAACAGGGCTTTAGAAGCTGATGGGTGATTTGAAGGCTGGCTCTTCTTCCCTTTGCTACTTCTCTTCAAGGTGAATTTCTCATGTGAGAAATGGGGATATTAATTTCCAAGATTATTGCAAGAATTTCAAATAATATGTTTGAAATATTTCATTTATACACATGAGGTGTGTAATAGGACAGCTATTAAGAATGCATTTCTGTTTGTATTGCTCCTTTAAGAATTTAGAAAACATATCTGCACTTGTATCTTAAAGTTACAATTGTTCAGGGGTGCCTGGGTGGCTCAGTGGGTTGAGCGTCTCACTTCAGCTCAGGTCATGATCTCACAGCTTGTGAGTTCAAGCCCCACGTAGGGCTCTGTGCTGACAGCTCTGAGCCTGGAGCCTGCTTCAGATTCTGTGTCTCCCTCTCTCTCTGCCCCTACCCCTCTCACGTTCTGTCTCTGTCTCTGTCTCTCAAAGATAAATAAATGTCAAAAAATTTTTTTTTTAAAAGTTGCAATTGTTCTGGTTTGGGATACTGCCAACTTGATGGAATTATGATTATATGGAAGGAAGCATTTTCTATGTGGAGGTCAGCAAAATCAGAGAGCAGCATAACTATGACTAAGTACTGGAGAGCCTGGTTCCTGCAGCTTCTCATTAAGTCCAACTTCAATTGGCAAGAACCCGTCTTGGAGCTATCCTTCCAGTGTCCAGACTTGGCAAAGAAATGCTTAACTGTCACTTTCCAGCAAAAGCTGGGTTCATTTTCTTTTGCCCCACCTCTATCTCAACCCACTTATAGAAAAAGCTAATTTTACATCATTACCTGTGTTTTGCCTCAACATTTCAAGCGTTTTCTAATTTTTCAGATTGTATGATTTCTTTAAACAATTAACTTCAGGGAATACTAATTACATGGTTGCGTGTCAAGAAACTTTATTGTTTTATTTTTTTTTTAATTTTTAATGTTTATTTATCTTTGAGAGAGAGAGAGAGAGAGAGAGAGAGAGAGAGAGAGAGAGAATAAGCAGGGGAGGGGAAGAGAGAGAGGGAGACAGAATCCAAAGCAGGCTCCAGGCTCTGAACTATCAGCACAGAACCTGACATGGGCTCGAACCCACAAACCACGAGATCGTGACCTGAGCCAAATCTGACGCTTAACTGACTGAGCCAGCCTGATGCCCCGAAACTTTATTCTTAAATACATAGAGATTATATAATATATCATAATCTCCTGCCACTGATTAGTGTATTCAAAACACTATTTGAAAGAGACCAGACTATGCTTTTCCTGTTCTCCATTTTGAAAAGAAAAGGAGCTGACATAAGAATTCTCCATTTTCTTTGTGATTCTGAAATATAATTTTTTTGAAATATGATTAAAAATTTTTTAAATGTTTATTTATTTTTGAGAGAGAGAGAAAGAGAGTGCAAGAAGGGGAGGGGCAGAGAGAGAGGGAGACACAGAATCTGAAGTGGGCTCCAGGCTCCCAGCTGTCAGCGCAGAGCCTGACGCGGGGCTCAAACTTATCAACTGCAAGATCATGACCTGAGCCAAAGTTGGCACGTAACTAAGCCACTCAGGCGCCCTTGAAATATGATTTTTAAATAAAGCTTGCAAATAGCTCCTCACCTGTTACCTGTTGAACCTAAGATAATTTATGTTGGTTTGAGAGAGAAGAAAACATTTCCTTGATTTTCTCATGAGCTATCTGTGTGATAGTGGAGCAGAAATAAGTTTTGGTAAGCTGAAATCGTTTATTTGAATAGTCTGCAAGCCAGTTTTAAGTTGAATTTTTATATCACCTTCATCATCTTATCTACCTAGAAAGATCATATATTTAAGGGCAGTATGTTTCTAACAGTTAAAACACCTTCCTGTCTTTTATTACAATTAGGTTAATCAGCCTATGCTCTTGCTGCTTTATTTGAGTGATTTAGTATTTCAGATGATTAAATTCCCCAATTCATGAAATTGTCCTTATTTAACCATATGGTAGACTTAAAACTAGGAGATTATGATATTCCTAGTTTAGAAAAATCTTGAAAAGCATGCAGTGTTTCTAAAAAAGCAAATTAAGGGGGGGGGGCACCTGGGTGGCTCAGTCGTTTGAGCATCCAGCTTCGGCTCAGGTCATGATCTCACTGTGAGTTCGAGCCCTGTTTTGGGCTCTGTGCTGACAGCTCAGAGCCTGCAGCCTGCTTTAGATTCTGTGTCTCCCTCTCTCTCTCTCTGCCCCACCCCTGCTTGTGCTCTGTCTCTCAAAAATGGATAAACGTCACAAACACACAAAAAAAGCAAATTAAGGGATAAATTCTTTACATATAATTGGTGAGCCTGTAAAGGATTCATGACAATTTATCTAGACAGAACTGTCATGGTGCATTTTAAATTATGTTTTGGAGGACAATATCGGGAATCCCACACAAATTTTCCAAAGCACATTGTGTTTGCTTAAAGGCACACCAGTGAGCAAGAGGAAGGATGCTGTGGTGGGATGAAATCAGACAACCAGCAGGAGAGGAGCAGTCATTGGAATAACAAGATAAATGCATTGTGGGTCTCCACGGCAACTGAGGGCCCCAGTTGATCCTCTGCCCCTCCAGCGTTGGGTAGAACACAGCCCACCTGTGCCAAATCTCCCGCTCTACAGAAACAAATGTTCCATTGCTACATTAAATTTTTCCAAGGATTCCAGGTTATGAAACAGTACCAATTACTTTAGCTGAATGTAAATCTCTAATGCACTTAATAAGAATGTTTCTCTAATAAATGTTATCAATTAAAAAAATACATTTAGAATGAATACAGAGATGAAAATACATTTTTATGCTATATTTACAATTCATTAAGCTTTCTAGGTTTATTTGTTCTGGAAGTGAGCTGACTTGTTTTCCAGCAGAGTCCTGGAAGCAGTAATGCCCACTCCTCTCCAGTGAATGTTAGAAATGGGAACAGGAGTCGGTTCTCTTAGTGGTTGCTTCCAGTGGCCTTCCATTGCCTCAACATTTCTTATCCGTGTCCTCCTGCTCTAGGCCGCTTACCAGTTCTGGGTGCATGGACAATTTTCCTAATCTCACTGTGTCTTAGTTTCCCATCTACGAAATAGGGGTAATAAATAAACTTACCTCATATAGCCATTTGTCAGGATCAAATGAGCTAACATGTATTATTAGAAGACTTTCTCATAACAATCAATAATATTTGCTATTATCATAATTATCCCTTTACTTCACCTCACAGTATCTCTTAGTCTGATCTAGTAAATTCAAGAAAATTTCTCTTGCTTACTCCATCTCACTTACTTTCAACTAGATTGCAGAATGCATGAATGTGGACACATTTCTTAAGAGATCTTTGTGGTTTTAGATCAAGGCTGCATCCTTAGAGAGTGTTTGTGCCAATGAAAAGATTGAGGCTGACTTTGGCCTTCTCTGTAGTTTTACCCAAAGGAGAGAACTAGTTAGAGACAAGCCAGTTACACTGGAGTTGAGGGTCAAGTAGTGGACAGATAGATCCGGTTCATACCATACTTCCATCAGTGACTAGTTGGGTGTCTCAGAAAAAGGATTTTGACTTTACCAAGACTCTTTAAAGCATCCTTAAAATGAGGCTAATAACAATTCATAGGATTATTTGAGTATTGGATGTAACATATTAAAAGCACATAGTAAAGTTCCTAATACTTAGTGGGCATTCACAAATGGTAGCTCTTACTATTATAATTACTGCTAATACTGTAATTATTAATTCTTCAACATGAAATTTACTTTAATGTGACAGTCAGGATCCCGATATGTAAGTACCTTGGTCCACAGGGCATACATGTGAATGAAGAGTCAATAGGTAAGTTCCTCTTTTTTGTGTTTTGTTCTATAAATTTTGCTAATACTGGAGTAGAAGAGATTTTATATTGCAAAACGATGGAAAAGTAAATGGTAGAACAAAGAAAAAGTGCTAAATATATAGTGAATTCGTTGAGACATGTTCCAGCCAAATAGACACATATATCATTAGTTGTCTCAAGCTTTGAGACAGATTACTGAGAAAGCATATGAAATACAGAAAAAAATACTTCAAACTTTTTTTTTGGAAAATTTAAATAAAATATTTATGATATAAATTATCTATTAGAAAAGGTGGGTGGATTAAAGAATCAGCTTTGTGACCTGTGTTGGAGGCACTAATTCCAATTCTGAAGCCGACTCAGAGTTCAGGGCGCTTTTCCCACCACTTAGTTCTGGTTGAGATCTGTGTTCTGAGGACCTAGAGGGGATGAAAAAAGGAGATTACATCAAGAAACAAATTCAGCTAGGAAGACAGTCAAGAAACTGAGTTAATCTGGATCATTGAGAGTCATGATAACAAAGCTCTCATCAGAGTTTTGATGAAAAAGAGAGTTTTTATATAATTTTACACAACCACGTTTGAAGTTTAAGTGGCTGCAGTGTGCTAGGCATAATCTAAATCTGATTGATTTAGAATTCAGTTCAATTATGTACAAAAAGTAAATAAACACAATCCCATTTTTCTTACAAGCAGTTCTGCTTTATTAAAAGTATTTTGGGAGGGGAGTGTCTCACAGTGACCCAGGTGTGATTTGATCTTTACACAGAATTTGAAATGTCACCATAAGTGGAGATGTGCAAGGGGCAACAGGAGACTGAAACATGTTGCCCTTCAGGAAGACTTAAAAACATGGTAAAATTCAGGTGGCCAATTTTTCTCATGAGCATCCACAGATTGTTCTTAATTAGTGTATTATCTGACAATGATGATTAAGATGGTCAGAAAAGGTTACCTGTGTAACCAGAAACATTTAATTTAACTGCCATTCATATAATATATTGAATATGCACACATATGTACGTACATACATAAACCTATTTTTATTGATCGGCTCAGTTACACATTCAGAAAATTATCAACAAATATTAAAGAAATATTGAATACTGGTTATGAATCTACCAAAGTCATTATTGGTTGAATTTTTGACAATTCAGATTTAATTCTTAGTTTTAGAAGCTATGATAACTAACATTGAAACATAGGGGGTTATACATGGCACCAAGTATTTGGATTGATTTAACTCATTGGCTATTTCAGTACATAGGAGAAATACCCAAACAGTTGACACATCAATAGCTATTTTCTGATATTACAATATCTTACCATAAGAGTTCCTTTGATCCAGTTCTAGAAGAGCATGATTTTCTTTCTGCCATTGGATGCCCCTTGCTATTTCGATCTCCATGAAACTTAACATCATCCCATTTTTCCAGTTGTGTTTGAATGTCTATGAAGGAGATGGGAAAGGGGTAAAAGGACAGTGGAATATGAGATACAGACAGAAGAGAGATCAAGATTAAGAAGTTTTATACAAGTGAACTTCACTCAACTGATGCTCCTAAACCTAAGACCAGTGTTTTAAGGTTGCATGAAAATTAATTAAAACATGTGCAGCTAAATAAAAATGAGACCCATTAAGAAACATTGGTTTACTTATAGTTAAACAATCAAGTTCTTTTACTTGAATTTGTTTCAAGAGCTGTGTGCATTCTGAATTCTGTGTATGAGTCCATGGAACCCCCATGGAATGAACATATGGAGTACTATCCTACCTGCCTCTAGCTAAAGAGGTGACTTTGAGACACTTCTGCATGTTTATAAAAAGAAATTCTGTTTATGCCACCCCTATCAAAATAACACCAGCATTCTTCACAGAGCTAGAACAAACAATCCTAAAATTTGTATGGAACCAGAAAAGACCCCAAATAGCCAAAGCAATCTTAAAAAAGAAAACCAAAGCTGGAGGCAACACAATCCTGAACTTCAAGATGTATTACAAACCTGTAATCATCAAGACAGAATGGTACTGGCACAAAAACACACTCAGATCAATGCAACAGAATACAGAACCCAGAAATGGACCCACAAACGTATGGCTAACTAATCTTTGACAAAGCAGGAAAGAATATCCAATGGAGTAAAGACAATCTCTTCAGCAAATGGTGCTGGGAAAACTTGACAGCGACATGCAGAAAAATGAACCTGGACCACTTTCTTACACCATATGCAAAAATAAACTCAAAATGAATGAAAGACCTAAATGTAAGACAGGAAGCCATCAAAATCCTAGAGGAGAAAGCAGGCAAAAACTTCTTTGACCATGGCCATAGCAACTTCTTACTCAACACATCTCCAGAAGCAAGGGAAACAAAAGCAAAAGTGAACTATTGGGACCTCAACAAAATAAAAAGCTTCTGCACAGTGAAGGAAACAATCAGCAAAACTAAAAGGCAACTGATGAAATGGGAGAAGATATTTGCAAACGACATATCAGACCAAGGGGTAATATCCAAAATCTATAAAGAACTTATCAAACTCAACACCCAAAAAACAAAGAATCCAGTGAAGAAATGGGCAAAGACATGAATAGACACTTCTCCGAAGACATCCAGATGGCTGACAGACACATGAAAAAATGCTCAACATGACTCATCATCAGGAAAATACAAATGGAAACCACAATGAGATACCACTTCACACCTGTCAGAATGGCTAACATTAACAATTCAGGAAAAACAGATGTTGATGAGGATGCAGAGAAAGAGGATCTCTTTTTCACTGCTGGTGGGAATGCAAACTGGTGCAGCCACTCTGGAAAACAGTATGGAGGTTCCTCAAAAAATTAAAAATAGAACTACCCTACCACCCAGCAATTGCACTACTAGGTATTTATCCAAGGGATATAGGTGTGCTGTTTCGAAGGGGCACATGCACCCCCATGTTTATAGTAGCACTATCAACAATAGCCAAAGTATGGAAGGAGCCCAAATATCCGGGAAGATGTGGTATATATATACAATGGAGTATTACTCGGCAATCAAAAAGAATGAAATCTTGCCATTTGCAACTCCGTGGATGGAACTGGAGGGTATTATGCTAAGCGAAATTAGTCAGAGAAAGACAAATATATGACTTCACTCATATGAGGACTTTAAGATAAAAAACAGATGAATTTAAGGGAAGGTAAGCAAAAATAATATAAAAACAGGGAAGGGGACAAAACATAAGAGACTCTTAAATATAGAGATCAAACAGAGGGTTGGTGAAGAGGTTGTGGGAGGGGGGATGGGCTGAATGGGTAAGGGGCATTAAGGAATCTACTCCTGAAATCATTGTTGCACTATATGCTAACTTGGATGTAAATTTAAAAAAAAAGAAATAAATGAAAAAAATGGAAAAAAATCTGTTTAAAGAGATAAGCATCACTTTAAAAAAATTTTTTTTTTAACATTTTTTATTTATTTTTGAGACAGAGAGAGACAGAGCATGAACAGGGGAGGGTCAGAGAGAGAGGGAGACACAGAATCTGAAACAGGCTCCAGGCTCTGAGCTGTCAGCACAGAGCCCGACGCGGGGCTCGAACTCACGAACCGTGAGATCATGACTTGAGCCGAAGTCGGACGCCCAACCGACTGAGCCACCCAGGCGCCCCGAGCCCCACTGTTAAAAGGAGGTGAGAAGAAAGTGGAACACTTTTCACAGGTTTTGTATAAACTGATTAAGTTCATCAAAGGAGTGAATTAATAATGGGAAGAGAAAGTAAAGGTGCAATGGAGAAAGTCAAGAGAATGCTAGAACAATTTTTTCCCCTGTGGTTTAATTCTTACAGTTAAAGAACTTGGCTGGGTTCATTTTCATTAATAAGTGTGTGACTGTAAATAAATCACTTAAACAGCCTTGGGGTCCAGTTTTTTAATTTATAGAAAGATAGGTTTAATTTATAGAAAGATAGGAGGTAGTCAATGTCCTCCATAGTTCTTTAGGTATTTTTATGACTTCTTCACAGAACATCTTCTTAAAAGCAGAGACATAAAAGTCTCATTTTTAAGTTTATTGTGTTATATTGTTATGAACTTAATATATCCTTAAATAAGTGTGTAAATTTCATTTATTCATTTGTACAACTGACTAAACCTAGAACACATGGATAGTGAGGAAGTACTGGAGATACTTATAAAGTTTTTCTCCAAAGACAAAGGCCTCAGAGAGGGACATGGCAGGGGAGAGGGGACATGTTCTGAAATACTTGTCGTTTTTCTTTCTCCTGATAAAGCAGACCTTAATTTGACTGGTTGCATGAGATGAGTTAAGCTTTCCTTTTTCAGGAAGATGTACAGTAGAAAACAGGATGGGCTTTGACGTTAATCAGAACTAGGCTCAAATTCTAGCTCTTTCTTATATTGAGATCTTGGGCAGATTATTTAAATTTGAAAATCTGGTTCCTCACTTATTTCAGAGTTATGATGAATTAATGGGCTAATACATGTAAATCATGCAAGCATAGTCCTGGACATTATAAGCCATCAATAAATGGTAGCTGTTATTATTGTATCAGATACATCCCCATGCATGTTACATGTTCTGGCTGGCTGTTCCTGGACCTTGTGTTAAAGTTGTTTTCTCTCTCTCTCAACTGGCTACCTCCCAATCTAGACTAAATTCTCCTAGAGAGCAAGATTCATGTGTTATTCTTACTTGTAACTCCAATGCCTCATATGGCACCTGCCATCTATCAAGAATTCGACACATGTGGGTTGAATAAATAAATGAATGAATCCACATCAGTTATGCAAAATTGGATGCCCCAACTGCTATTTAATCCAAGAACAAAAGTGTGTGCTGCCCATTTCCTACATGGAATTAATCTTTTCTACTCCTTTCCCATGGTTTTAATGTCATTTGTGGAATTTCCTTGTATTCAGGCAGGGGCAAGCAGCAGGCGACACATGCTATTACCTTACCTAAATCTAAGGATGAAGTCTCTGGGCCTCGGAGAGGCTGGCCTCTCTGCTCAGCATCCGCACTGATGAGTTCAGATCCATCAGCCTTTTTCTTGAGGGATGAGGTTTTCGATGAGGCCTCCAACTTCTTGGCTTTGGTTTGGGTTTGAGAGACGGGTTCACTCAGGTCAAGGAGATCTAAGCCTGTGGTCAATACTATCAAAGATGGAAGAGGTTAAGATAAGCCCACTCACTGCTCTGAAGTTATTTTTAAAAATAGGATTCAGTTGGGTGCAGAAGAATATTGTGGTCAGAAGTATGAAATTAAGTTAGATGACTGTTGATTTGTAAAGATGGTCTGTGTTTAGACTGGAAAGTTTGCTGTGTGTTCTCCTTTACTTGGCACAGTACAAACCCACAAAATAGGACTTAGACCAGCTTTACCAGGGATGAAAGTTTGCAAAACAGTTATGAGGAAGATTTGGAAAACTTTTTAAATGTCTTTGTGTTTAAACTTCAAACTACTAAAGCATATAGGATATAAAGGAATGCTATTAATCACTTTTTATTTAATTAAGCAGTTCAATCAGAGAACGGCTTGCTGTTTGGGCTCACACTAGAGAAGTATCTTACAATCCATAGTTGATGAATAGGAACACATGTCATGCCTTTGCTGTTTAATATGCAAATTTAAATTTCAACATAACAAGGCATAGAAGGGCTACACTTTAACTTCCCAGCAGGTTGATTACATTGTATTAAATACTCTAATGAAGACAGAAATAATCATTTGTTCAGATGCAAACTAGGCAAATGAGAATTAAAAAGGCAAGCTTTGTGACTCTTCATCCTCCTCTCTCTTACACGGCAAGTAACCAGGGTTTGAGTAGCTCATTGTGAGAAATGGAAAATTACAATTAGGGAAGGTCCCTCCAGTCCTGCCTCTCTACCAGCTCAAGTACCGGAAGAGGCTGACTTCTGGCCTGGAATCACTTTACCCCCAGCTAGTTTAGGAAAGTCATCAAAGTGACAGAGAAATCCTTGTGTTAGCCCTTTCTGGCACTGTCTACAACCAAGACTGAACCACTCCTTTTCTTTGATCTCCCAGCAGGTCCTCCTGGTAGGGAATGCATTTTTGTGGATATCTCAACATTCTTCCATCTGCTCCCCCCTTGCACTCAAGGTGGGTCAGACCTCAGTTGAACTCACAACCTGGGTTTCTTTAGTACCACTGTCCTCATGAGCTAACCACCCCTATAGCGTCCTTAGGATAGTTTGTCAAGCTGTATTCTCAATACAGAATTGAGAAATTCTCAGTTTCTGATTTCAATTACAAATCACAGTGATGGGATGTTAATGGTGAAGTGGAAAGACCTGACTCTACCACTGCTTAGCTGTGTGACTTGGAGTAAGTTTCTTGACTTCTCTGAGCTTCAGTTTCCTCCTCTGAAAAATGCAGAATTAATAAGTCTATCTTTTAGATAAGATGTGAAGATTAACTCATCTAATTTGTATATTGAATATGTGAAGTGCTAGGCATACAATAGGTACTCAACAAATGTTATTTCCGTTCTTTGGTGGCCAATTTGTGATGCTTTTCTTTTTGTTAATCTCCTCCTATTCTCCCTGTTGTTTTTCTATTTTGGGCAAGAAGCAGATCCATACGCTGACAGAAAGGGGGAACATCACTGGGAATAAAACAGAGAATGAGACAAAGATATTGGTTACAGAGGATGCTATGAAGTAAATTTATCATAAAATGGCCTGAGAGCATCAGCTTATCTCCTCTGAGTCTTCCGGAGGAGATGGGAACCCCCTTCCAATGCTAAGATGCTCTGAAATATGAGGAGTGTTATGTGGCTAGCAAGAACCTCAACGTGAGGAGAAAGAAGTGGCGTTTAGAGGTAAGCCGCCTGGCTTGGTGTCTCAAATTTAAACATGGCAAGTGGCCAACATAGACTAGGATGTAACACATTTCATATTCTTTGAATGTTTAAACAGAAATTTCCAGGCCACTATTATGTTGGCAGAGATTCTAGGCCTACCAAAATTTCCTTATAACAGAAGGAAGGAAGTGGGTAACAGTCTCGGGAATGCCATATATGTCTTTTTACTAATTGTACAAACAATTAGGAATTAGTCACTTGTTCCTACACTTCTTTTAGCAGTAAATTATATAGGACTTGTCTACTTGTATATAGGAAGTATATTTATTACGGAATAATAACTGATGGAGTATTAATTTAATTCTATATCTGCTTCTCACCATTCAGAACAAATGAATTACTAAAAGAGTGAACCGCAACTTCAAACTTCTCTCAGTAACATTCTTTCCCTCTCCAAACTGGCCTGAGCACTTCCTGTGTTGGTTCTGAGCTCTGTGTTCCTTTGTTCTTTTCCCAGCAAACATGAAACAAATGCTTGGCACACACAAAAGGCCTTATTTGTTACCCACTTGATGAAGGGGGTGGCTTGGAGGTTGAATGGTAAGCTTTGAAGCTGAGAGAGTCCCTGGGGACTACAATTTCAAAAGCATACAAGGATGGATGCAGCCTTTTGCTTTCTGGAGGAAGACAAATGCATTTTAGCAAGTGTGTGTGTGTGTGTGTGTACGTGTGTGTGAGTGTGTTGCATGCACATGCACTTTAGTTAATAGTTTTGAAATAAGGGTCTCACTGTTCCATCTGGGCTTCGAAGGAGGCATACCTTGGCATGGAAGGGGGTATTGTTCTGCTGATTTTTGTAACCGGATTTTAAAGATTCTCTTAGACACATTAAAGTTTGAGTTCCAGAATCTGTGTGTCTAAATGAAGATAACCACCTCTTACAGTGGATGTGAAAATGTGTGTATATGTTTATGTGTGTGTGTGAGAGAGAGAGAGAGAGAGAGAGAGAGAGAGAGAGAAACTAATAGACTTAAAAATGCTACGTTGCTGGCTTTGGAGATGGAGGAAGTGGCCACAAGCGAAGGGATTCCAGGTACTTCCAGAAGCTGGAAAAGGCAGGGAGACAAATTCTCCTTTAGAGCCTCCAGAAGGAATGTGGCTCTGCCGACACCTTGATTTTAGGACTGCTGACTGACAGAATTATAGGACAATAAACTGGTGTTGTTTTAAAGCAACTGAATTTGTGGTAATTTGTTACAGCAGCAATAGGAAACTAATACAGCTTGTAGATCAGTGTCCATGCCAGGATGCAAACACAGGCCCTGTCACTCCCAAGCATGTGTTTGTTACCACTCCTCACTACACTTTATCTGAACCTGGAAGAAATATTGGTGCGGCTTTGATTATTTTTTTGGTTATTCCCAATCTGGCAGTTTGGGTAGTCTGAGGCAGAATTTAAATAGTTGGTAATCTCAAAAACTGCTTTTAAAAAAAATTTTTTTACACTTATTTATTTTTGAGAGACAGAGACAGGCAGCATGAGCAGGGGAGGGGCAAAGAGAGAGGGAGACACAGAATCAGAAGCAAGGTCCAGGCTCTGAGCTGTCAGCACAGAGCCCAATGCGAGGCTCGAACCCACTAACTGTGAGATCGTGACCTGAGCCGAAGTTGGATGCTTAACCGACTGAGCCACCCAGGCACCCCTACTTCTTCTTTTTTAAATCACCTAGTTTCATTGGATAGAATTTCCTGAAGATGAAAGCTGTAAGATGCTATGTAAGTACTTGTTTCCATTTATCTCAAGGATACCTAATTGAAGATCACAACATATTGAACTGCAAGGCTCCTACAGGGCACTGAAGATGTTTATGAATGCTAGATTACTTGGGCTGTGGGAGGTGAGGCTGCTTAAAACAGTTAGAATGAAATAGCACCTATTATGAAGCTCTGATTTGATACTTTGATGGTAAGCACAATGCTATTTACACCACTACAGTATAATGAGGCTCAGATTTCTAGTGTATTTCTCTTAAGGAATAAATCTACATGGAGTGGTTAGAGAGAGCAGATCATGAAACAACCCTGACTGGTGCGGCCACAGAATGTGCCACAAGGAGCTGATGAGATCTCTGTTCTGTTTTGTAAGCTACGCAGTTATTCTAGAAACATGGTATTCTTTAGTATAGTGGCTACAAAGCAAAGTCCTTTAGGAATAATTTTGCCAGTGACGTCAAATAGATAAAATGGACTTAAATAATTCAACAAATTTTTGCTTATTTTATCTGAATATGTAATTAGAGCTACTTTCTACATTTCTAAGTTCTCTCAAGAGGCATGCCATTGGGTTCACAGCTACTTGGGCTTCAGAGAAATGTATTTTGTAAATATTACACTAACTTTGCAATTAAAATATTTAATTGGGTGGCTGTGACATGAGTGTGAACTTTAAGGGTGGCTCTTCCCTTATACATATGGGTCACTTATACAGGTACACAGGTCCCATATAAGGAGTTGAAATTATTTTTTTTAAATCATGAAAAATGTTTCTTCTATCGTATCCAACTAATGGCTCAAGTTTGGGGATAAAATTTTTTTAGATTATGCACATTGATAAATGCAAACCAAGGATCCCCTGTTTTTCTTGGTCTTTAGAAAAGAATCTTTCCTGCACTTTGACATATGTTAGGTTTTTTGGGAGATTATAGACCAACAAGTTATTTTTGCAAATTTTAGAGTAAATAGTTGTTCTATAATGTAATCATGATCTTAAAATATCCATTGTCTAGTTACTTTCTGAACATTTGATATTTGCATCTGTGACAATATGTATTTATTTGTCATTTTAAAATCAAGGATATTAGTAATGATCTTACCTTACCTACCATGTAGGGATACAGTTTGAGAGGGTCAAGGAATTAGATACCATCTAGATTACAGATGAATTAAAGATAATTTGGGGTATTAATGACAACAAAATTAAAAACATCTTTATTTGATCAGCTTGATATTATCATTATTGGATGACAAAAAGTTAATCCTAAACAAGCAGAACAAGTAGAAACAAGCAGAAAGTAAAAAAGATAACTCAATGCTTTAGAAAAAGATTATAACTTAGAACTTCTATGAGACAGAAGACTGACATGTTCTTTTAAGATCAGTAGAGAAAAAAATCCTATCATTTGAGTGACATTTGGAAGAAATAAATATTTCCTATATTGTTTATTTTATGCTAATTTATATAAGAACTATGTTCTTTAAATATTTAAGTAAATGTCAAGGTGGTGGCACACTTTATTTTTTATTGGAAGAAAATGTCAGGTATAAGTGACTCTCTTAGTCTTCTTGACGGACTTGGTATAAACTAGAAGCAGGTTTTCTTCCATATTTTACTCCAAGATTGTTTAATATCCATTCCTTAAGCATCAAGATATACATAATACCTGGGGTGTAACAGACAATGTTCAAACACTGTCCTGATTTGTCAATGTACTTTCATAGTATTCTATAAAATAACAATATTCTATTTCAAATTATTTTTTTATTAAAAATTTAGACAGAAAATAGTAACTATATATTTTCCCCAGAAACCTTAGCTATAAAATTATTGGACCACGTTGGAATTCTTTCCAAAGTGTTTGTATGCTAAAATTTTTCCTGTTTAGAGATGTATAATAATGTTCCATATTGAGGTATCAATAGTAGGTTCTATAACATTTAAGAAAAAAGTGTATTTCTTAGGCATTAAAAAAAATACGGAGTTTCCTCCTTGAGATATACTTTTAAGATTAAAAAAACACACTATCAAATAAGAGTATTCCTTCAGGATAAAAATCTGTGTGACCCAGATGCACTGAGTGATGAGGACAAGAGAAGAAAACCTCACAATCTCAAAATACCATTATTCTTGAACCCCTACTTTGGAGGGTGCCGTGGATTGAACTGTGTCCCCGTAAAAAAACTCATACGTTGAAGTCTTAACCCCTAGTGCCTTGGAATGTGACTTTATTTGGAAATAGGGTTGTTGGAAATATAATTAGTTAAGATGAGTCATATTGTAGTAGAAGAGGTGCTGAATCCAATATGGCTGGTGTTCTTATGAAAAAGGGAAATTTGGATACAGAGACAGACACAAACACAGGAAGACATGCACATAGGAAGAATGTCATGTGAAGATTACAGTTATGCTGTCACAAGCCAATGAACTATCAGCAAAGGAAAGTTTTTTCCTTTCTGTCCTTCCCAGGACAGTTTCTTCCTGGGCACATTTAGAGAGAGAGTGGCCCTGCTGATACCTTAATTTTGGTCTTCTAGTTCCCAGAATTACAAAACAATAAATTTCTGTTGTTCAATCCACTCAATTTGTGGTATCTTGTCATGAAAATCTAGAAAACGTATACAGAAGGCAATATTGTAGTATTGCAATCGTAAGAAATTACATCTTCTTTTGAATTTTTTCTCCAGTATTTCATATATCTCTTTCATATGTTGGAAAAATCAAAGTGAAAGTGCCTTTTGAATCAAGTATTATGTTGCTGTCTCTGGTGGGCCCTTCCTAAGTGACTTAATTTTAGCATTAGTGGGAGTTGGAAAGTGCATAAGGTACTGGAATCAAGATCTGAGAACTCTATCCTTTGCAGATTTTTTTTTTTTTTTTAGAACAATGGGAACTTCTCAGTGCATCCAATTCTCATGGATTTTCCTGAAATGAGAGACACAAAGCTCCTCTCCAGTTTTGGAGGAATGAGCTCTAGTTTCATAGATAAGAAGGATAAATTTGATCAGGTAAAATCTGAACTTATTAATTTCCTGCTTAAATGTACCAAGTATAATTTTATTTGCTTGATTACTCAAAGTGATAGTTGAATTTAGAAAATGATTGCTTTGGTGTGATATAAAGAAAGTTAATGCATTTGAACAGAGAAGCATCGGGTATACTGTTTTCCTAACCTGATACCTAACAGTAATGGTAACATCTGTTAGAGCTTACATGGTATTAAGCTCTTACGTAGATTGCTTCATTTAATCTTCCCAAGTAACCTATGAGATGTTACCATTATAGATGAGGAAACAGACTTAGTTAAGCAACTTTCCCAAGGACAAGAGCTGCTAAGTGGCACAGCTGGGTTTTGACATTGTGAACTGCGACTCCAGACACTGTAGACTATACTCCTGCATAAAGCTTCTATCTTGTGTTAACTTTTGCCGTTGTAATTTTTAGCATTTAAAAACCCCACAATTTCCTTCACTCGTGATTTTTTTTCACTTACCTAAAAGTATAATGAAAATATACTAGGAAACAGCAAGCTGAGGACATGATGGGGAAATGGATGCATTTAACAGGGCAGCACGTAACTGTTCTCTCCTTTCTCCATTAAATTCTTTCCTGCAATCTAACATAGCCTTTGTTCTTTGATTCTGAACATCATTTTTTCATCCTTAGTTGAACAAGATGCCTTTGAATGTGAGTGGTGACTGAATAAAATCAATGCAGAAAGGCTGTCTCTGATACAGAAGGTGAAAAGTAGCTTTTGCGTCACATCTTATGTAGCTCCCTCGGGGTGGGCCCTAACTAAGTGACTTAGTTTTAGCATCAGTGAAAATTGGCAAATGCAGAGGGTACTAGAGGAGATGTGATTCATACCAGTGGGATCCTGCATCCACTCATTGGATGAATACTTATTAGTGCCTATATGTATGTGCCTACACAGATGATAGTTCACTGTTTGGGTATGTTTTAATTCCAGAAGAATATGCAAAGAAATCATTGTAAGAGGAAACAAGTAACACATTTACATGACAGAAAAATGAAATCGGCTCTTCAACATTTCAAGTCTCGAGGACTTTTAATTTTGTCATTTCAATCCACTTGCAGGGGCTGCCTACATTTTTGGACTTTTGTCATACAAAATATTTCCAGCCACAACTTTAAAAACTTACTCTGAAATAGATGCTTTTGTTTTAAAGATTCCTTGTAATGTGACTTGAGATGCAAAGATGTAAATCTGCACAGAAAAGATTCATTTGCTAATA
This sequence comes from Felis catus, assembly GCF_018350175.1. NCBI lineage: Eukaryota > Metazoa > Chordata > Mammalia > Carnivora > Felidae > Felis > Felis catus. The sequence goes on along the minus strand of NC_058376.1, from coordinate 86,901,016 downwards.
TTCAGCAAAATTGGTTGGGTAATATACATTGCAGTTTCTTTTATATTACAGAGTGATTTACCATTTTATGTTGAATAGTATATATTCTAAGCTTTCATTGGTTGCAAACATTATTCTACTTAAAATGCATTATAGAAATAAAATATGCATTTCACTATAGTGAAAATTAGCTCTACTTGAGGATCAGTTAAAAGTGAAAGAATTACCGGCTGTGTTGGACGTTACTGGCCTTGCTATTGCCTCCGATTTGGTTTCGCAAAGAAAGTCATCGATGGAGGGACTCAAGAGGGGTCTGCTTTCTTGCTGTTCATTCACCAGCTGAGAACAGATGAACACAGGTATCAAAGGGCTTTGTTACACTGCAGAATCAGATGAATTAAAATGCAGCCTTGCAACAAAATGAGAATAGCAAGCTTATAAATAAATAAATAAGTAAATAAATAAATAAATAGGTAAGGGCAAGAAAGAAAAAAGATATCAAGGGATGGGGAATGAGCCTTTTAGCACTGTCAACATATGTTGGATGCAGCCAATTTCAGTTTTTAAAGCTCAAGCCTTTTTTTTTCTCCTAGTACTGTTTAGAATTCTAATTTCAATATGTGGAAAATGACACTTAATGAATCACAGTCCCTAAGGACCAATCCCACTCTTCACTTGGACAAAACACTACTGAGACCTGATATACTGGCCCCAGACATTGAGGTGACACATTCTGTTTAGGATGGGCCATCAGTATTATGTGATAAACACACAGAGATCTGTATGTGTGTGGATAAAAGTTCTTTTCTCTCTCTCTAAAAAAAACTCAAGACATCTATGGGCACATATCCTTCTTACATTTCCTTGGGATGCTTTTGTAGAGCATAACAAACATTATTTTGGGAGAGTAGAAAATATTGTTATATTAACTATATAGGTATCCAGTGGATATGTTTCTGAAAATCTATATGTAAAATAGATTTCTGTCAATTCAATTGTATTTTCCCATTGGCTTGTTCTCTAATTTTAGAAATCCTTCAGTTTGATTTTTAGTTGGTCTCTAATTAGCAGTGGCAGCCAATTATTAACTTTCAGTTATTCAGCACCTCTTAGAATCCAGACTTCCTTAAGTTCTGCTTCCATGGTTAAGGGAAGAAATATAATCATGACATTAAAGTGGTTAATTCCTAAATTAACTGTTTTCGTTTTTCAGGAGTTTTTATATTGGCCTATCTTAAAATGGACATAACCATCCAGTTTTCTACTTAAGAAAAAGATGTGCCTAAAACCTCTAGATTTTTAAATACTGATTTGCAAGTCTGCATTTTCAGAGACACATGAAACAAAGATGAAGTCTTATTTTCTTTATTTTTTTTTCTTCATTTTGGATATAAATTCCTTTGTAAACAGGGACTAATAATAATTCTTATATCACAGCTCTGTGAGTAAATGTGTGAAATGGGCCTGGATTAACTATGGTTTTAGAAGACCAGGGTGTTAGATTTCTGTAGGTACTTTTAGATATAAACATTAAAAATTATAGTCTTAATTTGATAAAAGTATTTCTAGAAAGGCTTTTGTCCACATAAAAATGTCTGAATGGAAAAACAAAGGAAAAGGCAGTTGAGAGGGCTTATCCTTTTAGGTAAGTCTATCTATCAAAGATAATATTTTTTTGGAGCCTCTCTCTTCATGAAACTTCAGACTTATTTTCTGGAGAAAGTATTTCTAGCATTCTCAGACTTTTCTCAACATAGGAAGAAAGAAATACCAAAGAGGAGGCTGTTCAGAGAGACCCTATGGCGTCCAGGACTGAGGTATGGCTTCTCCTCTGCCTCATAAGGTCTGTGTTTCTTCCACATCTACTGTCTTGTTTCTGAGCACACATCAAACCCAGACTGATGGAGTTGTTACATCTGCCTAATTTCCATAACTGAGCTGTTCCTGTGGCTTTCTTGCATAGATACAAATCAAAAAGGAAATAACAAACTACTTTCTGAGTCTGTGTTTTTCAAAATGGGGCACAGTTTAACTGTTGGGAAATTCTGGGGGTGGAGTGGGCGATGGTGGCAGGTCTCTGGGGTGAAGAGGACAAAGGGCCAGATTTCAGATATCATGGGAAGGTAATTTAGGAATTGAAAGTTTTTTGGTTTTGATGGAGATAGGGAAGATGAAACAAGAAATATCATGAAATCTTTTCTTATAAGTTCTGAGGTCAGAGGCTATGTCTTACTCATACTTATATCCTTCACTACTTCTAATAGAATGTTTTCATGTACGAGGGGATCAATAAATGCCTACCAAATGGGACAGTGATTTTGCAGAAACTGAGGATGTAAAAATATCTACCTCAAACTGTCCAATTCTGAACTGCGTCCTCAGTTGGATGAATTTGGGAATCATTATTTTAGCCATACTAAGTCCTATTTTATTTGTATTTGTATAAATAAGAATAGCTTCTCATATGCCCCCTCCTCATTTTCAAACAAATTTATGGTTTTCCTATGGTGACCTGAGAATAAATCTTTTAGGTCCTAAAGGAAACTTGCAAAATGAACTGAATCTCCCAAAGAGTTCCTCTAAACTTTGCTTCCAAATTGTAGACTAATCTATTCTCTCCTTATTCATTGGTAGGATGACTTATTGACTTTCTCTTAGAGTTACTTCCTTCAGTTGGAAAATACTTTATGAACTTACCTCATTTCATCATTTGAGTACAGAGTATATTGATGTCAAAAAATAATAAAAGGTGAGTCAAAAGATTTCCATTTTTTAAAATAATTGAGTTAAAGTAATTGCAATTTGGATTAATCAGATGATCAGATCTGAGTTAAAATGACCCACTACATTAGTTTTTAGGGCCTTTGTCTTCTTACTTTGTTTACATTTAAAATTTTCATTTCTTATTCTCCTTTGTTTCTCTTCTCAATATTTAAAACACTTCAAAGCCTTTCTAATGGTCAGAGATTCTTACTTCTCTTTCAGGATCCCATTACTGGCACATTGTCTGGGAACCTTCTTCAGCACTAGGCAGTGAGTGTCTTCTTAGAGCATCTCCTTCTTGCCATGTTTTACCCAGTCTTATAACTTTAGTTTCACCTGTTTTTTCCCCTACTAGACTATGACCTCTTTGAGGCTAGAGACCTTATCCAAGTAACTTTTGTATCTCATAGCAGCAGTTTAATAAACATTGACTGATTTACAGTCTAACTGAATGGTGAATTGTACAAAAGAATGATTACGTGGGCATCCCCAATTTCATACTGGGTTTGATCAACTCACAGACAGGCCAGTGGTCCTCAGAAATGTTTACCAAGTTCCTGGCAGGCTTTAAACCATTGAATCTAAGTCCATTTTCTCCCTGGGTCATGCCATTTAAATGTTTGGAAACTTAAAGTTATCTAAAGGTTCATTTCTAAATGCAAGGCTTTTACCAAACAGTCAAGAATGCAAAGCTTGAATGCCTAATGAGAAAAATAAGGGCATAGGCCTGCCCCATGCCATTCTTGGAAGAAGGACATGGCCCAGTGCAAATGGGAGGCCAGTGATACTTCAAGAAAACATTACTACCTCACTTAGGAATTTATTTATTTATTTTATTTTATATTTTATATTTTATATTTTATTTTATTATTTTATTTATTTTTTGAGAGAGTGAGAGAGAGAAAGCAGGGGAGGGGTAGAGGGAGAGAGAGAATCTTAAGCAGGCTCCACCCATGGAGCTGGAAGCAGGACTCGATCTCACAATTGTGAGATCACGATCTGAGTCGAAATCAAGAGTCGGGCTCTTAAACCGACTGAGCCACCCAGGCGCCCCTCACTCAGGGATTTTAATTCAGAGATTCAAATTTGAAGATTTTGAGGGAGAACCTTACATGGCCAATGGACATAGAAACAAAAGGAAAGAGCAGAAGTAAGAAAGCTGTGCACTTACATGTAGGGGTTTCCTTGCCACCCAGAATTCACAAAGACTATTGCACATTTCTACTTTCCTTGTAATCATAGGTTGTGAATGAAATATTCTGCCAAATGCCTTCAATTAACTTATGACTTAGACTGGTCAGTTGATGTGGCAACTATTAACCCCCACAGGATCAAATTGGTTCTTACTTTACATCCAGTGTTTAGTATTGCACGGAATGCAGACAATAATATCAGCTTTAATAAATTATTGCCTCTTGGAAAACTTTATCTAAAAATGCATTTGCCTTAGTTCAACTTGATTTCTCTAATTTCAGTGTTAACAATTAAATTATTATGTAGTCTAAGCTACAGGGGAATGTTTAACCAAGATGAAAGTAGAGTATTTTGCTTTTAAATACTGCCTGTTACTTAAGCTCCAGTGTATGTTTATATTGTTTGTTTTGTGACTTAAATATGTTTATTTATCTTTGAACAATACATTGCTTAGGTATTTCATTAAAAAGTACAGAGCTAAATAAAGGTTTGTAATAACTTATATCACCAAGAATTAACACCAGACCAAAATACATTTTACAATGTCTGTAAAGGATAATAATCCATTATTCCATAATTTTTACACTTCAGATTGTTGATCTCAAACTGTTGTTTTAGTTTAAAGTAAAATATTCTTTTTATTTTTAAACACTTTAGTACTTAATAATTTTAAAAGTTCAAAAGTTAAAGTTAATAAGTTAAAAAACAGTTTACAAGTATCTCATATTTGAACTGTTAATTTAAAAAGTTTGTAATAATATACCATGTATCTTACCTCATCTAAATAAAATTGAAAAATTTAAGATTGTTTTGTTTTATATAAAAACATAAATATGATTTTAATAAGTATATCTGTGCATTTTGAAAATTCATTTATTATTTGTGACATTGTTGATGCAAAGTATGTGTCATTTTAAAATAGGTTTTCTTTCATAATTTCATAATTGAACTACTTGTTTATGGCTTTATTAGTCCTATGCAAGTTTAGAAATTTGTGTGGTGCCCATCAAAATAGTGACCATGTCAAAACTAAGTTAACTGACTCAATCCACTGAAACCCCAAGACAACTAATTAAATCATTAGGATGCATCCTTTAAATATTTAGACTTTGAGAGTTTTGTCATGGTAACTCTGACACCCGACCAAAGTAATTTCTTGTGAGCTAGCAATCGTACTAATAGTTCTGCTCTGCCTCCTCCCCCCACCGCAGTAAAGGATAACCATGTAATAACTTGCAACTCTTTGACTTGATCTAAATGTCAACCAACTGACTATATTTTCCTGACAGGATAGTTAGACTTAAACAATGTGAATCTGTTCATGGGGAAATGAATAGATATTACTGTTTACAGCTTGGGTAGTCCTAACATTGAGGCAGGCAGGAGAACATAAAGCAATTATTTCAAGTTGGTAATAGAAACCCAAACAATGCTATATTTAGCAGCCTTGAGAACATTTTTTCCAATCAAGGACATTATTCTTTTTATGTTTATAAGACACAAAAATAATATCAGTATCTAGGTATCAGGAGTGGGGACAGATAGAAAAACAAGGGTTGAGTTTGCGAAAAAAAAAAAAAAAAAAGAAGAAAAAATTCCCTTAGCAAGAAGAGATCTGAAACACACACTTTTCAGATATTATACTCTATAGATATCTTGCTTAAAAAAGTGCTATGGGATGTGGTTAAAATGGAAATTTCTGATGGTTCCTTATGAGAAAAAATATTTGCTAACAATTTCATTTTCATAAAGAATAATAATTTTTTCTATGATATAAGCAATCTTTTGGCACATAGTTGTTTCTTCTTCCTCAAATTGGATTAATTTATACTATTACAGTCTAGAGGAGTGCTGTGCAATAGAAATACAATGAGAACTTGCTAATTAAAAATTTTCTGGTAGCCGCTTTTAAAACATTGAAAATAAACAGGAAATAAATTTAATAATATATTTTATTTAGCCCAATGTATCCAAAAAATGATCATTTCAACGTGTAATCAACATAAACATTATTAATGCGACAGTTTATATTACTTTTCTTTGAATAAAATCTTCAAAATCTGGTGTGTATTTTATACTTTTAGCACATCTCGATTATGGGTAGTCACAAAACACCCAATAGCCACACATGGCTAGTGGCTACTGTATTGGACAGCACAGGTCTAGAGAAACTCTTTCCCTCAAAGACTTGAGGACGTACTGTTTTTCCTTCAAACCTTTCATCAATGCACACTTGTTTACATACTGCTTGACTTCAAGTGTTAGTCTAGGACAGCATGAATCTGAGCTTCTATGAAGTGCTTAACATATTGTTTGCTAATACAGAATTAATAATGAAAGTAAACAAAAAGAGGAATTCTCAGAGGGCCTAGCAATTTCTGAATTCGGGTCATCTGGCCAACTCTCACGTTTTAGTTCAATTTGTTCAGTGTACTATAAATGACTTCACTGGATTATGTTTGGTTAAATCTCTCTAAAAGTGATTGTAATAATCACAAAATACAAAAAATGCTGCAATAAAAGCTATTCTACACTTACAACCTGTTGACTGAACAGTCAGTAAACAAGTTAGGACTCAGTGTTTCAAGAACTTATTTTGTACTTTATCAATTATGGTTATTCTAAGGACATTATCGAGAGAGCAGCAATTAGTTTCAGACACATCTGGAATCTATGAATGGGCAGCTGGCATTGACATACCAGTGATGAAGATGAGTCAATGTAGTCAGTAGTATGTAGCGCTATGTCAGAAGGGGCTATACAGGAGATGCTTGGACAGACATATTTCAAGACACTAATACATTCACACAGGATAACAAGTAAGAATGTGGTATGGTACACGGATTGGATGCTATGGTTGCTATGAGAAGTACTCACTTTTTCAGATCATTCTGCTGCTTTTTGGCTTGTGCACGCCACTGGTGCATAGCAGGGAAGAAGCCACTTGTGTATAGTGGAAAAAGTATGTCAACTAATAAAGCTGTATTTGACTGAGAAATAATTGTATCATAGCTGTCACTAAATTAATTCCATAAAATTATCATCACAACAGATGCATTACGTTTTATGAATCAGAACTGTTTGCTGATTCATAAACTAGCCAGTATGCAACAAGAATATGATGCACCAAAGAAAGCATTACATAATCTTCATGCAGTAAAATTGTAACTAGAACCTCAAAAACAGTTAATGAAACATTAGACAGGGATTAAAGAAGGAACTTGCTACACACAAATGTTCTGAATATGAAAAAATGGTAATCACAATTTCTTTTCTAAATTAAAAAAATAAAAAATGTATTTTGTGTTAAATTTTAAATTCAAGTGTAGGTTATAATGGTAATTTTGGACCTTTGAAAGGGATTACTGGAAAGCACATAGCATTGCATGGTTTGGGGGAAAGAATCTTAGGTCCTGGGGCCTGTCCTAACTTGTGATAATCTGAAATGATATTGTAGTACGACTATGCCAATGGCAAATCTGGATAGGTCTTCTACTGATGAATATGGCTCTGTCGTTAGCCAAGAACTCCCAACTAGTTCTCACCTCCCTTAGCATTTACCTGAGGAACTCTGAGCTGCGTATTTTGGACATGGATCCTACAAAGGGTAGGAGATCAATGTAAAACTGTACATGTTTTACTATGTAAATTAAGTAAAGAATGGAGACGTTGGTAAATATAAAGCATATTTCTTTGTAACTACCACTATGTGTGACTGGGAAGAAGCATCTCTTCTTTATGGGTAAAAATCTCACAATATAAAATTTAACCCAAAGTCCTAGGAATCTTTAATAATTTTTTTTATTATTCAATTTTGATTGTTGTATGTTGTTATGATTTCCATTACTTACAACGCAGTGTTTAGAATAAAATAAAACCACACATGTTGGCAGCAGCTGGGGATGTGATCTGATGATATTCTAAAAATAAGTTGCCATAATTTAGCTTTTGATATAAATGCCTTTCATGAGGACTGTAAATGGACATGTTTCTAATTCTAGACATGTTCATATAATTGGAACTGAATCACTGCATTTACTATTGCATTACAGAAAAAAAGAAATGTTTAAGATAACAATCTAATCTAAATTATAAGATAAATGCAAGTAAAAATATTTTTCATTTAAAAATTTAAAACTGATAGTTCCACAGAGTGGTGATGAGTATACTATACATATTTATGTGGATTTTACAGGGTGTTTCAAAAGTCCCTGAGGACATACAGGATTCACAGTCTCAGCGTGTCTTTGCATACAAATGCAAACTTTTTTCTATACTTGTAATAATAAATGCTGAAAATGGCTCTCATGTGTGTATAATAGAGATGATATTTTTGTTTTCAAGGTCACTAAGTACAAGAAAGGTCACAAATGCCATTTTCTGCATGAGGACTCAGGGACTTCTGGCTCATTCCTGTAAATTAGGTATCCACATAAATATGTATAGACATATATGTAGTATGCATAGTCACAACATAAATATATTTAACATTTAAGAAAATTTAGATATTCTACTGGTAAACTGACATATGTATACAATAGAACTTGTATTTATTCACAGGAATTTGATTTTTTTTTTTTTTTTGGTTGTTGTTCAAATGTACCATTAGCTTAATTGTTATTTCTTTCCCAAAGTTGTTAACAAGATTCCTTTATAAAGAAGCAACATGGTTTACTTGCACATACATTTTTTTAAAACTAAAGTTGAGTAATGAACATTAATATCCACAAATGACTAAATGATGGAATTTTCCTTTTTTAGCAATTTTGGTTTTCATTTTATATTGTATAATTATTTCATTGAAACTGTGTTTTTTAAAAATTGGTTCAAGTTAATGTTTTTTTTTTTTTTTTTCTTTTTGCTAGTTAGAAATCACAATGTCTGATAGATTAACATATGTCAGCTTCCTACAGGAACCCTATGGGTCTGCCCACCTGTGATGTCATAGTAAGGAGGGGCTTTTCTTCAGCAGACTCCTCCCTCGGTATCTCCTTCATCACCATGGCAACAGCCTTATCTGCCGCCCTAGAGCCTTTTCCCTATAACAGTGAAATCAACAATGACTTGTGTCAGGAGAAATCTTTAAGTTATTATTACAAGATATTCTAATGTTTAAAGAGCAATCCAACATAAATGAAGAGGTAGGCTGCTGCAAGTGAATCTTGAGGCTTTTGGCTGAGGAGAAAACACACAAAATCTGAAAAAAGATTATTTGTGAACTTTTAGTTACCTACTTTTTCACCTTTACAGCTGACATATTTAATTTTAACATAGTATTTTATATGTATAATATTTTTTAAAGCAATTTGCATGGCATGAACATAATTTTTATAGTATTGATTTAAAAACACTATGGATTGTCTATTATGTTAATTTACAAATTGTTCCTATAACATTCTTAAATGTTTTGAATGACAGAGTCTGCATCTGAGATCGGGATTAGGATCAGTGTCTGACTCCCACAGAGGGGTTTTGCTGGGTGGTCCCTGGAGTCTGTCATTTTTTATTGGATTGGGCATAAAAAGAGTAAAAGTGTCATAAAACTTCTAAAAATTCTTCAGTGGCTTAACATCACAGAAATTCACCCAGCTTGTGTATTTCGTGGAGATAATATGACCTTGGTGAAAAAAGTCTGCAATTCTCAATGTTTTTGAGATTGAAGAATTTTAATGGAAGTTTAGAAATGTCTTTTAATTGGAGAATCCCATAAATCTAGGTGTAAATAAAGGATGGTTGATAACTGAGGCACTGATATGTGTGTGTGTGTGTGTGTGTGTGTGTGTGTGTGTGTGTATATCCCCACATTTTTTGTTTCCCACAAGCAGAATTTGGGACTGTAAAGGGGTATACTGGCTTCCTGTCATTTTAGTTTACCAGACTATTAAGTTTTTGTGAGTAGATATGGCATAATGGAAAAAAACAAAACAAAATATCACCTTCCCAACCCAATTAGAAACATCTTATACTATGTAAAAATTAAATAATCTCTAACCATTTTAAAAACAAAACGTCCATTTTCTCAGGTCTCTGGGCAAAGCTTCCCTAGAGAAAATAATTTTATACTAAGAGCACATATGAATATCTGTGCTGTAAATCTACTTAAAATACAAATGTAGCATATAGAGATATCATAGGCAAAGATACAAAAATGAACATATGGGGGTTTGTTATCTGAAAGGTAATTAAGAGCTAGGGTCAATAATAACTCCAGAGGTTGATAAATCTTGATAGTTTCCATGCAGCAAAAAAGGATGGAAGTGCATTATTATCTTGGGCTTGCAAGAGGGCTTTTAAGTATTTAGAAGGTAGGTTTACTCTAGGAAGCAAAACTGTCTATTTTCTCAGGCATTGCTTCTCTAAAATGTAATGAGTGGCAGCTTTTACTTATGAAAACAAAGAAAAACTTTCTCTATAGATTTTAACATGTGTGAATCTCTTTACAAGGCGGAAAGTTTCTTTGGTGTGTTTTGACTTAAGAAATAACATTACTGAATGATAATGTGTTATCTCCATGATGGAATATCAACTACTAGAGATTTTATTAGCACATATAACAGTAGTAATTTCCATATGTGTTCTGGAAAGTTTATATGGCCACAATCCTTAGAATAACTGACTTCTGGAAAAATAAAGAAAAACAATGATTTACTGCATAACAAATTGGGGTGCATAATGATCCCAGGTTTTTTCTTTATGAAGCAATGGGAACTTCCTAAAACGGAGATGCATACAATTCTGAATTCTGGGAAAATATTTATTATGGCACTACTAAACTATTTAACACTTTTTCAAACTATAAACATTATTTGGATGAAACATTACATACTATAAAGTGATATCGCTTTAAAAGCTACACTCATTTGTAGACTAAATATAGTTTAACAAATATATTTGCAGCTTATTTTTTTAAAAGAGCAAAATCATTTGTGAAGAATTCTTTCCATGCTCCAAGAAGTTCTAATAATATAGCAATAAACAAAGTGGCATGCTTATATTTAAATTCCTAATATATTTAAAATAACAAGGTATACTTTTAAAATAATAATAATAATTCAGAATCTGCTCTTGGGCTAAGAAAAGATGTCAATTGATAAGCATCTCAAAAAATTTCAGGTCAATATTTCAATATACCATTTATTTGAAATGCTACCAATCATAAACTACATACAGATATTTTTCACATGTGCAACTATTATAGCTAGAATTAGCAACGGACATGCCATTTCACTAAAACAAAAAACAAAACAAAACAAAAATTAGTCCTTTCATGCTGAACTCTAGAACAAAGCAGTGGTCAGCTAGAAAGGATGTATAATAAACACATGCGGTGCTTTTTATTTCTTGCAGAAAAACCCACCAAAGCCAGGGTCAGGTCACTTTTTTGAAGACAGTGCCACTTTTTCTTCAAGGTTACACCTACTACCTGAAAAGAGTCATGACACCCATGTTAGTGCCTGCTAGCAACTTTTTTTCTTTACACCTTTTGGCTTTTGAGTTATTACCCCACGAGCCTCACTGTTCTACAAGTGTGGTACCGTCGGAGAACAGAACGGGAAGGTCCGCCACAATGACATCTCCATGGTTCCAGACAGAGCGTACACAACCACTGGCAAATCAGATGAATATGCTCATATAGCAAAGCAAGATTTCCCCCAGACCATATTGCCACCTCCACCTGGTATCTTCAAATCAAGCTGTGTTATCTCTGACATGTCCATTTATCTTGTGGGGGTAACACTTCTAGAATTCAGAACTTGGCTGATAATGGATTTGGCAATTCAGGGAACGATACTACTCTGCTTATCAGCAGCTGTGCAGGGCTGACAGTGATACACCCATACAAGTCTTTTCGTTTTTGAAGTCAGTGGCTTAAAACATTGTAAGAAATATGTATGCATAATTATCTAGACTTCAAGCTCAATTTTCTAAATATAACCACACCAAAGACTCAATGTTAATCTATTATCTGAAACAATACAGAGAGAGCAAAAATGAAATATATGCTTAAGCATACAAGTGGATTTAGAGTACATTAAGACTGTATGCTTCTGTGTAATTCTTAGCAACAACAGAAAAGAATAGTGCAATGTTACAAGTTGATTAGCACATTGGGACACCTTCCAGCAATTTATTTCAGCCTATTTCTTTTCAAATAATACTTCAAAATCACCTTTCCTCACTTCCTTTTTTAATTTCTTGAGGTGGTATTGACTGTTTGGAAAACATCACCATATGTAGAGATTTCTATTTTTCTTGGTGATTTTCTGTAGAAAATTTTTCAATATTCTTTTTTTTCTTTTATCACTTTGTTTCCTCACCAGTGATATATATAAAATGATCACTTTTCTAACAAATAATAATTCTTGAGAACAATCTTTTTGTTAACTTCTATTATAAGATCAGGCATACATGAATGAAATGCAGATAGTACAGCAAGTGACATTGACATTTATTAAGAAAATATAATTTTGGCTCACTTGTCTGTGTTAACATAGTACATAAACAACAGAGTACAAAGTACTGAAGTCACAGGATCTTCGCAGGCTGGACACCAGGCTGTGAAAGCTACCAGACATCTTTGGATGTGGAGGTATTGGCTCCAGGCCGGTTTCATAGGGAGGAGAACTAAATTATTTGGAGAAGCTGCTATGTGCTGGGCACTCTGCTAGGTGTTTTACCTATTTTTATTTGTACCATCACATGAAAGCTCTGTGGGGCACGAACTGTGTTTGCCAGATTGATCGTGAGCTGTGTGTGTGTGTGTGTGTGTGTGTGTGATGGTGTGATTTGGCTGAAGCCTCAAAGCCAGTATGTGGCTAAACCAGGACTGAAGGCACAGCCACCTCCCAGACTGTGTGCTTCCTTCTCTCCCACATCCGCCTCACTGATTGCTATAAATGCAGGTTGTCTATACCACTTAAGTTTCGAGAAGGAGCCACTTCTCAGTACAATTGCAGAGTGTGGGTCTAAGGAAATATTTTTGAAAAACGTTTTCTTCAGTGTGCAACCGTCAGTAAGAATCAGCCATCCATAACTTCACTTATGAGTATATTTTGAATGAAATGTTTTTGTTTCTGTTATCATTATGGAAAACTAACCTACAGATTTCATGTAAATACACTTCTTCTTATTCCATAGATCTTATCAGGTTTATAAGCTTTAGCATCACTTTAATTCTTATTAAATGTTAACTTGATGCTATTAAATGCCATCTTTACTAGGATTGTCCTGAGGTTTTGGGTGCACAAAATACTTCAAGTATACAATTCCAAAGTTACATGTCCCATTCATAAGCAATTTTGTAGTTGCAAATTCTATTACTGCTACTATGCAGATTGTAATTTAAAAATCATTTTTATTATTCTTAATCTATCAACAATAATCCAGAGTGCCTTCAACAGAGATATTCAAAAGTAGAAATGGAGAAAAAGTAAGTTAGGGGAAAAGTAAATGACTATAATACTAAACATCACTGTTAACCCCAAATTATCTAATATATGAATTTAAAAAATAGACTTTCTTTGGTTATAATTATAAAAATTAATACATGCTGTTGCCAAAAATTAAGAAAAAGCACTAATAAAAAATAAAAATAGCAAACCTGACATTTTCATGCATTTTCCCAAAGTTTCATATTTACAATATTGGAGATTAAACAGTTTTTTAGGATGAATGTTTTAAGAATAGGCAAACTACCATCAACTTTACAAGTTTGAGTATATTAAATATATTTCTTCATATATACATGTAGGCAAGCAAATACTTGCCACTGATATTAGTTTAACAACGTTGTTTTAAATGAAATGATATTCAGTTTTGCATATGTTGAAAAATTATAAATCTCATAACATCTGGACCCTGGACTTAAACGCACCTGTAAGAAGCTACCCACAAAAAAGCTAATTTCTGATGGTTGTCTTGTCTCTCACGTGCAGAGACAGGATAACCTTTTTTTACTTGGGAAGGTAAATGTCATGGTAAGTGTCATTTTCCAACATGGGAAAATGTCAGAACAATGCTTCCTGGTATCCTCTGAATGCTGGTGATCCCTGCCTACCATATTGTGTCCTTTCCCATTTTGTGTGTTCCTGTAGCTTTCTTCAAACTAGAGGAGGGTTTAGACCAGGCTGGTTCTATCACAGTTACAGTTAACTCATCCCCATCCCCTCCTCCAAAAGAATAATTTAAAATTTTAAAAGCCGTACAAATAGAACTAAATCTGGGTCTACTGGCCAATCCTTGTTTCTAATCATATAGAAGAAAGCACAGATCCAGATGTAAACAACTAGGATGCATGGACAGAGATTCTTAACTAGAGATTCATATGTAGAATTCACAAATCATAATGTATTCACTATTGGTTCAGTGAGGGCTTCCATATAGTTCTTCCTTACTATCCTGTTTTTCTTCCACAGCATTGTTTTTCCAGATGAGAGGTACACTCTGCTCCAATCCATCACCTATTCTAGGAACTCTACCAGGATTCTGAGCCCCCCACATGCACATTCACGCTCCTTGGCCTGAGTGATTGGTGCAGAGGGATATTGACTACCATGCGGCCCTAGCACTTTTGCCTTCATGGGTCCCTTCCTCCATTAAAAAAAAAAAAGTCAAAAGTCGCATCTTATGACTGTGTTGTTATAAAGACAAACGTAATCCAGGCTGGATTTATTATTACACATCCATTGTTATAACAGTCATTTTGGGGGCTCTGATTTTAAGAGAGATTAAAACATTTTTATGGGCCCTTAAAAGCATCTAGTGCCCTATGTACTGTGTCCACAGTGCCTAATGCCTACATTGAGCCTGGGTCATGTCTTTTCAAGAGTCAGTGTGGCGTCCCCAGGTCTGCTCTGCTGTCATCTTTGGGGGCTCTATTTTGGCGGTGGTTGTTCCCACCCTAACAGGCCCCTTTGCTATGGCCACTGCTATCACTATTTTTGTTAGGATTCAGGGAGTCTCCCCTAACAGTACTTACAAATCTTATTGGGTGCCCAATCAGTAGCTTTTATCTTGTAGTTCTTAAAACACACTCAGAAAATCTGGAACATTTAGGCCGGAGGCAGAAAACATTGCTGTGTAAAATTGATGGGATTCTTAAAATGTAATCTCTCCACACCAGACAGCAAGGCTAAGCACTTCATTCTCTCCTGCCTCAGGGTGTGTTCCTGACCATCCAGGAGCACTTCTGAGAAAGTTGAGTCACCCTGTGTCTCTACTTTTATTAAAAAAACAGCCCTCAATGACTAGAGTCACCAACTGGTTCCAAAGTTTTCCTCACTGTTTTTTTCAACTTCTTTTCCTCAAGACAGAAACAGCACTGCCTTGCACTCCAAATTCCTGAGTTGTGCATGAAGATTAGCCTCCTCCCAGGGACCTGGTTATAATCCTCTATTTTGTAAAATGGTTTCTGATTGTGTCTCATCAAAAAACTGCCTTGTGGGGCGCCTGGGTGGCGCAGTCGGTTAAGCGTCCGACTTCAGCCAGGTCACGATCTCGCGGTCCGTGAGTTCGAGCCCCGCGTCAGGCTCTGGGCTGATGGCTCTGAGCCTGGAGCCTGTTTCCGATTCTGTGTCTCCCTCTCTCTCTTCCCCTCCCCCGTTCATGCTCTGTCTCTCTCTGTCCCAAAAATAAATAAACGTTGAAAAAAAAAAATTAAAAAAAAAAAACTGCCTTGTGTGGGTGGAGACTATGCTAATTTCTTTTGAACCATTTTGTACGATTAGATATAAAATAGACACTCAAGTTATTAGTACAGTATTAGTACAGTATTAGTACAGTATTAGATGCTGTTTTCAAGTTATTTAAGATACTGAAATCACATAATATGGCCAACTTTGACAGGAAGTGAATTCTGAATTAGATAAAAAGTCTTAAAGACATTTAAATAAGTTTCAAGCATCTCAATAAAAATTCATTAATATTAATAATATGTTGCCAAGTAAATATGTTTGAAATTTGCTCTGAAGGACAGATAAGACTTATTTTTAATTAACAAGATCCATTTGTCCACAATTTACCATTTGTTTGTTCTGTTGAGAAGGTTAAACATTCTCCCGCCTAAGCCTAATTGTCACTGTGTCCCTGGGGCTTATTTACCTGTGTGCTTAGCAAGCTTTCTTGACAAAAGGTCAAGGTGACAGCACTCCGTTCTCATTCACCTATAACCAGTGATGAGTTGGTTAAGTTTACTATCACGTTTACTCTGACTAATGTGGCTCTAAATTACTTAGCACCTATTTTATCTCAACATTGAGATAAATATAAACAATATATATTTACATATTTTATTTAATATATATTTATATATTATGTAAATAATATAAATTTGATAATTAAGAAGTAAATGTAGAATAAAGTATTGTTTTCTTGTTTTCTATGATAAATCCAAAATTTGTTATTTAAAGTTATATTTTATAATATATTTATATTTTAGAGACTTTTAATAATATGTGAAATACACAACCAAAAATGTAATCTTAATTAAAGGTTACTCTTGTTACTTTCAGTCCCTTGTTAAATATCTCAGATGATTTGCAAAACAAGGTACTTTTCTGGGGTTATTTATAAGAAAAAGGAAACCAGTGAAAAACACAAAGTCCTAAAGATTACCTTGTTATTGTTTTCTTTTTGAAAAATGTCTCCCCAAATATAAGTACTCCAGACTGCTTGAATCTTACTTGCACAAATGGATGGATGCCCCAACATTCAAGAGAAAGTATGATAATTATTCTTCACCAGCATGGGTGCTTAGAATAGTTGCTTCGACTAATCTGAATCAATGGTGCTTTGAGGGTAAGGAAGTTGAGACCTGGCCTCTTTCTGAGAAGAATTAGGAGAAGAGGTCTTGAGGTCTGGTTTCTAAGCATATGCAATAGCCAGGTTAGTGCAGTACGTAAGATCTTAGACTGTTGAAGGTAGGTGGGAAGGAAACTTTGGAGGAACCATGTCACAAAAATAAAATATGGTTTCTTTATCATTTCTGTCTTTTCCAGATTTTCTAAGATTGGAAAATTTTCCAAAATAAATACAATACATAAGAATCCTTGTAGGTAAATATGTGGTTAAGACCATGAAACAGTTTCTGTGAAACTTACTAATCAGTGATTAGATGCATCCCCCAACTTCTTGCCCCTAATAAGTAATATATCCATATACCAAGTCAAAAACAAGTCACAAGAAAGAATTTCATCCCCCTACTAAATTGGAGACCTTTAAATGTTGACAGTTATCTCAGAGCAAAGAGACTGAGTCCTCACACCCCTTTTAAAATAGATGGAAAGGCCATATATTAATATATTGCTACCAAATTTTTGACTTCGAGATAGCAAATTTATCCAGATGTCACAAGGAAGAATTATACTGCATCTGTTTTTTTTCTAGAGGAGGACTATTAGCTAGTGAAGTGGAATTTGTCCCCTTTATTAATGTTTCAGGTAAATTCAATTGCTAATTTTTGAACAAGAGTAGTGGACTTGGAGCCTGAGCACCCAGTACCCTTCTTTGCGGCTTTCCTCACTTTCTGGAAGGTGCAAGTGTTTTTACCAGCATGTTCCCCAGTCACCAAATGTTCTAGTTTTATTGACATAACTTAAGAAAAGTAAATTAAGAAACTAGGCCAATTCTAGCCAAGAAAGTCTCAGCTAAGGTATTCCATCTGCCTGACTTCCCTGAAACAGCTCTAAGAGAGAAGCTGAGGCTGTGGGAATTCCTATTCTAAAATTCTGGATCAGTCTCTGGCACCTCTGCTTACCCAAATAGTCCTCTGGGAGTCATTGGTAATGTGTGGGTTGGCTCCTCCCTAATGCCTCCCTGACCCTTGAAAGGGAATGAATAGTCTCTCTCACCTTGTGGATAAGAGTTAGGGAAAGAATGAAGACACCTTGGAGCTGTGAACCCTAATGAGTGTGTGGCCAGGTATGGTTGAAGGGATTACCAGTTAATTGACCCCGTGTAGCCTCCACAGTCTTTGGAAGAGAAAGAGGGATGGCCATGCGGCATGTGGGCACCAACACTGGGACTGAAGTCAGAAGACAGAAGTTTTAACCCCAGCTCTGCCTTTTATACATTATTTTCTCTAAACCTTCATTTTACTTTCTGAAAATCAGATATAGTACTTCACAAATTTGTGAGAATTAAATAAGATTATCTATGAAAGCACTTGCACAATGCCTGTTACATTGTAGGTATTCGATAAAAATTAGTCAACTATGAACTGTTATTGCTGAGCTCATGGGCTCCATGGCCTAATTGTCCTTATGAGATGGATGGCAAAAGATGCAATATTATGTCTGTGAGATTCATCCATGGAGTAAGTGTTATGACATTCTTACCACTGCGCAGTATTCCATCATCTGAATATACCACCATTCATATGAATGAATATTTATCTATTCAACGCTTGATGGACATTTGGGTTGCTTCTGGCTTTTGGCTAATGTAGAAAACACTGTAATGAATTTGAGTTTGGAAGCCACAGAGAATATATGAGGAGCAAACAACTGAAAAATAGAGGTGTAAAGAGTAAACAGACTTCCATAACAGCAACAGAGGCAGAGAATAGTCACAGTACATATAAGAGGTCTTATCCATGAGCAAATTAAGTCTGAATCTCTGCAGTGAACAATCAAACACCAGGGTTGGGATGACCTAAACCAAAAGGGACTAGTAACACACAGAAATCAAGGATCAGAAAGCAAGACGGGGACATTGAATCTAGCAACCAGTGGATAACGAGAAACCAGTTTCTAATGAGCTGGGATTAATAAACGTTATGGGCTGAGCTGTTCCCTCCCACCCCCTTCCAAATTCATATGTTGAAGGCTTATCTCCCAGTACCTCAGAATGTGACTCTATTTAGAGATACGATTTTAAAATGAGGTATTAAGGCGTTCTCTAATCCAATATGAATGGTATTCTTTTAAGAAGAGGAAAACAGGACACAGAAGAAAGACCATGTGAAGACATAGAGAGAAGACAGCCATCTAGAAGCCAAGGAGAGAGGCTTCAGATGAAGCCAACTCTGCCAACTCCATGATCTCAGACTCCTGGCCTCCAGGACTGTGAGAAAATAAATTTTTGTTGGTTAAGCCATGCAGC
Organism: Felis catus; assembly: GCF_018350175.1. Lineage (NCBI taxonomy): Eukaryota > Metazoa > Chordata > Mammalia > Carnivora > Felidae > Felis > Felis catus. Next base: position 86,881,981 of record NC_058376.1, on the reverse strand, counting down.
CTGTGGTACTTGTTATGGAAGCTCCAGTAAGCTCATAGATTAAGTAAACAACTACTGATTACAAAGTGGTCTTCCTTTGGTACCTCAGAAAACTGTTTAGAAATATCCAAAGACAATCAGTATGTAGCAGGGTTATTTATAAGCTTTCACAGAGAATTCCTTTTATTACTTCTAATCTGCTCAGAGACTTCTAGATACTGCAAACTAGACATTCTGAACGCAGGTGGCCACAATTGGCCACTATTGTCGTGTCCTGTCGGGGACTATGACCTACTTGTCAGAGAGAATTGCCTAAAAGAAACTCAGATGAAGATCGTGCCTGGAGTGGTCAGCCTGCACCAGCAGGAGCTGTGCTTCTCAAACTGAATTGAGGTTTCTGCCACATGACCTCAAATTATAGTTTGGAACTTCTTGAAAAGAATTTTCTTGTAAAAAAGCATTTCACTTTTAATTTCAAAATCTGACTTGTCCAAGGAAGTTATTTATTCCCAGCTAAAAGTTTATTAAATTATATACATCTTAGAGACTTCAATTAGTTAAAATAGTTGATATGTACATAAATATAGAACAGTTGAAAAAAATAGAATAATTGGGAAGTAATCATGTATTACAGGTTTTTTTTTTTTTTTCTTTCCCACAAGCTCTTGCTAATATCTCTGCAGTTTATTTTGTGGCAGAGCTTATGGCTTGTCTCTGGCTGTCAGATAATAGCCTGGACTGTTCTGTATGAAGACGTCAGCTTGGGACTTTAAAGGAATCAGGATTTCTGGAGTGCCTGAATGTTTTAAATGAAGTCAGTTTTCCTCTTTCTAATCACCATAAATCTGTAACTCACATTTCTATTATTATGCAGGTGACACATAAAACAGTTCATTTTACTCTTCTGTCAAACTTTCCGGCTAAAATCACAGTCCTGATTAACTCCAAATGTAGGACACTGTTATAAATATCAATAGATGTATGAAATTTGCTCTTGAAGTTACCACTTAAAGACCTATTAAAAAAGAAAGAACAACCTCTCGATTCTCTCCCCTACCTTGTGTATGGACACCCATGAAGACGAGAGGCTGTGTTGAAAGGACAACCAGGTGGACCATTCAGCGAGTCAGTATTCTAGTGGTTTTGAAGCCAGTGTCTCTATTGTGTCTAGACCCATGTCCTGTGCTCTATATTACATGTTGCCGTTTTTGGAAGTTCTCCTTCAACTGACAAAACGGGAAGGGAAGGAAATGGCTCAAGCTCCTACCTTTCCTTTGGTATTATTCCATTTGCTCATCTATCAACTCCAAGCTGCCAAGGGACACTCTAACCCAGTGGTGTGTGGCAACATGGCTTTATATACATATGGCTACTGAGGCTAATTAGTTGGGTTCTGTGTTCACAGAACATGGGGCATGAAGTTGGAAACCCAGGGTTTAATACTCAGAGACTACCCTTTCCGTTCTTGTGTGACCTAAGGCAGAGGATTTTGTTTTCTCTAGGTTACTAGTGGGAATGATACTATAAACTGCTTCACTGACTCTGCAGGGTTTTTGTGATAATCAACTAGGTGATATGTAAAAGTGAGCATTCAGTAGGCTCTAACAATTCTATAAATCAGCCAAATCTCATTTGTTAAGTAAATTATTTTCTATATGTATTTGAGAGTCTATAGTATCTAAAAGAACTATTTATTATTTTGAGAGTAATTTGATAATGCCACACTACAACGAGATGAAAAAGTTAATGAACTTGCCCTAACAATAGAAATCCAAAGCTAGTCTAGATCTGGCCAATTCAAGCAACAACTGCAAAACTCCAAGGTACCATTAGATTGCTAAAGAATTCACAGGGTCTTTTATGTGCTCTAGGACTGACAAATATAGAGCCATATTAGGAAATGTATTCAACCAAAGTTATATAATCATGATAACAAAGATGACTCTCAACTTTCAAAGTCTAAGAAAGGATTCAGTGTAGAGAACCTTGAGATTATTGAAACATTTCCAGCAGTTCTAAAAGTATATGTTTCTACTAATTAGTTCATTGGTTTGTCTGATGAATTATTAAATAGGGACCATATTCATATCTTGTTTCTAATTCTGAAGAACTAGAACAGTTTGATGAACCATTTAGTTCACAAAAGTGTTGGGTCATTTTTACATTCTGCTTCAGGCAGATTGTATGTGTCTCCTATACTGGAAATATGTTCATAATCTGTGTCCCAAGTCACTATAAATAGGCAGAAGAGTAATTTGATAATGTTAATTTTAAGCTGCCTATGAAGTTTTTCTGAATCTCTTAAAAATAGATTCTCTGCTATCCTCTAAATTTTTTTCCTCCAAACTCTGAGATATATATATATCAAAATAGATTAAATTAACATTTAAAAGAGATTTGGCCTAAACTCATTTCATCTTGCTAAATAATACAGTATGGTCTTTCAAGTTCAAAGATAAAAAAGCAACTACATGGTACAGATATTTCATTAGACTGAGTGAAATTACACTAATTGTAGGTTGATGTTATATATACAGAAAAAAGTTAATTACTTAACATGAAGATCCTAGTTGTTTCCATATCAACATATGCCAAATTTTATAAAACTCTTAAAAGTTTCCCAGAAAGTATAAGAGGTCTTGAATTCTCTACCTAAGATATTTCTTTTTTTAAGTTTTTATTTATTTATTTTGTGGGGGAGAGAGAGAGAGAGAGAGAGAGAGAGAGAGAGAGAGAGAGACACGAGTGGGTAAGGGGCAGAGAGAGAGGGAGAGAGAGAATCCCAAGCAGGCTTGAACCCACAAACTGTGAGATCATGACCTGAGCTGAAATCAAGAGTCAGATGCTTAACCAACTCAGCCACCCAGGGGCCTCTCTACTTAAGCTACTCCTATAAACACTAAATTGAAGAAAGCTCCAAATGGTTTAAACACCTATCCAAATCAATTTATCTGAAAATTTACAGTTACTCCTCTTTCCCCCCCACCCCCACCAACATTAACAATACCACATTATCTCCTTCCTTCTAGCCAATTAATCTGTTCAGGTACAGTAAAACAAACACCTAATTAACCAGCATTCTCAATTAACTTTTCCAGAAAATTTCATGTTTAGAATAAAAATTAACTTACAAGCAAATAAACTCATTTGAAAGATTCTGAAGATTCCAAGTTACGTACCACAGTCAGTCTATATTCATTCAGCCCATCTCTGACACCTGGGGACTATTCAATCAGGAAAGATGCACCAGAGTAATAGCCCCGAGGCCTGTAATACCCCCATCCTTCAAAGAAAGAATTTGGTATAGTGTATTGCACTTAGTGATGCAGAAAGAAGCAGGAATACATTTTAGAAACATTTGCCGCTTTAAAAAAATTTGTTTTTCTCCTTTAGTCAATCTTGATGTGATGAAAAATTTCAATTAAATATGACATTCAAATGGCTGTGAGTGTTCTGGTTAATTGAAACGCTGTCGTATATCACTAGATTAAAAACACAAAGATTTATTTTTAATTTCTTAAACACTGCTTTTCCTCAAATGTTACCATCAAGACGATCAGTTATTTTATTCATTTTTTAAATGTTTTTATTTTTATATTTGAGAGAGAGAGAGTTCAAGCAGGCAGAGAGAGAGAGAAAGAAAGAGAGAGGGGGAGAGAGAGAGAGAGAGAGAGAGAGAGAGAGAGAGAGAGGAGAGAGAGAGGAACTGAAGCAGGCTCTGCGCCAACAGCAGTGAGTCCGATTTGGGGCTCAGGCTCACAAACTGTGAGATTGTGACCTGAGCCAAAGTTGGATGCTCTACTGACTGAGCCACCCAGGTGCCCTAAGAAGAGAAATTATTTTAAAGGTCTACTTCCTGTTTTTCCCATTAGTTCATCACAGATCACAGTTGCTTTTAGGTATAACACATATATATTCTGTCATACTTAAATGTATGTATTGTATATCTATCCATATTTATATCTATACCCATATGCAAATCATGGCCAACTTAATGCAGCAGTGTAAAAAAGTTGAGATTCATTTTCTAGTGTTATTTCCATTTATAATAAATTGTGTACAGACCTCATTACAAATGTGCTTTAAGAGATTTTAAATTTCAGTAAAAACACAATGTACTCTGTTGTAGAACTTTCTATGTTAAAGTCATCAAGATTTAGAAATTCCAGAAATATTTTTTTTTCTGCCTGACCTTTCCAACAACTTTAAAAAACAATTATTTCAGTGGGCTTAGAGTTACTCTGACCTTTTCTTTGAAAAGAAGAAACGAAGTTGTTTGCATTTTTCCCCTCATTAAAAAAAATTCTTGTCTTAGAGAAGACTTAATTGGAAATAGAAGTGTACTTCTTATCTTTGGATATTTTAATACCATAGTGATTTCAGGTACAGCAATGACACAAACTATGCCCCAGTAAAAGAAAGCGACTGACAGTTTTTGTAAGAATTTAACTTGGATTCATCCATTATGGAGCTTATTGTCCATTTAAGTCTCTCTTAATTAGTACTGTAGAATTTTACTCATCTGTTTTCAGTTTAAACTCTGTGAAGGTTTATACTTTTATTTCAAAATCACATAGTACCATATTAATATTTTTATCTCTTTCCTCTTCTTCAAAATGAACAATGAAATTAGGTACTTCAGGACTCTGGGATCTTTTATCAATAATATTTCTCACCATATGATACTGCACAGGCAAGAGCAAGGGTTTACAAAAATACACAAACTGGATTTTGCCTTTGATTAACTTGGGCTTCAGAAAGTTGATGTCTCACTAACTTTTAGAAAGCTTTTAGAAAGTCAGTATTCCTCAGGGCATCAAACTTCCACAGAGGACAGTCCAAACAGTAGGAGTTGCCTGGCATCATAGAATGTTCTTCCTGGAAGGGGGGGGGGGAGCACTTTGTGCCTGTATCTCTGCCTATGTCTGTAGAATCTTTTTCTATCACTTCCTGTCCTGTAGCGCCTCACTTGGTAGCTTTTCTGCACCACTCACCATGCTGGTTAAGGCTGTATGGATGCAAGTTTCTGGTCTCTGCAGAAACTGTTCCCTTCATTTGGAATTCCCATCTCCTCATCTCTTCCTGTTGAATTCTATGTATTCTTTCATATCCAGCTCAATCGCCATTCTTCTTTGTTAAAGTCTAGACTGTGATCTCCTTGAAGTTGGATACTGAGACTCATATTCTGTTTTGTGTTGCTACAAGCACAGTCTTGTGAGTACAGGGGTGTTAAGTGAAAAGCTTGTTGAATGAATGAAGGCATGAAAGGATGAATAGATGATATATAGTCCTGCCTACCTAAGACTTCTTGAGGTTTCTTCCAAACCACCTCCTCTCCAAACTCTTCCACCAACATCTCAGGCAGACTAGGAATGGCTCCTGGCTAAGAACGTAATGCAATTCTTAGCAGTAATAATTTAAAACCTTTTGATCTCATTTTAGTAGCCAAGGGAAAGGCTATTATGAGTTTATGGCTCATCCATGGACTTTTCATATTTTCTGCAAAGCCATTTGTGGGGGTGGTTGGAAATCATACTTACTTTGGATTAAAATATAGTAGCAATTTGGAAGAGGGAGAAAGGAGAGAAAGAAGATTGGCTTAAAAAACTGCAAAATTAGGGGCATCTGGCTGGCTCAGTTGGAAGACCATGTGACTCTTGATCTCGGGGGTCGTGAGCTTGAACCCCACGTGGGTGTAGAGAGTGCTAAAAAATAATAAACTTAAAAAGCTTGCATAATTAAAACAAATTTTTGATGGTAAGTTAGTCCTCTCTTCAACCTCCCTCCCCTTGCAGTTATATCCCCAAACCTTTAGTGATATCTGCTGGAGTTACAAACATCTTCTGTAAGATGTAGCCTTTTGCTTATAATTGAAGAATAGAGCCAAATTCCACATTCAAATTGACAAGGTGTGGAAGAAGGAGAGAAAAACAGAGAAGTAACTGTATGTTTTGTTCAGTGCTATATATGAAGAACCCAAACAGTAAATGATACAGAATGGGTGCTTAAATATTTGTTGAATGAATTTTTAAAAATCCACAAACCTAAGACTGGTAAAACAGAAGTAGGAGCTTAGAGCCAGAGAATTTAGCAACCTTCAAATTTGCAGAAATCTTGTGAAATGATGCGGGGATGGAGAGGTGCTGAATTTCACAGCGCAGGAGAGCTTTGAGTCAATCTTATCTTGATCTCAAGATTTAGGGAGACTCAGCTGGCATAGAGGTTAAATAACGCAAAAGAGAAGAAACTGTAACTTGAATCAAAGATGTCTTAAGGAAGGTCTGGTACATGTCCGGTGATTTTGAAACCAACACAAATGAACTTAGTGCTGAGAGATTATGTGGAGAAGACACTGAATTTTGAAGATTACTGGAAAAAGTTGAAAATTGCAGTGATGTATTACGTAGAAATATAGTGGTTATGTGTTCTGCCTGGAGGAAGGCAAGAGAACATTTTCTGACTTTCCGAGTGAAACGATTTCCTGAACAATGTGAGAATGAAGGGGGCACAGAGACAGTGTTAGAGAGTCACCCCTGAAGAAGAAGGCTTTGTGCATTTGATGTGTTCTTCATTTTAAAGCTGCCAAGAATAAAATAGTTCTTTACTTGACATCTAACAATGAACACAGCAATTTCTACCTCTGAGGAAATTACTCAGAACAGTAAACTTATCTGAAGAGCGTCATGGTCCAAAGAAGAAATGAACATCAGAGCATCTAGCTAATAAAAATAACTACCAAAATGATATTAAGCAAGCTACAAAGTTTCCAACTGAATTGTCATGAGCACTTCTTGAAGTGGATATGATTATATCCTCATTTTACAGAAAAGGCGCTTGAAGCTCACAGAGAATAACTTGCCCAAAGATAGGTCTCTAGTAATAGCAGTAGTAGTAATGAGCAGTAATCACTTACTGAGCATCTAAAATGTACCAGGTACTGTGCTGAGTACTTTACATATATTTCAACAGTACCTAGGTCACAACAACTCCTTAGGGTCCATATTTTTCTTTTTTATAACCATTTACAGATGAAGAAACTGAGACAGAGTCAGTGGGAGAAGTAGTAAGTGTCAGAGATGGGACAAAAGTCCAGAGTCTGTCTGTGTTTTTGACGGCTATGTTTTATTGTCTACTAGAAAGCTGCGATTAGAAGCCAAGCCTGTCTGTCACAGGGGCCCCCACTGTGAGCCATGCCTTTCTACTACCACCATGTTCTACTCAGTGATACCGGGGAACTTCTATTGCAGTTTATGTCTTCCTTGGACAAACACACTGGATACCAAGTAGCCACATGTGGATAAATTCCTGTTGTTACATAGGTCAAATAGCTGGAGGGTATGGTGACAGCCAGGATTTGGGCACAGGCATATTCAACCCCAAGTTGTATGCTCTTTAATTTGTACTGCACTAGGTAACTTTTGTGAAAAGTCCTGAAGACACTATGGCAAACCAGCTTTTTCAGTGTCATTGAAGTGGATAGTTTTTACTGAACTCCCTTTCTACCTGCCTCTGGACAAAGAGGCAGAAAGTCTAAGTTTAAATGCCAGCACTCCAACTTACAAGGGTGCAAATTTGGGTAAAGGGACCTTTCTGAGCTTCTCCGTTCTCATCTGTTAAAATGGGAATGATTATACCCACTTTACAAAGCTGTGTGGAAGAACTCAGCAAAGGGAGCGAACACTGTAAGGCACTTGATAGACAGTAGTTTCTTCTCTTTTCTTTCCTTGCTCCTTTCTCTCTCATCTCTTTCTTCTCCTGGGCAAAGCAAAAGGTATCACCATTTTTAAACGCTATAAGCACCGTGCCAATTAGTGTATATTTGTGTGTACTGATGAGACTTATCCACAGACAGTAGAGAAGAAAAGGGGTCCTATGGAATGAAAAGATCTGAGAATTTTTTCAGGGACTTCAACTGCAAGCCCTACTGAATTCTCTAATGTACTTTATATCTCAGGCCAGCTCAAGGCCAGTGTGGATTGGGAAGCACATTCCACAGATCAAGTACCATCTCATTCTATGTGCTCATGGCTTCACATCTATAAATCCCAGATTGTCTTTTGTGTACACCACAGTTACTAGCACAAAAGGAAAGGCAAGGTCAGGGAAGTAACAAGACACTCTGTCGAATTCTTTATGTCGGAAATCAAATGGAATCCTTAAAACACTCCAGCAAAGTAGGTCCTCATACTTCCTTTCATAATGCTGAGGGTTAAGGTGGCAGTTGTGGGACTTAATCTGGTTTTGTTTAACTCTGAAGCTGAGGATCTTCCTACGACTATAGCAGACTGCCTTCCTTCAGGTACTTTATAAAGCATGAGCTAAATGGAGACGGTTCTCAGGCTTATGAAAAGCCTTCTAGTCAGAACTACTCCTTGTCTCCTATTTTGGTGAATGATTATGGGACTCTCACAGGCACCTTAAGTCACACTTGATGGAACTCAGGCTCCATGCTTTTCACATGTAGAAGTTACAGGGTCAGGATTTGGGAGAATGTTTACTTCCTTTTGAGTAATTTGTCTGCGAACAGAATAGGCTGCCACTAACTAGGCGTGTAGTGGCTGTGCCTGGAGCAGGGGTTCACGGCTGGGACGTCTGCTCTGTGCACATTCCTGTGATGAATGAGAAGGCAAGTTTAGCAGGGGCTTTCCCCCAACTCTCTTTGAAATGAAAGAAGAAAAAAATCAAACAACAAATAACTTCCTTAAAACAGCTAAGGGTAACTTCCTTGATATAGCTGCGTGTTAGAAGTGCTTGCCTTTCTTAGCTGCCTAGAGAGAGACCTGACAAATGTCCGTCAGGAAAAAAGAAAAGGAACTGCTTCTCTAGGTTCCCTGCTCCAAATTTATTTCATGGAGGCAAAACACAATGGATAGGAAAGTGGGAGCCCTCAACTTATGATCTGGGTGGAAGCTCTGTCATATCCGTCTGTTGTCTCTCCTAATCAGAACCAGCTCTTTCTCCTTCCGAGGGGGTCTTCTTTCTTAATCCTTTCCTTTTTAGAGGGAAACTCACTTAAGCTCTCCTTCCTTCTTAACCTCTTTATGTTTTATGTTGGGTCTTTAATAAAATGAAACTTGTGTTTAAGCATCCACTCCTTAGCTTTAACAGAGAATCCAAAATATCCATTTTTCCAAAGCAGAGTTGGTAAAACCAGAAGCATTTAAACAAAACATATCATGTTTTTTTTTTTTAAGTTTATTCATTTATTTTGAGAAATAGAGATTGAGAGCACACGAGTGGGAGAGGGGTAGAGAGAGAGGGAGAGAGAGAATCCCACCCAGGCTCGGCAGCTGTTAGCGCACAGCTCAACACGGGGCTTGATCTCATGTCATGAACTGCAAGATCACGACCTGACCTGAAATCAAGAATCCTGAACCAAAATCAAGAGTCTGATGCTTAACAAACTGAGCCACCCAGGCGCCCCATATTATGGTTTTAATTGGGAAAAGCGAAAGGCATTAATGGAGAACCTATGATACGACAGGCACACAATATGTGTTTGATCTAATATAATCCTTACAAAAATCTTATAGAAAGAAAGTTTTATTATTCCCAAGCTTAATAAAAAGAAGACAGCTTCAAAGAGGTTAATTTGCCCAGGAGCACTGAGAGAAAATATATCTATTTTCTAGACATGCCTTAATAAACTTTTCATGTTTTCACAAACATTAGTTCCATCAGTACAGATAGGAACCACATCAGTTTTGTTTATGTGGAATCCTCAACACCTAGGAGAGTTCTTCACACTTAATAGATGCTCAAAAAGTATTTTTGAATGAACTTATTTGCACTTTGCTACATAAATGGATATATTAGCTTTCAAAATTAATAAAATAGAGAAAGAAAACACATAGCAGATGTGTATAGACTCAAGGAGAAAAACAATGGTAGCATAATATAAAGCCAAAAGCAAGTCTAGTACTAAAATGGATACCATGAGTTCCATTTTTCTTTTTTCTTTTTTTATATTTATTTATTTTTGAAAGAGACAGAGACAGAGTGGGAGTGGGAGGGGGGCAGAGAGAGAGGGAGCCACAGAATCCAAAGCAGGCTCTAGGCTCTGAGCTGTCAGCATAGAGCCCGATGCGGGGCTCGAACCCACAAACTGTGAGATCATGATCTGAGCTGAAGTCAGATGCTTAACTGACTGAGCCATCCAGGCACCCCAAGTTCCATTTTTCTAAGATATTTATTTCTAACTAGGAACACTGAATCCTAATCAGTTACACGATATCTAGTTTCTTTAAGGCAGGAAGCAAACTAATTGCTCTAGACATGTATAGCCCTTCTAAAAAGAAATTTTCTCCTTCCTAAGGAATTTTGTCCTAGGAAATGGCACTGGAAAATATAATGAATAATGTTCTAAAAATATCTTTAAGGTAGACATGACAATGAATGCATTCTATTAGGCCGTTTCTTACTGTGTCTATCCATAATGGCTAGTAGCATCACACTAGAGCATAATCCAATAAACATCATCATGTCAGTCGAATATGAGCTTAAAAAACTAGCAGAATGAAGACTTTTACTTAAGTCTCAGTTTGCACAGATGGTACTTATCTCTCTGATGCTGGCAAGTCACATTTGAACTACATTACAAATGTATTTTGTTTAATTATTTGCTTGGAGCCCGTCCAAAGTTTTTAATATCTATCAGCCTTTATGATTGATTCTTCTAGTACTTTGCAACCCACCAAGTATCATCACAACCACAATGAGAGTGAAGAGAGACATATGTGATCCAAGAATCTGAGCGAGATGACTCAGTCAGCATCTTCTCCCTTGGTGTACAAGGGTAGGGACTGCTACTGTGTCATCTGGAGCATGACAATGAGAACACAGTCACTGGTTTTTTTCCTGATATAGCTTGCAATCCATCTGGGACTCTAGACATCCATTCTCATTCACATTCATGCACATCCCCTATTACTCCAACTCCTACACCTTTTGGCAGGAAATATCCACACAGCTGGACTGGATTCATAGGATGTTTTTATTTTTTGCCTCATTAAACTGTAGCTTTCCTCAAGCAATGTGTTTTCTTTATATTACAGCCCAGAAATCATTGAACAGGAAGAAGTCATCTCAGATAAGTGCTTCAGGAAAAGGCTCAGGAATGGGCAACAAAAAGCATGTTCCTTCTGTTTTATGGAGTATTCACATAATTCTCCCTCCTCGACTCCCTGCACTGGACAAGTATTTATTGAATATTCTGTAAAAAATTCTCTCTGGTGCTAGCTAGGCAGGTTTGTAACTGCTGTGGTTATTATTTGTTGCCTATAAGATTATGGATTAGAGAGCAGTAAGTCAGCCAGTCAGCAAATACTGCCAGGAACTGTAACAGGCTGGGGAGATGGTGGTAAACAAGACAAACAGATGTGATCCTTACAATTTGGAAGGGCTGAGTGACATTACACAAATATTTTCAAGTGTGGTAAGTGACATAAAGGAGAAGCACAGGGTATTATGGGAAGAGACAATAGCAGGATGTAAGACAAATACCTCTTTCTTCATTTAGATGTGCCAGGAAAATATCTCCTCTCTCGATTATCCAGTGCCAACCTTTAGAATTCGAGGACTTCCCCATTTTTTTAAATGTATTTTTTACTTCCAGTATAATTAACATATAGTGTTATCTTGGTTTCAGGTGTATAATACAATGATTAAACAATTCTATACATCACTCTGGTGCTCATCACAGTAAGTGTACTCTTAATCCCCTTCACCTATTTCACCCATCCCCCTACCCACCTCCCCCCTGGTAACTACCAGTTTGTTCTCTATGGTTAAGTCTGGGTTTTTTTTTCTCTTTTTTTTTCTTTTTCTTTTTCTTTTTTTTTTGTTTTGTTTCTTAAATTCCACATATAACTGAAATCATATGGTATTTGTTCAGAGCTTCCCTGCTTTGATTTCTCATATCATAGCCCTGTTTGAAGGACAGAACATTCACTGAAACTATCATAAGCTGGTTATTAGAATGCTATTCAACTAATTTAAATATCTTCATAATTCATGCAGAAAGATCATCCTTGCCCTTAATGAAAAAGAATTCCATATTCATTTCATAGGAAATGAATTATTAAATTGGGAAATTTAATATATTGGTTATTTGCTTTAAATTCTCTGTGAGTCAGTCTGTTCAAAGACTTCAAGTGAATTCTTGATTATTCCAATAAAGAGAAAGTTGGCCTAAGTATTTATCCAGTGAGATTGGGTTCAAGTTCCTCCAAAGAATAGTGGGAAAGCTATCATTGGTACACGTGTAGCAGATTTGCAGTGGTTCTCAAAATGCAGCTCCTGCATCAGCATCAGTGGCATCCACCTGGGAACTTGTTAGAAATGCAAATTCTTGGGGCGTCTGGGTGGCGCAGTCGGTTAAGCGTCTGACTTCAGCCAGGTCACTATCTCGCGGTCCGTGAGTTCGAGCCCCGCGTCAGGCTCTGGGCTGATGGCTCGGAGCCTGGAGCCTGTTTCCGATTCTGTGTCTCCCTCTCTCTCTGCCCCTCCCCCGTTCATGCTCTGTCTCTCTCTGTCCCAAAAATAAATAAACGTTGAAAAAAAAAATTAAAAAAAAAAAAGAAATGCAAATTCTTGGCCCCATATTCAACCCACTGAATCAAAAACTCTAGGGATGAAGGCATCATGCTGTGTTTTAACAAGCTCTATGAGTGATTCTGATGCATGCTAAAGTCTGAAAACCAATAGCATAGTGTTAACATCATGGGTTTGTAATCGGACAGATCTGGAAACAGCTCCAGCTCTCTACCCCTTGGTAGTTGTGTGACTATAGGTAACAATCTCCTTATGCTTCCATTTCTTCGTAGTAGAAATATTGGTAGAATGTTAGACACAGTAATAATAGTGTCTAACTTTTAAGTTTGATGTGAGGATTAAAAGAAGCAATGCTTGTGAAGTTAGGTAAGCATAGTATTTAAAAAGTGTTGGCGGCTATTTTTAATGGAGTTTTATCTGTTTTCATTTATGGTATTGGACTAATGGGTTATTGATTTGGTTTACTTGCAGGACAAGCTGGGGCTATATTTATTTCTAAGCCGGGTGACATCATGCTCAAGAAGGCAGTAAATATCAAAACTGTCATCAGAGCTATCAATGTATTTCAAAGACACAGAAAAAAACCTCCAAGCTAACATATATAATCAAAAGGTATCATCCACTGGGAGCACTGGATAGAGAAGCATCTCTCAGACTAGGAGGCTTTCACAGACTTCAATTTTGTCTGGGATAGGTCTGACCTATCCCTAACCCTCTGCGTGGGGCTATGGGATAAAGTCTTCCTTGTTGCCTTGCCAGCTCAGCTGATCTCTCTCTTTAGAACTCTTTCTCTGAACCTCTCCTATGACACTGATCACTTCTGCCATGTATTACAGTTATTTATGAGCATGCCATTATTGGCCAACCGGATCACCTTCTTGAGACAGGACCCAAATCTGAGTTATCTTCATACCTCCCTCAGCTCCTACCATCATGGGATGGTATCAGCCCTTGGGATGGGATCAGGGTCTTGGGAATGCATGAATGAGTCAACGAATGAGTGAATGAATGTTTTCAAACCTAAGTGCAAAGCTGAAACAATGTACTTCATACTCTTACCACAGTAGATAAGCACTAACCATAAGAAAAGAGACAAGCTATCTTACCTTCCCCCAAAGTCAAATTTGATCCCTATTATCACCTAGAAAAAAATGGGATCAAGTGGATTTTGCTTCCTAGAACCAATTGGCAAATACATATCCTGTTTTTGTTAAGTACTTAATCTCTTAGGACCATGGAAATATCCACAGCTGCAAAGAGGATGGCATTTCCTTGCCACTTTATACTTTAAATATATTAAGAGAATCAATGAGAAATTAGATTAATCTTTGTATTTTAGGATATAGTGCAGTGCACTGCACATAGAAGGTGCTCAATCAATATTTGTTGAATACATGAATGAAAGAAGGGCTGTAAAGTGCTGACCTTGGCAGTATAAGAAGAAAGCAATCAGGCAAGTACAATAAAACGACTTACTTATCACTTTTGTCTTAGAAGCCAGACATTCTGGCTCTTTTTAAACTCAAGTTGGAAGGCTATGTGCAAACCTGAGAGACTAGGATTGGAAAGTCCAGTAGATGGAATTTCACATTAGAAATTCATCCTCTCCTTCCCCAGGGAAGATGCTCAGAGGCTAGAGGAAGTGCCCTGCTTTAAAAAGTTTTCATTGGCAGCAGTGTGTTTTCAGTGATAATAATACTGGGCATTCTTGGAACTCGGCCTAATGTTATATTTCTTTTTTGTTGATTTATTCTTTTGAATAGATGTTACATATCTCAAAAAGAAAAAAATTAAGGTATCCAGTGGCAAATCTTCCTCATACCCCCATCCCCGATTTCCCTAATTCATCCATCCAGAGTGCCTTAACCATACATAACCACTGTGAGTAGTTTCTTACATATCCCTCCAAAGTGTCTTTCTGCTTATACAAGCAAACACAGATATTGCACATATTTTCATTTTCCTGCCTTTTTAACAAGAGGTAACATACTATACCAATTATTCTGTACTTTGCTTTTATCACTTAATACATCTTAAAGATTTTTCTATATCAGTACACAGAGAATTACTTCAGTTTTATTATATGTGTATGATATTCTGTTGCAAGGGTATACCTTAACTTACATATCTGGTATCTTATTAATGACTAGATTATTTCTTATTGTCATTAAAATCATTGCTATAATAAATAACCTTGAACATAGTGCTATGTATTTTCCAGGAGCAATAGTAACTCATTATCTGTAAATTTAGAAAAATTATCTTGATTTTGGGCCAGACACAAACAAAAAACTATACCAATATTTATAAAAGTGTTAATGTTTCAGTTACTTGGATTATACTTAAAACTCTTTTCTCTCTGTGGTCCATATTGTGCATTATTTACTGCACACACTGCTTTATCCTTGATTTTAATCCAATCTCTGTCCTTCAAAGACCCCTCTTAAGTCTTCTAACATTCCTGTGTTGGGCACTAATTTTCACTCAATTGGTCAGATCAAAATCCTCTTTCTCATCTCCAACATCCAATCCCTCAGCAAGCTTTCTCAACTCTCCCTTCAGAATAAATCTTGAACACCATCTCAACATCATCATTGATGGCACCTTGCTCTCATCTTTCACCTGGACCGCTCCTCACTGATTTCCTGCTTCCTCCTCCCCACCTGCCCCCATAGTATTCTCCTTAAAAATCAGGATGGGATTTTGAAAAAGGAAAATCAGATCATGATGTTGCCTTTAGGCTCAGTCAACCATGATTGGCCCCCATTTACTCTCCAACATTGAGGTTAACCCTCTCCTGCTCATTCACTGTGTCCTGTCACAGAACAGAACTAGACTTGTCCCCACCCCCATGGCTTTGTACTTGCTATCCCTCTTGTCTTCCACCAGACCCTTGTGGCTCCTTTTCATTTTCATGTTTAGGTCTCAACTCAAGTGTCATCTCCTCAAAGTGGCCCCTAATCATATCATAAAAAAATAATACTTCCACCGTTCTCTATCTTTTTATCTTGCATTTGTTTTCTTCATAGAACTTATTACCAATCATGGGTATTTTTCTAAGTGTTAGCTGCTATCCTTCCCACTAGACTGAGACTGTTGCTCTGCAGAGCCTGAGCTTTCTCATTTGCTGCTAAATCTATAGCACTTAGAGTTGTGCACATGATAGGTGTTCGGCAAACATCTGTGGAATGAATAGGTGGATTATAAAATAAAATTTGTTTAACTGTGCATTTTTGGATAGCTTTGGAAATGGAGTAGTATTGAAAACTAGGCTTCAACTCATAGAAATGCTATCATCCAAAACAGCTTTCATAATGTCTGTGTAATGTCTCATTTTAATATGTGTCATAAAAAAGGAGTGGTGTGGACTTTGGCAGATCCATATATCTACATCTATATCTATATATCTATATAATATATACATATATCTTTATGTATATATATAATATATACATATATCTTTATGTATATATATATGTAAGATATATACATATCTTTGGAAATTTGGGGCAAATCTCTTAATCTCTTTGCAGCTCAGTTTTCTCATTTGTAAAATAGGGATTTGAATGATATGAACTCAAGTTATATTTTAATTATCTATTAATTGAATAAGTATTTTCAATTAGTATGTTCCAGCCACTGCGCTAGGCATTGGGATCACTGGTGAACAAGACTGATGACAGCACTCCATTTGTGAAGCTTACAGCTTAGTGGGGGGAGTCACATTTTTCCAAATGGTGGTAAGTGGGATAAGGAGAGATACGCGGTACAACAAGAGCACAGAACAGGGGCCTTGACCAGGTCTAGGATGTCGGCATAGGCAGAGACATGCGACTTGAGATCTGAGATGTCAGGATAGGCAGAGACATGTGACTTGAGATCTGAGATGTCAGGATAGGCAGAGACATGTGACTTGAGATCTGAAGGGTGGTTCTAGTTGTAGTTAATTAGGCGCGAAGGGGTTGGGGAGAGGGGATAGCACTCCAGTGTCAGGAGAGTGGCACATGTAAGAAGGGGAAGCAGGTCAGCGTGGCTGCCTGCAGAATGACAGGGAGAGGAAGGGGCTACGCTGTGTTACTCAGTGGGCTGTACAGACTTGTGAACTGTTTCCACTGTCTGTCACCACACTGCAATAAGTCTAAACATTGAAAGTATGCGTTTAGACATTTTTACAGCAATTTCACAAAGTAAGTTTATTTTTGTTGAATCTAATAATAAAAAAGTTGGGCTTGCATTTTGCATGACTTTTTGTTTCTGTTTCATTTATCTGAGTAATTAGCCTTTATCACATTTATAAAAGCATGGATCCGCAACAGAGTAGATGCTAAAAAACAAAACAAAACAAAGCTGGCCCTTCAGTAAAAATAGTTTGTACAGCTCTGGGCTGAACTTTATGAGCTAAGTTAAAGATTTTGGTTTTCATCTTGCAAGAAATAGGTGTAAAGTGCAGCAAATGCTCATGTCGTTGGCATACTGATGCACAGTTTGCATGGGAGGAAAAACTCTGAGGTGACAATTTCCTTTACTTCAATAATAACTGAGTAAAACCAACCTATGTGCACTTATAAGAAATGAGATTGTGAGCCTTTAGATGGGACTTATTTATTCCTGTGTCTCCAGAGCCTTTCTGAATTACAGAGAGAAATTCAATAATATTCGCTGAATTAAATTTTAACTATAATTCAGAATAGTCATTCTCAAAGTTTGCAGCCTGTGACCCAATTGGGAGCATCTGTAACACTCCCTTTGGACCCCTGGTTTGTCCAAGGCTCACTGTTCCTGGGGAGGGAACCTACAAATCAGGGAATAAGGAAGGGCTAGGGCCTCATGGGGACACACACCCTCCCCACCCTAAGCTTCAGAAATAGTGCATACAGTGGCCTTCAAATACAAGAAAAATGGTGGTGGGGATGGGGCGGCATTTAAACAGTTGTGTATCTGAATTACAGTCTAAACTTTCCAACTAATTCTGGATAGAATTTTAAGCACTTCCGTCATTTTCCACAAGCAACCATCAGTTACCAACTGGAGCACATAGTTCTTTCTGTGTTAAATCTAAAGCTCAGTGATTCTTATAAAAACCCAGCAGTCCCCTTTGGTGTTACAGAGAAGAATTGAGGGCAAAGGACTGGAGCTGGCTTATACTCATTCAGTTTTATCACACAGAGAACAAAACCACCAGAGCACAAACCCCAGTTTTTGTTGAAGGTAATTAAATGCAAACTCACTCCAGCAAAATCACCAAGATCCACACTCGAAGCCCCTTTATTCTATTACCTTTCACTACATCCTCTTTAGCCTGATGACTGAAATCTGTAAGCAGTTGTCCCCGTCATTAGTGTGAGTTATTGAGAGTCCAACTGTAATTCTACCGTCTTTACTGACTCTGGGTTATATCCCAAAGGGAAATATGTCAGGCTAGTAGGGATCACATGATAATGACTTAACCTGTCAAGTCTTAATAATCTTATAATGGAGAAAAGCAGTGGCAAGGATTATTTGAAACAAAGGATAATCCTGAGTGACATTTAGAAATCCTGATTTTTTTTTTTTAAATAGCTCTAGCCTCCTAAATACAGTTAAAATCAGGTTGCTTCCCCATCTGGCAGCAGGGGGCAGCCGATCAGAGTCAGCTCTGGCTCTGAAAGTAGTTTCAAGGATGAAAAATTTGCTGTGGAAAAATCCTCAAAGGGCTTAAATCTAAATGCGGACAACCCAGGAGTTGATTCCTCATTTTAAATGTATTTTTTTTAAATGGCTGAGTTAAGTATAAAGAATTTTGCATTTACTTTCAGTTCATAGTCTAGTTTATATTAGGTTGGACTTCATGAAATTGCCCTGTGTGTGTGTGTGCATGCGTGTGTGTATGTGCGTGTGTGTTGTGTGTCAAAAGCTATTAAATATTGGCAATTTCTAAGGGTTAGATCTAATACTTTGGACTAGAATTCAGATATAGATACTTTAAATATACATGAAGGACAGGTACATGTTGTGACCAGTAACAGCCGTTGGTTTCAAGGGAGAGTGATGAGTCCTTGTGAAAACCTACCTTAGCCTCTCCTTGCTCCCCACAACTGGGATCATGGGTATTCCTCAACACCCCATCTATGGTGTCTGTTCCAGAACCAAGTACCTCTTCAACTTTGGGTCACACTGCCCTTGCCCACTTTGTTGTTCTGTCTCCATAGTCAGCGAACACCCACCTTGCTGTCACAGTCACCTGCTCATCAGATCAGGATACAGTTGTGGCTAAAATCACAGGCTCCAGAGTACTCTCCTTATTTTCAGAGCCCACAATGGGAAACAGAGTTTCTATGTCTGAGTTGCTGAGCCTTGAGCGAGCTCTTTGTCTGTTCTGTCAGTGGTTCTTAAAGCGTGATCTAGGCATCACCACTACCTGGGAACTTGTTGCAAAAGCAAATCCTTGGCCTACTCAAACCTACTGAATCTGAAATTCTCAGGGTAGGGTCCAGCAATCTGAGTTTTATCAAGTCCTTCAGGTGATTCTGATGCATGCTGAAGTTTGAGAACTACTGGATTAGGTCATAAAACTGAATTTCTCCTTTGATTTTTTTCTGTTACCGATTTTTTTCTGTTACCTTTGATAAGCTCTTTTTCTTAGACAGTATCTGATTTCCTTTCCAGCAGTGTAAAAGTTTAGCTGAATCCCAGACTTTGGAGGTAGGCCCTTGTTATGCATGGAATGGCTTCCCAGTTGCCAAATGCCACCCTCTTGGGACGCTAATATCACCTACTCTGGGTTCAGAATAGTTAGCTTCTGCCTACGTATTAGAACTCCAGGAAACTACCTATTAGTGTCAACTAAAACTGGAGTTCCTGGTGCCCATAAACTTGGTGCTTTGCCTATCCAGATGAGTCTCCTATGGATGGGCTCTGCCCCTAGGCCTGTCCTGCTTTAGTGGGAAGGTCCTGTACTACACCTCATCCTTCTGTAACTTATGAGGTCTAAAAAACCAGGTTTGGGTTTCAGGTACAGTAAATGCTTTCTAGGTTGTTTATATTTGAGTCTTAAAATAAGAGGAGGTATTAGGATCTGTCATTCAAGTGGCTAACTTAGGGCCACTTGGGTGGCTCAATGGGTGGGCATCCAACTCTTGATTTTTGGCTCATGTCGTGATCTTGTGGTTTGTGGGATAAACTGCTGGGTCGGGCTCTGCTCTAACAGCATGGAGCTTGCTTGGGATTCTCTCTCCCTCTGTCTCTGCCCCTCCCCAAATTATAGCATGCTCTCTCCCTCTCAAAATAAATAAATAAACTTAAAAAACAAATTGGATAACTTAATCCCAAAAAAGGCCTGAATTTGTCCTTTCTTCCCCAAAAGCCATTTCATGTTTGCTCAAACCTTTCATCATTTTTATCTGTGTAGT
Organism: Felis catus; assembly: GCF_018350175.1. Classification (NCBI taxonomy): domain Eukaryota; kingdom Metazoa; phylum Chordata; class Mammalia; order Carnivora; family Felidae; genus Felis; species Felis catus. The sequence continues at coordinate 86,862,062 of NC_058376.1, read as the reverse complement.
GAATGGAGGAAAAGGGAAACGCCATCTCATAAAAATGTGATTTTTGAGAAAGAAATAGTATTATTTAAGAATAACTTCAACATTTCTTTCAGACAATACCTGTTTGTTTATTTGTCCACTTCCTCATCTGCCATGTTGAGATTCTTAAGGAAGGAAGTCTGTCTTGTTCATTCTTATAGTCTAGTACTAGCTTGTAAGGCATTAAGTAGTTGCTCAAGGAATGTTTGAGAAATGAATGACTGAACACACACACACATTCATATGAAAAATAAAAGGTATATTTCTCTGAATTATCTAACTTAATGTTACCACAATCAAAATGGATTACATGGATTTGATCAATATTTAAACTCAATATCTATTGTCGTGTCCAGGATGGAGGCATAGACGTAAATTAGTGCTAGGGTTGGGTAACTGTCAATAAAGAGTCTGGCAAAGCTACTATCCTTAGAATGCAGGTCATAATCACATCTTAGGCTGTAAAGACTTCAAAGGACACCTGTTCAGCTCCTTTCATTATTTTAGAGGAGGAAACTGAGGCCTATAAAGGTGAAGTCAATTTTATAAGGTCATTAGGCTGGTTAATGGCAAACCAGAACAGAACCCAGACTTTCTGACTATCATTTTTCTCTCAGCCTGCATTTGAAATCACATTTGACAATTATTTATAATGATAGAATCACATTGGAAAGGATGACTGTTCCCCAAATACTTTTTTCAAGATTAAAAATATCTTAGAAAAATGACGAGATGCCCAAAGCCGTATGCTCTGATGTATTTAAATTACTCTTATCTGTTTCTTCTAAGAGAAAGTTGCTATGTGTTTTTCTCCCAAAGAAGTTCAAAGAAGTGTCACTTCCAAGCTTATACATGAAAAATTCCTTGGATATAGCATGCTCCCAAGAACTCAAATGCTAATCAAAGAGGTCCTGAAATATTCAGTTAAGTTCATATCTTAAACTCAATTTTCTTTAATTTCACTAGTAACAAAAGAAATAGAAATAAAAATGAGATATCAATTTTTGTATATGAGTTTGGCAAAGATTAAAATGAGTGACACCCTTGGGGCACCTGAGTGGCTCAGTCAGTTAAGCATCCAACTTGGTCTTGAGTTCGAGCCCTGTGTCCGGCTCTGTGCTGACAGCTCAGAGCCTGGAGCCTGCCTTGGATTCTGTGTCTCCCTCTCTCTCTGCCCCTCCCCTGCTTGCCCTCTCTCTCTCTTCAATAAAATAAACATTAAAAAAAAAGAGTGACACTCTTTTGGCTGGTGTATAAGGAAATAATATTCATTCCCTGTCAAGAGGAGGGAAATTAACAGCCTTTTTGGGGGGCAGTTTGTTGATGGAATCAACTTTTTACTTTTTTTATGTTTTGGAATCAAATTATTAAATGCCTAGTCTTCATTCAATAATTTTGCTTTGAGTTATTTACGTTAATGATATGACCCACAAAGTACAAATATGCCCATATACCAGAATGTTTATCCCAATATTATTTAAAATTATAGAAAAATGAAAATTACCCAAAGTCTATGAATTCGGATTAGTTATACACATTATGTTAACCCATAAAACAAAATTCTATAGAGTTGTTAAAAATATAAATCATATCTATATTTACCAAAATCTAAAGAATTCCAGGACATAGGGAAGAAGGGAAAAGTGAGGTTCAAAATCTCAAGTATATTATGATCATATTTATGTAAAAGTGTGTGTGTGTGTGTGTGTGTGTGATTATAGGTAGGCATGTATAATGATAATCCCCAAAATGTTGAAAGTGATTACCCTAGGATGGTGAAGTTGAGCTGCCCTTTTTTTTTTTTTTTTGCTCTTTATGTTTGCATGAATTTTATACATGAATAGGTATAAACTTTATAATTAGAAAAAAAACAAAGATCTATCTTTGTATTTTAAATGAAATGAAGCTGAATGTTTTGGTTTTGCTTTATGATATTCTGACGAGTATACACTAGGCAAAGACATTTAAGACATTTTAAACGTCACAAGTGACAGGGTTTCAAATATAATTTGATTTAATTCTTATTCCAAATTGGAAAAATAAATTTAATTTAAGCTCCATTTGTGTTCTTAACTTTTTTTTATAAGGGCACCTTTGATGACATAATTCGTGACCCCAGACTCTTATGCACATATATCTTGTATTGTTTCCAGCAGTGATGGCTGTTCTGGACCATGTGTGTTCTTCCTGCTCACATAACCAGTGACTCTTGTTAGTAGGAAATCTACAGCAAGTCATGGAAATGACTATGGCCACCTGCTGCACAAGTGCTCTGTGCACATGTGCCTTCCACGTGGGAGCTGTCGCCCACTGTACCAGCCAATGCTGCTAACGTTGGCACTTCAGGGAGCTCGTCCTAGATGAAATGACTGGAGGCAGTGGAGCCAAGTACAATCCCTTCGTTTGAGAAAACTAATTTCAACACCAGCAAAATGTCTAGTACTAAAAAGCAAGCACTTCAAATGGATTTTTAACTGAAATTGGAAAACAGTCTGAAATTTGGAACAAGAAATGTTGATAAAACACAGGTAGAATTTTAAGAGTTTTAATTAGTTACTGTGAAGTCTTTTCTTCTTCCTATTTCAAGGTACAGGCCTGTGTTCTAGTGTCAAGTGAGCAAGGGGAGAATGGCAGATGCGCAAAAAATAGTCTTTGAATGAATGTAGTTCTACTTCATATTAAACTTTTGTGAGCACCAGAGTCCCTGAAGAGGCCCATCCCCAGAGATTCTGATTCAGTAAGTCTGTGGGGCTGATGGGCAACCTTGAGTAGCAATGATTCAGATTATAGTCTGCTCCCTACATTTTCTGACGCTGAGTTTGAATTGTGGCCCACTCAGACATGCCTGATGGAAGAAGATCACTTCTCTATCTGCGAAGTTTGTTCCAGTATTCAGAAGGACCTAATGAGACACAAAAGAAGGGAATATCCTTCCGGACCAGCTAGGCAGATCTGCCAAATCCAGCCTGGCAATTGATGAGCACAGCAGATGCCCTGGCCAGCTCGCTTTCACATCCAGTATGCACCAACCCTCTCCAGATTGAGCCGACTGGCACACAATTTGTGCACATGAATAGCTGCTACTCTGGAAATTATCCTATATGTATTTTCATTGAGTAAAATTTGCATTTCCATATAGCATATTTCTGTGTAAGTGGATATGGCAAGATATATATATATATATATATATAAATTATGTTGTATATTATATTATATTATATTATATTATATTATATTATATTATATATAATTTAAAAAGTTGTGTGTACCGAACCAGGAATTAAGCTAAATGTCTGCTGGGTAAACCAGGCTATTTAGGGAGAAGGAAGGGCAGTGAGAATTAGCATTTATGAAGCCTCTGTTGTCTATCATGCACTGTTAAGGACCTTCAAACAAAGTGTCTCAATTAATGATTAGCACCAATAACACAATGAGATGGGCCCTATGATGCTTATTTGGTGAATGAGATCTCTCAATGTCAGAGGTAGACAACTTATCTAGAAAAATGAAATTACTGAATAGTATATCTGGAATTTGAATTCAGTTACATATGATTTCAAAGTCTATATTGTCTCTGTTCTCATCAACACAACATGGAACAAGTAAAAAATTATTTAATTAGGTAATAGTATTATGGATGTAACATCAATTTATATTCTGCAAACCATTTATTACTGTGACTGTGTGCCTTTTTGCTGAGTACACAAAGGATCAATACCTGATACTCTAATTGCTTGGAAACTACCATCTCTAAAATACTGTCTTATGTAGCAGACATTTGACTGAATTAATATTCTTTTTAAAACATTATTTTATTACTAGTGAAATCTTGTAAAGAGTCATTATGTTTGTGTGTTCCCCACATTACAAATGGTCAGATGTCAATTTTATAGCATTCTGAATACCAGGTTTTGTCAGAAGTACCAGATTTTGTCAGAAGTAATCTGGCTGTGAATCAAATCCAGAAAAGAAGCCGAGCTTCTTAAAAGTCCTGGGTGATTTTGTTATTATATGAGAATTATTTTCTTAAATCATTGTGTGTGTGGAGGCAGGGGAGCTGGGGGTAGGCTATTAAAGTGAAAGACTTACATTAGCCCTAAATTATATTATTAAATATACTATTATTCCCTAAAAAATGGTACTTTTGAAGAATTTATAACACAGGAAAATGGTAATATATAACGTGTGAGAAAAAGCACAATCAAGGTTTATTTGCAATTTGATTTCAATTAAGGAAAACCATATATACACAGAAAAAAGATTTGGAGAAATTGCGACAAAATAATAGTAATGGCTATCTTTGGGATGTGCTTACAGTCATTTTTGTTTTCTTTAAACCTGTTCATATTTTTTGTTATTCATTCCTACCATGACTATATATTACTTTAATAAGAGGAAATGCATCACCTTTTTTAAAAAGGTTAACCTACTGATTCGTCCCTTATTAAAACTTAAAGCAGGCGGTACAGATTATGCTGAAAGCCATAGTTGTGGCCTATCTTCTACCATGTGTTCATCTGTGCATGTATATGTACGAGAGGGAGAGAGAGAGAGAGAGAGAGAGAGAGAGAGAGAGGCAGGGAGGGAGAAGAAAGAGAATGAGAGGGATGGGAATTGGGAACTGAGGGTGGTACGGTCAGGCAAAATAGTTTCTGAATGCTGATATTCTTCCTCTGCTACTATTTTCAGGGTTTTGGAATCAGGCTCACACACTGACAAAGTACATTACCATAATTCAGTATGAAAGATGCTAACACATGTTAGATGGGACCCATCTACTCATTTGAACATGTGGAGTAAGAAGGAGATGAAGAAGTTTTCGTCTGTGTAAGAGAGAGCCTACTTCTTGTGTTCTTAAGGATAAAGTGAGTTAGTAAACTTCTTAGTGCAGTACTTGACATTTAGGAAATGTTAGCCATTATTATTGAATCAAAAGGAGTTACTTAGTTTCTAATTTAAGCTTTGAATCTAATGATTTCCCCCTTTTAGTCCCTTCTAGGTAGCTTAATTTTGCTCTGTTAACTTTAAGAAAAACTTTCAATCTGCAAAGGAAGTTTGACTACCAAAAAATTAGGCCTTTGCCAAGAGGGCTGGACATAATTATGTGTAGGTGCTCCTGATAGGAGAAGGGACAGGGTGTCATGTACCTCTCTGGAGTCTAGTCACCAAGAAGAAAGATCAGGATGAATGGTGATTTATAGGATCCTTGACCTACCAAACCTTCTCTCTTGTGCTGTCTCTAAGATTGCCTTGGAAGGCTTAACCCATATGCCATGGCTATAAGCACTGCCTTCAGCACTGAGATATGCCCTGGGCTGGGCTTTCTAAAAATAAAGTTTAAGTGGAGTACACTGGACAGCCTATATGACAGCTTGAGTTTCCCTGGTTACTCACTTAAATTCCAGGTGTACAAAATGATCACTGGACTGAGTGCATTATTGTATACTAAAATGGAATTAATGGGATATTATAGTCATTTGATCAGCCAACACATGCTTATTATGCCCCTACTATATACTAGGTGCTAAAAAATATAAATACATGCATAAAAGTAGATCCTATCCTCAGGAGCTTTAAGCTACTAGTGTGATGATGTTTACCCTGTTGCAATTGTAAAAAGCCCATATGGTTTTACTTTTAGGAAAATACTAATAAAATCCAAATAAAGTGTGGAATCTAGTTAATAGCAATGTACCAAAGAACCAATGTTTCATTAGTTGTGACAAATGTACCAGAGTAATGTAAGATGCTAACAACAGAGGAAAGTGAATGCAGGGTACATGGGAACTCTATTATCCTAGTGGTTTTCTGTAAACCTCAAGCTATTCTAAAAGAGAAAGTTTGTTTTAAAAAAATCAAATACCGTTCGTTAAGCACTCAGTTTTGCCTTCAAGCACACTTAAAATCTGTCAACTCTGGCTTCCTTTTACATAACCATCTTATAACAATTGCCTCAATTTATTTTCTCCGGGAAAGCCCAATGTGTTCCCCAGTTTTAGCTGCAAGTCCCAGCTGCACAGAATGTGTTTTTTGGGTTGCCCTTACAGTGGCTAGAAGACATTTATAACAAGATGAGGTGGAATCAGGCCAGTTCTTGGCTTGGCAGAAGCAGGGTGTCCTTAGTGTTTCTGAATACCTGGTTCTAAGTATTTGGTCATTCTGGAATCCTAGTTCAGGGGTGTTAGCATCATTTCTCAAGACCATCCAACAACCACCAGGTTTTGCGCATTTGAAACAGGAAGGGGGCAGGAAGATAAAGCCTCTCTTGTGTGAAATGATAATGCTGTCTCCTTGCTGGGTTTCAGTTTCTTCATCTGAAAATCGGGGTGATGTCTAGCAGTTCTAGCATTGCTTGCTTCCTCTTGACCACATCTAAACAGAGCAATAGCAGCAGCACCCCCACCTCTACCGCCTCTACCACAGCCTCTGCCAACACCCCCACCTCACCTCTCCTCTACCTCCATCACCGTCACCCTTCTGCTGCCTCTGTCTACCACCTGATCACTTGCACCTGAATCCCCACTTCTGCTCCCACCACATCCACCACCACTGTTGCCACCACTGGCCCTCTTCCCTCTGCCAGCTCCAACATTACTTTCACCACCACCACCATCACCACCACATGATTATGGTATCAGAACCCTTCACATCAGGAAGACTGGCTCTGAAGAGGCAAAAATCTTTGGGATAAAGTCTTTGGAGGTGAATACAAAAATGGGGATGAACCCTCTCAAGTAAAGCTCCATAGAGATGAAATAGCTTATGACATTCAGGGAAGAAATTCCTCCTTTCACTTATTAAAACGTGGGCTAGCAGCCCACCATATTTCCCATTAAGTTCAGTGGAGTATAGATGCTAGAGAAGACTCCTGCTCATTCCTAACTTGGTTGGAGGAGAAGTTAGAAGATATTCAGTCTGCTTCAGAACTGTGCATCTGCACAAAAGGCCTTCAAATCTGGTTACTCAGAAGATTCAATGAGAGCTGTCTAGTATAATTGGATCAGCATGATGAATTCAAACTTCTAAACCATCCTTTAACACTTTGGTGGGTAAGGGAAACAGTGTGTTTAATAAAACTGTATCCACTGAGATTGACATTATAAGGTTCATTAACAAATCTCCACAAAGTAAGATTTTAGGGGGAAGATAACACAGAGAAACACAATGAAAAGGTAAATACTTTAAGTGGGGAAAGGAGCTATCAAGTTAGACATGCCTCAAGGAGGATATGCAAGGATAGGCTAAAAGCTCAAATTCCTTTCGTAGAGTGTTTCAAATTTAAAGAAGACATTGTTCCATTTTAGAAACTGATTTGCAGGGCATTGCTGCATCTTGTAAGTTCCCTGGGACCTACAAATGCTGTTTCCTGCAGGTTGTGAGACCAATGCTGGCCTGTCTTAAGCCATTAGACCCCAGTCTTAAATCTCCTCTGTAGTTCAATGTACAGTCACCTACTGGATTAGCGGTTAAGTTCTGATGCAGCAATTGTCAGAAGTGTTTTATTCATGGAGATCACAAGACACAAGCCCTAAACGGATGGCCTGGTCTAGTGAATGAATGAATGGCTCATGGACTAAGGAAAATGCTGCTTTGTGCTATTGGAATTCTGCCCCATGATGTCATGCCACTTGAATTCCTCCAGGAAACTCACTGCACCTAAGAACTACACTTCAGTTTCCTTGTTGTGAAATTAAGTTTCCTATGTGGACTCCTTTTTATGAGGCTGGATGTTTAGGTTTGGGGAAATTACAGCTTCAAAGGAAGTCTGAAGAAAGTGAAGGCTGGGCATTAGGTTCTGACACATGTGCCTTTGTGTGTTAACTAGACACATAGACTTTTAGGCCTGGAATAGATCTTAGAACATACAACCCAGTTAGGCCCTTCATTTATATGCATGCAGAGAAGTCCAATGAGTTGACAGTTTACTGTCATCTAATGCATGCAGAGAAGTCCAATGAGTTGACAGTTTACTGTCACCTAAGCTTTCATCACCTAGAGTCCAGCAGCCCAACTAACATGCTCATGAGCCATGAAGGGGTTACAGCCAAGCCAGGAGTTGCTGCCCTTGATCTCTGTCAAGTGACCAGGCAGGTCTGGGGCACAGGCAAGGTCTGTGAGTTTCCTTGGAGAGCAGCCTGGGAAGAGCAGGGTCTGATGGTGCACAGCTGAAAAGGCTGCAAGGCACTTACCCAGAGAAAGGATGCATTTATATAATTTACTATCAACTTATCATCCTATAAAATGAGTGTGGATAAAAAAAGAAAATGAGAGTGGTATGATCACAGCCCAATTCGTTCTCTAGCAGTGCAGCCCAGAAATGCTTGGCACTGGGGCTCTTCAGCATTTCATCAGGTGCAGGATTTTAAACTTATTCACCGAATTCCAGGGAGGGAGATGGGATACATGCCGATTCTTGTTGGGTTCTAGTCAGAGCAGGGGACCTGACCACGCTTCCCAGGGACTGTCACAGAGGGCACGGTCAGTCCCAGCAGCCTGGACTTTGGGCATGGATGAGCAGAGAGGGGTGAGAACAAAGTATGGAGGACGGGATGGGCAGGGAGGAAGGGAAGGAGAGAGAGAGGGACAGAAGAGGGGGACTGATGTTAGCAGCTCCTGCTAGTGGGAAAGTTTAATGAGAGGGGAAGGGATGCACAGAAGGGTTTTGGGAGACTTTCTGTGTGAGGTGCTGTGCGACTCCTCACTCGCCATTTTCAGGAAACTTCATTAATGATCTAGAGTATTCTCCAAAGCTATGACAACTGGCCATTGCTTCTTTGAAATGACACAGCATATAGATTGCACCATGTGGGGCTTCAGTTATATTCAGGTAAGATAAACTCTACCTAGTATTCATTTCCCTCTAAAGGAATAGCAACCTTAAGCTCCATTTTTGTTCTGCCTGTATTTTTAGAGCAAAATATAACTCCTTAAGAACAGCATGGATTCAATCCACAGAGACCCAATTTAGAGAAATTTCCCCCTCACTTATTAAAGATTAAAGAACCTAATACATTTGTATAGTAGTGTGAGCTCATTACTTTAGTCCAAATAAAGATCTTCTAACACCCAAGATAAATGAGGGAACTATGACTAGGTTTGGTGGCTTTAAGATGTAAAAGATAGGAGGGAAGGGGCATTTAGCAACTTTCTCTCTTCCCCCAAATCATTTATTGAGTGCTTACCATGTGTCTGACAGTGTGGAGTCAGGAAAGATGAATAAGATATACTCAGCAGTTCTTTACATTCAGGGAAATTGAAGTACAACAATAGTGACAGAAACAGTGGATAAAATACAATGTGAAACATGGCATATAAGACATATGCAAAGTGTGGGACACAGGATTAGCAGTACCATTTATTGCTCATTATTTGCCAAGTACTATTGTAAACATTGAAAAAAATTACTTATTTTATTATGGTAAAATACACATAACACGAAATGCACCAGTTTAACCATTTTTAAGTGTATAGTTCAGTGGGATTAAGTACATTTGCATTGCTGTGAAACCATCAGCATTATCCATCTCCATAACTTTTCATCTTCCCAAACTGAAGCTCTGTACCCACAAAACACTAACTTCCCATTGTCCACTCCCTAAGTCCTTGCCAACCCCTGTTCTTCTCTCTCTTTCTGTGAATTTGACCACTCTAGGTGTTTCATACATATGGAACCATACACTATTTGTCCTTTAAAAATTTTTTTAAATGTTTTTATTTTATTTTTGAGAGAGAGAGCAGAGAAGGGGCAGAGAGAGAGAGAGAGAGAGACACTCACAGAATCGGAAGCAGGGTCCAGGATCTGAGCTGTCGGCACACAACCTGATGCGGAGCTCAAACCCACAAACCGTGAGATCATGAACTGAGCCAAAGTCAGACACTCAACTGATTGAGCCACCCAGGCAACCCTCACCATTAGTCCTTTTATGTCTGGCTTGTTTCACTGAATATAATGTCACGGTAAGCATTTAACATGCAGTCTTCATGTACCTCTTAACAACTCGGCCAGATTTGTAGCACATCCCCCATTTTACAGATGAAATAATTGATAATCAGAGAAGTTATTGACTCAAAAATCACAGGTAATGAGTAGCAAAGCCTGGATTTGAACCCTGGTCTTGAGTGCTAAAGCTCAAGCTCTTGCCATAACACTAATTAATCTAGTAGGTGACAGTGGGGAGTCAGGGTAGCTACAAAAATTTAAAGGAAAGAAATAAAACCCAAACCTTTTTGATATAGTTTATACTAGCTGTAGGAATAGGACATCTCTTCCTATGAAAGTAACAAGATCATTAACCAGTCATTTCAAAAAGAAGGTTGATAGGTAGAAGAGGATGTACATCTAAGGTTCACTCTGCCTTTTTACAACAAACTGTTGCCATAAATACATCTATTACTCCATGGAATCCTCCCAGGAAGTGGCTGCCAGACTGAAAATAATTGTGACCGCCTTTTCTGTATCACTCCAAGCAAGCAAAGGACCCATTTTTCCTTTGAGCACTGTTTTCTGTGGCCAATACTTGTGATGTTTTGACTGTTTAAGAGCACTTTACACGTGGAGTCTGAGGAGGGCCACTCCTCAATGTGGTGCACATCACCAGGCTGTTTGGGACAGGGCTGTGTCTACAGAAGCCAGAACAATGGAAGCACTCTGGGATCAAGTGATCATCTGGATGAAGCTTCTGACCACTCCCTCTCTGTGTGCCCAAGGCTCCTTTGAGAGCAGTGCGATCTCCCTCTTTTTGAATCTTCTGGTCCCCAGCTACATCCAGGTTCTCCCTCCCTGCCCAGGCCCGTGAGATGGGTAGTTTCTCCCAAGCTCTTGCCTTCTCTGGGGTGCATACATGGAAGATGATGTGCAGTGACAAGTCTCACCTCTCAACTCAGCCTCCCAGATACCACACCCTGGTTTAGCCCCTCGAGGCAGGCTGCTTTTTGTGACAGGAGCTAAAACAACCAAAGGGCACGGCTTTCAAGTTGACCTCTCTTTTTCTCCTTTAATGTTAATTAAAGCAGATACAGTGGAAGGGGCATAACATTATTGCCTCAGGAGGCCTAGGTTCCAGTCCTGACTCTACCACTTAAAAGCTGTGTGTTTGGGAAAGCAAGCTGGTGCAGCCACTCTGGAAAACAGTATGGAGGTTCCTCAAAAAACTAAAAATAGATGACGATACGACCCAGCAATTGCACTACCAGGCATTTATCCAAGGGATACAGGTGTGCTGTTTCGAAGGGACACAAGCACCCCCATTTTTTTAGCAGCACTATCAACAATAGCCAAAGTATGGAAAGAGCCCAAATGTCCACTGATGGATGAATGGATAAAGAAAATGTGGTATATATATACAATGGAGTATTACTTGGCAATCAAAAAGAATGAAATCTTGCCATTTGCAACTACGTGGATAGAACTGGAGGGTATTATGTTAAGTGAAATTAGTCAGTCAGAGAAAGACAAATATCATATGACTTAACTCATATGAGGACTTTAAGAGACAAAACAGATGAATTTAAGGGAAAGGAAACAAAAATAATATAAAAACAGGGAGGGGGACAAAACATAAGAGACACTTAGATATGGAGAACAAACAGGGTTACTGGAGGGGTTGTGGGAGGGGGGATGGGCTAAATGGGTAAGGGGCACTAAGGAATCTACTCCTGAAATCATTGTTGCACTATATGCTAATTTGGATGTAAATATTAAAAAAAATAAAATTAAAGTAATACTAAAAAAAAAAATTAAAAAAGCTGTGTGTCCTTCAGCAATGTGCTAGTGTAATCTGAACTTTGATTTTCTCATCAAATGGGGATAATAGTAATACTGACATCCAAGGTTGTTGTGTAACAATCAAATGATATATACCAAAGCACTTGCACAAATGAAGTACTATACAAGGGTTGATTTTTTTTTATAAACTATATTTTCTTTTAGAATCATGCTTAATTTTCTATTTATGGTACATGAAGTTTGCCCTGGACTTAAAGCACTATCTTTATACTAAGTTATCTCCACCATCAGCATTTGTACTGCACGAGCACAAGCACTCACTGTGTGCCCAGTGGCCACCTTGACGGGGGGGAAACAAATCATCCCATCTTTTAGTGCAGAGATAGCTAAGCTGATACTTACTCCTTGCATAAATGAGTGCATTGCTCATTTGATGCAAAATGAATTACGTCTACTTCCTCACTTCCTAAAAGGAAATCATCTAATAAGCTGGATGAACGAAGATGAAAATTGGCTTTTAATTAATTATTCAAAGCCTTTAAAAGTGTAACAATTAGCCTGCAGTAAATTATTGTGAGGAGAACAGAAACTCATGTTCAATTAGTCAAATTCTCTGCTATAGCATTTAGATATGGAAACTCAGTTTCTGCTCACTGGAAACTAATCCTCAGGGAAGCTGAATGCAATCTGAATTCTGTGAGCAAAGTTTCTTTTACCACATGAAGAATCACAAAAAGACAGACGAGGTGGTGCATGCAAAGCATGTGACATCTGTGGCCCACTGCTGTCATTATCTATGAGAAAGAAAAACAGGGCTTGAATTCTTAGATGCTTAAGTCAGACAAAGGTCTCTTGAAGGGCTCAGTCACAATTCTCAACACAATGCTTGATTCTACTAATTCTACTCCATCTCCCTTTTCCTATCTACGTCAACTATTCAGATTCCCTGGGCAGAGCAGAAGGAAACAGGACCAAATAAAGTTTCCTGGTAAAACTGGGTAATTCAAAGATTAGAGCAAAAAATGCTTCATTTCCATGGGACTGTCTCAAAAAATTTCCAGAAGAATATATCCCCCACCCCCAAAGAAACTACAATGGTAGAAAAAGTTTGTCAACGTATAGCCACTGAAATTACAATGTGGACTATTTATGGATGCACAGACTGCTTTTCCATACAAAAAAAAAAATGGATGATATCAATATCTTTCATCAGAAGTTATTCCAAATCTTAGAGAGTCGAGAGAACATATCAGAAATTTTAGAAATATGGGTCCACAGGAGTTTCTGTTAGAAGAACAACCATTAACTCAGATGAGAGTAGATTGCTGGCTTCAGAGATGAAAAGTTTATACTCAACCCAGCCTCCCGAGAAGAAACTTTTGTTCAACAAGAATCAAAAGACGCCCTGGTCCCTGGTAGAAGATCTCAGACAGTCTGGCAACTTCAGTTCAAATCCAGTCTTGGGCACTCAGGCAATTTTCTTAACCTCTCAGGCTTAGGGTTCGTCATTTGTGAAAATCAGATAAAACTGCCCATCTCACAGTGCTGTTGTGAGGATGAAATGAACTGTCTGGAAAGGTCTAGCATGGCCTGACATGTATGAGGAGCTTAACAAATGTCAGTTTCCCTTTCCCTTCTCCCTCTCTTCATCCTTTAAAACAATAAATATGTTTTACAAAACTAATTATGCTGTTTAAAATGGCCATATCACCTGTTACTACTGTATTGAGTTTGTGAACCAGTTTTTGTAAACCTTGTAAGATTTCAATTTATTCCCATTTTAAGTCACTTTTAGCAGTTTTTCTATCATTGTTCAAGGAAGGAACACAAACACTTAATGGAGCGATGTGTTTCCCCACAACAATCTGCAAGCCTCATTTCTCTACATGCAGAAACTGAAACTCAGTGAAATAAAATGAAATGCAAGAGTACAAACCAGTAAGTGGCCAAATCAAGACTTGAACTCAGGTCTCCTAAGCTTTTTATGTACACTTCACAAAGCTAGATTGATTGCCTCTCAATACATTTATTTCTTGATATTTTGTTGCAATGTTAACCTCAAAGTCACATTTAAACTGAGAAAAGCTGTGCTGTGCGTGCACTCAGAAAATCTGTCTTACTGTCTGCTTTAGATACAGCAGAGTAAAAAAATTTAAGATAATTTTCTCCTGGTTCCCTTGTGATCTGACTGGATGGAATCAAGTTAACTGCAGTCCCTGTATCACATCCCCAGTAACCAGAAAGGAGCTGGTGGATGGGGGTTCTTAGGTTGCTGCTTCTTGATATGACTTAGAGAGTGTGCAATGGGCTAAAGCTTGAGCTGACTCAGGATTCCAAGCTGGTGTCCCCATTGAGGGAGAGGATATTTGGCATAGTCATTAAGAGCACAGACTTCTAATCCCAGTTAAAGTCCTCTCTCTGCCACTATCTTGTGTCCTTCAACAACTTCCTCAATCTTTCAATGGGGATTAATGGCACCTGCTTCTCAAGGTTATGATAAAGGTGAAAGAAAGAAGGTATATAAACTTCTTAGCACAATTCTGGGTTAGCTAAGGACTGCAGATTCCACGAAGGTTCTGCATCTTGACAGGCACGTACTAGAGGCTCAGTAAATGTTTAACAGAAGTATACCTCCCATCCATCCATGGGAAGAAACCTTTCCTTAGGAGTGCTGTGGGATTTATTTAGCTCAGTGCCCTGTTCTCCTGGTGCAAAGCTTGCTGCTTCACAGCAGCCACTTCCTCTACTGGGCAGCTCTGATGGGAAGGCTGTTACACAGTCCAGATCAGAACCCTCGTCCCTCTACGCACACTCATTCGTCTCAGCTATATTCCACTCAAGGCCTGCCCGGTATATTTTCTGCCTCTTCTATGTGGTTGCACAGTGGAATTGTAGGACTATGGTAGTTTCCAAAATTGGAAAAGAAAAAAAAAGTTTAAAAGTTTGTGGCCTACAAGTAGCCAAAATTCAGTGGACACTTAGATGTCCTTATTAGGGGTGCCTGGGTGGCTCAGTCGTTTAAGCGTCCAACTTTAGCTCAGGTCATGATCTCATGGTTTGTGAGTTCATACCCCACATCAGGCTTTGTGCTGATAGCACAGAGCCTGCTTTAGATCCTCTGTTCCCCCTATCTCTGCCCCTCTCCGGCTGTCTCTCTCTCTCTCTCTCTCTCTCTCTCTCTCAAATAAATAAACATTAAAAAAAAAAGACGTGGGTCTGGTTAATCTACAATGTAGAAAATTTTGCATCTGAACATTCTCATTGGGGCACTCATTCACTAGTTTGCCACAGACCTTCCCTCTCCCAACTTCCTTACACACAACCCTTATTTTCCCACTGAAATTCCTTGTTTATGGTCCAATGTGGAGACTGAGGAGAGAGAAATAGCAGAGATGAAGAAGTTAGGTGATTAACTAAGATAGAAATAGAAGTGGTGATAGGAACAAGAAGCAAGTAAGATGAAACAATAAATTTGCAAAGCACACGTGGACTCAGCTCTGAGCAGGGTAATGGTTTCAGCGGCTACTGAAAGAGTGGGCGCTCGGGATGAGGTGAGCTAAGCTAGAGCTGAGCCCCCAGCTGCAGACCAATTACATCAGAATTCCTGGGGGTGGGACCCACGATCGGTGTTTTGTCAAAGTCCTCATATTATTGCTGTGTGTGGCTGCGGTGGCGAACCCAGGAGTTAGAGGCTCTCCTACCAATACCAGCACCAGAAAGGCCTTCAATTAGTGAAGGTAGCTTTTGTGGGTTCAGGCTTTCCTGAACAACAAGGACCCACCTCTACATGTTATCAAATAGAGCTGGGATATACAGGGATTTTTGCACGGACAGAAAGAGAAGGATCAATGAGCGGTATCTGACATGTATTGTTAGCTCCGTGGGACAACATCAGTAGCAGTGGGTATGGGTTGAGCAGTTACTGGCTGTGTGGTGTTTCACAGTAGGTGAGACATGGACCCCCTCTCCTCGGGTAATTTTCTATTGAACGGAGGTTCTCACAAACTAATGAGCAGGGCAGACGTGGCAAATCCTTTTCTGTAGCACCGGGCAAGTGCACTCACCTAAGAAACTGGCAGTGGTCTTTCTCGGTTCCACAGATAGGTATAGTCATCTATTAGAAGCAGTATTGCAATTACTAAGCATTAAAAATGCCATAAAAAAGTTTAAATTTAAGCTCTTAAACATAGAAGGTAATAATAACAATTATGGTAAATTGTAAAATTTACCATAACAATTATGGTAAATTGTAAAATGGTAATTAACCATTTACTATGTGCCAAGGACACATTACTCCTAATTCTCATGCCAACTGCATGAGGCAGGTATAACTATCATTTTTAGCCAAGGATAAGAGCTTTAGGGAGGTTAAGAAATTGTCCATAATCACATCTAGAAAGTGGCAGAGTTCTGATTAAAACCCGGGTTTGTTTGAAATGCTCATTCTGTTACAGTAGCTTGATTCCTCAAAGCAAAGCAGAAACAATATAAAGATAGTACTGGTAGGGAGGAAATAGGATTTCCTTTGTCTGTAGTTTCAAATTTTTTTTACAATAAACATATTGTACATGTTATAATCAAAAGTTACTTTGAGGGGGTGCCTTGGGTGGCTCAGTCGGTTAAGCGTCCGACTTTGGCTTAGGTCATGATCCTGTGGTTCGTGGGTTCGAGCCCCGCGTTGGACTCTGTGCTGACAGCTCGGAGCCTGGAGCCTGTTTAGGATTCTGTGTCTCCCTGTCTCTCTGCCCTTCTCCTGTTGGTTCTCTCTCTCTCTCTCTCTCTCTCAAAAATAAATAAACAGTAAAAAAAAAAAAAGTGATTTTGAAAGGGGGGAAAAGTGAATGGTAAAAAGAGGAATCGGAAGAACGCTGTTACTAATTAGATGTTTTTTCTTAATTAACATCCAGGAATAAATAAAAATGTGTTTGACTTGCCACAACTATAAGTTTTATGGATTTGTATTTCAAAGCAAGTGACCTGGAGGTTCAGTCCACATTTTCATATTATGGTCTTTGCATTTGAGGCACAGACACCTCCTGAAGCTATTAAATGATCAAATCTCACAAAAGAATCCTGATGCAATCCTTATTTAGCAAATTGTCTTCCTTCCTGCAGGATTTTCGCTTGTGTTTGGTCTTTATCTAAAGCATCTGCCAAAAACAGCTCAGCTTCTCTGTCTCCTGTTTGACTGTGGTCAGCAAGGTGAGAAATTACAAGGGGGGAAATTAGAGATTGGAAACGGGTACTGACAGAGTTGTTATCTCACCAGAGAAGATGAGTGAGGAGACAGACAGGAACGCAGCACGGGAGAAATACAGTTAGGTGTGTGGGGCCAAGGAGAGAATTAGGTCTCAGGGAAATTTCCTCCCTGCTGGAGTGACCAGTTTACTCCTGGAAAATTATAGATGACACTATCACTTTGAAAGCTGGGTAGGTGCCGGCTGTGATTCTTCCCTTCTCCTCAATCCCCCATCCCCACCAGCCACTGAAAAAACAAAGTACTAGATAAACAAAAGGAATGCCTACCTCAGATGTTCTCTCTGTGGAAGCACAGAACTCAACTCGCTTATTAATCTGAAGCAGCTAAAGCTATTAATGCTCATTGTTAAATGCGCTTTTAACACAATTATATAAAATGGCAACTAAGAAGTTTTTCAAACCATTTTTGCTGATGTTGATTTTAAGCACAGCAATCATTATATCTACATTCATGGGAAAAGACTTTAATAATATTTAATTAAAGGCCACACCAACAGTAAGCAGATCCCAGTTCTAATTCCATTGTGTCTCTTCTATTTACATGAAACACGTGCCTCTCTCTGTGGCTGGTGTTTGGAACAGCGTTATTTCTGCTCTGATTAATTATACAGGTCTTTCCCATTATTTTTTACTTTTAGTCAGTTTCGAGGTATTTTATATTCAAAAATTGTTCTTGGAAGAATGAATGAATTGCAAAATATAGAACCAAAAAGAACAGACAAGTAGTTTAAAAATCACTTATTCCAGCATCCAGAGATAATCACGGTTAATATTTTAGAACTTTTCCTTAGAGTCCTTTTTGCTAATTATGTTTTAACAGTTGGATCTCTCCAAATTGTTGTTTTGCCTTTGTGTTTTGCTTAATGTGCTGTATTTTTCGCCTCGTCAGTATCAACTCTGTCAGCATGATTTTAAGTCAAGTATGTAGTATTCTCTAATATGGATGTACCCGAAATTATTTCCCCATTTTAAAAAATGAAAGGCCAACCAATTGCTATCTTTTGCATTTAGAACCCATGAAGTCTCTCTTTTTATATAACACATCTGGTAGAATTGCACACAAAACTGCCTGTGTTAATGCTGGACTGCCGTCTACAATAGGGAGTAATATGTTTTGTTTCCAAACACAAAGAAACTGAGTGGGGCAGATGGCCTTCCCACCCAGCTACCATATGTTATCCTCCTCATGCAAGGTAAGACCAATTGGGTGCTCAAAGGTGGAAGGAATGGGTAGCTTTATTCCACCAGCAGGTAGAGTCTGGAGTAGTCTTGTGGTCATGGACAAGGGAACTACAGGAGAAACAAGCATTTACTAGAAACCTACTGCTGAGCAGGAGAGTGTGGACAGCTGGGAACATAAAGATGAGTAACATGCAGTTTCTTCCTCATAAGACCTGGCAATGTTGGCCCAATCTATCCAACTGGGTTTCACTTTCAGCTGCTCTGGGACCCTGCCATCATCTTGCCTAGACCCTGATCACCTCCCCTACCAATTGACAGCTTCCTTCCCTGAACCATCGGCCTTTGCTGAAGGTCTGTCGTACGTGAACTGACCCCATGGTGTTGTGAGACTGCGGCTAAAGCACAAAGTGCTGCCTGAAATCCCAGTGCCACGGGAACCTTCTCCGTTAGTGACACTTGCATTGCACCGCCAGCTTCCTGACGCTCACGGCCGCTTTTCCTCCCTTCGCACTGCCCTGTGCTGCTGGGGTCTCCGCAAGCCTCGCAGTCAAACATGCTGGAAAACGGGGGCAGCCTTGAAAGAAAGTCCCTCTTTCCTATCTTCTCACATATTTTACTTGCTCTAATAGCATCTACCGAGGGCCCGTTACCTACACTGCATTGCAGGAAGCATTATGAGGCCTAATGTAGGAGTAAAGACTGGACTTAGCTGTTGAGGCATTTACAATCTTGGTGAAAATATACACTACACTGTGTACGAAACAGAAGTAAAATCACCATAACATGCCCCTCATTGACACTGTATGTCCCCAACGGGTCAAAGGAACTACGAGTGCAGGCGAGACTGAAGGACTCCTGATGGAGTGAGTGAGGGGTGAGGAAAGGCTGAGATGGAATTGGCAAGATTCTGTAATTGAGAAACATGAGAAGTGGCTTAGAGCAAAATGTGTGCTGGAGGCATATGTATGATGCCCAATGGCAAAGGGTATCAGATGGCACCATCATTATTCCTCCCGGAAGATCCAAGTGTTGCTGGCCTTTTCTTATTTTAGAATATGCATGAGTCTATTCCCTTTTGTGCTGCTAAATGCTGAAGGCTCTTACTGCAGACACTTTGCATATTCCTTCAAAAAACAGTTCTTCCTGCCCTCCTGCCATGCTTAATTGAACAATACTCAGCTTTGTGATTTTGTAAGACACAAAAAATTTTTGTAAGACACTAAAAAAAATCAGAAAAAAAGTGTGATATATGCTTATTTTCCCTTGTCATTGACTTGAGAGGTGAAATTTTTGATAGTTTTGGAATGACAATTATGGCTGAGATTGCTAACTTTCTACCCTAGTATCTTTCTTAGTAGCATGCTTTTTAGGTGGACATATTACCATGTGGAGCAAATAACTCTATATTTCCCAGGAACTAGGCTCTCCTGTCATCAGTTGTGATCATATGACTAAGTTCTAGGCAATGAAATATAAGCAAAATGACTCTATGGAAATTCTGGGAAGTCTCCTTAAAAGGAGAAGTGGATAAAAGAAAAGGAAGAGAGGAGCAAAAGGAGGGGTAGATGCTCCCTTGCCTTTCTCTCACTTCTGCTTTCTGGAACTCAGAGATGATTGATGGGGATTCAGCAGCCATTTTGGAATATGAGGAACAGGGCCTCTTTCAAGGTACAGTAGAAAAGAGAGCTGGGAGAAGCCCTCATCTCTGATGACTTTGGAGTGGTCTTGTACCAACCCTAAATAGTGTAATTACAGACTTCTTTTAAGTGAGAGAGAGAGACAAACTGCTGCCTTTTAAAATCCACTTTGTTTAGGCATTATTTGCCTAAATATACATAGAACATATAATTCTCAAGAACAGGGACGATGTTTATGCCACATGGTCCAAGGTGGGTTTTCAATAATATGTGATGATGAGGGTGGTGGTGAAATTAAAAGCAATGAAATAAAGTGGCTTAAACTGTTCACAGTTATTTTATTTAAAGATTCTGCTACTGATGCCATCCAATATGGCATATTTGTATGCTGGCATAATCAAGGAGGTTTGCATTGTTTAATAAAAAGTCTTGACCTATTTAACTGTCAAAAATTTCATTTTGCTTTGTTTTGAGATGAAGAAGGCTGTATCATTTATAAATGGCTTCCACGGTGCTATAAGGAATGTCTCTAAATGACTCATCCTCAGTGATGGAGAGACTGAGCTATGGGAGGGTCTCACCATGACTCAGGATGGAAATGGTGGAATGATGTTAGGAAATCCATTCCACGAAAAGTGAAGGAAGACAGCCTCTCTGAGGAATAGATTCAAAAGCCAAACTGCAGTAAATCATAAGAGAAGTAGAAGAGCTGGAAGGGGAGACCTGGTCAACCAACATGAATGTAGTGAGAAAGCAAATGTTTGGCAACTAATGAATGATGAAGCTAAAAGTGGGCCAGAGAGACTCAAGATACCCCCTAAAGTGAAATATTCTGTGTAGGTGACCCCTTTGTCTACTTTAGTCTTGTAAAAAAGTTACAAAAATTTTAACTCTTATGTTTCTCAACATTATTAGTTCTATATATCCCAAGAGGGATGTAAGCGTGATCTCACCTGCCAACTGGGGAACCTGTTGCTTCTTAAGTTCCAAAGAGATTTCTTTTTTGTTCTTTTGTACCATCCTTGGATAGCTTTACTAACTTAAGATCTACAAGAACTAAGCTTAGGAATTAACTTTCAGTGAAAAAAGAAAATCGGTCATGAATATAGAAGCTTTGGTGCTCAGAATAGAAGAAACGCCTGGTGAAATGAGCCATTTTTTCCAGTACAATTTGTCTTTGGGCCAATTATGAGTGAAATATAGACTTGGTTATGTGCAAAGCAGGAAACAGGACACGGCATTCTAGAACCCTCTGCCTGCTCACTTCCATTATTCAGCACTGAACTTCTTCCAAAGAATCTCTAGGTAGGGACTGGCAATTCCCCAGCAGGTGATCAGAAGGGGCTTTGCTTTGACCCTGACTCAGCCCCACCTTTCTCTTTGCTATCTGTGACTTTTTTTTCAAAGAAGGCTCTTTTATTTAAACTCCCAAGGGTACTAGGCAATATATACAGTAACTAAGGGCTGTGTCTTTAAATTAAACAAAATGTGGTGCAGTTTAATTTTCTTGATGGCTTGTGGAAAGGCAGCTGGCTGGAAGAACATGGGCTTTGGAGGAAGAATTTATTTCAATTCCATTTCTGGAGCTTTATGAGTTATATCACTCTTTTCAAAAAGGTTTCTCGATCCTTCTGAGCTTTGGGTTTGTTCCCCCCCCCCCTCCATTTTGAAAAATTGGCATAATAACAATAATACCTGTTAGGTTGTTGTCTAGCACATGTGCTTGACAATGTGAATTCCTTTTATTCTCACTGCCTCCCCCCCACTTCTGTCATAATGTAACTAAACTGGACTGTTGGGGTTTAAAGTTTGCTCCAACCAATTCCAACAATCTCATCTACAATGCTTACACAAGTGTTTAAAATGACCTCCGCACAAACTGATTTATCTAAATTTCTCTGCACCCTCCTTTACTCTATCCCTAACTCTGGCTCCACCATGAACTTTAAGATTATGCACTTAAAAATTTTTTTTTCCTCATTCTGATAGGCTGGATGTTCTGTGGAAGCTGATTGTAGGCCTTATTTGTGATGTCAGAAGCAGATTTCTAAATGAGTAAAAATAAGAACTCATTCCTGGTTACTAACCTTTTGCACCAGCGTGCCCTGAAATAACTGTTCTGAAGAGAGTTTATTGATAAAGGGACCAATTCCCTTCAAACTATATAGGGCAGTTTGAAATGTCAACTTACTTTGTGAGAAGAAGTTCTTTCACTGGCTCCTACCTTGCTGAGGTTAATTTGGTTTCTCTGTGTTTTGAGAGATATTATGTGACTTTTCTGCTAAAGACTCATTATGAATTCTACATGCTTTTCATTTTTTTTTTTTAAAAAGAAGGCTCAGGGGTTAAAATTAATCTAGGAGGCCTTTTTCTAGTCCTAAGGAACAGATAGCTTATGTTGTTTTTACTTGGAATGTAATATTTCTCAACCACTAAGTAAAGTTTAGAAGCCTCAGCATAAGCTTTACTTTTCCAGGAAAAAGTTTTGTTCATTTAAAAAGAACAAAATCAGTACTGATGTTATTTCCTCAGAACCATCTATAACATAAATCTTTGCAAGACAGTCGAAAGACATAAATATGAAAACTTATCCACTCTTTTTCTCATTATGATTAGAGAGAAAATTATGAATCACTCAAAAGGAAATGCAATGTAATTCCATCACCTGCAAATTCATAAAATTAAGCCGCATTGCCTCTCTCCTCAAGCATTACTGATCTAAAAGTAATAATAATGGATGTGTTCATTTTTCTACAGGGAATTTCATTTTTAAATTGCTCTTTAACACAAGAGGTCAATTTACAACCCCAGAGCATTAGTGAGTGGCATCCTTACAGATGATACGGTTTTGGATTTATTCACAGGAAGTAATCCTCTTGGGTAGTTCAGATGATTATTTTTTAAGTTTTCTTTAAGGAATTCTTCCAGCATTCTTGTGAGATAGAAGTAAGGAAAATATTATCACTTTGCTGATAGGAAAGTCAAGGCTTAGAGATTTGTTCAAGGTTAAATAGAAAGTCATCGGCAGAGCAAGGAACTTGAATCTTAGCATCCTAGTTGTATTTTAGCTCTGCTAATAGACCTAATAACTTCCTGCACCCCTTGCAACTGTAGAGTTAGCTTTGCATTTTAGGACCTGAGCAAAAAATTTTAAGTTAGAATACTCACTGAAAAGACCAGATACTCTAAAATGCATTCATAATTATTTATTTTTATCACTGCCTTTCAATATGAAGAAGTCATAGGGCTTAATTTTATAACGCAATTAGTGGCACTCCCATCATATAAGTTGCTTCACTTATGGGTCTTTAAGTCTATATATTTTTTTGGCACAGGAATATCCTAGTGGGTCCATACATCTGTGTCCTCAATCCATATGGCACAAAAGTAAATTATATCCCAAGTTATTTGTGGCTCTAACAATATTTAGTCAATTTCCCTTCTCAGCAAACTTAAAAATTCATGCAAGCCAAATTTATGCAAATCAATGTTTGTAATTTGGCTGTGGTCAGCCTCAGGAAGCAGAATCCCATATAACTGCCATGTAGGTTGTGATTTAAAGCTAAGGTTTTATGAGAGCAGAGCAACATGCATGGTGACATCTCCAGTGATATTTAAAGGTGCAGCAGGGATATTAAAAGATGACACTGTGCAAATTCCCATAAACATCATGCATAATTCATGGTCAATCCGTATATGTCTAATCATAGTAATGTACACGATTTTCTGGCAATCCCTTCCTTTTCTTTTTATTTGATAACCTGCATCCTGAAAGAAGAAGAGATAGCTTTGGATGGTCACTACTCAAGTCAGGGAAAGTCATGGAAAAAAAATGCCTAAGGATCACCTTGAATCAATATAAGGCAACCATTAAAGTGACATTTATAAAAACTAAATATCAATGTGGAAAAGTAAGTGTGGCATGATGTTACATAAAGAAACAGAAATGAAACTGAATTCATACTGACTGCAACTCTGCAAAAAATGAAAATTATGCTTGTGACCATGCAAAAATGAGAGAGTATGCAAAATGAAGAGTTCCTGGGAGCAAGGGTGAGACTTCCTGTCTCATCCAAAGTTTTTTTTTTTTGTTTTTTTTTTTTTGTTTTTTTGTTTTTTTTTTTTTTGAGAGAGACAGTGTGCAAGCAGGGGAGAGGGAGAGAGAAAGAATCCCAAGCAGGCTCCGTGCTCAGTGTGGAGCCCAATATGGGGCTCAATCGCATGACTGTGGGATCATGACCTGTGCTGAAATCAAGAGTCTGATGCTTAATGGACTGAGCCACCCAGGCACCCCTCATCCACAGTTTCTGAGGAGGGTTTCATATACTCATAATAAGCAGAGTAAGCAGGGAGAAGGGACCCCAAGGGTGACCCTCCAGCACTAACAGGTAAGGTTTGTGGAGGAAGACCAGAGCGCTGCTTTTGGGAGGATACAGGGATCATAAGAAGCTCAGAGGGGCAGAGGTGTTTTGGGTGAAAGTCATAAGTGGCAAAATATCAACCCTCAGACCACTTTTCCAAATGGGCATGCAGAGAAACTGGAGATCTGCCAGCAAGTTGGGATAAACTAGCTCTACCGAACAGTTCAGCAGGGACTTCAGCCCGAGAAGAAAGGTCAGCCACTGTAGGGCAGCTGTCAGAGTGACATTTTCAGAGCACAGCAATCTACTCCCATAACAGAAAGTTATTTAACAAAGGCTGAAGTGACGAACTTTCTGGTTTTCTTCCAGGCATGGAATTTTTCAAATGTGGGGAGCACAGAGGTAATTCTAGACACAAAGTAAGGATTGGATTTATCATGAGAAGCACCTCAAATGGGAGGACATGAAGCACATGTAGCAACTGCAATGCAATATGTGCATTTTACTGGTTCCCTTGCAAGACAGTCTGGTCACCTTGTCCCACCATTCAGTGCAGTGCAGTGTCCCCATGGCCTCAGAGGTGGGCATTTCTTCTAGGACTGGGCAACTGACATTTTTCATAGGTTTGCTTTGGGGTATGTGGGTTTATGGCTATGTATTCACACATTCTCTGTCTCTCTGCCTCTCTCTCTCTCTCTCTCTCTCTCTCACGCACACACACACAAGAATACTTTTTTTTTTTGAAGGGAGAATATTTCTTTTCCAGTTTACCCATCTTAATTCATTTATGCTTTTCTTTATCAAATGCATCTTTCCTTTATAAACAGAAAGGCTTTCTCAGATTCTACCATGTTACATTATTTTTCCTAACACAGTCAAGATAGTACCATTACTAATATATCTATCTACTATCTCCCTAATAAGTCAGGGAAGGATGATGGAAAGATAACCTCCTAATTGTGAACTCCTGGGACCCACGGCTGCATATACTGCTGCACACAGCACATTTCCTTATAGCTGTGCAGTGTAGCAGACCTGTGTAAACTCCCTGTGCGTTAGTGTGCATGATGAAATGGGGATAGTAGGACCTACATCATGGAGTTGTTGGGAGGGTTAAATGAGTTAATCTATATAAAGCTTTACAAAAGGGTGTAGCACATAGTAAATGCTAAGTGTTGGTATCTAAGAAGGTCCGCAACATACTGTTGACTTCTCAAGGGCCATGAGTATGTTTATGTCATCTCTGTGTCCCAGCAACTGGCAAACACCTAGCAAGAAATGCACTGCCAAGAAGTTTCTGTAAAATAAATGAGTGATCTATCTAAAAGGTTAGATCATTTCCACTGAAATACACATATTTTTAAAACATGTATCTTCCTCCAGAAGTTATTTTATTAGGTGACTTCGTAATGGAGAAAAATAAAAGACAATTTAATTTTGTTCACATAGTTTATCTTAGAACCGATTTTTAAATATATGATTCCCTGTTTAGTTGTCTCCCTTGAATACTGGAAAGTTAAATGTTGCCAACATCCCCTGAGCTGGTCCTGCTGTGCTCTCTCTCCACTGCTCCCCTGCATATCACATGGGGGGATGAACCTCGGGAAGAGGGCAGAATCAAGCTCTAATTTTTTTTTAGAACCACAAAAGCCATAAATGTACTAAACATAATTAAACATTTTCTCCTACAACAAAGTCACTGAAAATACATAGCAAAATTATTTAGATATCAAATTTCTGTAAAGAAAAGACTCCCAGGTTTTTCTGTTTCCCCTTTGCTCCCCTCCTCTTCAGGAGTAGACTTTACTTTTGTTTTTCATTTTTTCCTCATTTCTCCCCACGTTTTTAGGATTTAAGAAGTCTGCTTGTGTACAGAGCCAAGAGAGACTGTTCTTTCTCTCTCCTCTCTTAGCATTTGGATATGCAAAGGGGAAAGCTTCGGTCAGAACCATGAGGAGGCCTCCATCCCTCCAACCTATACCCTTCACTCCCAGGGACATATCAGAAGATCTGTGATACAGACTGTATGCACGTATACATATAGAGAGTGAAGGCCAAGAGGGAGGAAGAGCGTTACACACCTGGGGTTCTTCAAGCTGTTCAATATGAATGGGGTGTAGAGTGGAGGCGGCACTGAATGAGGATAACAGGGTGGTCAGGGGCTGGGCCACGCACAGCATGCAAGTTCAACTGAAGGGTTTGCATTTTATTTGGGAGATGGTGACAAGCCTTGGTTGTCTGCAGTCTTGGGTGCCTACCACCTGTGGGCTACACTAAGCCGAGCAGTGTTGGAGTTCACGGGGCATGTCTTGTTGGGCTACTGTGGTTCATAGACCCCCAGGGAGATGATTTTAAATCAAGTTCCTTGGAGTTTGGATGGAAGGATAAGACTGCTCATTCGTTTAGTGAAAAACAAATTGTTTCCCTTTCTGCAAAAGCAAAGTTTCCAAGGTTTTCCATCTTTAGCATAAAAATTGAAGAGTAAGCCTGTTCATGAGCTTCAATTTGTTTTATTCTGTACTAAACAAGTTGATTAAAAAAATCCATCAACGAATGCACCATCACTCAGTAATTGTTTTTCAGAAACTACTCCCATAGTTCACAAAAATTAATGCGTCAGTTTTGGGGGCACATTTAAAGTTTAAAAATAGAAGCTGAGACTCTAGGGAAATGATCATTGGACAAACTTTGTCTGGAAGAAAACTACTTCCATAAACTGTTTAGTGTTTTTCTACCACAAGAATTCATTAATTATTCATAAATTATACAAATGAGATAATTTTGTTGGAAAAAAGTGATGAATGAATGTTTTTTTCTATTCAGAACATCCCGCACAAAGCCGAGATGGTACATTCTCTCACCATTTCTGTAATAAGTCACTTATTCATATATTTCAAGAATGAGATCATTTGGCCAAAAAAAAAAATACTATGGTGAGGAATAAATAACAATTGTGTTGAATGATCATTTGTGTATGCATGTGTTTTCCCCAGATCACAAGATAGGAAGGAAGTGGTACTCACTATGATTGGCGGTAGACCATGTGAAAAATTAATGACTTAAAATGGAAATGACAGAATTGTAGAGTTGTTTTGGAGAAAGGGAAGGAAGCAGTGGAGCATTAAAAAAAAAAGCAGTTTTGCAAGAACTGCGTTTCTGTCAAAGCTTATATATGCAGTGTCAGAATAAGAGACACATTCCAGAGGCAGGGATCAGAGAATGGGGCTGAGCAGAAAGGAAAGGCCTCGGTATGGTGAAGCCTGGATGGGAGAGAAATAAATGCACAACCACAGAAATGACAAGGTCGGGGCCATGGCAGATCACAGACATCTGGGTCCAAAGTCAGAAGGGGAAGAAGAGACAGTTACACTCTTAACTCTCTCTGCTGTTTAAATATCAAAATAAGAAAAAAAAATTATTTGTATGGTGTGTCTGCTCCTTTATCTTTATTTATCAGATTTTGAATATGTAATGTAAATATGAGTATAAATATTTCCACCCACACCTGGCTTTCAAAACCCTTATGGCAACAGCCACCGATCCGACCAGTAATCAGTGAGTTCACCTGCAGGGTGAAACTCTGGCAGCGCATCTCAAAATGGATGGACTGGGACACTCCATGTGGAACCACGGACACGGCCCACAATGCGCACAGCCAACGGAGAAGGAGATGATAAACTGATCCAGGTGGAGAAGACCTGAGATGAGCTGTAGAAACTGTCTGCTTCGGCATGGAGGAAGCATTTTGCTAATCTTGTTAGGGGTGTCTTAGGAGATACAAATTCCACTTTTAAAACCTTAATACCTGAATCGTGATATATACTGGGAAGTTGTCACAAAGTTGTGAGATCCCCTTTATGAAGTAGGAAGCATCTCATGTAAACATTCTTTCATAAAAATTTACCAGAACAAATTTCATAGATTAAGCTGTGCACTTGAAATGCACACTTCTTTCAAGTGATTTTTCTGACTTGGTTGGTATATTTAGCTGACCAGCATGAGGGAATATAGAAGAAAGGATAAGCAGCTTAATTTAGAAAGGCAGTTACAAGGATAGATGAATGAACCCAACACTAGAGGCTGCAGACCTGATATAAAATAACCTGGTGACACAGTCAAGCTATCTCCCTACTCTTAAACTCATTTAACTTATTTTGATGGAACTAGAATAATATAATTAAATTTCTTAGCAGCAGCACCCTTTCATTGAACAAAGCCTGTCTGCACACCCAGTGGCTGACTCGCTCTCTAAGGGATGGTGCCACATCACAGACAGCCCTCCCCACCAATTCACAATCCAGAATGGGCCCCGCAGAGCACAGTTTGAAAGCTCCAGGATTAGATTATCTAAAGTTCCTAACAGCTCTGATGTCTACGGTTCTCATGTTGGTCAGATGAATCTACTTAAAACAGCAACAAAAACAACCACCAAAAACTCAAAACAAACCCAGAAACAAGCCAGTAAAAGCACAACAAATCTTCCACAGTGAAAGGTTGAATGGTTTCTCTTCAAGTTGCATTCCAATCGGCTGAGTCTGCTTTTAAGTATTACCATCTCTGGCTGTTATTTTCATATATCACATCATTTTTACACCCAGCATGTCAGCTCATGTCATTTCAATTTTGCTTTATTTTCTCACTGACTAAACATGCTGCCAGCACCTTTCACCATTCGATTAAAAAGAAAAAAAAATGGGCTATTTGAAAATTACTTAACATCTATATTTTTCCAACTGGAAAGTCCAGGTTTTTCTCATATTGTATGTAATGAACATAGACTGTATATTAATACTTTAAAATAAAGATCTGTGATGCATACATATTTGTTGAACTTGAGGTGGCAATTCATGATCTTTCTTGGTGATTATAGTTTTTAACCGAGCCCTGTTATTTTCATTACTGTCTGGAAAATTGGGGAAGATGGACTGGTAGAGGAAAGCTGATGCTTGCTATCCAACAATGTTGGTAACTTGTGTACTCACTGAGATGCTAGGCTGCCAAGAGGTGGCCAAAGACCTGAATAGGAGGAAATATCGGCAATGCCTTCTGCTTATAATATCTGACCTTCTCATTTTATCAGATGAGTATTCTTTTACATTTTAGGTTAAATGGTTCAGTTCCCTTTTGGGTTTTAGAACTTCTTGGAAGACTTAAAACCATCTGACAATTGTACTTTAATGTTCATTATTTTCATCAACAACTAGGTTAAGTTAGTTTTCAAGGTGGAGGGTATAAAGCAGGAGAGAAATAAGAAGGGGAGAGCAGAGGCCCACCCAGGCCCATGTCAGCATCCTACTCTCCTTTGATTTTAGAATCTCATGAGTATAACAGGTCACAAATTGGAACCCCAGGGTTGTATATAGACTCAGACTGCTTTGTTTGACTACACATTGTTGTAACAACTTTAAATTGATTTTAAACATTTAAAAAGCAGCAAATTGCTTCTCTTGAAAAATTAGTATATGTGGTGACTCGGAGCCAATTTCCAACAAGATGGCAATTAGCTGGATCTGGTAGGTGCTGCCACCTCTAGAGGGGCCAGCTTGTGAGGCTTTCTCCCTCACTCCCTATTTTCCTTATACACAATCTATTCTCCTCATTTCTGTACCTAGTGGATCCAAGAAGGATGTATCTATGACCCCAGAATAGACTTGGTTGTTTAGAATTATTATAACTCAGTCCTGAAGAAATCCAAGGGAACTGTACAGCCAATAAAAGATCTAAGAGTTTTACCATCACCACCCCCCTGATTCCTGTACCTTCCATTTATAAAGTACTTATTATGCCATGCATTTTGCTAGGCATTTATATACAGCAACTTATTAATCCTCCCAACTATTTTATGAAATAGATAGTATTTTCCTCATTTTATAGACAGCAGGCTGAGGCTCATAGAGGCTGGTTAATTTTCCCATAATAAAACTATTATGTGACCATACCCTGTTTTCATTCAGATTTAATTCAGATTCCTGACTGTGAAAGCCCTGTTCCTACCACTGTGTAACAACTTTGTCATATATGCACAATGTCCAAAGCTTGTGGGGACAGAGGAGCCAGTACTAGAGTACCTGATGGCACCTTACAGAAAGCATGCAGAACACTTGTGAAGCAGTGGGAATAAGCAAAGCAAAAATGTTGCAATGCAACAACCAACCTGATGTTCAGGGAAGCATGAGCTGCTGGTGGAAAGAACATGAAAGAAAGGCTGCAGTGGCCCTGGATTCTAGGCTTGGTTCTGACCAAAAGAGGATGAACTGAATGCAAGGTTCTCCAGGGGGATATCCCCATTTGAATCTCACAACAGACATCTGAGCCAGATGGTGTTATTCCACGTTAGAGATAAAGAAATAGAAACCCAGAGAACTTAAATTGCTCACTCTAGTGTCTTCTGCTTAGTTAGTAGCAATGTCGAGACTAGAAGCTAGAATGATGGTCTCCTACTTCAGGTTTCTCTTGCTTGTCTCTGTGTCACTCTATAAAGAGTGGCCATCTACATCTTCTGGGCTTCTACCTTCAGATCTCAGTAACATGTCAGAAGACTCTGAAATTAAGATATTAGGTCTACCCTTTTTGTTTTCCTTAGAGTCAGAGGTGATGCTTAGGGGAATTGGTACACTGAATTGAAATGCATGAAGTTAAACAAACAAAAATAAACTCCCCATTGTGAGTTTATAAGGAAAACATAAAATAAAATATTTTGCATTACTATGCTTCCCCCCACTCCACCCTTGCCAAATTACCAGTAACTCAGAATGATTTTTCTGTTTCTTGACAAAAATAGGAAATATTCAGGAATAAAATGCAGGGTGATCATGCCTTTATTCCAGTAATTTTTCTACTTAACCTAGTGGAAAACTTTTCCCCTTTCTTGTACAATATTTATGATGATAAATAGCTTTGCAGACAAGATGGCACTGATTGGGCTACAGTAGTGAATCTTTGTTTACTACAATGTTGATTTCAGATAGACAGCAAATTTGAATAGCTTCAGTCTCTCTCATCACAAATACGTATGCCTTATTTTCATTGAACCATTTCTCATCTATCAGTCTTTCCTAAGGAAAGCACTAATGAATCTGTCTGCTCTGAGAGTAATGAGGGCAACCACAACTGCAGAATGTGCTTTGTCCTTTCAGTGTCTCAGAGCGTCCTGCTTCAGAATCTCCAGGCTGACCAGATGGTCTCTTTTCTGCAACTCTAGAGGGGTTTCTGTTCTTGGTGACCAATACTGATCCCCAAGAAGGTATTCCAGGCCAGTTTTACACATGATACCAAGAAACATGGTCTCACACTTTAAAAATCTCCTCAGAAGTAATAGGATCTGAATTATATTTAAGTTAAGCTGCCATATTGTAATGGCAAAGAAAGCACTGGCCAGATGGTGCTGAGTACAAAGCAGTGACACATATCATCCCCATCCCTTTAGCATTTTTAAGTCCAAGAGTCGTGTCAGCTGCTTAGATGGTGATACGACCACACTAACTGTTAACACCAGAGGGAAGTTGGGTACCCTTTCCTGTTCATTGGTTTTTCTCATTCTTTCATTTTTATTTCATGATGGCTTGTATTCTCTTCTTTAGGATTCATTCCCACAATGACCACTAGGATAGAATTTCAATCCTATCCAAATGCTTCCATGTTCCTGAAAATACAAGGGGGTGGCTATACTTTGTTTCTTCTTTTTCTTTAGAGAAAAATCACAGAAATTCTAGTTTCCATTGCTTTCTGCTCAGGCTTCTCCTATAAATTTAAAAGGACACTCTCAGAAAGGTTTTGGGCCAAGAAAAGTATGTTTTGTCTCTCTCCATGGTGCTCTCATGCCTCCTCTCTGAGGAAGTTTTGTAGGGAAGGGAAGAGTAACAGAATGTCAACAACCTTTTAGCTCTACTTCTGTATACACTTACTCTGAAGAGCATTTCTCTCCTAACAAATCCATAGGGGCCAAGAGGGAAGTAAACAGTTAAGCAGTGTTTATGGAAAAGATTATCCCTGTGAGGGTTCAATAAATAAATACTGGCCAATTATGATACTTCCTAGTATATTTATATAATTAAAACACTGGAACAAAATAGTTTCTTAAGACCCACCTATGGGATGACAGTAATGGGCAACTGTAGAGAGCTACATGGAGTGACAGAAAGAGTATTGGACTGTCAGGAGGGAGGGCTGGCTTCCAGTGTTCTCTATGTACCTAATCAGGACTCAGGGCAACTTGATTCACCTTTCTAGATCTCAATATTCTGCTAAATTGGGGTTGTGGGGTACTAGGGACTGAGTGCTTGTACCCCTCCCCACAAATTCATATGTTGAAGCCCAATGTGACTATATTTGGAGATAGGGTCTACAAGAAGAAGTGAAGGTTAAATGAGTCCATAAGGGTAGGGCCCTAATAAGAGGAAGAGACTCCAGAGCTCTTTCTCCTTGCCATATGAAAACACAGAAAGTACAGTAAGAATGCAGCTATCTATAAGCCAGGAAGAGGGCTTTTACCAGAAACTGGCCATACCAGCACCTTGATCTTGGACTTCCCAGCCTCCAGAACTGTGAGAAATAAATGTCTATTGTTTAAGCCATCTAGTCTATGATAATTCATGTGGCAGGTGAAGCAGACTGATATAGTGGTAATGACTAGTTAATTAAAATGGCATAACGATTTACAGTTTATAAAGCATTTTAATAGATTTTATCTTCTCAGAGAAACTCTAAGAGATGGTAAGAGCAGAATGATATTTGACAAATAAATAAATACCTCAAACTGATTCAAGCTCACAAGGCTATTGAGTGGAATTTAGTCATACTACAAACCTGGGTCTTAAAAGCACCTTTGAGTATAAATGGCTGTGGTTTTCTTGTTTTCAGCATCATTAAGTTGGATGTCTATGAATTCTAGTCTTTAGGTATCCAGGTAATGCTCAGTTGAAGAGTGTAGAATTTACTACAAGTCCTTATATAACTATTTTTTCCCTTTAGAACTACAATAATTGTTTCCTTTGGTCCAGCAGTTCTCAAAGTGTAGTCTGGGACCAGCAGTGGGAGCTAAGGATATAGAAATGCAAATTCTTGGCCCTACCTCTTACCTACAGAATCAGAAACTCTGGGGATGCCCGCACCTCCCCCACCCCCCCTCCCCCACGCCAAAACCTCCAACAAGCCTTCCAGGGGATTCTGAGGCTGCTAATATTTGAGAACCACTGCTCTGACCTCTGTACAATTGTTCCTCTTGTAACTGGCTGATATTTGACATTTCCCCACCTTACTGCACTGAAGGCTATGCAGCTGCAACTCCGAGTCCTATAACCAACTGGATCCATGACGTACTGTTAAAACCATTCTTTAAATATTTGAGCCTGTGAGTGTATCCTTCATATAATCATAAATTCTATACTTTTGTGTTACCTTTTGTTAGGTCCTTTAAGTTAACTTGGAAATTGAAAACATTTTAGAAGAAAAGTCATCTTGGTCCAGCATGTCATAAACCTTGAATGAAGGTGGCTCTAGTCTAATTAAAAATGAAGGTGGCTCTATTCTAATTAAAAATAGCAATTTAAAATAGAATGAATTTATTATTTATTCAAAGTAGATAATGTTTTCGATCCCTTACTCAAGGTACTTGACCATCTACTCCCTCATTCCCATCCCTAAAATCTCAAAAGGAAATTAATATGTACATGAAACCTATTCCTAAACAAGATCTACAAGATCAATCAGGAAAGAATATTTTAAGAATAATAAAAATGATCCAAAATATACATTTAAAATTTCTCTTTTAATATTTATTCTAGAAAGCCAAATATATAATTTATTAATAATTACATGTAATAATTTAATAATTATATTACTGATTATATAAATAATGCAATACACATATATTTATGTCAAATGTCTGGGGTTTAGAACCATTAAGATTTTAATTGAATATGTGTCCTTCGATTGCTTTCCTATGCTTGAAGTTTGAAAACTCTAGGGATTTCTAGTGGAAAATATGGGCTCCAATGCCAGTCTCATACATTTATATTTAAATGACTATATATGTGTGTACATATGTGTGATTACATATGGCACCTGTTACTTTAGGACATTAGTACTAGTCTAAGAATTCTCTAGAACATTTTCATATGTATTTCAAATACATTTTTCTAATAAAATTTCACAAAGAGAAAAGAACAATATTGTCTTTTAAGAATAAAACCTTACACATTTCCAAAATCACTTTTTCTCATGTAAAAATAACAGAAATCACCTTTTACCCCCTTGAATGGAGGCAGTCAGGGAGAACAAAATCCACACACTCTGTGCTATTTCTGTTATTAATTTGCTTATATAAGCAAAATTGTGAACTTTTTGTGGAAGTACAAGTCTTGCAAATCACACGACTGATAAAATGGCATATAGCTTGCACAGCATTTGTAGAGCGACAGCTTCTGAATGACAGATTTAATGAGATTAGTAGACTTCTGCCCAGCACAGCACTCCAACTATTTTATTTATCTTCTCTAGATTTTCTTTTGGCAGTTATATGAAGATTGACTAACAAAAATATCTACCATGTTTGTAAAATGTTATAGGAAGAATAAATTGAGCATAAAGATTCCTCCCCAATATAATATCTATGAGATGAAGCAATATTAAACAAATGTGTTTTACACACATACACACTTTTAATGTT
The DNA here is from genome assembly GCF_018350175.1 of Felis catus. Classification (NCBI taxonomy): domain Eukaryota; kingdom Metazoa; phylum Chordata; class Mammalia; order Carnivora; family Felidae; genus Felis; species Felis catus. The sequence goes on along the minus strand of NC_058376.1, from coordinate 86,827,214 downwards.
GATCTCTTAAGCACAGAAAGAATTTTTGGTGGTATTATAAAGACTAATTAGAGTGTTTTCCTAAATGTTTTGCTTTGAGTTATCAACATTGTCATTATTTCAACCTAGGATTTGCTCACATCACCACCAAGTAAACCTTCCCAAAAAGGAAGGACTAGTCTTACTGCCAACAGCAAACATGGAAGCCAACTCATATTCATAATTACTCGCCTTTTAAAATGTGTTTTGACATGAATGACTCAGCAGAGCTGGGTCACTGCCAACTGGTTCCAACTGGTGCAATGCCACAGGAAGAAACATGATAACTACAGAGGCAAACAATGACTGAGCAAATCAAATCCTCCCTTATTTGATCCAGGTATAAAATAGCATTATTTTCTGAAACAGAAGCAAAGTCGGTTCCCTTAACAGTTAATAAAATGCGTTTAGGGACAACTACATACATGTTGTGAAAGGTACCATGAGAAAAAAAGAACAATGACTCTCTTGGGCTTTCCACTCCAGAGATCTCAATGTATACATTTATGGTTTTCTGAATCCCAAAATTTAGTTAAAACAAACAAAAAAAAGCTTAAGGCAAAGAAAAAAAAAGGAAGGAAGGAAGGAAGGAAGGAAGAAAGAAAAGCAGACTTTGAGGGTAGGATGATACTAACAAATTACAAAAAACATTTAACATTAACATTATAAAAACATTATAAACATTTGACTTATACATGATCAAGGAAGAAATAAAAAAATAACTTACTTTTCATTTTAATAGAGAAATGGATAGGTATGTGTGTTCTCATAATATACTCAATTGTATTTCATTAGTTCATCTGCCAGTCCTTCAATGAGAATGTCAGTCTAGGAATAGGATCTGTGGGAGATGGAGATTGTGTGCTCCAAGTAATTAATCTGGCATAATTAAAATGATAGCCAATAGCCCAGCAGAGCACTCGAGCTCCAGCCACACTTATCCTATTAACTAACCTGACAATTTGGCACTAAGCAGAAATACATGGCCAAAGTCCTCACCGACCTGTACTCCTTGTCCCCCAATTTACTCAAAAGCAGGAGAGTAAAGATAAGGCAAGAAACATTAATTTGAAGGTAGTCTGAGTGAACCCTGTAAGATCAACATATTCTGCACTTCTGGGGAGATGCTTTTTTTTTGGTGAGTTTTCTCCCAGAAGACCATTTCAACTACTTCAATTATTCCAGACCTAAGAAGTAGGTCTCTAACTCAACTGCTCCTGATTGCTCTCTTCTGGTGGTCATTTTTCTTTTTTTCAGAAATATACACAATGGCTCCTTTAATGCAGTTGTCATGATGCAAAACAAACTGCACAATTAGGAAACTGTCCAAATGCAACTTGCCTTCCTGTAACTTGCTGACTGCTTTCTTTCTAACCTTTTCATCTACGCAGACTCCTTTGAATTATTTCTCAGTCTCCACCTGAGCTTACATCACCCTCAGAATTAGCGCCACTTACACATTAAATAGATGTGCAGTTATCTTGTCTCCTCAATAATTAACAGAGATATTAAGGGCCAATGCCAATTCAGTGGCATTAGTTGGAAACCTTCCATTACCTGGTATGTCATTGTTTATGGTCTATTAAGCAGCTTTCATTCCACCTTATGGGCCCATATAAAATCCAAGCTAGATGTTTTTCAAATCACAGGCAGTATTAAAGAATATTAAGTAGCTTCTTCTTTATGTTAAAAAAAAAGATCTCTATATTTATTGCAGATATTCTGATAAAGTAAATTGGGCAATGTATATGTTTTCAACTTCCCAGTATTTTTAGTCTTTTACCCCCCTTCCCTTAAAGCATATTCATTGTTTCGCACTAATGTTAGCTTTCTCACTTTCAAAATAACACACTTTCTGATTCTTGTTTAATTTTTTTTCTCCAACCAAATTATCATTGCTGTATTGATTCATTTTTCCCTGGGTCATGTAATTTTCTAAAAAGTCCTCTTATCTTGTTCTATTTTTCATTGTCTTTATATATAGAACATGCATGTTGACATCATGTAGAAGTCAGTGGATCAGAGGGATCATAGGGGGAGGCTTAGCTGCTCTCAAAATCTATCTTGTTAAGCGGGCCTCAGCTGGACAGGCTAATACAGCCACCAGGGCAGGACCGAACACTCAAAGGGCCTCAGTTGTCAAAGATCTACAGTGCAACAGTAGAAAATGTATGTAAGCATTCACTTACCTGCTTTTGATCAACAATTATTTCGAGGTCTTCATCACTGCTTAGTTTTCCATATCCTTTTTCTTTACTTTTCTTGTGAAAGAATAATTTTAAATGATCATTTAGTTTCTTTCCATTAATAATGTTAATTTCCACTTAATACTTTTTAAATACTTTACTTAGCCTTGTTCACTTGTCAAAATACATCATTTTTTTATATCAATCTCTCGTGGACAACAGCAAATGTTTTTATTGTCAAACTTTAGGCTTATAATTACGCATCAAGTATTTCTGCCTAGCCTCTCCCATCCAAATTACACTTTTAATCTTTTTCTGAATATTGTTATGTTTTTCCAATTTTGTAGTTTCAAAACAGATTCTTTAGTAATTTGAGATAGATCAACAATTCCTTTAAGAGTCCCAGCACATTTTTATTAAAGACTGAAACTGCATTTAGTAATTGCACTATGCTTAAGACTTCAAGGATTAAATGTTTTATTTTAATCCCTTTTATATTTGTAAGAATAAGATAAGCACTATACAACTCAGATAACGAACCTACAGATTTTCTACATTTGCTTACAAATCCAATGAAAACTAACACTGGAAAAAATAACTCAGAAATAATTTTTAAAAGATATGTAAGATAGTTTTCAAAATTATGTAGTTTGAAAAGTTGGAAGAATATAGACCATTTTTTAAAAATGCACTTTATTGGCATTTTGTCTTCCCTTCCCCCACCCAGGTCTAACCCCCAACTATCTTCCCCAAAGCAAAAGTTGTAAAGTTAGAAAATGTCACAGATCATTTTAACCATTTTACTGTTGTGCTATAGGGGAAAGATAATACATCTGAGTCTTTTTTTTTCCTTTCTCCCAGTGCACTTGTTGATAGGAATACTAGAAAAGGAAGATTGCTTCTTCATAATTTCAGAAATCATAGTACCTCTGTAGAGGACCAGTAAGAAAAGGAAAATAAAATTCACTACATAGCTAGCTGTAGTTCAAGGTTATTATTTTTTAAAGAATCTTTTCTTTGTCTTCTGAATTAACTGCATCTGTCTTTCTGTATTAACTGCATCACCCAGAATTAAGGGAACTAAAAATATTTGTTTGCATCTATTGTGCCGTATTAGGATCCCCATCTCATTGAGGGAAGAACTATATCCTTCAGTGAACATGATGTAAATCTTCCTTATACCGTGGGATATAATTCTTGTCTATTTTTTCCCCTTCCTCCCCAATAGACATACTTCTTATTTTTGTGGGTTTTTCTGTAATAAAGAGATTTCTGAACCTTCAAGTATTAGGATGCATAAATAAAATCTAAATTCTCATTCATATATTAATGAATTTAGCCACTTAGAACAGAACAGATGGCCACAGTATTTCTCTCTATTATTCTTCTGCTCATTTGAGGTTCCATTTCAGGATTGATGGAAAACAAAAAGAACAGGTTTGGTTTCAGTCAAGCTGACTTCCTTCCTATCACTTTTGTTTTTGTATCCTTTTAGTCTACTGGTTGCCATAAGATATTGTCCAGAGACCTAATACAAAACATTTAGAAATGCCTTTCTGAATATTGATCTATATACGTACCAAGTAGCTCATTTGCATGACCCGATTTCTGGACAAAAGGACATTAAGTAGAGTTGGAATGTGGGTCCTTCCATCCATTTCACTGTCAGGCATCCCAGAATTCTTTGCACCAGCGGCAGTGGTGTCATTGCCAGAACTTGCTGACCAAAGAACCACAGATCTTGCCCAGCAACAGTATTTATAATGTATGACAATAATCAAAGTATCCCTGAATCATTGTCTTGACTTTGTAAACATTGTGAAATTTTTGGCTAGCACAAAAAGTCATTGAAACTAAAATCTCTTCTTTTCTAACTAAATTTTATCCGAGCACTTCTAGGTTTCCTGACTGCTGTTCTACTTTTAATGCTCCTTAAAACACCCCATCTATTATTACTTATATACATTTTTATATTTCATCGTACGCATATAGACTATTCAGCCTCCTTGTCATAAAAGCTCTCAATTTTCCCTTTTTAATGCCCCAATCTCAGACTTCCTTGTGATTAACAAATCACTGCTCACTGATATAACAATGTCAGCATTCACCAAACATAATTCAAGATTGCAATTCTACCACTACCAAATTCCACCTTTCCAATTTAATCCCAACTTCCTTACTGATTTAGGAATATATTTTCCTGGAAAGAGGCTAGGTCAGGGAAGGAGATTATATCCACAACTATTCTAAGTAGAAGCTGGCATTTTCCAAGAGTGGGAGGAGGCATTTAGAGCTCTGATTTTGCATTTAAGCCCCTACTCTCCAAACAGCACACAACTGTATACAGAGTCAGAAGCCTTACAGTTTTACTCTAGAGTTAAGCAATATTTTCTACTTCACCCCATAACCCCAGGGGGATTAATCCTTTTCTAAACCATAATGGTTATTCGCTCACTTACTGCTTATTTCTAGTGCGAGCATAATCCTCTTTCAAGCACTCAGCTTCCCACTTTGACTGCTTAGCTCAGCCAGCCCAGGCAGAGATCTTCAGCTCTCCTCCCTCCTCCCAGCCAGGAATCCCTGTCTTCTATCTATGCACTTTTTTCAAGCACAAAAAGCAACTCCAAAGCTTCTGCGTGGTCTTTCACATTAGCCAAAGGACTGAACTAGAAGGAGAAAGAAAGCTAACCTCTCTACTGTCCTGCGTGAGGAGGCAGGGCTTCTGTGGGAGGAGAAGCCAGAGGGTAGTCACTTCCTGTGCCCCTCCCACCTCTTCTGGCAGACACTGGAGCTGAGGATTTCAACTGAGGCAATAAGGTCAGGCCCTCTCCACCACAACCTTAGCATGCTGCCTGCTGATGGTAGATTCTGTGCACTGCTCATCTATGAGCAGCTGAGAAGGGAGTGTCAGTGCTGTGGAGCTAAAATGGTGCGGACTTTGAGGCCGGAGAAGTGAGGAAAGAGAGAAAGAAAATAGTCATTTGCCGAGGATGCCTCACTCCTTATAACTCCTTTGACATTGGCTAAGTGTCCAATGTAGCCCTCCCATCTTCCCCACACCATTCTGATTCCTTCCTGAGTAACTGCAAGGAGAACTGCCTAGTTTTTTGTTAGTGCTGATAACTTTGTTAATACCATTGAATCAGAGCTATAGTTTTCTTAAGAATTTGAGTCTAACTGGTAAACTTTCCTTTCTGCAGACATTCCACCATCTCTCTTTAACCTTATCTACCTCCTGCTTCCCACCTTTCATTCTCTCATCCACAAAAGTAGAACAGAAATGTAGATTTACTCACTTGAATTAGATAAACTATAAAACTTGGAAACTATATAGAAAAACAATACATGCCCACAGATATAGGATGCATTATATAAGAAAATTTTTCAAGTAGTAACAAAAAAGCAAAATAACAAAAAACCAAAACAAAACAACAAAATCTGGTGGGGTAGAGATTTGAAAAATGAAACTCTCATTGTTCATTTTAGAATAGGAGTTTATTAAAAAAAAAGTAAGAGTTTTAACCGAAAGACATCTGTCAAATTAAAAGGATTCTTCATACTTATTAGTGATGGAATACAGGAAGGAAATTTTCAGAAGGAAAAGAAACACATTAATTAGTTAATTGTGCAAATTAGCCTCAATTGCAATTTTTGCCTGACTACAGAATAATAATGTAAATAAATGTAAAGGTTAAAGATTACATAGAAAAATGCAAACTGGTGCAGCCGCTTGGGAAAACAGTATGGAGATTCCTCAAAAAGTTAAAAATAGAACTACCCTACAATCCAACAACTGCATTATTGAACTACTAGGTATCTACTCAAAGGATACAAAAATACTTATTTCAAGGGATACATGCACGCCAATGCTTATAGCAGCATTATCAACAATAGCCAAATTATGGAAAGAGCCCAAATGTCCATTGACTGATGACTGGATAAAGATGTGGTATATATATGTGTGTGTGTGTATATATATATATATATATATATATATATATATATATATATTATGCACACATTTCCATTATATATAATGGAAAATTACTCAGCCATCAAAAAGAATGAAATCTTGCCAATTGCAATGATGTGGATGGAGCTAGAGAGTATTATGCTAAATGAAATAAATCAGAGAAAGACAAATACCATATGATTTCACTTATATGTGGAATTTAAAAAGCAAAACAAATGAGCATAGGGGAAAAAAAGAGAGACAGGCAAACCAAAAAACACTCTTAACTATAGAGAACAAACTGATGGTTACTAGAGGGGAGGTGGGTGGGAGGATGGGTTAAATGGGTGAGGGGATGAAGGAGTGCACTTGTGATGAGCACCAAGTGATGTATGGAAGTGCTGAATCACTAAACTGTACACCTGAAACTAACATTACACTGTATGTTAACTAACTGGAATTTAAACAAAAACTTTAAAAAGTTACATGTAAATATTTTAAAAATATTTTTTACTGTTATTTATTTAATGACAAATAGTAGACCTGAATTTAGTAAAACAAATGTTACACGAAGAATATATAATATAGACAAAAGCAGCAAAGATCCCCCTACTCTCTTTTTTTTATGGTTGTCAGTATTCAATTCTTATCTTCCTATTATCCCTATCTTCTATCCTTTCTTCTCCACCACCTTCTTCCCACAGCTAGCAAAATTGTTGCTTTCCTTGTTCTAAAAGATGACTTCCTCACATCTCCTTTCCCCTAAAGACATTCATTTAATCTCTCTTATCTTCCCACTGTCAAACTTGAAAGCTGGTCTGTGCTCACTAGTAACAGCTCCTTCCGTTCTCTTCACTTTTAAACCAATTACAATCAGGTTGCAATTTACAGTAATTGTATTCACAGTCACCAATGGACTTCTAATTATCAAATTCTCTAGCAGTCTGTTTTTAGAGCTCATAGTATGAATTAGCCCCCAGTGCAATTTGTGATTGACTACAGATGTCAAAATAAATGTAAATATTACTTATTTCAATGGTCAAATTTGACAAGTGTGTCAAATGTCTCTGCTGTTATTTACACTATTACAGTTGTTAAATGGTGTTGCCACCAACTGAATAGGGTCTCCATGAGAGGGAGGAGGATTGGGAAAAGAAATGATGTGCTGAAAAGATATATGCTGAGTTTGTGATGTCTTTGGAAAGTTCCTCCAAGTGGAAAGATGCAGTGGGTCACTTGGATACACAGGTCGATATCTGAGAAGAGACATAAGGGCAGGATATATGGATTGCTGGGGATAACTAAAATTGCAGGACTGGCTGAGCTCATTAAAAAAGAAAGCAGAAGAGATAAGGACTAAGGCCAGAGTCCCGGGGAGTTGTTATGTTTAAAGAATGGGCAGAGGCTGAATAGGAGCGGTCCTATGTGTAGGAGGAGAACCAGGAGGATACAGTCAAAGAAAGAGCTCTACTGTCAAATGCTGATGAACGGTTAGGTAAGGATGTACACTGCACACTCTCATTGTATTGGACATTCTAGCAGCCATCAAGGACCTTAGGAAGAGAAGAATTCCTGGAGCCAAGATCAGAGTAAACTAGTGGCTACATTGGTGGTAAGGGAGTACAGATACTGAGAAAGGAACTTATTTGCCTTTAGAAAAGCTTGAATGAAAAGAGAAAGGGAAAAATTTATTAAGATGGTAGATCTCGTGTTAAGTATTCTACCACAGTTTTTAAAAAAGGTGGGAGGAGGGCACTTGGGTGGCTCAGTCGGGTAAGCGTCCCACTTCCACCCAGGTCATGATCTCACAGTTCGTGGGTTCTGGCCCCGAGTCCGGCTCTGTGCTGACAGTTCAGAGCCTGGAGCCTGCTTTGGATTCTGTCTCCCTCTCTCTGCCTCTCCCCGACTCGTGCTCTATCTCTGTCTCTCTCTCAAAAATAAATAAACATTAAAAAAATTTTTAAAAAGGGTAGGAGGGAAGATGGAGTGGAAAGACAAAAATAGAGGGAAAGAATACTGGGAAAATTGTAGCTTCCCCCTCCTTTGTGTAAAGGTACTAAGTTCATTTATAGTTCAAGAAGGAATTAGTGAAGAAAGTAAAACTGTAGATGCCAGAGAATGAGGGGCTAGAATTCACGAGGCAAGAAAGGAAGAACAAACGCTTTTTGGAGAAAAACTGCGTGTTTCTCTTTGAAAATTTAGTTATTTGACATATATTTATAGAAGAGAAATCTGTAAGGATACATACCAAATATTAAAAGTCCTTTTCTCTGGGAAATGGAATTATTCATGATCTATATGTTCTCTTTATACTTGGGAGTACTTTTTGAAAGAAGAATGGATTTCTTTCATAATAAAAAAGAAAGTAAACAAAGTGTGATCGCTTGAGAGATCCATAAAATTGCCATAGAAAAGACTCATTTAAAGTCTACTTTGCAGAAAAACAACTGGGTCAGGGCTTTACCCTTCCTTTATTATGTTTCTGGAGGAATAAAAGCTTATTTTGTAAAAAAAAATGTAGGGATTCATGCTACAGTTATTGCTTACGTCCCTTGTGGCAAGTGTGGTAGTATGGTGAAGTGAATGTTTTGTTTATTGCATTTAATATGCCTCTTTCCTCTTGACTCTCCTTTATAATATTAAGCTTCTCAATTCTTTGATATCATTTGGGTCCCATGTCCCTTCTTTTTAAAAGATGCACAGTGTCAGCACAGCCACAAACACCACTGCTATAGGAGCCGAAGAAACAATAAAAAGAGAAAACAGGAAATAAGGGAGAAGGAAGTGTTTCTTCCCAAAGGCCTGGAATAAGAGAGTGTTCCTGTGATTAGGACATAAACCTGGACAGACTTTTGAAATAGAACGTAACCACATTACTAACTAAAAGGATGATTTTTAGATCTTTTATTTTTCTTATAAGTATGGAGGAAATCAACTTTCTGAAAGAAAAATATCATCAAGAGAATCATTTGCAGAGGGCTTGTTAAGTCTGGCATTTTTCAAAAACTATTTTTTTGTTTGTTTTTAAAAGACATTTACAGTTGTGTCCCACTACCCCACCCTCAGTATGGTATGGTAAACATGTATGGTAAAACAATGTTATGGTATGGTGAAACATATATATGGTAAAACAAAATAGCCACAGGGAACAGTTTTTGAGTTTTGGGCCAGGTTTGGGCACACATCACCTATGGCAATCAAACTCAATTCTAAAGGTATATTTCTGGCTGAAAAAAGAAATATAAAGACAACAAATACGTTGATGCAGTTTAAACCATGTTTTAAGTCATAGGCATATGTCCAGATATTTAGTAATATTTTAAAATCTTAATTCAAATCTAACTGGGAAAATAGGCATTCTGATTATTTAATAGTTGGATAATAAAATGGCAGTGATGCACAATACAATTTTCACTGTAGCCTCAAAGTCCCTCCTTACTGGCTTTCTTATCTTTAGCATGGCTTGTGATCTTTAGAAAATAACCTAAAGAACTTATAAAGCTTCTTAAAACTATTTTGTATTCTCCAAGTTTTCCAAAGATGAAAATTCAACATAAACAGTCATTAAGGCTACTCAATCTTATATCATTATGCAACGGCATTTTCTTAAGTACACAAATTCTGTATTAGGTATCTACCTTCTCATACACCTTTGCAATATTTATTGTGAAAAGTTTCCAACATACAGCAAATTTAAAAGAATTTTAAAGCAAGCACCTATATACTTCCTACTTACATTCTACCACTGACATTTTATTATACTTGCTTTTTTGCATATCTATTCATCTATCTGCTGTGACACACTTTGAAAGTACAGTGCATAGTATCACATTTCTACACCTTCTTCCCACCACGGCTTATCTTATTTAATTTACTTTTAAAACTCAGAAAAGCAAACCCATTTGTTCAGTAAGCTTCTAAACTAAGAACACTAAAACTTCAGGATTTGTTCCTCTACAGCAAATTGTTGCTTTCATATGAAAAGCAAATCAGTGAACTACATTTCTAGCATTAAGTGCTCGTTGTAGGTCCTATTGCCAGAATTAGGAAAGAGGATTTCTGATCAAAAGGCTGTTGTTTTTGGTTTTTGTTTTTTTATAGTTCTGTAAAAAGCAAGTGATCAAACAACTCAACTTTTCGAAGGGACAACTTCATGCTGTGATAGGCAGTTCCAGTTGATACTAATCATCACGTCCTCAATTTCATATCCTTTTATCATCAACGTTTCTGGTAAACAAGTTCACTTTGGGCTAAACAACAAGCATTCACCTCTGGAACAGGCAACCAAAGTAGCAAGCTTCAACAGGGCTAGGAAGGCTAATGCCTACTCAGAAAGGTTACATATGCTCTGAGAAACAGTAGTGCTCTGGTGGCTTATTGAGATTAAGTAGGCAGACAACAAAAATTAAACTTGAAATTTCAGTTATGTCAGATTCAGCAATGTTCCACATTACTTTGAGGACAATAAGTAAACTCTTCTTAGTCCTCCCTCAGTCCCCAAATCAAACAAAACTACATTCAAAGAGAAAACAAACAAAATATGATGTCCTTCTTCACAGGAAAATTCTTAGTCCAATTCTTTCATCTGGAAGATTCTTGTCTCTACAAACATAAGTTTTCTCATCTTCTGTAGACTTAGCTTTTAAAACTGTAAGTGCAGTGGTATGTAGCATGCAATGACTAATACATTAAAAAAATTGTTTTCCGTCTGCTGAAGACAATGACTGAAAAACGATATGTTTTTATCTACTAGATTTCTTAGCATTATGTAGTCTTGGTGCTCTTTCTAAAGCAAGGTGAAACTAACAAGTAGTCGCATTTGACAATTTCACCTGTCATCACTCAAACAGCAGCACTGGAGTGGTGTGGTGAAAGATAGGTAAGGAACCTGAGAGAACTGTCATTATTTTGGATCCCCAGATGGCAAATGAATACTACTATCACTTTAAAACATTTACCTCTCTGCCCCCTACAAAAACAACAACAACAACAACAACAACAACAACAACAAATGAATAAAAGGGCAAACTATGTATTCTATATCTTTGCCACTTGAAGAATAAAAAAAGAAATAATCCATTTAAAACTAAACTATTACTTGATGTTCTTCTGATCCCTGTTGACACGATTTCCTATTTTTATATGAATTGGCCCTAGTGGATGGCATGGAACCATGTTACCCAATCTCAAACACAGCTGTGCTTATCATTAGCCTCTCCAGTGGTCCTTTTCTCTCTTGCTGGTAGTCAGCACACCTGGCATACACCTGCCACTGACTTTCTTTGTAACAATTGATCTGAGCATGATGATTTTATGCCTCGTAAAGGAAAAGAGCAGTCTTTTAATTTTAATAAAATTAAAGAAAAAAACTGAGTTGCTTCCATAAGCATTCTGCCCCCTAAATATATTATTTCTCTATTGTCAAACATTCTCTAAACAAGCACATTGTTATGACACGTTGACACATGTTCAAGAAAAATTTGTTTCATGAAATTTTGTTTCCAAGAAGAGCCAGACCAAAGTTTGTGCTTTGGCCATAAAATCCATACAAAAAGTTACCATTTAAAGTTACCATTTAAGTTACCATTAAAGCTACATCTATGTGACTCATGGATTTATAAGTAGCTTTTCTGTTATGGCTCAAATGAATTTTGTGGATTTTTTTTTCTCCATGTGGCTCTACATACAGACATGACAGACATGACAGCTTTGAATAAATCCCTCCTGTTCCTGAAAGTGACATTTCCCGGAGGCATAGCCATTACTCTCATCTCGGGCTCTCCCACTTGGCCTTAATAACCTTAGGAATCCTAAATCCACACCACAATTCTCATCATTTCTCCATCAATCTCCCTATGGCTTCTTTAATTCATCCCTTTTCTCCAGTGGTTTATATTCACTGATGACAATGTTACAAATAAGACATGGCAATCCCTAAAGGGTGGGGAGGTCTGGGGGTCCTATCCATTTTCTTCATGGGTAAAAGCTTTCGGGTAATTACTTGTTGAAGAAGCTCTTCAAAGTCACAGGGACAAGAAAGATCTGGGGCCACAGACAGCTTGTTTATCCACTGGACACGTGGTAATCAAAGAACAATTAAAACAGCAGAGTCTAGAGGACATAGCCAATTGCATACATTACTTTATGAAAAACATCAACTAAAACCTTGGTTGATATAAAAAGTGTTACTACTAATTAGGGGGAAAACACAGCAGCTTATAATTACAGGCAAAGTTAAAATAATTCATTTATATAAAGTATTGTGACCAAACACCTGAGCTCAAATATTCTGTGAATCCATGGCTCAAGTAAAAAGGAGTTTAATGCCTAGAGATTATGTATTTGAGTCATGAAGGCAAGATTAATTTAAGACGATAAAAAGCAGATTATGTGGCAATGTTGGGCATTCAAGTACCTGTTGAGGTTGTTAGGCAGAATTGTATGAGTCTGAACAACGGTGGCTTCATGTTGATGCATGGTCATCCTTTTGGCACTAGGGAAGCTAGCTAGATTCATTCAATACAGTTATGTGTTGCTATCACAAAAAAAGGTAATAGGTAGTGGATTACTTCTGACATTTTACCAAATTTGATATTACATTTTTCCATTACTGGAAAAAACAAGCACAAATGCATTTGAATACCAGGGTATCTTGGCACTTTGGTGATTCGTACAGGAAATTTTATATGACTTTATCAGCTAATAAGAAAGAAACTGGTCTTCAAAAAATAACAGTTATAAAACCTCTCTTGTTTGGTGATAAGGGATATAAGAAGATTCTTAAATATGGCAATTTCAATTTTCCAAAGCATGAGCACGAAGTATGTTCATTTTATTCATGTGTTTTATACTTTGCACGACACTGCGATCCAAATGATGAGGAGAGGCCATCCCAGTGGAACAGAAGGGCTGGTCTGTGTGTGTGGGTCTGGGGAGCAAGCGTGAATAAGAGTGATGAAGAAGCAAGTGCAGAAGAGTTAAGACCAAAGGTAAGAGATGGAAGGGCCTTCTAACATCTGACAGGAGGATGGTGTGGCTAGCGCAGATTGGAGGTTTGGGGGAGGGATGCCAGATGAGGCTGGCAGGAAGGCGGAGTCTTAAAAATCACTTAAGGCAATGTGCGGCAGTTTCAGGGTTTTAAGCAGGAGAGTGACATTATCGTATCTGTGCTTTAGGAAGCCCACCCTACTGAAATGGACAGGGAAATGGACAGGGAAATGGTGGGAAATGGACTGGAGGAAAGAAGACTGGAGGCAAGGAGAGCAAATGGGGGCTACTGAAGAGGTTGGTGTGTGACAGTCATGGGTCCCATTTAAACATAAGTTGAGCTAGCTGACCACACATCAGTTTTAGTAAGACATGCTTAATTCATCACACTCTGTATCATGAGATTACTTCTTCAATACTGGCCATTATAAGTAACAGAAGTATCCACATTTTCTGTAGTCAGGAATTAAATGAACAGTGAATGGGCCAACAAGTGACACACTCTAGGCACTCATTTAACTTGGTCATGTGCAAAATTATTTTAGAAAAAAATCAAATTAAAAAAAGATTTTTGAGAGATACAGAGATAGATGGATAGCTAGAGAGAGATGTAATATAATTTGACTAAGATAGGAAAACATTTTGCACTAAGCAAAGGATACATATTTTTGTACTCTGTAAAGTCCTAAAGCAATATCTAAACTTTTCTTGTTGTTTCTTGTTATTGGACAAAAACAAAGAGAGACTGTTTAAGAAAATACAATGTGAAATTGTTCAGTGCTGCAGCACATCTAAAAGGATTTATTGTGATTTTTGACATCTTTATGCAAACCTAAGAACTCTCCCACCCAGGGATTAATAAAATGTTGCAAAGATGTATATTTACTCAGGTGTATTCGGGATATCATCAAACAGTAATGTGCTTTTAAAAGAGTGGAGATTGCACATTTAATTTTTTAAAATGTTTCTATTTATTTTTGAGGGGAGGAGGAAAGGGCAGGGAGAGATACACACACAGAATCTGAAGCAGGCTCCAGGCTCTGAGCTTACAGCAGAGCCTAACACGGGGCTCGAACTCACAAGCCATGAGATCATGACCTGAGACGAAGTCGGATGCTCAACTGACTGAACCACCCAGGTGTCCCTGGAGATGGCATATTTAGAGCTTGGTTAAAAAAACAAAAAACAGTTGCTTCCATTGCATTTCACTTGTTTTTAACTTGTCAGAGGATAAAACTCTAATGGGGGAAAGTTGGAGTAAGGTAAGGTAGAGTAAGGCAGACTCAACTGCAATATTTATCTTCTTGCTCAAAGTTTGGAGACTCTTGCTACTTAATGAGACATTGTTTTGTTTCAATATTCAAAAATAGTTAACATGTTACATAAAAAATATTGAAGGACTTTCAGCTGTGTAAGCAAACCTAAAAGGTACAGAATGAACTTCTTTCTAGAATCCCAGGGAGTACAGATGACTACTGAAAGTCTTCTTTCAATTTTAATCTTCACATTTTTCCTTTTTTCTCCTCCTCAGGAATAAAACCTCAAATCTTAGACGCTTCTATGATGGAAGTCATCACAAAATTTTGAAGACACGATGAGAATTATTTCTTGAACAACACAGAGCAGAGATGTTGATGTTCATCAGTGATGAAGAGCATGAACTTGATTGAGAGAACTGTAAGGGTTCCTTTGAAGACTCTCCTTGCAATATCAAATTAATGTCCCAATGTGAATAATATATTGATAATATATTACTGAGACACAGAAGAATGACTGATGATCACTTTAAATACATCTTTGGAAGTAGATACTGAATTTAATGAAGAGTCTTTTAAAAACTACTGCACTCTTGTAAAACTGTCCTGGGTAGGTGAGTGTGGGGGTTTTAAAGAGAGAAGAAGCAATGCTTTACTAAGGAACAGCTAAATTGCCATGGATAGTACAGTGCCCCAGATGGAAAAAGCTTTTTAAACTTATAAAACAACATCTTCTCCTCATAAGAAACACTAAAAAAGTTATGTTTAAAGTACAGAAGTGTGCCTATCACATTGGTGGTGCTCAGTAAATACATTTTTTACTTTTTTAGTTTTTTTTATATTTGAGAGGGAGAGAGAAAGAGACAGAGTGCCAACAGCGGACGGGCAGAGAGATGGAGACAGAATTTGAAGCAGACTCCAGGCTCTGAGCTGTCAGCACAGAGCTTGACGTGGGGCTCGAACTCTCAAGCGGTGAGATCATGAGCTCAGCTGAAGTCGGACGCTTAACTGACTGAGCCTCTCAGGCGCCCTGGTACTCAGTAAATATTTAATGAAATATATTTGCTTTGTGACAAAAAATAAAAAAGATTAATTATTTGCATAACTTCTAGCTCCTCTTAATTTCCTTAGTGGATGCCATTCCAAAAAAAAAAGTTTACAGACATATACAGATATGAATGTATGTATAAATATATGTGCATAAATACATATATATATATTTATGACAAATTGTGATTGTAGTACAAATACTAAACTACTCCTTTTACTTAACAATATATTGTGAATATCTTTTCAAGTTAACACACATCCATATCTACATTACACAACCAAATCCATCTTACATTAACAGTTTTTGTTAACAAAGTTTAAGAAATCCTGGAAACCATCAGAATGAAGAATGCATTTAACACATAAAAGAAAATAACACATAAGTATATCCATAGAATCCTGGTGGTGCCAAGATTCTTTCAGGTGGTCTGTGAAGTTAAAGCTATTTTCATAGTAGTATTGAAACATTATTTACCTTTTTGCTATGTTGAAATTTGTATTGATAGTGCAAAAGCAACAGGGGTAAAACCACTAGCACCTTAGCATAAATCAAGGTGGTGGCACCAAACTACTAGCTGGGAACAGGACTGGCCGTTTAAAAATAAATGTAAATTATTGTTACTTAAAAATGATGGACAAACTATGTTTACATAAACTTAGAAATCTGGCACTTTCTTTCTTGAAAATAAATGAAGGAGATTTTCAATTCAAGGAAAACAACAATATTTGTTGCCAAAATTCAAGCTTTCAATGAAAGCTAGAATTTGAAAAACATACCTACCACTGCCACCCTAATAATTTCTCATTAGTTAAAGACATTTCTGATGAGATCAGAGGTACTAATGAAGAATTTTTTTGATATTATATAATGAAGTATGGCAATAGTTGAATATATGGATAACTCAGTGAGCCAATATTTTCCAAATGACCAATGCATGGTAGGTTATCAAAACTATGCATGAGTTAAGGATACATGCAGAGTGTAAAGAAAACCAATGGATATTAATAGGTAAAAGATATAAAAAGTTCATTGATATCATTTTAGATTCTGTAGTGCTACTAAACTTTAAGAAATATCACCTGTTAAGTTTTGGTGCAGAATCAAAGAATACCCTTAAGTATTTAAGACTATGAAAAGACTACTTCCTTTCCCAACTATATATCTCTGTGAAGACAGATTTTTTTCTTATACTTCAACCAAAAAGAAAAAAATTGCAACACATCAGATGTAGCAACAGGTATAAGAATTCAACTTTCTATAAGCTCTTCTATTAGAGAGATTTGCAAAAATGAAAAATAATACCACACTTCCTACTAAAATTTCTACTTGTTTTGAAAACAGAGTTTTTACAAAAAAATGTTAGTGGTATTAGCATGTAATATGTTTTATTGCTATTTTAAAAAGATTAATAAATCCATGGTTAAATTTTTTTAAAGTTTTCTTCTCTAATACAATAAATGCCAATAAGACAAAATCTACACAAACAAAAGCTTTTTGGGGTCTTTAATATTTTTAAGAATACAGAGGGACTCTGAGACAAAAGTTTGAAAACCACTTATGATTAGAAAGACTAGAAACTTGTTTTGAGGTGGTAAAACACTTTGGCCTTGGAAAATTAGTTTTTATTTTCCTTCTCTCTTAACGCTAAAGCCAACTTATCTCTTTTGGATTCTGGTGTAAAACATAATAGACCATGTCAAAAATTACCCAGTTAGTCTTATGATAAATTTAATTGTGTGTTACTTAGTATATATTTGAATTACAGTTAATGGCTATAGCTTTAACATTTACAAATAGTCATACATGGCTTATATCCTTTACTTTTCTTTGGCCATTCCATGAAGGTAGGTATTATTCTCCTTTTTAAAGCTGAGGAAATGGATAATGAGAGACAAAAAGTGCTTCATCCATCTAGAAAATGCTAGAACACAGAATCAAATTCAGGTCTGTTGACCTTCTGGTCCTGTGCTCTTTTTGCATCTTTGGATGGAAAAAATATCTCATGGTTATCATCAGCATAGACGATGCACTTCAGCTCTTGTACAATAGAAACAAGGGCTGAGTATTTTGAATTTGGTAAAAGGTCTTGACTTCTCCCAGCCAAGGCACATGGAATAGTGCTTTGTATATATTAGGTCCTGTTATTATTATTTTTCCTACTTAGCATAACAGTGTTACCCTGCATAAGGCCAGAGTAGCTTGGGTTTCACCCAACTCTTAGGTCAAATATGAAAGGGCTCAGTCAATAAGACAGAAATAGATGAATGACATACAAAAAAGCTCCAGAACAACTGCAGGCCTGAACAACAGAACAGTTTCCAGAGGTCATTCTATATATGCTGTTGACTACACCTCAACTCGGCGTTCAAATTTAGAGGTGAGCAGATAGGGCAATATATCTGTTTTCTTCTTACCATGCCCAGTACAAACCAGCATTGAATGGCTGCTGGACACCATCCATTTTAATGGCTTCTTTCTACCACCATCTCAGGCTGCTGGAGTCACATGATGAGCCTTGAGAATCCAGGCAAGATTTTCCAATCTTAGCTTTAAACCCAATTTTCTCTGTTTTCCTAGTTTGGGTCCTATTGGTTTTACGCCTGGATCCCCTCTCTACTTACTTCCTTCAGAAAGATGCAGTAGGTCTTGATTAGTGTCTCTCTGGGGCCTTTCTGCCTCCACCTCAGTCCCACTTTGCTTGCAAACAAGGAAACCTGCTTCCGACCTAGGCTTCTGAGAGCTACTTACAGATGCAGGAGGACTCAGCACTAAAGGGCTAAAAAGAAGTCCCACAGTATGACAGAATGAGTCAGACTTCCTGGTGGCTCCTGCAGAGCCCTTCAACTACCTGATGTTCAGGGGCAATGCTGGTAAGATTTGTCTGGGGATACAAGATGAGACAGATTCTGAAAGTTAAGGGAGCTAAGAGTTTCTGGAAAGAGTAGTTCATTAGCAGAGAAATATTTTTTTAAAAATATTTTTTTAGCTTATTTATTTTTAGAGAGAGAGAAAGAGAGAGGCAGAGAGAGAGGGAGAGAGAGAATCCCAAGCAGGCTCTGAACTGTCAGCACAGAGCCTGACATGGAGCTCAATCCCACGAACTGTGAGATCATGACCTGAGCCGAAATCAAGAGTTGGATGCTCAACCAATTGACCCACCCAGGTGCCTCCATTAGCAGAGAAATATTAATGTATTATTCTACCTGTATATTGATCCCAACACAGTATATGCACATATTGATACCAAATAAGAATAATGATCATAACAGCTAGCACTCATAGGAACAATCTCATGTTGCTAGGAAGATTTATTTCCTGTATAAATACAACTTCATGTAACAATAATAAGGTGATAATGACTCATTTAGAGTTTCAGTTTGTTATAATAAATTCACCTTGTGGAGGATGGTTTGCTATCCATCTGAATGAAGACTTTACATATGTTATCTCATTTAATTCTCACTAATACCATGAGTTTGTTTATATTTTTTCTTAGTTTTTGAATAAGGATATGGAATGTCCTAAAGGCTTAGGATTATTTTTCAGGGTCATGTCCAAAGTCATACAACCTATAAGTATCAAACACAGAACATAAGATTTTCTGACCAATCCAAAAGTTTGGATTCTTTTCAGCACATCTCCCTGCCTTCAGTATATTTCCATTTGATTGACAGTTTGGATGACTTAATGCAAAAATGCATATTTGGTTAAGTAGAAAAGAAAAAAATAAGGAAAGCCAACAACCCCTTTGTGCTTTTTTTTTAGATAAACTTCAACTCAGAGCATATAGTAAAGAGGTAAAAGGTCAGCCTCTGAGGTCAGATTTCTTGGTAAAGCCAGCTCTACCATATAACTTTGGGCAAATTATGTAACTTTTCTATGCCTAAATTTTCTCATTTGAGAATAATAACAGAACCTATCTCCTTGAGTTGTTGAGGGAAAAAATTAATTAATACATATAAAGTGCTGAGAACAGTACTTGACACTTTTAATACACTCAATAAATATTAGCTATTATTAGCTGATATCTTTCCCTCCTTCTCTTCCTTCCTTTCTCCTCTCTTCCTTCCTCTCCCTCCTCTACGTCTCCCCTCTTTCTCTTGCCCTCATCCTCTACCCTCCCTCCTTTTCTTCCATCCCTCTTGTAACAGGTTGAGTTGACAGTGTATAAGCACTACACAATCTTTCTAGCAAGATGGTAAGACTCACCAAAGATGTCTCAAACTCAATCTTGAAGTTAAAAAAATTTTTTTTGACTGGGATTTAAAAATAGAACCTGGTGAGAAGCAATTCTTGCTGTGTCAACTTTTAGAAGGCTGTACTGAGAAAACCCAGCGGAGCTTTATTTTAAGAAGACCCTGAATGGCTTAGCTGCAGTTCATGGATACATCAAAACATTCCCTTGACGGTTCGCTTTCCTGTGAACCTAAAACCAAGCAACATGAAGGGTTCTGGCCTAACGTTTCCCTTACAAAAAGCTTGACTAAACCGAACTCAGATGCTGTTGTCAAGTAACTGGAGCAGGACCCCAGCAGCGAGCCTTGGTTGCTAATCCTTTTCAAGTTCATCTCTTTGTTAAATCTACTTTTAACACAAACTGGATTTTTATAGTATGTTTCAGGGATGGTGCAAAATATTAAGGATACAGAGAAAGAATGACTACAGATGATGGATTTGGAAAGTAGGTAGTGAAGGACTTTGGTTGTGTCAACATCTGGGTACTAGCCTTGTTTTTATCAGTTTTTTCCTAGAGGGCCAGTTATCTCAACTCTTTTGAGCTGTTTTTGACTTTCAAAGTTGGGGTTTGTACCAGATGATCTTTAATGTTGTTAATTCTATTATTTCTTTTTAAACTATTGGCAAGTCACTTAATTAGTAAAAGTGATTAAGAAAGAGGACAATTGTTAATTAAAGAAAGAGGCTAAGCCTAATAAAATATAACATTAATTCAAAATACTGAGGGGGATTTAGTGCTTTCTACAAGCTGCTCCATACAGTTCCTTCATTTCTTTCAAAATCAGTATTTCCTAACCAACTAGAAGGGCTACAACAAGCTTAAGTCTCCATTCTAATGCAACAAATAGAAGTAGTTGAAATTGGATGTGAAAATATATTTCTCAAGAAGGAATATGTTGGTGTTCAATTGTTTTTATGTGTATGTGTAAACAGCTGCTCAGAAAAACTAATCAGGCCACTAAGGTGTAGAATTCACTGAAGGGAGTGAAAAGTGGAGACACAAATGTATTTAGGAGCCAAATCACAGGTAACAAGCCTGAATGAAGATATCAGCAAGAGGAATGAAATTGCCATGGCCTGGCAAGTCGGGGTTTATATATGAATAAACTGGGATGTATATTCTTTGTGCTATGTTGGAAGATTCTTTACTGAAAAATCAGTAAAATACCATTATCAAGATAAAACTTTAAAAGGCAGACATATTATGTCATGAAGAATGGAGGATTGACTTGGAATACTTTTTCTGGCATTGGTCTTGGAACTGACTAAATTCACTGACAGTTTTTTGCACAGGCCTCCCAACAAAACCAGCAACTCAGTGGTAGGAATACGTTTTAGGCCATAGAACAGAAATAAGTTGCCTGACTCTATCCACTACATGCAGCCAGGGACCTTAGCTTATACTTGCCTTGTTTGTCCAACCAGCACTGACTATAGTTTCTGATACAGAGCAGGCACTCAATAAAACTAAAAGTTGACTATTTGATTGATAAAGATTGGCCTTCCTCCTACCCCCAGCTTAAATAGTACTGTTGTATTGATGAAACCAACTGAATTAATCTGAACCAACCCGCCCTTCCAGTTCTCTGTTCTCTTCTCCACCACTGAACTAACAGTTAAACTTTTACAAAATGCATTCAAAATTTTTAAATCATGTTGAATAGTTATACTAATTCTTATGCTAATATTAATATTAAAGATGAAACAATTGAATCACACAGAAAAGTTAAGTTGTTTAAAATAAAAATTAATAAAAAGTAGATAATGTATGTCCTTAAGAATATATTCCATAATATTTTCCTCTGGGCTCATACATTCAATGAAGAGAGGTACATGCACCCTTTCTGCCCACACCTCTCAATTTCTTCCTTTATTTATCATGTTCCTAATATGTCCCAGTCACTGTACAACACTCAGGAGACAGAAATGAATTAGGCCAGTACCCTATCTCACTATCTAGATAAAACTATTTCCAAAAATTTCCCATTCCACTCTATTGTCAAGAGATTTTCAGTAGTCATTACAGAATTATTTCTGGTGGTTATAATCTTTTAAAATGCAACCAAATTAACTTTAAGATTTGAATTAAGAACATGTATTGTGCTTGGCATTATAGCAATGTAAAGTTTAAAGTACACTTTAAATTCCTGTAATATTCAGACCCATACACCACATGCAATACAAAATATTACAAATATTTTACATTTGAATAGCACATTAGTGTTTCAAAATTCTTTTATCCATGAGTTTAATACTTATTGAACACTTTAAGTCATTTTGTTCTCATTATAACCCTAGGAAATAATAACTAATATTTATGATAAGCCAGGCTATTCTGTTTTACATACATTTATTCATCTAGTTCTCACTATAACCATCTGAGAACTTTATTACCTTCATAGTACAGATGAGGAAACTGAGAAAAAGAGAAGTAGCTCTCCCAAGGAAAAGCCAGGGTTTGAATCTACACAAATGCCTAACTAAGTCCCAATCCCAGAGATTCTGATACAATTGGTCTAGACTGGGTTTGGGCATCAGTACTGCTTTAAAAGGATAATTACTTAAATGAACTCCTCAGGTAATTCCAATGTGAAGCTAAAGGTTGAAAACTACATAAGTAAACCCAGTATCCCTAACTAAGCAGTGCTTCACAATCAGAATAATTGCATTTCTGACTAGTGTAAGAAATTATTAAATTTAGGGCAATCTAGATCAGTCTGTAGACCCCATGAAATCTAAGAGTATACTGTATTAAGTAATTGGCCAAATGATATAGGGTAGATTTATTAATGTCTGCAGCAGAAAGGTGAAGCACTGGGAAAAAGGGAGCTAATGGCCCATTAGCCTGGGTCTATAGAATCAGCTGTTCCATGTATTATAGCAGTCCAGTAAAGTAAAAACTGATACACTGAAATCCTTTTTGACACAAATTTCTAAATGTGTGGCTATACAGTTAAAGATTTCCTTCATCTTTTGCACCATAAGGTGTGGTCAGGTATAATGATCATTGTAGGCCTGGATGGGGTAAACTAAATCAGGTCGGCAGATCAGAATATTGGGGTTTGGAAACTTAGGTAGAATGCCAAAGCCTGATTGTGTGGCAGGAAAAAGTTACAGAGAGCACACAGAGAGGTAGTTACCATCAGAAAAAACCAATGGGACAAGTGAACAGGCAAGGTTATGGCTTCAGGATTCAGGTATGAGACCAGGTATGAGCCAAGATTTCTTAGAACTAAAGTGATTCTTATAAGTTTCCTATTTGAAGAACTATGGCCAACTTTCAAAAACTTGCCTTTGCTAACTTTAAAACTTAGTGGTTTTGCATTCAGGGCCAATAGTTTTTTTGTTGTTGTTTTGTTTTTAATTTGTGATAGAGTGAGGGAGTTTACCTTAATTATATATAACTATAGAATATTTGGACAGACCAATGTATCCTAGACCAGCTTTGTCCACAGAGGGCTGAGCGATATTTTCAGATTTCATTGTCTTTAACTATGTGGATGAACCAGTTATTACACACCAGAGCAACTGAGCTCTGGCTGCCCCAGTTTGATGTGGCTATGATTATCTATGGCTTTCAATTTAAATATTAAATGGAAGCTGAGTGGTACCACAACTACCATTTTTCCTCAAGCCATCATACTGTCAATAAATGAGGTGTCCCCCATATCACAAAAATTTTAAATGTTCTGAACTTTAATTCCCACTGTTCCACATCCCAACAAGATGGCATCTTGCTATGAATAATTACTCAAAGATCTTCATATAAACGCAATTTTTATGTAGTCATCTTAGCATAAAAACCAATATATTCAGCCTGGTATCCTAAATGCATTCTTTAGCAAATGTTTAAAGTGTAGATACTTAATAGAATTACATAAACAATAACCACAATCTCCTAGGAGAGCATGATAACACCTTAAATGGGACTTTTTCTACTAATCATTTGCTACTTTGAACAGACCTTCTATATATATACAATTTTCAAAAATTTTAGATCACGGAAAAGATTCATGGGGAATAGTGACTTTTCTAGTAAACTTGAATCATTCCATGATATTTGTTTTAAAAAGTGGTCACCTAAAAGAATGCCATAAAGGAATCAAACTTAGCTGTTTTTCACAGGTACATTTCAACTCAGATGATAAAAATGTGACTCATGTATCAGTATAGAGGTGCCTTGAAATTAAGAGTATGTTTTTGGATATTATAAAATCACATTTGGTTTTGTCACTTTCTAATCAACCCCTTACCACGTATTTCCCAACATTCACATGGAGGACAGTTATTATAGTGTTAAGTATGGCTTAATTAAGCTAAACATTAGATGTAGTTTCATTGGATAGTGCTTTGTTGATAAAAACCAGGATATCTTGATTGAATATTTATAATCTAAATGCATAAGGCAAAGTTAATGAGAAACAAAAATTGATTAATATAGTCACTAACACTTGATATAAATATGTCAAGTATACATTAAGATATATCTTTGCTGTCTTTTTAAAGTTTTTATTTAAATTCCAGTTATTTAACATACAGTATATTAGTTTCAGGTAATAATTTAGTGATTCAACAGTTACATATAACACTTGGTGTTCACCACAACAAGTGCCCTCCTTAATCCCCATCACCCATAGTGTTGCCACCATCAGTCAATCCCATTTGACCTTGTGCTAGTTACTTGAAGCATTTGAACCCTGGTTTTCTTATATGTAAAAGGATTGGATCCGATGAGATTTTCTTTCTTTCTTCCTTTTTAAAAAAATTTTTTTAACGTTTATTTACTTTTTAGAGACAGTCAGAGAACGAGCAGGGGAGGGACAGAGAGAGAGAGAGAGGGAGACACAGAATCTGAAGCAGGCTCCAGGCTGTAAGCTGTCAGCGCGGAGCACGATGCGGGCTTGAACCCGTGAACCGTGAGATCATGACCTGAGCCGAAGTCAGTTGTTAACTGACCGAGCCACCCAGGCCCCCCTTGATGAGATTATTTCTAATGTCTTCTAGCTCCAGCAGTCTATGTGTCTATGCTAATAAAAAATGTTTGGTCGTAGCATTTAGAAATCTCATGTTGGTACTGTTATCAATCATTTTCAATAGAGAAAAGATCCTGGCCATATCTTACTTAAATATACCCCTTATATTTCAAAATAACATTAAACTCTTTTTTATTCCATTAGTTCCTATTTCTCATCATGTTCTATCATTATGATAATATCTAAACTGTTGATTGTTAGTACCAATAATTTATTAAGTGCCTACCTTGTCCCGGGAACTCTGTTCAGCACTCTACTTACATTATTTCATTTAATTTTAACAACCTCCTGGGACTTTCATTATACATCCTTTATTAATGAGAAAACTGAGAGGTAAAGGTACTGGGTCCATTTCCATGAGTTCTCTTGGCTAGTCAGTTTTAAAGCTGAAATGTAAATCTATTTGCTTAATTCCTGTTCTTTAGCCTATTTTTCAGTCAAATTGTTTTCTTGTCATTCAGTTTTAGAGTTCTTTGTATCTTTGGATAACAGTCCTTTATAAGTTGTGTCTTTTGCCAATATTTTCTCCCAGTCTATTGCTTCTTCTAAGACTCTTGACTTTATTTTTGGCAGAGCAGAAATTCTTAATTTTAATGAAATCCAGCTTATCAGTTATTTCTGATTTTGCCCATTTTTCTATTGAGTTTTTGATAGATACATAAATGATAAAAAGGGGACTGTAATATATATATATATATATATATATATATATATTTCTATAACTGTTTTAATTTAATATATCATGAGCTTCCTTCCTGTAAATATGTGTATTTTCACAATGTCATTTTCAATGGCTGTGTAGTGTTACATAGTTTAACACTAGTGGTGGACGTTTTAAATTTTTATTAAGTTTTGTTTTCATTGTTCATAAAATAAGACTTCAGACCATGTCCTTGTAGTTAAACCCACATGTACATCCTTTGAATTGCAGTTGATAAATAATGTTAGTTAAATTTCTTTTTCATTATTCTTTCAAGCAATGATGTGCAAATTTGATTTGAAAATATTAAGTTTTAATCATTTTAAATGAAATATTTTAAGCCTATATTATATACATATGTAACTTGACACTTTAATGGGTTCATATCATATGCTTTATAGTCTACTCTTTGTTTTGTTTTATTATCTTGCTTGCCTACATCTTCTGCTTCCCAATATATTTATATCATTCTACCCATTTCATGCATAACTAACAATCATAGCCACAGTCATAGTCAAACACACATATTTGTAAGTAAATACATTTAATCATATACATATATACATTAGTTGGGATTGTCACTGTTTTACAAATAGTATGATATTATACTTTCTTCTTTGTGTCTTATTTTCCTCTTACATAAACATCTCATAAACAATCACCTAAATCAACTTTCATTTTTTTTCAGTGCTTGCATGTTATCCCAGGCATGGATGCCCATGACTTTTTCAAACTTAAAAAAAGGTGTTTTTTTTAATGTTTATTTTATTTTTGAGAAAGAGAGAGCACGAGCAGGGGAGGGGCAGAGAGAGAGAGAGAGAGAGAGAGAGAGAGACACACACACACACAGAATATGAAGGAGGCTCTAGGGTCTGAGCTATCAGCAAAGAGCCTGACACAGGGCTCAAACTCACAAACCACAAGATCATGACCTGAGGTGAAGTTGGCACTTAAACCACTGAACCACCAAGGCACTCCTTCAATCTTTATTTTAAATGGGCATTTCACTTGGTTTCCTTTCTTTTTCAGTTCTGAACAATGTTGTAATTAGCATCGTTGTGCATTTTTTTCTTAAGTCTGGTTGTTTTTGTTCTGTGGGACAGATCCTAGGAGTGGGATTGCTGAATAAAGGAGTATACATACTTTTAATTTTTTAAAATAGGTATAAATTGCTTTAAAATTTTTTCTTGGACAGATGGATGTAAACGTTTTTCATTACATTTCCCTGTCAATTCACTTGAACATCTTTTCGTTTGTTGCCTGCCCATTGGGAGTTTCTCCCCTAGAAAAGTCCCCTTGTATCTTTTCCCCAGTTTTTAACCAGGCTGTCGGTCTGTTTATTGGCAATTTCTGAGAGCTTTTTGCACAGTATGGCTATTAACCCTTTGTGAACTGTTGCAGATATTTCTCCAAACCTGTATTTGTCTATCAAATGTTTATCTTCTTTGGTGCATATTCTTAACTTTTTCATCAAAAAATTTATATACTTCAGTTTCAACCACTGAAAGTCAGCTCTCCTAGAATTGTGGAGAGACCACCTAACAAATTGTTTTATAAGAGAAGACTGAGATAATGGCAATGTAATAAAACTCTTCCTTTCAGAATAATTTCACAAGTATAGTCAATAATCTTGCTAAATCAGGAAACAATTGCAATAACAATACAGAATGTCCCATAAGAGATCTAAGTGATCTTATATCTTCATAGCATGTGAAATCTGGAGGGGATCCTAAATGTTATTTTTAGATAGATTCTCACTCATTTCACAGGCTAGGAAACTATGATAGATGAGACCAAAGAGTTTCCTTTTCAAACAGAGAAAAGAGTGATATAAATCTGATCCATTCTGGGTTATTCACGGAGATGTAAACTGACACAATTCAGGTGAGAATTTGGGGCTTGGCTTCAAATACCCTATTGAGAATTTTCTAAATAAAGCCAGAAGTCTTAGCAGCTCTGTAAACAAGTTGATTCAGAAAACTGTCTCCAAAGGGAGCTTAGCTCACTCTATTCTATCATGCGAAACACAAAAAACATCTGTGTCTTAATCCATTATTAGAACAATCTGTACTATGCTCTATGCTTAAAGGACTGTCTTATTTCTGTGGCCTCAGACTATGTACTAAAAACAAAAATAAATACAAAAAAACCCCAAACTGCCATACATTAAAAACAAAGGTTTATTTTTGAGAGAGAGTGAGAGTGCAAGCAGGGAAAGAGTAGAGAGAGGGAGACACAGAATCCAAAGCAGCTCCAGGCCCTGAGATGTCAGCACAGAGCCTGATGCAGGGCTTGAACTCATGACTGTGAGATCATGACCTGAGCCGAAATCAAGAGTTGGATGCTTAACGAACTGAGCCACCCAGGCACCCATATACATTTTAATGCCAAACTGCAGCAAGCCAAGATATAATTATTTGATCAAATTTATATTATTGATATTTTAATCCTTTAATGTATCTAAACTTATGTACACTCAAAAATTATATTTATATGTATTCATTCTTTTAAAGGTTTAATGAAAATATAAACTTCAATGAAAATAGAACCTTTTCGTATTTAAAAGCTCCAGAGGACTCAGATCTTTGATTCAAGTTTAATTGTGGTACAATTGTTTTTCTATTTGGAAGATAGTTTTATATATTTTACATGAAATGTTGTGAATTTAACTTAAAAGTTGCTAAGAAGAACAAAAGCAAATAAATAATAGTTGCATCTTACCAATTGCTCCTTAAAAAGACTACTTTGGCTCCCTTTGATTACTAAAGTGATATTATAAGAGTAATTAAATTTCTTAAAATCTAGCAGAAATCTGTTGTGCAAATAAGTGAAGAAGGCACAGTCATGATTTGAATTTACCAATGAGGCATGTGTGGTAACGCTCTACTGATCACTGCTTTTATTCCCATCAATATCTCCCTTGACTGTCTATATAGGGAATCTTAGATTTTTCCCTTCATCTGACAATTTCAGTTATGAAGAGAGTGCTATTTGAAATAGCCTTTCCAATTTGAAAGTAATATTATTTGAATAGTAAGAGTTTAGAAAGGCTACCCTATAATTTATTTTTTGCCTTTAAACTGAATAAAAAAATGGTTGGGAAATTAAATCCTGAACACTTTACCAGTAGATTTCTATGGTCTTCAAACTTAATGTTTCTAGAGATGTCTGTTTGCTAGCTGTAGAGATGTCCAAATTTAGTGAAAGCATTTCAGATCACATTTTCATAGTTTTATATTCATAACAGGGAAGCCAAATTAATTTTTTAGTTATTAAGAATATTTACTTCATGGTTATCTTTTGGTAAGATTTGGAGAGAAGATATATAGGAGACTCCAACTGAACATAAAATTTTTTTGTCAAGCTAAAGAGAACTATATATGGTTCATAAAATATTGAAATACTATCCAAAATAACTGGGTATATTAATATGAATGAACATGATATCAAATATATACAGGGACCCAAACACATACCAAACAAAATGAAATGGAAACTTACTAGTGAGTTATCTAACTTGTTGATTTTTTGCAGAGGTTCAAAATCTTGTTGCATCAGAACTACCTAGATTTTTGTTAAAAATGGCATTTCTAGGTTGTACCCAAGATATGCTGAAATCCCCAGGATGGGGCCCAGGGAGCTGTGCTTTCAAAAGCACTCCAGATGGACTCAAATTTGAACATCTCTGACTTTGACAAAGCAGAGTATATAGTTGACCTTGATCTGAATCACTCTATAAGAATTTGGATAAAAGAAATGCAAAATACAGACTAGAATTACTTAAAAGTTAGGAATTTCATATGAATCTGACTAGTGAAAATTGGCTTAACATTTTATAAAAACAGCATCGAGAATATATTAAAGTAACTTTATGAAATCTTCCAAAAGCTTTTAAAGACTTCTAAAATAAAATTTAGCTCATGAACATATTTTTCTTATTGTGTTAATGTTTAAGCATAAGACACTAATATTTTCCCCCCCACAATATATAGCAGGAGGGTATAATCTTTATGATTGGAAGAGAAATCATGTATTAAAAATAGACATCAAGAATGGTGAAATTCTAACAAATTACCATGCATTAAATTACTACTTCTTAGAACAGAAAAATAAAATTGAAAATAACTAAGTGTAAATGAATTGATGAGTCTTAATTTACTCCTAGCACAGGCATACTTTCCTTTCTTATCTGTTCAAATTGAAATTTTTATAAATGTGATATGTGACTATTAGACATGCAATATCTAGGCATAAGGGCATCCATCTTTTCATGTTTATCTTTGAGAAGTTTCCTGCTCTTGTTATTAATTCAAACTTATTCAATACACCTTTAATCAAGTGACACAAACATTTACCCAGTTTTCCCTTGAAGTGATACTCATTAATGGATTCATCGCTCTCAGGTTGTTCTGTGCTTCAACCTTGAGTAATTAACAAAACCTCTCTGCTTTAATTGCTAATCCTCCCCTTAATGGCAGTCTATGACATTTTTAATTAATTACTTCAGCAACCTAATTTCCATTCATATCAAGGTCTTACATTCTCTTCACCACTTTCTTCCTTATTTATTAGTTATTTTTGTTAACAAGGGTACATTAACCCAACCCATGCAGTAGTAAGCAAACATACAAAGTCAAAAGGGTGTCCTAAGCCTGTGAGAGATAAACGTGCCTATTTTTTTTCTTAAATAACAAAGTTAGGGGAAGAGGAATGAGGGCCACTGGGAAGAACACAAAAAGTGAAAATGAACCCTCAAATCATATTTACTAATGGCCAGACTCTTGGTACCATTTTCTGACTTTTTCACTCAGCTCAAAAGCTGATTTTTAGAATAGTATGTTTGACTAATTTGTTTGCATACTTCAGATTAATCAAATAATTGCAGAAATTTAACTTCATTTCATTGTGTATGATAAACATAATGTTGATGGGTAAATGATAATTTTACTCATCATTGTTATTTCCAAGTGGTTAAGAAAATTTCCAGTTTTTAGATAATTTATTTTTTCCATTCACCAGAATTTAACCTTTATGTACTAGGCTCTCTTCTCCATATTTTGGTCACAAGAATTGAAACAGTCTGTA
This sequence comes from Felis catus, assembly GCF_018350175.1. Taxonomy (NCBI): domain Eukaryota; kingdom Metazoa; phylum Chordata; class Mammalia; order Carnivora; family Felidae; genus Felis; species Felis catus. The sequence goes on along the minus strand of NC_058376.1, from coordinate 86,796,710 downwards.
GACAGCATTTTTTTTTAATGGATTCATTTACTTAAAAATTATAGGTAACTACAATGTGTAACTATAGAGGGTTGTTTCATGATCACATTCATTAACTATTTTAGTATCTTTCAATTTTTGGTTCTATCCTGTTACATGTCCTCATAAAGCACAATAGCTTAATTTTAGCAATCATTAATTAATGGATTTATGGCCACCTTTTACCACTTATTTACCATTAATTAATTTAGATTATATTTATCTTTACTCCAAAAAGGATTTGAAACAGTTTCACAAAATTAAGCAAGCAAAAACACACAAACAAACAAACAAACAAACAAACAAAAACAAAAGGAAAGCCATTTAAAAGGACCAGGGAAGTAGAAGATCATAGGAACCCAATGCAAGTTATTTATTTGAAATTCTCACTAGATTTAGATCTGATCTCCTAAAATGGAGAAAAATATATTGGATTTTATTATTTTTACCGTCTTTTTAAAGTTAAGGAGATCATGTCTTTCCTCTGCTCAAAATCTTCTGATAGTTTTCTATCATATTTAGAATAAAATCCCAAGTCCTTATGGACTAGACTTAGACTGCTCAATACAGTAGTTCACCACATGTGTCTACGTACATTTCAATCAATTAACATGAAATAAAATTAAAAATTCAGTTCCTCAGTTAACATAGCCATATTTCAAGTGCTCACTAGCCACATGTGGTCAGTGGCTACTGTTTGGGGCAGTACAGTATAAGGAACATTCCCATCGAGCAGCAGGTTTTACTGGGAAGTGCTGATCTAGAAGTCTGCATGATCTGATCCTTGCCTGCTTCTCTGACTTTATCATTTACCTCGTTTCAACTTACTCACTCTACTTTAACAACAACTGGCCTTTTACTGTTCTTAGAAATTAAAATTAGGTCCTGTCTTAGGGCCCTTACGTCTGCTATGCTATTCCAACCATCTGAAACACTGTTCCCCCAGATACTCACATCTCACTTCAAGTCTTTGCTCAAGACACCTCCTCAGAGAGGGCTGATCTAAATGTCATCTACATCATTCTTTATGCCTTATTTTTCTTTTCAGCACTTGTCACTGCATTATATAGTCTTTTTGTCTTGTAATTTCTGTGATAACAGTGCCTTTGATTAGGTCATTTCTGTATGCCTGGCCTTATATAGTAAGTGCTCAATAAATAAATGCTTGTTTACTCCAATGGTTCTCTCCAGGGGGTGATTTTTGCCCCCCACCCCAGGTACATTTGGTGATGTCTAGAGATAGTTTTGATTGTCAGAACAGGGAGGGTGCTACTGGCATCTAGTGGGTGGACAAGAGGGATGCTACTAAACATCTAGAATACACAAGGCAGCTCCTGACAACACAGAAGTATCCAGCCTAAAACGTGAATAGTACCGATGTTGAGAAACTCTAGCTGACTTTCTATATGATTTATTCACTGAGAAAAGATAACAATTAGTCTAAAGAGGCAAAACTGAATTACAGGTGTAGCTTATCAAATGACTCAACAACTAATGCTTCTTCTAGTTCACTTACATTTAAGGCAACTGAAATTTAATATATGGGTAAAACACGTTTCTCAGTTAACTTCTCTCACACCTAGTATCAATTATATGCTTTTACTGTATAAAACTGTCATCTCTTTTAAAAACTTTAATAATATCCTCTATTTTCATCTGTGCTCTATGCCATTGCCACCTGACTTTTCTTGTGTACATTTTGTGGCATTAATTGCCATTAATTTTGTGTGATTCATTGAAGTATTTAAAAAATTTAAGAACCACTCCCTGTGAAATGCCATAAATAATAAAAGAGAGTTGGTAAAGGGTTGTAGAAAAGGTGCTGGCCAATAGGAAACCTGTGTTCAATACAAGGTTCTTCACTGATTAGCTATGTGGTCTTGGGCAAAACGTGCCAGTTAAATGAGGTTCAAAGTGACACCCCTCTCACAGGGCCTGCCGTAGTAAAAGACCGCATCCATCCATTACATCTGTCCTTCCTTCCCATCTATACTCTGTGAACTAATGAAACTAATACACCTTGAAAAATTTCCTTGGCAATCTCCACCTAAAGAAAACATTAGTTGTCAATTACAGTGTATTATTGACATCCACATCATGATGCTTCTAAAAATTCTCTGGGAAATGAAACTTCAAAAGCAAAGTTGGATTAGGAGTTGCTTCATACCTTTTTGTTGATGAAAGTAAAGCTTTTCAGCATTAATGGTGGTTTAGCTATTCAGAGCAGGTGGCTTCATTATCTTCAAATGAGTCAAATTACACTAATTACTGAAAAGGGCAGTGTAAGCAATATTGTAAGAAAACAGTAGCATCCTCCCCTGAAAAGATGACCTAGGGGAATGCATGCGACTATGGTCACAAGATACTTAATAATTCAGAAGTTGCCAAGCATTTTGATGATGTGACCTTCTCCTTCCCATATTTTACCATCATAGAAAATTATAAAGAGCATTGTTTAATAGGTCTTTGTGATAATTTGTTTAAGTGAATTTAAAGGAAATAGAATGTTAGATTTTGAATGCAAATGAGATATAGTTTGCTAATACAGTCTTTTTTACTCTTTATTGAATGATAAGTTTCAATTAGTGAGTGACCCCTCCCTCCCTCTTTCATCCTTTTCTTCCTTCTCCTTTTCTTTTTAACCTTTACAGAGAAATGACACCAGAACACATCTACAGGGCTATTTTTAGGGGCACCTGGGTGGCTCAGTCAGTTAAATGCCTGATTCTTGGTTTCCGCTAGGGTCATGATCTCACAGCAATCTCAAACCCCGTGTCAGGCTCTGTGATGACGGTGCAGAGCCTGCTTGGGATTCTCTCTCTGCCCCTCCCCTGCTTGCACTCTCTCTCTCTCTCTCTCTCAAAATAAATAAATAAACTTTTAAAAAAGGGCTATGTTTTAAACTCTAGAAGACTTCAAAAATAGTCTTTTTGAAGACAGAAAGCAACTAGGAGCTGAACTTTGCAAGGTAAGAATGGTGAGGAGTATAGCTTCTTAGCACTACCTAAGAAGAAACCATAAAATTCAGTATCTAACTTGGCAGTTGCAACACTTACAGAAATAAAACAAACCTGCCCTCTTAATTTTATTTTCTCCTCTTATCATCTCATGGCAATTTGCCTAGTGGAAAGGAATCATGGAGCCTAAAATAATTTAATCCTTAATGGCTTTATATCCATCACCTTTATGATAATCCCATTTGCCCCAGGTTTGGTAAATAGCTCCTCACAGAGTAGTGATACAATCTGTAATTAGACTTTTAAAAACTACTCTGAGATGAGCATGGAAGAAGAGGATTCCTTATTTATTTGTAAATGTTATGATAATAGACAGATAATTTGCTTTATCCAAATTTTAATGCTAGCATCTATCAACCACGATCAATATAGGGTTACTTGAACACTGGCATAAAACAATATTCAGTTAAGTAGAGTATTTCTGTAAAATCTTTTTATGAGAAAGCGGCAAATGATCCCTTTTCCCATAATCTCTTTCACAACCAACTGATAATAGAGATTTCATTTAAACCATATAAGTAAATAAATAAAAGGAAAGCAACAAACCCAAACTGGTAGTTTTATCTGGAAGTCAGTATGATTTAAGCCTGGTATCTTCCTTAGAAAGATTATATGCTTATAGCACTCAGCAAGGAGAATAGGTGTATACAATGTTGACCCTGGTTCAGGCACTACAAAAAGAGGGTTAAATTGTTTTTAATTTTATGTTTAACATACTTTATTAAGACAAGGACATAATGTAATAGACAAAAGATTTCAACAATAAGGAGAAAATACAAAGGTTAATAGTCTTTATTTTATGAAATATATATTATGCAAGAGAATGATAAATTCCAGTATATGGAATATGTAATATACATATGAAGAATAAATTAAATTACCTATGAAAATCTCTAAAAAAATCTTTTTTAATGTTTATTTTTGAGAGAGAGAGAGTGTGTGTGAGCAGGGTAGGGGCAGAACGAGAGGGAGACACAGAATCTGAAGCAGGCTCCAGGCTCTGAGCTGTCAGCACAGAACCCAATGTGGGGCCCAAACTCTTGGACTGTGAGATCATGACTTGAGCCGAAGTTGGATGCTTAACCGACTGACCCACCCAGGCGCCCCTATGATAATCCTTTTGAGTGTTTTTATTTTAGTATATATTTCCTGACTATATGATCAGACTATTCTTTGAGACACAGAGTTAATTTTAAAATACATCTCTCTTAATCACACTAAAAAAATCAAGTATTCATTCCACGAGCTAAAAAGAATAGAATTCTATTCACAATTATGTTACGATTACAAATTTTTTAATTATTCAGCAATCCTCAGTAAGAAATTGCAAATGCTTCTCATTTGGGCTTTCTGTAGTTTTCATAGCAGTACTTTTTGCTAGATTGTTTTCATCTTGGGAAAAATTATCAGTTTTGTTCTTTTGAATAAGTTAGTGTTTATTTTTATATAATTAAACATGCATGAATGCTTTTATACAAATACAAAACTATAAATGATTGGTTTCTAATTAAGAAAATGCACAACAATGTACTATCTATAATACATTTAGTAATTTTAAATGCTAATTTAATGCTAAAATACCAATGTTAAAGGTTAACTTAATGTAACACATATTAGTATAAGTCCCTATGTGTGTGCATGCAGGTATGTGTTCAAAATTCTCAATACTTTAATTTTTCTTCCAATTAGGTCTCGGTAAATCAAAATGAACATTTTTTTTTGGATAACAATAATAGATAAGGTTAAGTTTTACTATGTTTAAAATTCTTATTTTTATCAGAAAGAAATTCCTTAGATGCATGTCTTCATATTTATCATTTTATTTAATTTTTTAAACATTTATTTATTTATTTTGAGAGTGAGAGAGTGCACATGTGCACAAGCAGGTGGGGGAAGGGCAGAGACAGGGAGAGAAACCCAAGCAGGCTCCACGCTGTCAGCACAGAGCCCCATGTGGGGCTCAATCCCACAAACTGTGAGATCATGATCTAAACCAATATCAAGAGTTGGATGCTTAACTGACAGAGACACCCAGGTGCCCCAATCTTTATCATTTTAATACTTATTTACCATAATTTTAAATCACTTGTGACTGAAACAATTAGTTTTGACTCTACCTGGGGGTTTGGAGCTACAAAGAATTTCATTTCCAGAGAGAAATAAGTTCAATAATGTATATGACATGTTTAGTAGAATGCCTGGTATATTCTATAAAATTTGGCTATTATGATTATTATTCATACACCAGGTAGAAAATATAATTGGTATTTCATGGTTTCCTGGGGATATTCACCTCCACTTATGGAAAGAATAGTCCAGGAAAATGACTAAAAAATTAATAACTATTGTACTGAGGATGATTTTGTATTATTTCTTTATTATCCACATTTTCTACAATGAGCATGTAAGGCTTTTATGATAAAAAAACAAATTTCAATTTTGTAATTGCTTTTTAACTTCTGTTGAACTTGTTTAGCACATCTATTTATCATATTCCATTGTGAACTGCCATAACTGTTAAGTGTGGACTAATGACATTGAGAAATCTTAGCATCATCAAATGGGAAATGTGATGATGCACCCAAGCTTACGTCCTTGAAGAGTCTGAGAGCAGACTGAAAATTCATGAAATATGTTTAATGTTTTCTGTGACATGTCAGCAGGTCTCTCTTAGGAAACTATTAGTTGAGAAGGGAACCATTCTTCTGAATTCTGTGCTTCAATTAAGGGACAATGTGCAAAATACATGACTTAAGTGCCAAGAAAAGGCCAAGAAAAGAGACACAAAATTCCCAAATAACAGGTGTACAGAGCTCGTACTTTAATTAAAACTTTAAAAACAAGGTAAGAGGTTGTATCTTCCAGAAAGCATATCAGAAATTTAAACCTGGGAACTTATTAAAAACACACACACAAGATAACAGAAAGTAGTCTCGCTTAACAGGAGCTAAACTCTTAAGTCACATAAGAATAGTCTTAAAAATGCATAATAAAAAGTGTGGTCTGTCTTATATGTACTTAATGAAAAATAAGCTTAATCTCTGTCCATTAAATTTTTTTTCTTCTGGTAGAGACAAAACTCAATCATCCTGAAGTCTGAACTGGGATTATTACGGTGATTTTGATCTTGTAATTATAGCTATTTCACCAAAGGCTCTTATTTCATCCTTACACTGTACCTACCATAAGATGCATACTACATCTAAATATCAGTGTATTACTTCCATCATTTTAAAACTATTTTATTCAGTGCCAACACAGAGAATGATCGCAAATAAGGTATATTCCTTTCAAGCAAGTGATCCAAGAGGTGAACACAAATAACAATAACCCACTTGTAAAAGTGCTGTGAGAAAGGAAAGGGATTCTGGGCAGAGAGGGCTCTGTCTTCCTCTTTACCAGGGCCTTAGAGAAATGCTTTGCTGACAGATGAGTTGATTTTGTAAACTCCTTGAGGAAAGGACCATACCTCATTCATCTTTGAATCTTTTACTGCTAACACTCTGGAAAATGCTTAAAACATGGTTGTTTAATAATAGTGTACACAAATTGAATAGACTCTGGAACCAGATTTTCTGGACTCAAATCCTACCTTTGTCAAATTTGAGAATGAGCTATTGGAATTTAATTATAACTTACAGACAACTTGTTTCCTCCAAAATAAAGGTTTCTAAATCCAAAATCTACAAAGAACTCAAAACCCAAAAAACAAATAATCCAGTGAAGAAATGGGCAAAAGACATGAACAGACACTTTTTCAAAGAAGATATACAGATGGGTAACAGACACATGAAAAGATGCTCAACATCAGGGAAATACAAATCAAAACCACACACCTCTCAGAATGGTTAAAATGAACAACTCAGAAACAACAGATGTTGATGAGGATGTGGAAAAGGGGAACCCTTTTGCACTGCTGGTGGGAATGCAAACTGGTGCAGCCACTCTGGAAAACAGGATGGAGGTTCCTCAAAAAATTAAAAATAGAACTACCCTACAACCCAGCAACTGCACTACTGGGTATTTATCCAAAGGATACAAAATGCTGAACTGAAGGGGCACATGCACCCCAATGTTTATAGCAGCACTATCAACAATAGCCAAATTATGGAAAGAGCCAAATTATGTCCATCGACTGATGAATGGATAAAGAAGATGTGGTATGTATATATATATATATATTTGCACTTATATATAAAAATATATATTAATAATATATAAATATTATATATAAAATATAACATAATATATACTATATAAATATAATATATATTTATTAATATATATAAAATAAATATATAAATATAATATAATATATATGAAAAAATATATAATATATAAATAAATATATATATATTTGCCATTTGCAACAACATGAATGAACTAGAATGTATTTTTTTCAGTTTATTTATTTATTTTGAGAGAGTCAGAGACATTGTGAGTGAGGGAGGAGCAGAGAGAGAGGGTGACAGAGAATCCCAAGCAGGCTCCACTGTTAGTGCACAGCCCAACCACAGCTTAAACCTACAAAACGATGAGAACATGACCTGTGCCAAAACCAAGTCAGATGCCTAACTGACTGAGCCACCCAGGAGCCCCTAGAATGTATTATGCTAAGTGAAGTTCAGAGAAAGATAAGTATCATATGATTTCACTCATATGTGGAACTTAAGAAATAAAACAGATGGGGGCGCCTGGGTGGCTCAGTCGGTTGCGCATCCGACTTCAGCTCAGGTCACGATCTCACGGTCCGTGAGTTTGAGCCCCACGTCCGGCTCTGGGCTGATGGCTCAGAGCCTGGAGCCTGCTTCCGATTCTGTGTCTCCCTCTCTCTCTGCCCCTCCCCCGTTCATGCTCTGTCTCTGTCTCAAAAATAAATAAACGTTAAAAAAAAAAAGAAATAAAACAGATGAACATAGGGGAAGGGAAGCAAAAATAATATAAAAACAGGGAGGCAAACCATAAGAGACTCTTAAATAGAGAAAAACAACTGAAGGTTGTTGGAGGGGTGTTGGGTGTGGTGATGAGCTAAATGGGTGATGGGCATTAAGGAGGGCGCTTGTTGGGACAAGCATTGGGTGTTATATGTAAGTGATGAATCACTAAATTCTACTCCTGAAACCATTATTATACTCTATGTTAATTAACTTGGATTTAAATAAAAATTAAAAAAATAATAAAGAAAACAACAGCAAAACAACAAAAAAATTTAATTCTGATGTAATGTTATATACTATCAGTTCTCAGTATAATGGAAGAATAGGAAGAACAAGCATCATTCATGGTACAAGCATCCATAATTGTCTCACATAGCAAGATTTTCTTAAAGTGATCATAATTCTGTATTATTAAATACTAAATCAAAGCAACATCCCTGATGCCTTATTTTACTGACCCAGAATTTCAGAGTTGGAGGTTCTCTCAGACCATACGGTATGCTAATCTCCTCACTACACAGGAGAGAAAGCCAAATTGTAGAAAGGACCCAAGTTAGAAAAAATGGGAGGCAATGATGGCAGAGTTTTGAAATTAATTGTCTGGACTTTTGTCTTGACACATACTAGGCACTCAATCAATGTATAATGAATAAATAAAAGAGTAAAAGTGGAATGAATAATCAACATGTAAAATTATAGAAAAATATAATGGGAGTATCTGGGATTAAATTTATAAAGGCAGAAAAATAATGGCTAATCGTAATTTAGGCAACAACAAATGGGCATGACTACTTTGAGGAAAAAACATTTCTTTCCATAAAAAGCAAGAAGTAAATGCTATTACTACTACCATCACCAACATAACATGAAATATTCCATCTTTTTGAGTTTAATTCTAACCTTCATTTTATTCTGGCATCTCAATCTTATCCTCACAGAAAATGTGGCAGGTCATACCATGGAGAAGAATGACTTTGATGGATCGTTAGATAATAGGATTCAAAGTTTTATATAAATCCTTGCTGCTATCTCTAATGTTTAAGTTAACACCCTATTAACTAAATGTCAGCTCAGTGCTATGAAATACTTTTTATATCTATATTTATTTCTCTCTATATGTGAATAAGATCCTACTGCTGTCTTTAAGGAATTTTTAATTTAAAATAGATGAGACTTAAAAGGTGCTCACGTGGAACTTCTATCCCCAAGGGACCTTTAATACCGTTGTTTAATTTGTCCTTGAATATATCTGCTTGGGTTATCTGTCCAAGGATGAACAACACAGAAAATTCTTGCTGGTTTCTCTCTTGAAAGTAGATGTATACTACCAGAGCAACTGGATCTAGGTTTAGCTCTGGAAGTGATGTGTTTTTGGACTTGACCTTCACCTCCAAGGTGAATGATGCTGAGCTTCCAAAGATTCAGAAGATTACTGATAGATTTTTATCACTTTTAGGATATAAATACTATACGTAGTTTTAAAGTATTATTCTTAAATGTTGCTATTTATTATTTTGGTTGGTTTATTCACATCAATATCTGAATGCTTTTATAATGTACATAATTTTGCATTTATTGTCTGGGTTGTTTGCTTTGCTAATCAACACACTTAAATCAATGGGAATCTTGAAGAATAGAGTATTACTAATTCATTAAGTCAAATATTTAACTTAAAATATTATTATTAAAATTTTTAGTGAAGAGTGAATAATGTTCATTAACATGTTATATCTGTATAAGCAACTATATTTTCATACTGAAATTTCATACTGGGTTAACTTCTATAAAAGATTCTCTCTAGTGGCTAAATTGCTGTGTCATGATAAAAGGATAAAAGATCTGTTTACAGGTTTGAGTCTAAGTTTTTGTTATGAAAAATATCAGGAAAACCACTAGACCACTATATTTTTGACTTATGAATAGCTTGAAATGGCCGTTTACCTAACTTAAATGTTTACCTATCTCCAGACAGTAGTATCTTTCATGATTTTCTCTCTGGTTTTGGAAAGGGACATTTTCCTTCACATAACATCTAGGCTATGAAATAATGTTAAAAAAATTACATATGGATTACTGATTCAAGCCCCAGAATGCCTTCACAAGTTTCTCTCCCTTTATACATTCTTAAAATATATTTTAAAGCTGTGGTCAGTATGAACGATGTGAGAAGCTGCCATTTTCAATAGAGGAATTAAAAAAAACTAATCTATTTGTCTTGGGACTATTTTTTGATATTTAATTCAATACACTGCATAAATAGTTTATTAATTTACTCTCAGACTGAGTGTGCTACTTCTATACGTCCTGCACAACTGAGTCATATTTTAAATACTCATTTTCCATATACTCCACATTTAATTATATTGTCTTGTGAATGTTCTTTGTTTTCTTATTTTATTTAAATCAGATCTTTGTATATGCAAGTTTTCTTGCATCTTTTCAGATAGAGTTTACATTCCCTCATGAGAGGGATTATAAAGATTTGTTTCTATAAAAAGAGAAGATGCTCAAAAATATTTGATAATAAATGAATAAGTGGGCATTTACTTCCATCAATAAAACTTGGATATGCACGTTGCATAAAAGATTTAGGTATAGAGAAGGGAATCAGGATTCAAAATAAAGAAAAAGTAAGACGAAGAATGAGGACTCAGGTTGGGTGGATATCAGATATGCAGAAGAGATCTATTTCTTATTCTGCTCTGTGTTTCTCAGATTTTATTTTAGCACCCACAGCTTGGAAATCAGATAAGCTTTCCTGGGAGTGTAGCCAGAAAATAAATTGGATTTCAGTGATTTATATTTGTTATGGTTGTATAGTGTGTCAGGTGATGTATGGAACATATATATTACATGAGAATGTCCTTTACCTCTAAAGGTAGTGTTCTGATTTTGCACCTGTATATTGTATTCCTCTCATAAATAAAAAATACATTAATTGTAATTATAACTAGATTTATACTTTCAATTTTTTTCTATCCTTTGGTAGGTCTGCTAACTTTATTACTGAGTGGGCTAGAACCAATATGGGCAGTGTGTAGCTCATACAAGAATTGGGAGGCTAGTCCTGGCTTTACCACTAACCATTGTAACCGACAATTACCAGAAATGGCAAGTAACTAATAATCTGTGCCTCTGTTAGTGATATGACCTGTCCTTCTGACTTGACCACAGTATTGTGAATATAAACTATGATATAAATCAGAACATGATTTTTTTTCTTTTTTAGTAAAAAGTTCTGGTTAAAAACAATGAAAATATTTGTGACTGTGCAGTTATTTCCAAACTAGCCTTTTGTTTGGTCTGTTTTTAGGTAGGAGGAAAAGAGATTCTGTTGGCCTGGAGACCTTGTTCACTGTAACAGGAGATTAGCTGCCTCTCTGAAAAGCAGCACTCCAATTCACAGAAGGCTTGAAGTACAACATTTAGACAGTTCCCAACAAGCCTGTCATCCACGCCTGCCTGTCCTGTTTGGTGACATCCAGTTGCTATGCTTCTCAAAGGGCTCCCCCTGCCTCTGGGATGGCTCGTGGAGACTTGCAAAAATTCAGTTTGTTCAAGTTGTCAGGGAGTTTCGTTATGATCCAGAACAGTAGGGCTGGGGTTTCTGGACTACTCTAGTAGAGGCATTTTGGAGCCACAGAGATCGGTGCAACCAATTACATTTTACAGTCATGTGTAAATAGTCAATATTTAGAAAGCATTTCTTTTATCTCTATGCATTGGTGTCTATTTTAATTGTGTGCATGGGGGGTGAGAAGTGAGAGGGAAAAAATGACAAATAAATTTTTCATTACTAAGTGGGATAGCATCAAACAAGCTCTGGACAGGGCCATGGAATGATTCAAATAGGCTATGTTAGGCCATATGGAATCATAGTTGGGAGTAAAGTGAAGAATTTGAACTCTAAAGTCTCTGTGTTTTTAGAGTACAAGTGTGATTGTTAAGTATGCCTCCTATTTGATCAAGTTTTTTTGGTTCTTTAATAAAATCAATATTAGTCAGAAACTTTCACTGCCCTGAGATATTAAATTTGCCAGCTTCCTATAAAAGGGAGCTCCTGGCTCTGGTTAGAGTTTTAGCTTCTGGTGTCTACTTTTGACTTACGAGGTCAGCTTATTTTGAATTTTCAAAAAGGCAATTTTAGTGATACAAAGTGGAAACATAGCTTTAGGGTCTAGTTTCCCATTCCCATTATAGATGCGCTGTATCAGGTGAACAGCACAACCATACCCACATTTCTTTGGGGTTCATAGAAGAAATCAGAGGGATGAAAGGGCATAGAAATACTTTTTTACTGCAACCAACTTATTCCATTAATTAGTTTGAAGGTTTAATTTTCATTATGATAATCTTATTGTAGAGTTTTTAAAAAGTGCTAGTCACTGCCTTAATGAGACACTCCATGTTAATTAAATACTGTGAACAACCCATTTTCACCCTCAATAATATAAGGGTATTTCTTAAACAGAGAATCTAGTATTAGAATTTGGCAACAAATCTGTGTTCTTATTATCAAGAGTCAGAAATCAATTAAGCTTTTGTATGACTTATTGCATGCTACAATTTTCTATTTTGAGATGTTCAGAGAGGTTAAGAAATTTGTCCAAGGTCACACAGATAGGGAATGCTATAACTTAAATTAATACCTCCTTCAAAAATTTTTCCCCTGTCTATGAAAACCATAAGGAAAATGTGAAAGTCATCTATGCAGCCAAATAATGCTATGATATTCATTTCACTCATAGCAATATAATTCATGGAGATGAATAACAGATGATTATCATTTCATATAATAAGTAAATCATGCAAATATAAACCCACACAACAAAATATTATAACTAAGCAGGAAAAAAAAGTAAATATAGTATTGGTTTAATGTTTTGGTAAGTTGGATCAATAGTTTTTTTCCCTAAAATCAAATGTCATATATATACATATGTATATGATAAACTCTATATATAATTTATTGAACTTACTTTTTTATTCCATTAAAATATTTCAAAATGCTAATTCACTAAATTTTGGTTTAGAATAATAAAATAATAGTACTGGGGAAAAATTAAAATTCTGTTTAGTTATTTTGTGAATGAGAAAACTGGGACTCTCAGAGATTCAAAGGTGTTCCCCAAATCCTATAGTAGTTAGGCCAAAAGAGTCCTGGGATCCAATTTTTTTGCCCACTGGCTCCTTTTATTTGGTTTCTCACACCTGCCCCACCCCTCTTCATTAATCAGACAGACATTTGAATGCATTACTCAGGATTAATGACTAAAAAAATTTTTTTAAATGTTTATTTATTTTTTAAAAGCGAGAGAGAGCAGGGGAGGAACAGAGAGAGAGGGAGACACAGAATCCAAAGCAGGCTCCAGGCTCTGAGCTGTCAGCATGGAGCCCGATGCGGGGCTCGAACTCACGAACTGCGAGATCATGACCTGAGCCGAAGTCAGATGCCCAACTGACTGAGCCACCCAGGCATCCCAGGATTAATGTTTTTTAAAGGAAATACAGCCATTACTTAGAGATCTTGCATGTTCGGTTGCAGAATCTAGCAATGAAGTGAGTCAAATGAATTTTATGGTTTCACAGTACATATAAAAATATGTTTACACTATACTGTAGTCTATTAAGTGTGTAATAAATAGCATTATGTCTAATAAAACAATGTGCATACTTTAATTAAAAATACTTTATTGCTAAAAAATGTTAACCATCATCTGAGCTTTCGGCAAATCATAATCTTTTTGCTGGTGGAGGGTTTGTCTTGATGTTGCTGGCTGCTGACTGATCAGGGTGGTCATTGCTGAAGGTTGGAGGGGCTGTGGCAATTTCTTAAAATCATACAATAATGAAATCTGCTACATCGACTGACCCCTTTTTTATGAACAATTCTCTGTAGCATGCAATGCTGTTTGACAGCATTTTACCAACAGTGGAACTTCTTTCAAAATTGAAGTCAATCCTCTCAAATCCTACCACTGTTTACAACTAAGTGTATGTAGTATTCTAAACCATCTTCACAACATCTTCACCAGGAGTAGATTCCATCTCAAGAAACCACTTTCTCTGCACATCCATAGGAAGCAACTACTCAACTACTCATCTGTTAGAGTTTCATCATGAGATTGTAGCAATTCAGTCACATCTTCAGGTTTCACTTTTAATTCTATTTCTCTTGCTGTTTCTACCACATCTGCAGTTACTTCTTTCATGAACTCCTCAAAGTCATCATCTTCTAAACTCCGTTAATGTTGATATTTTGAGATCTTTCCATGAATCACAAATGTTCTTAATGACATCTAGAACGATGAATTCTTTTTCAGAGGTTTTCAATTTACTTTGCCCAGATCCATTAGAGGAATCACTATCTATGGCAGCTATAGCCTTACAAAATGTATTTCTTAAATAATAAGAATTGAAAGTCAAAATTACTCCTTGATTGCACAACGGATGTTGTGGTAGCAGGCATGAAGAAAACATTAATCTTGTGGTTCATCTCCATCAGAGTTCTTGGGTGTCCAGCGCATTGTCAATGAGCAGTAATAGTTTGAAAGGATTTTTTTTTTCTGAGCAGAAGGTCTCAATAGTGGGCTTAAAATATTCAGTAAGTCATGTTGTAAACAGATGTGCTGTCATCCAGGCTTTGTTGTTTCATTTATAGGAGAGAGGCAGAGTAGATTTAGCATAATTCTTAAGGGCCATAAGATTTTTGGAACGGTCAATGAGCATTGCTTCAACTTAAAGTCACCAGCTGCACTGGCCCCTAATGAGAGAGTCAAGCCTATGTTTGAAGTTTGAGGCCAGGCAATGACTTCTCTCTAGCTATGAAAGTCCTAGATGGCATCTTCTTCCAACAGAAGGCTATTTTGTCTATGATGAAAATCTATTATTTAGTGTATGTAGTCACTTTTATTAACTGTTCTAGCTAGATCTTACAGATAGCTTGCTGTGACTTCTACATCAGTACTTGCTACTTTACCTTGTATTTTCATATTATGGACACGGCTTCTTTCCTTAAACCTCATGAACCAACCTCTGCTAACTTTGAACTTTTCTTCTGCTTCTTCCTTGCCTATCTCAGCCTTCATAGAATTGAGGAGAGTTAGGGCCTTACTCTGAATTAGGTGTTGGCTTAAGGGAACATTGTAGCCAGTTTGATCTTCTATTCATATTGCTCTAACTTGATTTATATCATCAATAAGGCTGTTTTGCTTTCTTATCATTCATGTGTTCACTTGGACTAGCAGTTTTAATTTCCCTTCAAAAACTTTTTCTTTGCATTCACAACTTGGCTAACTGTTTGGTGCAAGAGGTATAGCTTTTGGCCTATTTCAGCTTTTGACATACCCTTCTCAGTAAGTTTAATCATTTCTAGCTTTTCATTTAAAGTGAGAGATGTGTGATCTTCCTTTCACTTGAACACTTAGAGGTCATCCTAGGGTGACTGACTGGCCTAATTTAAATACTGTTGTGCATGTTAGGGAATACAGAGGACAAAGGAGGAGGAGAGAGACAGGGGAATGGTCAGTTGGTGGAGTAGTCAGACCACACACAACATTTATTGATTAAGTTCACTGTCTTATATGAGCATGGTTTGTGGTGCACCAAAACAATTACAATAGTAAGACCAAAGATCACTGATCACAAATCACCATAACAAATATACTAATAATGAAAAAGTTTGAAATATTGTGAGAATTATCAAAATGTGACACAGAGACATGAAGTGAGCAAATGCTGTTGGAAAAATGGCACCACTAGACTTGCTCGATGCAGGATTGCTACAAACCTTCAATTTGTAAAAAGAACAATGCCTGCGAAGTACAATAAAGTGAGGTGCAATAAAATGAGGTATGCCTATTGTTCATTTTCATAATTTAATTTAATTCTATCTGCAAAGTTCCCAGATAAGATGTTCAGTCTATACTGGTCTGCGAGAAACTTCAGAAGTTTAAATCAAACTGAATAGATGAATTTAGGCTAATTAAAAGATGAATTAGTTCAGTGATTCATGACTTAATCCAACATGCATTGCTCACTCACCATAAGGAGGCTCTGTGCTAGGCACCAGGATTGAAAAATGAACAAGACACAGCCAAGGGAACTCAGCAGAGAATAGGGTGAGGGGAGGTAAGACACAGGTCTGCACAAGCACATGGTGTAAGAAAGCATAGAGGAGGGTATCTACCTCAGTCCTGGAAACTCAGGGAAGACTCACTGTAGGAAATAACCCTTGACCTGAGTTCTGAAGGATGAAGAGGGATTAACCAAGCTGGTGAGATGGTGAGTGTTTTGGTCAGAGAGAACATCATTACAGAAGGCCAGAGACATGGAAGCACAGGTGCAGTTGGGGAAACACTAAAATTTAGCAAGACTAGGGTCCAGAGTGCTCATGGGGAAGCTGTAAATGAGAATGCCAGAAAGTGGGCCCTTCAAGTTGTATCTTATTCTGGAGGCCAGTGTTTTCACATTTCAGTGTGCACTAAATTCACCTGCACAGTGTTAAAGTGAAAATTCCCAGGCCTTACTCTCATGGAGCCTGATTCGATAGGGCTGCAGTGGGGTCCAAGAATCTGGATTTTAAACAAATATTGTAGATAACAATTCAATCAAAGATTGCATTTGGAAAAACACTGTTACAGATGATGGTGCACCTTGAAAGGACTTTAAATAGAGGAGTGATATGATCAAATCAATGCTGCAGAAAAGATAGTGGTAGAATACATGTGACCCTGAGCAAAAGGACTAGCTGTGGGGCTGGAGGCAGGGGCGGGGGTGGGGGGGGGGGCACAGAGTGACTCTTTAGGTAAGGGTGATAAAGTAATCTAAGATGATGGCTGTTAGGATGGAGAGACAGCGCAGGGTAGGAGTGAATTAGGAAGCAAGGGCTAGAACATTTAGATTTGATTCTGGGAGTAAGAAAGAAAGAGGAGTAAGGATGAAGGAGGAAGAGGAGAGAATGGCTCCTGGTTTCTAATTTAGGTAACTGAGTAGATGGTGGTTTTATTAAACAATCTTGGAAAACAAGAGAAGAGGCAGACTTTATGGGAGGTTGTTGGTGGTGATAACACATCCAGTTTGAGACATATTGATTTTGGGTTGGACCAGGTAGAGGTCAGTTAGTGATACTGGTATTTAGTTGGAAAAAAATAACTTGTTTGTAGATACATATTTAAGATGAGCACAGATAACAGATTAACTATGTTTTCAGCTTAGCTACTTTAACATTTCCTTATCTGCAAACAGGCTGACTATCCATTTCTTAAAAATGGAAGAATTAGTTTAAAAAGTAAGTAAAATGGCAGAATTATGTACAGTACAAGCTACAGCTAAAATAACTTTTGACAAACTAGGTGCAAAAGACTGTACTTTAACTCTTCAGACAGAACATTAGTTAATGCTTCCTTTACATAACACAGAACATTTAAATTCTTTTATCATTGATTCTGAAACCAGGGAAAAATTACATGAACGTGCTGGGAGTTGACCCCTGAAAGATTAATTTGAATAAAATCAACTATGAAAGAAATTATGACTTTTATTTTGGTACTTTTAATTTTACATTGAATTAGTTGATCAATACTATCACATTCTGATTTTTATAATGTTAATTTTGACCTTCTGCTCCTAAAGTAATGGAAAGTTCAAAATCAATTTCAAGAAATCAGGGACCAGTGCCTCCATTTTATTTTTATTTATTTATTTATTTATTTATTTATTTATTTATTTATTTTTATTTTATTTTATTTTTTATTTTTATTTATTTATTTTCAATATATGAAATTTATTGTCAAATTGGTTTCCATACAACACCCAGTGCTCATCCCAAAAGGTGCCCTCCTCAATACCCATCACCCACCCTCCCCTCCCTCCCACCCCCCATCAACCCTCAGTTTGTTCTCAGTTTTTAAGAGTCTCTTATGCTTTGCAGTGTCTCCATTTTAAACAGATATTTTAACATCAATTGAGATTAGTAAGAGCTATGTATATTTCCTTCACAGTAATCTTGATCTTGCCATTTAGAAGTTCTCTTTAAACAAAGCTGGAATTTGCTCGTTCCCTGAAAAAATGGATGTCTAAGAGAGGAAGAAAATAAGAGACCTCCCCCAAGTAAACGGTGACTAATTTTTCAATACTGAAGTCACGTATTTTATTTTATTTTATTTTATTTTATTTTATTTTATTTTTTTATTATTGTTATTATTTTTTTTTTTGAGAGAGAAAGAGAAAGTGCGCGCATGCACACGCAAGCAGTGGAGGGACAGAGAGAGAGGGAAAAAGAATCCCAAGGAGGCTCCGTGTGACAGCACGGAGCCCCATGCAGAGCTCGATCCCATGAACCATGAGATCGTGGCCTGAGCCAAAATCAAGAACCTGATGCCCAACTAACTGAGCCACCCAGGAGCCCCTTGAATTTTTTATAAAATAAAAAGTAAAACATAAAAGTTAAATATTTAGGTAAGTGACAGATTTTGGAGGGGGGACATCTTGGCTTAATTTATACACACAACCCAATATTCTGCTTCTATACATGCAACACAGAGGGATCTACACTGGGCTTCTGAGCTCTGGTGAATCCCACAGCTTCGCTATTTTCCTGGCTTGCTGGGTAAATTTTGATTCTAGGGAGGCTTTCTGTACAAAAATATGGGTGTTTCACAGCTGCCCTGTACTCCACTAGGAGAGTGTACCCCATCACACACAAAGGTACTCTCAAGGTACTAAATAAATATATGCAGATGCTGAATTCAGAGAACTGATAAAGTTGTATGGATTTAGTACCTGTCCTGTATAAATGACAGAAAGAATGCCTCAGAGATTTCTACCCTCCAAGACCATGCAATATTCCAGAAAACTTGCAAAATCTTTTTTTGTACCCTCACTGTTAGTTGAGTCAGTTTGGAATAGGTGAGGTACTGATGTAGACATGTGACCTGAATTTGCTATGTACCCTCAAGAAATAGAGTAAAGAAACCAGATAGACCCAAATTTTGGTCTCCCAACTGATTTGATGTAGGGGTTTGGGTGAGGCACTCAAACCTTGTCAGTTGCATTCTCTCTATCAGCATAACAAAGATAAAATATCTATCCTATGCCAACCTCATTGAAGCATTCTAAAGATTAACTTTTATAAGGCTTTCACAAAATGTGACTATTGTAGCAGAGATAATCAGTATTCTATCATAGCTGAGAGTTCTGCCATATTGAGGATAGCTTTGTAGAAAAATATCTCTTGTCATTTGCAGAATAAGGGTAGGGGAAGAGGTATGGCAGGATCCTCCCAAGCAGTACATCCCTTGAAGTATTAGGGAAGGTTGATCTTTGACTTCATAAGAAATAACAAGTATCTTGATGTTAGCAAAGCCTTTTAATTTATTTTCCAAGATACGGTTATTAGTGAAGTGAGGAAATCTGCCCTGACCAACATTCAGAGATGTATTGTATCACTAATTAAGGGCCTGATAAAAATAGAATCCTAGAGCTGGAAGGAAAGCCAGTAATCCTCTAAGCCAACCATCTTCCATAAAGACTAGTAAACCCACATCCAATCTGTGTTTGAATATCTTTGATAAAATAGAGCTCACTTCTTCACCTTTCATCATGCCCCTTCACACACACACACACACACACACACACACACACACACCACAGATTAGAATGTTCGTAGAGGAGACCCTCTTCAGAGTCATACATATGATTGTACATATTGGTTGTACAAGGATGTCTGGATGAGAGGGCACAAGTCAGGTCTGAAATCCAACCCCCTAACTCTACTTTCTAAATCATGTGACTGGGTGTGAGACTGTGTCCTCCAGGAAAAAAGAGAGTCCATGTATTTGGCTCTCCAGGGAAGATCCCTTTTTATAATCTGATCAGAAGTGGGACACATATCACTGGCATAGTTATTTCTTCTCTCTTATTAGAGAAAGCTTTGACATGTAATATTTCAATCTTTTTACCCTGTACCTGATGGGAAGAATTTCTCCTACATATCTCAGGCTCCCATGTCAAAATAACTGTGGGAAACATAAGAAGATCTCCATATTCAGACAGTCTTACAAAATTGACATGTCCCTTGGATGACCATTATGAGTGCAGCTCCTTCCTTGGATCCTTGGAATAATGTGTGTGTGTGTGTGTGTGTGTGTGTGTGTGTGTGTGTGTGTGTAAATGGGGAGGTGAGGTCTGGAGGTATAAGCAACCTCTTACAACTGGGTGTAAGCAAATGACGGCCTCCTAGGGCAGTTCTAACTGATGTTCTGTCATCTCAGCGGTCTCACGGGTGTGTGTGTTAGCACTATGATCAAAATCTCTGTTGACAACTATCTGAGCTGGTGAAGAGGTGTCTAGAACCTTAGAGGCATGGATTCTAATTCCAAATGACCTTGGTCACTTATAGTTAGAAACCATTAGGAGAATCTATTACATTTCTAAGTCTGCAGCTCCAGACTGTCCTTAGGCTTTAAAGGGTTTGAACCCATTAAATTGCGTAGACTGCTTTGACAGCAGAGTGTTGGTTAATTACAGTGGCAATCTAATTATAAGGCTTATAAGGTTTCCCTGTAATTGATTCCCTTTCAAGTGTGTGGAAACTTCACTTCATATGCATTCACTCCTGAAAATCATGGGAATAGACCAGATTCTGGGGCTGTGTGTGTCTTAGAATCAGGAAGACTATCCCAATTGCACTTCGGAGTCCTTATTCAGGACAGTAAGGGACTCTTCTCAGTATTTCATTCATTCATTCATTCATTCATTCATTCATTCATTCATTCAGTAAATACTACATTAATAGTATGTACCTAATTCTAATAGTCTCCAGGAATACAAAGATATATTGGATATAGTCGCTGCCACAGATAGGCTTACTAGTTGGGGAGATTGACAGAAACAAGTAATTAAAGCTATATGGTAATTATTTGTATTAGTGATGAATTTAAGATGTTAAGGAAACATTGAGGAGGAGATCGCTAATTCTGCATTGTGTGGGAGAATATGGGAGAACACTGGTGGGGGCACAGAAGAGCACTCACTGAAGAGATAACATTTAAGTGCAATATTGAAGGATGAGTAAATATTCAGTGTACAGAAGGCAAGCGTTTGGGATGGGGAAATGAAAAAGACATGCAGCACAGTGAGAGAACAAGAAAATCAAGCGTCTGCCACTACTGCAGACAACCAATTATGACAGGCACTGCTATGGCAGAACCTCTTCCTTCATACACAATGTATAGAAAACACTTTGCCAGTTCCATAAAAACAAAAGAGCTAATCCTGAGTAAGTCATCACAATGTATGGGTACATTTATTGGTTTAGAGAAGGTACATTATTAGAGCAAGATCACCCAGACAATATGTTAGGGAAGCCAGGGTTTGGACTTGGGGCTGTCTGATCCTGGAGCACAAGTACGTTGTCCCTCTTCAGGTATGAGGATTATGAAGTGATGTATGATACATGCCATCAAAAGGCTTTCAGCATACTTTTTTTCCATTTTGAGGAGAGGCAATTAATTCCATCAAGACCTAGCCCTCACTTTCCTCATATATGAAGTGACAAAGTTGTGCTATATGAACTCCAAAGACCTTTATATTTCTAAGCTTCTATTTTCATTTAATCTTGCCTCAAGCTTAAGAACACTTTTTTTTGTCTTACATATATCTTACTAAAGACTTATATAATAGATTGCATATCAGTAATTAAAGACTCAAATACACAGGCCATTTTTATTATAATCATCCTTTGAATGAATATGAAACACTAACGTGTCCAGTTTTTCACATTAAATTCCTGCATATGGAGAAAAAATGTTCTTATCACTAAAGTACATGATATGTATTTTAATTCCCTGATTAATTACTAAATTCTTCACAGAGCTCTTTCCAATTTTTCAAAAAGAATAGGAGTGAGCAGTAGATGGACATTGATGGATGATGGAGGGATCATTCTGTTTTTCTATGCTGCATGATTTAATAAACCAATATATTCTAGTTTTACTGTATTCTATAGGCCTGCATGTAATAGCAGGCAGCACCCAACAAAAGCTTAAAGAAAATTATTTTCTTTTAACTATTCTCCCTGAAGGCAGACTCGACTTTAGTCAAGTCAATATAGAGAGGCATCTATTTTACTTTCAAGCAATATCTGTAACATGTAATAGTGGGCATTGACTTTTTTTTTTTTTAACTTTCCCAAATAAACTCTGTATTTGGAAAATCGCCTACCTTTGGAGTCTTGGTGGTAAGCAGATATGCACTTTTCCAAACTACCTTGCAAATAGGGTACAGATGTGTGATTCAGCTCCACCAACCAGCCACATCTGTCCCCACTTTGAATTGGGACTTTCGGGGCACACAGAAGCAGTCACAGTAGAGAATTCATCCTGGAAATGGGTGGGGGAGCAGCTGAAGATCCAACAGGGGTTTCCATGGAAGCAGCAGCAGTGAGGAGCAGCTGAACCAGTGACCAAGTCTAGGGCATAAGGGTGCAAACTGAGGTTTCTTTTCTGTGAGGACAGCAGTGGGGTCTGCACTAGCCTGGTTTGAGGTTTGACTGAGGCTGTGCCCTGCCTGATGCCTGGTCTCTCCATCCCAAGCCTAGTTCTAGAAGTCTGTGAGTGCCCCAATGTACTTAAAAAAACACTTTTAGAAACTTTTTATGTTGAAAAAATATCTAGCTTCAAAAAAACTGCATGTTTATGGACTTCCATAACACCCTTTCCCCAGATTTACCAATTCTTAACATTTCCTATATTTTTCTTTCTCTTTCTCTGTTTCTCTCTCTCCCACTCTCTTTATGTAATTATATTATACATAGTATTATTTACATTATTCTAAATCACTTTAGAGTAGGTTACATACACTACGCCCCTTTACCTCCTTAAATTGCAGCATGTATTTCCTAAAAACAAGGGTATTCTCTTACTCAGCCACAGTTTAGTTATCAAATTCAGGAAATGTAACACTAATATTAATCTAATCTCCAGTCTATATTCATATTTCAATTATGCCAACAGTGTGCTCTATAACAATTTTCTTTCCCAGTCCGCGATCCAACAGAGGATCATATATTGCATTTACTTGTCATATCTCTTAAGTCTTCTTTTAATGTGTAAATATATCAGTTTTTCCTTGTTTTTCAAGATATTGACACATTTGAAAAAATAATCTGTTTATTTTATAGAATATCCCTCATTTGGGGTTTGTCTGAGATTTTCTCATGATTAGATTCAAGTTGCTAATTCTTAGCAGTAATATTATATGAGTGATATTGTGTCCTTCTCAGGGCATCACATCCAGAGATAATATGCAGATGATTACCATATTGGTGATGTTGATTTTGATTACTTAGTTAGGATGTTGTCCAATTTCTTCACTGAAAAGTTATTATATTTTTCTCTTGTAATTTAGATGGTTGATATTTTGATGTTATATAAATGTCCTGTTTCTCCTCGAACTGCCCCCTTCTTCAGCTCAGATTCAGCATCCATTTATCATTCTTGCTTGAATCAATTTTTACTAAGAGGATTGCAAAATGGTGATTTTTTGATTTTCATCATTCCTCCTATGTTTATTAATTGTCAATATATACTTTTCATAAATCCCCTTTCTGCTTAAATGAGCCAGAGTTGGTTTCCAATGCTTATAGCTAAGAACCCCAAGGCTGATTAACTTGTATATTTAGGCAGCTAGTTCCAAGAACCTATCAAACCACCAAGACTCCAACCAGTTTACTCAAATGTCAATCAAGTCAGTCCAAGGAGAAACACCTTTAACAAATGATACAACTTTTCACCGTGCCTCATTCCACTTTTAAAACACATGCACAGATCCGACTTTCTTCCACTGCCAACCAAATGACTACCAAACTGAATATATAAAATATCAAATAGACTAAAACTGAAAAGCAGAAAAATATCAATTTTTGTGACTAAATGCTAAACACCAAGATACTTGGGGATACTGAGCAGTTTATTATACTGTTTATTTTTCACTTAGATTTTTTTTTGCTTGTAATAAATATCGAAATAAAGAAAAATAGTTTAATGGAAATAGCACACTGGGGGAAGGCAGCTTTCCCTCAAGTGCTAGCTCTGCTAACTTGTGTGGGACTTTGTGAGCAATTTTTTTACTTTTCTGAACCTTAATTTCATCATCTGTGAAATGAGATGGTTGAACACAACACTTTCAAGAGTCTTTCAAACTCAGGATTTTATGACCCCAAAACTGAACATGAGTGCAATTGTTGGAGACATAAGGAACTGTTAACCTAGAATATTCTAATGAGGACATTTGGATCCAAGATTATTCTGGTATAAAGATTAGCAACTGTGAGATAACTCCCAAGTTATTCAGAGAATAGAAACATCAAAACAATTTGGAGAACAATTTAGTCTAGAGATCATAAAACTGTCTGAATAGATGTCTTTCCCAAGAGTTAAACAGTCTCACAGGCTTGGCATTGGTCAGGTCACATCTTGAGTAGTGTATCTTGCTCAGAGGGCCATACTTTCGTGGAGCCATTAAAACATCAAAAATGTCATCATGAAAAATTATTGAGTGAACTGGGTTGTTTATCTTGGAGAAGAAAAGATTTAATGAGATGAGGACATGATAATTCTCTAGCTACTTGAAGGTTTGTTTTATTCAGGTGGAATATAATAGGTTTTTTGTGTTTTCTCCAGACAGAAAAACTACAACCAACTGGGTGGAGGTTATGATACTGATATAAGGAGGAAACTCTATTCAAACATAATTGTGATAGTTGCTTTTATCAGCCCCTCTGTCAGGGACACCATCATGTCTCTGTGATCTCAGAAAGCTACCCAAGAATCAAGCTTTTTGCTAGGGTCTCAGTGCAACAAATCAGGCCTTGTTCTCCATGTAAATGTTTTCAGATAAGTGCTTCTCAAACATCAAAAAAAAAATATATATATATATATATATACACACACACACACATACATATATATGTGTATGTATGTATATATACATACATATATACACACATATATATACATACATATATATATCAATCACTGGGTATCTTGAGGAATTTCATTTCTGATTCAGTAGGTCTGGGGTGGGAACTGAGATTCTGCATTTCCAACAAACTCCCAAGTGTTTCATGTGCACATAATCACCTGCCCAATCAGATGTTACATTCCCATGTGACCAAAGGATATTATTCAGTATAAGCATGCATGTTACAGTTAACACCCACGTGAAAGGAGGTAAAAAGATGTTTCACAACTCCAGCAGCTTCGTCTTCTCATGATGTTTAAATGTTTTCCTGTCTCTTTTTTCCTTAAAGAGCTTCCATATTTTCTGACCTTTACTACTTTTGATCACTTTGCCTACTGGCATGGCTCTGTCTACTTCTAGGTAGCCATGAATTAATCCCCCAGCATATCATGAATCTTTATTATTTTAGATCATTACTTCGACTATAACTATTTTTGGCACGACACACAGACATGCACACACAAACACATATACCATCTTATGGTGCTTTTTATTGGATTTTTTCCCACAAGGCATAATGGCCTAGGAACAGAAGCTTGTGTGTGCACAGGGACCCATGCCTACCTTCAGCTCTCTTCCCTTCGTTCTAGGCTTTGTCCATCTCCAAACAGGCATCTCACTCAGTAGCAACTGGGTAATGTATCCAGGGTCTTTTTATTATCACAGGAATTTTCATTTCACCCTGATACAATACCAGTTTTAACCCTCAAGACCATACAGAACAATTCTACCCTCTTCCTGCATAATAATTCTTCAAGCATTTATATAGAGTCATCGCGGTCTCTTTGAGTCTTTACTTTCCAAACTAAACATCTCCAGTTCCTTCAATAATTAATCATATAAAATGGGTGAATTCCTCTATCATACCAGTTGCTTTAAAAAATACACAAATTTTAAGAGGGTGTGTGAGAGTGGGAATTTTGTGGTTACCTAGGTAGATTTCTGGCATTACAACA
The DNA here is from genome assembly GCF_018350175.1 of Felis catus. NCBI lineage: Eukaryota > Metazoa > Chordata > Mammalia > Carnivora > Felidae > Felis > Felis catus. Next base: position 86,770,760 of record NC_058376.1, on the reverse strand, counting down.
CCAATCATCTCTTGGAATCTTCATGACTTTATAGATCACCATATGGCATTCTATTTGGAAAAAAATTTTTTTTCACTATACCAAGTCCCACTTGCAGGGTTTTCCTGTTGTTGTTGTTGTTTTTATTGTTTTTCAGAGGAATCTATGCATGAGCAGGGGTTTGGGGGAGTTCTGTAAGCACCTTCAATGCAAATTCTCCCACTTGGCTCCGGTTTCCCCCCATTTCAGAGCTGCTGGCAAGCTTCTATGTGTTACTCTTGAATGAAATGGTGGATAACTAGCCTCTTCCTCTCTAAATGAGCTCACTTTTTTTCATCTGTGCAATCTCTAACAGTGATTGCCTAAAAATTATACATAGGAATGATCATTTTAGTAAAATTTCACACGGAGAATAATAATGGTCATTTATCTAATGGAGTTTCAATAGAAGTAGTATACTGGCACTTATAAAGATCAGTCAAAAATGACATACTAAGACAACACTGGCAGTGTGTTATATTATACTCTGAGGTCTCAACACTCAGCAATGATCTGGATATTTAACCAATAGGGTATTAACTATCTTCCTGTATAATATGATAATATATAAAACACAAAAATCTTTCTGAATAGAATGGGGAAAGAAGTTTTCAATTTGGTTTCCTTAGTAAAGGAGATGGCACAGGGAAGAGGGGTGGAAATGGGTGAGGTGGAGATGAAGGAAGGGGTAATTAACAGAAATGTAACCCTTAATTCATAGCACTCTGGTCTTGGTACCTGATACGTGGGTTACATGCTGTAGTAAATAAATTCTTAATTATAAAAAGGTGATACATTTTCAGAAACTTGGCAACAAGTTCCTTGGCAACATTTCCTCTATCAGTGTATTTGAAATTATAGCAGGTTTAGATGCCACAAAACACTCAGATTGGACTTAAGTCTCTTAATAAGGAAACATTAAAGTGGGGCTTACCTTCACTTGTAATGCAGGAAATGCACACTAGTTATTCCATGGGTGCATCAAGAAGTTAATTCTAGAATATAAAACCTTTAAACAGCTCTAGCTTATGCCTGTGTTGGCAACATGTGATCTCAATGAAAAGTGTGAAAAAGGAGACTGCCAGATGTTTTGACTACATGATACATCACACCTTAATGTTTCCTAGGTTGGCTGTAGTAATACTAGAGATTCAAGATTTTAAAATTAACAAGTTCTCTTCTAACTTTTTCTTAGTCTTTACTTTAAAAATGTGTTATAATCAAAACATTCATGTGCTGGAGGTTTTTTCCTTAAAACATGTGTTTTTAGGAAGAATGTTTATAAACCATAAACAAAATCTCAGAAGAACATATTGTGTGTCTTTTAGTAAGTGTATTATATAAACTGTTGGCCAGTATGACTGGGGAATGATGTTTTCAGGTTAATCAATATTATACCATAAGTATTATAATTTTAAGTGTTAGAAGCTCACTATTACTCCCATATCAAGCATGATTTGCTATAAATATATCAGAAAGCACTTCAACATCTTGCTGGAGCTTGTGTCATATTTTGAGCATGAGCCCCACTGTACATGCATTTCCTTCAGCAGAATTCTAGTTAATACTATTTCAGACTATACATTCATTCAATAAATGAGTATTAATGTTGATTATCATTCATAGGAAGACCTTGAGGAGGTTGGGCAGGTGCCATTTGAGATGGGGGAAAGGGAAAGGCAGCAGCTACATCTGACCAAAACAACCAACCCCAGTCTCAGGTCAGCATTGCCTCATTTTCTTTAAAACATCCCCTCCAGCAAGCTAATCTTCAAAGATTCTCCTTTGAAAATGCAAATACCACTGCAGGTGTGTGTATGTGTATATGTGGTGTATTAGTATTAATTATATCTTTGTTAGCAAAAGGTTGATAAAGGGAATGACATAGGATAGAAAATGGTGGCATCAAGGAAGAGAAAATGGATCTTCTAGAGAAGTGGAAATACCCATGACAAATATTAGTTTACAGTTTTGCTTGAGGGTCTCAATTATGACAAACTACTATTACAGATGTTGAAATAACATTTTATAATCTTATCTTGGATTGGCTTCTTATATTTGTTGTTTCTAGTGAAACTAAATGAATCTCCTGTGGCCAGATCTACTTTATTAGCATAATTCATGTTACCCAACCTGTTCCCCTTCATGAAGATTTTTTTTTAAAGCTAAGTAATGTCAAAAATAAATACAAACACAAAACTCCTTTGGGGAAAACAGATAAAACGGCTACTTTAGAGCTGTTAATAATCTTACAATTATTGTCACTTAAATTTTCTTTAGTTAATGTCTTGTGAAGCCAGAGGATGTGGAATGTTTCCTTAGCCAGCTTAAGTAAATAAAAAAAAAGTCTGGTTTGGAAGGCTCATAATGAAGATCAGTTACAATTACAATTAGATTTTTTGTTTGACTGCCTTCTGAAATAATTTTCTTTTATAACAAAAGCATTACTGAGGATGCTTCATTAAAAAAAAACAAACCCTCAGTTCAAAATTGAAATTACATTAGTCTATATTTATACCTTCCCAGAAAAAAAAGTTTGGCTAAGGAAATATTCAGAGACATGTAATTATTTTGCTCTAATTGGCACTGTTAATTCACATGCACATGTACGAATAAGCATTGCAGTACAGAGCATACAGAGGTATTGAAAGGATTAAGACTGAAGGGTATCTAATAGGAATAAAGAGTTCGGTCTGAACTGATTCTAAAATATATTTAATCACCATTGGCCCTCTTGGTCAAAAGGAAAAAAAAAAGTAAATCTAAAATAGTCACTAAGGAAACGAGCTTTGCTTAAGTTGCTTGGGTGATAAATTCCCCTTGGAAATAACTAGTGAGGCAGTTGGAAAACAGTGCAACTCTAGGGCCCTGCTCCTAAGAAATATACCTGTGGCATTTACTATGAAACCAAGAAATATATGCTGCCATGCTCTGCTTTATCTATCTACAATGGATGTCAACTTTTATCTTCAAAGGTGCTAGCAGAGTATGCTTTTGAAAGTCTGTGGCTTCTAAAATGAATTCAGGTTCTATGGTAAACTGGAAAATTAGCTATCTGTGAAAGACTTAATAGATTTTATTTACAAAATCATTTAGTTGTAAAAACAAAGGCACTCCAGGAGTTTTTAAATTAAACTATTTTTTAAGGCTTCTTGTGAATACCTTCCCCACTCAAGACTGCCTATTTACAAACATTTTATTTTAGAATCTCTACAGGAAAGAGAAGAATTAGAAGGCACAGCAAATGATTGCAAATGTTTTTTTTCACTCTCATTTTAAGATATCAGCCAAGTAACACCAGTGTTTCAAATGAACTCCAAAGTTGGCAGAAGTGTTAGTAAATCTACTCATTCCTAGTCCAATTTACCAAATAAATATTCAGATTTTTAATCACAAATTAAAAAATTAAAAATTAAAATTTTGGAGTGTTTGGGCTATATGTCTGCTCCTTTGTGATTACCATCAGGGACACACAGAAAGATGGTGCTATCTCTGATAAGGAAGGCTTCTTTATTTACCCTGAATATATCAGCACAATGGAGATTTTGTCTACAGGCTCAATACTATTCTCTGGGAATGAGACTGGCCTTTTCAAATGTAAGCAAATATTATAAATCAGGTTGTAATAGGCATTATTTCTGGGGAAGAGGAAATCCCACTCAGATGATCATATATATCATTTAATAGCTACTACACTATTAAAGCCATAGAAGCTTTATATTTAACATTAATGGTCAATAGTAAATAGGGAAAAAAAGTATTGTGCTCTGAAATTTTGGCAAGCATATTGATTACAGTCTTTATTTAGTAATGTTTTCAAGTTAAGCTTGGCAGCAAAGATTTGTGAGTTTTACTGCAAGCCATCATATTTGCTGTTACAGTAGTGCACAAGCAAAAAAAAAAAACACAAAACGTGAAGTTGGGAGCATGTGCAGAATCTTACATATTGTTTATTCTTCCAAAGTAAAATGAAACCCTCAGACATTGTTCTAGGTGATTCAAGTTTCACTAACATACTCCCTTGAAATATTCAGAACACTGGGTTAGAATTGTTTTTGGGTGCCTGGATTTACCAGACTGTTGCTTCAATTCTTCATTCACAAAAACATATTTTAAACAACAAAAAAATAATGTGAAAAGTTTTTGTAAATTCCCCAAGTAACCAATTGTGAATTTTGTGTGAATGAGCAATTTTCTGAAGATTGACACTATTCAGTAAAACCTTCCTATTTTACTCCAGTGAAGAAACTGCTTAGGGATAATAAATAGATAATATAGAAAATTGTAAGCATCATTCTTAGGGACATATGAAACATAAAACTATAGTAATGATCCTTTGTTAATTTTTTCAGCAGTCTGAATTCAACATTTCTGAATGTTTGAATGCTCCTTTGTTGTTAAACTTTCCAATTAACGTAGCTTTAATAAGAAACATGTAGACCATATCTATTATATATACTTAGAAATATACTTCATTGACTAATTATTGTCCATCAACTGTGATAGAATTCCATTAATAATTTTCAAACAGGATGATGTCAGTAATATGGGAAATGGTTTTGGAATTCTGATAGTGCTGATTCAGAAATCTTACAAAACTTATGACACTGATTATACCGTTTTATATAAAAATAAATTACAGTCTAAGAGAATTTCCCCACAGACTTAGAAATTAAATATTTGGTAATACTAAATTATGAATGCAATAACATATCTACCTATTTTCAATTGCTCCAAAGACACAGAAGCAACATCGTCAATATTCACACATGTTACACTAGTGTGAAGATACCACATATGATGACTATATTTGACCATCTTTGGAATGGAAAGGAACTCCAAACATCAAACCTGATGACTAAAGCATTTAGAACAGCAAAAAGAGCTCAGTTCATACTTTAGGAAGCTGAGTTAGTATTTTTTTCCCCAAAGTGTACAGCTGCCTTTGTAAGGAAGAACCAACCATGTGAATGAGAACTGAAGTCAAGGTTAAAATAATTTTTCCCAAGAGAGTAGAGTGCATCAGAGAGAAGCAGAGGCTCAGCTCAGATGAGCATTAACAACCAGAGGCAGCATCTTCCCTGAAAAACATTAGAGTCTCTTGGACATATGTTTGAAATTCATCCTCCCAAGTCATCCTGTGACTGTAGAGATAGGTGACAATGTCCCACTCTCTGAAGGGGGAAAATACAGCACAAACCATTTAAAAAATTATCACTTTAAAAAATTATACAAAAGTGGCAAAGTGTTCTAACTGTCAAGAAACCTTTGCAGATGGTAAAGGAAAAGCTTTGTCTTTCTATTATTGTTTGCCCTTCAGTTGACATACATGCCGAGTTGCATCAATAGAGGATTACAACGGAAACACAGTCATCTCCAGGTTTCCTCTGTTTGGATTCCTTGATCTTGTTTAAAGAAACAGGCTCAGGGAATGCACAGAAAACAAACTTCCCCAATCGAAGTTCCGAGGTCGTTCCTCCCTTTCTCCCACCCTCAGAAACCTGTCTAGTTTACTGGACAGAAATGTCATGGTCATGTTGCACCACTTCACTTGTTGAACTGTGTGAAGGCAGCGCCTGACCACAATAACTTAGTGAGCCACCTTGCTCTTAAATTAGCCCCCCAAGATTTCTTTCCAGTTCGGTGGAAATGTCTTACCTGCATGTGTCCCTGGTACATTCTGCTTCGGCTTCTTCAGGGCTCCCTGAGGCCGCCGGATGCTTTCCCTCGTGTTTACTTGCACACCAACAGAGGGGAGAAGAAGGCGTGCACAGTGTGTTCTCAGACGGTGCCCCTGAGCCGGGTGGAAGGCTCCAGGTAGCCCGGCCACTGTGGCCCCCTGGCCGCTCTGTAGGCTGACGGGAACTGTTCTCCGCTCGGGGTGCTGAAAGCGGACACAGGAGAGCGCGCGGAGGAGATGAGGAGCCCAGGCGGCCAAGCTCACCCGCAGGCTCAGGTCCTGCTTCGCCGGGCGTTTCTAAAACTCACTCCGCCACCGAACTCTCTCGCTTCCTGCCGGGCTGCCTCATGTCTCTCTATCTTCGTCACGAACCCCCTTCTCCTCCCAACCCTGACGTGAGCGCCCACACCAGCCGCCGCAGCAGCTGCCGAGCGGGGCGCGCGCCGCCCTCCCGGCCGCGTCTCTGCCGAGAGGCCGCGGGGCCGGGCACGCGCGCGCGTTCTCGGCGGGCCCGTGAGAGGCCCGAAGGCGGTGCATGCACGCGGCCGGCAAAGTGCCCGTGAGTGGTGGTCGCTCAAGGCGTTCAGGTGCGGCGGCCGCATGCACGGAGATTCCGGCACAGTAGATGGTCAGATGTAAGAAAAGTGGGAGAAAAATGCATTGTGTCTCCAGGGCCATCCATACCGACTGAGCCTGTCATCGCACAGACATAATGGGCTGAGCGTGGGGGTTTCCGAAGAGTTTACTTCTGTTCTTTTATTTATTTTTTTAATTTTTTTAATGTTTATTCATTTTTGAGAGAGAGAGAGAGCGAGAGAGAGCGAAAGAGCGAACAGGGGAGGAGTATAGAGAGGGAGACAGAATCCGAGGCAGGTTCCAGGCTCCCAGCTGTCAGCACAGAGCTCCATGAGGGAGTCCAACTCACGGTCCTCAGATCATGACCTGAGCCCATGTCGGAGGCTTAACAAACTGAGCCACCCAGGTGTCCCTGAGTTTACTTCTGTTCTGATTTAGCTATCACAAGTTACCTCCCTATCATTGAGTGAATAAAGACTCGCCCCACTCACCCACCCTCAATTCATTTTTGAGCACCCTATTTAAAATTCCAAACCCCAGTCCCTAGAGGCCTTCTATGATTTGTTTTTTTTCCCTAGCACTTAACATCATCTAATATCCCATGTATTTTACATATTTTATTTATTGTCTGTCTCTCTCTATGCAATGTTATTTCCATGCGATCAGAGAGGAGTGTATCTGCTTTTGCACGGATGTATCAGCACAATATACCTCCTGCCGCATGGTTGGTACTTTAAAAATATTTGTTGAATGAATGGATCTTTAGCATGTAATATACAGGTAGAGTGCATTTAGACATATCTCAAGTTAAAGACACTGGATAGTTTTATGTAGCTTCTACATTATAAATATATATACAATATATACATGTGCATATATGTATATGTATATGTATACTGTGACTACCTAGTTTTGTTAGGTAATAAGATCTCCAATTACACAGCAACCGGCCCCCCAAGTTATATACAACATAATATAATCCCCCAAATAGTGCATATAGTATGATATACCTTTCATAAAGTTAAAAAATATATCAACTCCCTAAGAACATAAATATATATCATGTACCATATGGAATATAGTATTCAGAATATTGGTGATCCTAGGGAAAGAGAAGCAGGGGAAAGAAATGGGGAGGCATTTTATATGAAGGTTAATTGTCAATGTCTTAGCTATTAGGTTGGGTGGTGACTCATGGATGTGTATTATCCGATAAAAATTGCTATATAAATAAAACACAGCTATGCATGGACTAGTGAGGAAAGAGTGGCATAAATCAAAGAAATGATTAATCTAATCCAATACGTCTGTGGTCCAAAAACAATGGACTGACTGACCAACCAACCAGCCAACCACAAAATGATTAAGACTTCTAAAGGCAGGAGATGTGGATTCCTATTAGATTCCACCAATAGTTAACTTTGGGAAATATCCTTTACCCTCTTTAGACTTCAGCTTTTTTATATCCAAACCCTGCATGACAAACTCATGGTTTTATCCTGAAAATTGAGACATGTTCATAGGAACTGTAAAAGGTAAAGTACCACCTGTCTTATTGTTCTTTATAGGACAGAGAACTGGATAGGAGTCTGCAGGCAGAAATGCTAATACCATCTCCCTACCTCACTGCTCTTTTAAGCAAGTATACTAATTCTCTACTTCCTCACTTAAAAATTTTTTGAATGTTTATTTATTTTTGAGAGAGAGAGAGAGAGAGAGCATGAGCAGGGGAGGGACAGAGAGAGAGGGAGACACAGAATATGAAGCAGGCTCCAGGCTCTGAGCTGTCAGCACAGAGCCCCACGTGGGGTTAGAACTCACAAACTCTGTGATCATGACCTGAGCTGAAGTCAGATGCTCAATCAACTGGACCACCGAGGTACCCCTACTTCCTCATTTTTGAAGTAAGGCAAATATCTTCCCAGCCTACTACACAGGGCTGCTGAGGACTGAATGCATGCAAAGGGAGTTGTAAATTATAAGCCACCATATATGATTATGTAAATGGACTTTTTTCCATTCCAGAGAAGATGAGTGACCATTTTCTGAGATGTCAAGCTCTACAAATTTAAAAGAAGGGAAATATTTATTGTAAAATGCTAGCATATTGGTATAAAGATCTTGGGGAAATTCTTCTCTTTGATTTGAAGGTGCTAGAATTCTATGAAGTAATAGTGGAGCCAAACTATTCCAATCCATTCTATGCTTCCTATTATCTAATGACAGATTCAAGGAGCCATCACAGCATGGCAACTACCTAGAGTTGGAGATAAAACTCAATATATCATTAAAAAAATTTTTTTTTAATTTAAATTTTATTTTAGAGAGAGAGTAGGGAAGAGGGAGAGAGAGAGAGAGAGAGAGAGAGAGAGAGAGAGAGAGAGAGAGAGAATATCTCAAGCAGGCTCCACACATAGCCCAATGCAGGTCTCGATCCCATGAATGTGAGATTGTGACCTGAGCCAAAATCAAGAGTCAGATGCCTAATCAAATGAGCCACCCAGGCACCCCAAATGTATATAATTTATTAAAAACCTAAGTAACTCATTTAGTTTTCCCTACATTCACAAATCTCAGGAATGTAAGTGAATCTGTGAAGGCATCCCTGTTTTCATTCATATTTATTAAGAACTTAGTATGTGCAAGTGCTGTGCTAAAGCAGAAATACATTGATGAATAAGACCATATCATCCCAGAAAGATAAACTTACCTAGACTTTTCTTTAAATGAATAAATAAATCAATACATAAATAAATAAACAAATCTCTACAGAGATTCCACAACTTCCCATTTCCCCTCTCTAAAAGTTTACATCTAACCTCTTCTAGTCAAATATTTCCCCTTCAGTTTTGAACTTTAATCCTCTTCATAGCACAGAAAGTTCCTTCACAGCTTATAAATAAAAGCTTTGTGAGCAAAATCTTGACTATTAATCCAAGTGTCAGTATTTCAAGATACTTTTGATTCACAGAACCAGCTAGCAATTTATACATCTTATTTGGTTAGACCAAAAACTGCCATCCAAATTTAGGATTTTGGCTAAGTAATATGGTGTTTTGGTGCAAAAAAGAAACTTTCATGTGCAAATAGATATACCAGTAGAAAATCCATAAGATAAAGCAGGTATGAACTGTATTCCAGTGAATGCTAAGGATTTTATGATACACCTAACAAAAAGCTGAATCATAATATAATTATATTTGTGCAAATCTTTTTTGCTATGAATTGCAAATAGGTGGTTTTTAAAAGATCTTGAAAGGAGAAAATGTGCATAACTTTCTCTACCCTCTGATTTCAGTAATGGTGAGAAAGTATCTCTTTGTGTAATCTTGTTCACTCCAGGGAATCATAAGGTAAACTGACATAAGGCAAACAAACCAGAGATACAGCAGTTTGGAAAAGGTGTGGTTCTTTTGGAACAAAGACAAGTGGCAACACCTATGTGTCTGCCACTTGGATTACCAGAAGTATTTGAATAAAAATGGAAAACTCTGCCAAACATCTAAATGCTTTATTTGACCTTTCACAGGATTTTCTAGTTTTCATATTAAAAATTAGAATCATGGAAAAACAACTTTGAAGATGAATTGGTAATATGTGTCAAGCTCAAACAATACCATCATAGGAAGCAAAATAAAGTCTCTGTACACACTGTGCAAAGAATGGTTACTAATGAATCTTTTCTAACCAGACCTGTACACAGGTATAGAATTCACTGGCCTTAATACCACCATTAGCAACAGTCGGACTTAGAAGTGGCTGGGCTATGATTGCCCAGCTAAACTCAAACTCAAAGTAATTCATATTATTAAGGCATGCAATGCATCTGAAGAAAACGAAGATAATTTACATCTCATTCGTTTCACATTGTTGTTTTGCAGCCTAAAATGGGCATGATTTAACACCAGGTCCCAGTTCCAGAAAATAAGTCTCATTTTAAATTCAAAGACCCTTCCTACTCAAAGTGTGGTCTACTGACCAGTAGCATCAGTCTCCTGGGACTGCAGACTCTCTTGGGCCCCATCCATGACCTGCTGAATCAGAATCTGCGTTTTAACGAGAACCCCAAGTGCTTTGTATGTACTATCAAATTTGAGCAGCAACTGTGGCCTAGGTGGTTTATTTATTGATGTAAGTGTATGGCAAAGCTAGCTCTTGCCTTTTGCAATGACAGTCATGAGCAACATCAGTAGCAAGAGAAAAGCACAATGCATATTCTCTTCTATTTATAAGATAATCTCACTGTATTTTCAGTGGCCAGAGGACTTGATATAAAATCATAGCACACTCAGCTTTTTTACAGCAAGAAATGTGCTAATACTGCTTTTAGTTTTAATCATTATAATTAAATTAAAGAGTTGAGTGGTAGCAGAATACATTTTGTATTGATCAAGTTAAATTTTATTAATAAGTGAATCCTCATGCATTTTAAATGCCTATTGAAAATTCAGTATTATTAAATCTTTTAAAAAGCTGAGTAATAATGATGATGTCAGTATGCTTGTGGACTTAAAAAAAATCATTAATAATAGTCTTTTGGTGGTGATTCAACCATTCTTTTATAATCTGTACAATTCAAACCCTGCTGCTCAAAGATGGTGTAGGAGAGAACAAAAGTCAAAAAACTGTAGACCCAAATTAAAATGACTAATTGGTTTTTATTGTTCAATCAGAAGGAGGAACATTTTGTTAAAGTTTGCCCACTTGCCCTTTCTGTGTCTTTGACACATTGAATGGGATTAACTGGTGTTCAGGGCATTAGACCTGGAAAGAATTTTGGAAGCCCACACAGCAGACCCCAGGCTGCCAGGGGGAATTATGATTGAAGAAAAGTACATGGACTCTGGTGACTAGGAGATGGCAGCAATGTTCTTCCAAATGAATAAACAAGCTGGAGGCTTCAGAGTTGGGCTTCCTATTAAACCAATTTAGGAAATTACACTAAAATAATTTACATTTGTTTTTTCTTTATGACAATATTCTTTCAGTAATCCAATATTGCATTTAAAATATTAAATGTACTTTTGAGAATTTCCTAGTCCTGGTGAAAAAAATATTTGCAAAAAACCCCACAAATGTGTCTTGCTTTTGACTCCTCCTTACTACTCTTACTACCACCATCCTACCACAGACTCTTTAAACTTGTTACCAGTCTCAAGGCTACTTTTACCACCTCCACCCATCTCCCACGCCGGTCATATTCATTGCAGCCAGACCAATTTCATAAAGACCAGCATTGATCATATTTACTGCTCAGTTCAAAAACCTTATTGGTTTTCTATTGCCTACTAATATCTAAAACTTTAGCTTTTTATTCATAGTCATGGAATATAGTTTGCCACCCAAAGCCATATCTTCTTCTAGTGGGAGGAAGAACTGTCTCTGCTTTGAGGAACTCTCTCTTCCCCACTCTTGCCCATTTGTGTGGTGGAAAACATTTTACTATGAGGCGTTGGGGGTGGAACAAATGACCCTGGGTGAGCAAACAGTGCCTTTAATACCCACTGGTCACAGCTGGGGCTGGGCATCTGATCCAAGTCAGTCAACCAGGGCAAATAGACTCAGTTCTGGGACTATTTCAGAGCAGACTGATTCTTCTGGACTGGGTGCACTAATGATGTAAGCTTGAATCTGCCAGCATCTAGCACTCTAAAATTGGAAAGAAAATTAACGTGGGGGAGAAATAGTCTAGTCAGTCTCCTGGGAGCAAAATTTGATCCATTAAATAAACCATATGTAAAGCTAGTCTTCTTCTGAATTTTAGTTATTTCAGTTAATACGTTTTCTTTTCTGGTTGAGTTGAATTTTCTGTATGTGTAACCAAAAGAATGACTATTAATACAGTGGTCTTCTATAAACTGGCCCCTGTCTTTTTTCAGTTCTGTATATTCCCTAACTTTTTAAATAACTATACTATTATATTAATCTCCAAACAGTTCAAGCTATACTCATACTCTTTCCTTGTCTTAGAATGTATTCTCTCTTCCTACTCCTTTGGAATGAAAGTTCATGCATTTTTCAAGTTTGGTCTCAAATTCCATTACCTTCATAAAGCCTTCATTAATCCTCCAGTTGAATACATTCCCTTGCTGGGAACTCCTTTACAGTACAAAATTTTCTTAATTCATAAAGTTTTTCCCCTGTTTAATTATTTCAGTGCTTCTTTACTCATCAGGTGTAGGCAGATAGAGACAAGGACCCTGTTTTATTTTGTGTTTTGTTAAAATAACTTATAACATGTTAAGTGTAAAAAGTTCTCAATAATAATTAAATAACATAAATTATTTTAGAAGTATTTAGAACAGTATAAAATCTTTGAAAATAATTTTAAAATGATTTACTCTGAAGGCACATTTCAGATATATTTTTTTTAAATAAAATATTAATGAAACTGCTGATTTTATGTAGAATCACACAATGCTAAGGCTGGAAAAAAGCTTATAGTTTCTGTGGTCTGACTTCCTCCTTTCTCAAATAAAGACTGCAAGGACCAATGAAGTCAAGTGTCTTTTTCTTGATGTGCTTTTACTGATGTGGAACAAGTAATTCTATTCAACACTGCATAAAGGAATTTGAGAGTATGATCAACTCAAAGTATACTAATGGTGATAGAGTTCAGTTTATGCCACAAAATGCTGATATCTGAATTTAAAAAAATGAATTAGTATCCTATGGGAGGAAATGCAATGAATGAATAGTTAGACAGAAAAGAAAATGCATCCAAATTGGTAAGGAAGAAGTAAAACTTTCACTCTTTGTAGATGACATGATACTATGTATAGAAAACCTTAAAGACTCCACCAAAAATTCTAGAACTGATAAATTAATTCTCTAAGATCATAGGATACAAAATCAATATACCAAAATCTATTGCATTCTATACACTAACAATGAAGCAGCCAAAAGAGCAATTAAGAAAGCAATCCCATTTACAATTGCATCAAAAATAAGAAAATACCCAGGAATAAATTTAACCAAGAAGGTGACAGACTTATATTCTGAAAACTATAAAACACTGATAAAAAATTGAGGATGACACAAATGAATGGATTGGAAGAACAGATATTGTTAAAATGTCTCTACTGCCCAAAACAATCTACACATTTAATGCAATCTCTATCAAAATGCCAACAGCATTTATCACAGAACTAGAACAACCCTAAAATTTGTATGTAACTACAAAAGACCCCAAAGCCAAAGCAATCTTGAAAAAGAGAAACAAAGCTGGAGTGTGAGTATCACAATCCCAGATACCAAAATATACTACAAAGCTGTAGTAATCAAAACAGTATGGTACTGGCACAAAAATAGACACATAGATCAATGAAACAGTATAGAAAGCCCAGAAATACGCCCATGATTTTATGGTCAGTTAGTCTTTGACAAAAGAGGTGAGACTATGCAATGGGAAAAAGAATGTCTCTTCAACAAATGGTGCTGAGAAAACTGGACAGCTACATGAAAAAGAATGAAACTGGACCACTTTCTTATACTATACACAAAGATAAACTCAAAATGGATTGAGGACCTAAATGTAAGAACTTAAACATAAAAATCCTAGAAGAGAGCACAGGCAGTAACTTCTGTGACATCAACCATAGCAACATTTTTCTAGATATGTCCCCTGAGATAAGGAAACAAAAGCAAAAATAAACTATTGGGACTTCATCAAAATAAAACCTTCTGCATAACAAAGGAAATCACTGAGACAACAAAAAGACAATGTACTGAATGGTAGAAGATATTTGCCCATGACATATGTGACAAAGGGTTAGTATCCAAAATATATAGAGAAATGACACAACTCAATACCAGAAAAAGAAATAACCCAATTAAAATATGGGCAGAAAACATGAACAGAAATTTCTTTAAAGAAAATTTACAGATGGCCAACAGAGCCATGAAAAGGTGTTCAACATCACTTGTCATCAGTGAAAGGAAAATGAAAACCACAATGAAATATTACTTCACACCCGTCAGAATGGCTAAAATCAAAAACACAAGAAACAACAAGTATTAGCAAGAATGTAGAGAAAAAGGAACACTTGTGCACTGTTGGTGGGAATGCAAACTGTGCGGCCACTCTGGAAAACTGTATGGAGGTTACTTAAAAAGTTAAAAATAGAACTACTCTACAATCCAGTAATTGCAGTACTGGGGTATTTACCCAAATAACACAAAGGGTATATGCACCCTTATGCTTAATGCAACATTATTTATGTCTAAAATATGAAAGCAGCTCGTGTCCATTGATAGATGAATGGATAAAGAGGCTTGAATTTTCCAAAGTGATGCAATTAATTCTTAGTGAGTAAATATGCAAGAAACATGCCAATGCTAATCAAGAAAAGAAAATACAAGTTTTATTCATTTAGTAAAGAATTGGGCATTCAAAACAAACAGAATCTTTTAAGTCCTCTAATGAGAAGTTATTGTCAGGCACCTGCAGTATTAAGACCCACAGAAGGGTAGAGCTGAAAGGGATGCTGGTAATCACCTGCATCATGCACTTGATTTTACAGATGAGGAAACTGAGGCCTAGACAATTTAAGGGACTAACTTCATCAAGGCCTCAACCTTGGCCAATCCTGTTTACCTGGCCCAAATGCACTGAAATCTCAGGACTTGACCGTTTCAGAAAAAACGGTGTAAGAACTACCTGACAAACGTATTGGGCTTTCTTGAAAATCAGGGCAGGCCTAGGGATGCCTAGACCAGCTTTGAAGATACAGTTCCCTACCCTATATGAATAAGAAAAGCTTTTGAGGTAGAGGTGGGGTAGGTGGGAAATTTGATATATTCTCTGCTGTAATCAATTGAGGAGGCTCATTTTATACCAGCAAGTACTCCTAATGGTACTGATCTAATTTGGTAAGTGAGAATATAGCTTGAGCTTAGGAATCTCTCAGACTTTGGAAAGAAAAGATATTCACAATGTAAAAGACAGACAAAGGGCAATTATACTTAATATGCAAATACATTTATGAATAAATTAAAAAATAAATAATCCAATAAGAACACATTGTCCAATAAGAAGACAGACAATGGGCAATTACACTTAATATGCAAAAACCTTTATAAATAAATAAAAAACAAAAATTCCAATAAGAATATAAAATTCACAAAATAAAGAAGTATAAATGGTCAATAAATATAAATTCTCAACAAATTAGAAAGTTAGCAAAAATGGAAATGAAAGAAATGGTCACTTAAATACAGGAGCACCATAATCACTTATCATGTTGGCAAAATGTTCTTTGTTTTGTTTTTAAATGTTTATTTATTTTTGACACAGAGAGACAGAGCATGAGTGGGGGAGGGTCAGAGAGAGAGGGAGACACAGAATCTGAAGCAGGTTCCAGGCTCCACGCTGCCAGCACAGAGCCCGAGGCGGGGCTCGAACTCACAGACCGTGAGATCATGACCTGAGCCGAAGTCGGAAGCTCAACCTACTGAGCCACCCAGGCGCTCCGGTAAAGTGTTTTTTTTTTTTTAAAGAAAATGTTCGGGGCATCTGGGTGGCTCAGTCAGTTAAGCATCCGACTTCGGCTCAGGTCATAATCTCAAGGTTCAAGCCCAATGTCTGGCTCAGTGCTGACAGATCAGAGCCTGCATCCTGCTTCGGATTCTGTGTCTCCCTCTCTCTCTGCCCTTCCCCTGCTCATGCTCTATCTCTCTCTGTCTCTCAGAAATAAATAAGGGTTAAAAAAATTTTTAAATGATAAAAGAAAATGTTCAGTATTGGACAGGTATTTGAAATGGATACTTTCTTACATTGTGTGAGGGGTACTGTCATTAGCAATTTACCAGGAAAATGATTTGGCAATACGGATTAAAAGCTTCAAAAATGTTTGTTCCTGAAAAGCTAGTATTTCCACTGTAAATAATTTAAAAATAATCACAAATTTACATAGACATTTAGAAATGAAGCATTGTTTATAAAAATGGAAAATTGGAAACAACTTAAATGGCCAACAATAGGAAGATAGTAATTTATTAATTTGGATATTATGGAGCACTATTCAACATTAAAAACAGCGATTTGGAAACTAATGCCATGGAAAATGTTTTTAGTAACTATTAGTGAAAAAAGTGGTATCTATCATAATATTACATAGCAGAATACATATGTATATATGCAGTGTATGTGCGTGTACGTACATATAAATATGTATGTCCATGCTGACTTTCACCATATAAACATTGTAATCACTTGTAAAAAAATCATTTATAAAAAAAATTGACTAACCAATTCACTATCCAAACTCATTACCTAAATTAAAAGCAAAACTATAAGGAATTTGCAAATGTTGTCTAGAGAAGACTCTTCAGCTGCCCTTGAGTCCTGGCAAGAGGATGTACAGAGCACTGCAGGCTCATTGCACCTGCTCCCTACAGGAGTGTAAATATGCTATGCATTATCACTATCCTTTTCCTTCTCTCCCCCTGCAGTCTAGACATTTAACACTGCCAGTAATGTAACTTCTGTGAAGCACTTAAGGACTCTGCTAGCTCAGGTCCAATTCAGAGGTTATTTTTATTATCTAATTCATTATATTATTATTTATGTTACAATTGTTTATTGTTTATTTCCTGAGGTATAAAGGAAAAATGATATTTGTATTTGTTAATGTGCAGATTCCATTTGTACTGTATGTAAACATACATACTAATGAGTTCATTAAGAATTTAAGAATTAGGTCATTGGTGTTTTATAAACATTATATCATGCAGAAATTCTTGGTGGGTTGTTAAATTTTGTGTTTAAGAGTATTTTAATGATATTTGGGGAAATCATTTGGAAGGTTTTGATGGGCTGAGAATACTTTTTTTAATTTAAAGTAATGAAATATGGCTTCTGTTAATTAAAAATTTGCTATCCAACACTTTTTGAGAATGAGATCATTTTAAGATAATGAAGATAATAAGAAATGCTTTTTGTGGGGGGTGTGCATGTAGTTTTGATATCTATACTGCAATTAAATGTCCTTGAAATGTTAGCAGTGTCTTCTCTGTGATACTGTGAATTCATGTTGGGTTTTTTTTTTTAAATATAATCTATTGTCAAGTTGGCTAATATACAGTGTATAAAGTGTGCTTTTGGTTTTGGGGGTAGATTCCTGTGATTCATTGCTTATCATGTTGAGTTTTACATTGTATTTCTATATATTTTGAATTTTGGAAAAATTTACTTTTTTTTCAAAAAGTAAAAGAAGGAAGAGAAATAAATGAAGATCTCAGAACTCTACTTCAGCTGACTTCAGGAATGGGGGGGTAGTGAAACTATTTGAACAGGGATGTGGGAAGAATGTGGTTTTTTTGTATGAATTTATCATGATTATAACCTAAGTTTATGATATGGGTTCTAAGAAAATAATTTATAAATACGTCCTTAGCAGAATCCTCTCTCTTTCTCTTTTGGATCTGAATTCATACTTTGTATCTCTTACTTTGTGTCTCTTGAGTGGCATCATGAGCAAGAAGATAGGAGCCAGCAATTCTAGGTGACAAATTTCACATTAGTAAGGATACCTTATAATTAATTATATTATCTGTAAAGAAAGAACATAAATATTTACAAGTACTATTAAAACTATATGATAGAGAGATACAAACCATTTCTGTAACTCAGCTGTCCCCAAGTTCTCCAGCCTTCAAGAGCTCTTCATATCACTTGATTAGCAGGAAGTCCTGTTTGTACTTATATTCCCCTTTCTGAGATTTCCTACAAGTACTAAAGGTCCCTTGTTCATCTGAATGGCTTTTGTTTGTTTGTTTGTTTGTTTGTTTGTTTTTGCAGGAGGCGGGGGGTGTCTTGCTTTTTTGTAATGATTTTTCAGGCTTCTGGAGCAATTCAAATAACATTTTGTCCCATGTGAGGACACAAGTCCCATCAAAATTCCTTAAACTTGTAAGACCAGCCTGTAGTTTTTAATAAAACTTTATAGAAATCTTAAGGTTAATGGAGAATGGAGTTTACAATGTAGAAGATGGAAAACACAACTTGAGAGTAGATATTGCTATTTCCAGCAGGCCATTTTCCTATTTTCCTTGGCCAATGCCATGTTAGAGGGGCCTACTCTTCTTTATTATGCAGGAATGACTTTGACCAAGTACTTTGTTCCTGGGTCCAGGGCACCTAAACCTGCACATATTTCTGGATTCCACTGAGAAATGACTCTCAATGAAGAGGGCCTTTAATTTATTATGCAGAGCAATGTTCCTCCTCAGTGTCCATTCTATCAGAATCTTACTCTTCTAGTTGTCATCCCCAAAGCCCCCTGACTTTTTTTTTCCTCGGGAGTACTGAGCCTAAAAGATGAGACCAAGCTCCCACCATGAGTAATAGAAAGATCTGCAGAAACTTTTTAAAGTAAAAGATGTTTCAAGAAATTTCAAAGTTCTTAGAATCAATTCCTTGGGCTTAGCTCAATTTGAAGAACCTGATTTCTCTCCTCATTCTCCATCATTCTCCCAAAAGTCTTTGAAAACAGAAAACTTTGCCAAGTATTTCAATTAGTGTGTCTGGAAGCTCTAATATTGATTGGTTAAGGTGTGTGTGTGAGGTGTTTTCCAAAGCAGACTCCAGTAATCATGTTTTTCTTTTCTCGCTGTTACTCTTCTAATGAGCCATGGATGGGAAATTAAAATTAATAATAATGCAGTCATCATTATCAATTTAAGATATGTAAAATATCATTGATCTCAGCTCTGATATGTACAAGATGTATTTAGTTTTTCTAAATTACTTAATATCATTGGGCCTTTCTTTCCTCCCCTGTAAAATGGGAATAACAATACCTACCACTAATATTTGTTGCAGGTGCTGTAGCAGAATCCTGAACTCACCTCCTCCCTTGGACACAACAAATGTACTGCTACATATGGAATAATTCACTCTAAAAGGACCTGAAATTAAATGAAGTGAGATCCCACAATAGAGGATAAAAGGATACCACTGAGACGAGAAAGAGAGGCAGAGACCTGGACCCACCAGGAGAAAAACTGTACCCCAGCCATAGTGAGTGGCACCCCAACCCTTAGATTATGCACAGGAGAGACAAGCCCCAAAACACTGGGTTTGAGAATCAATGGGAATTATATTCAGGAAAACTAAAACTGTAGGGATGGAAAACCTGCTCTTAAAAGGCCTAAGCAGACTTACTTCACCTGGAAATCATTGCAAAAACACTAATTTGAAAAATTTGAAAAGCACATTGACCATAGGTAAAGGAAACCCATTTGTTAGCCTTAAAGAATCTGTTGGAGAAGCAAAAAAATAGCAGGGACTTCCCCAAGGGACAAAGACACTAACAGGAGCCATTTTTGTGATCTTAGTCCACATTACTAAAACTGGTGCCAGTGGGTGCCATTTTGGAATTCTCCCTTTAATCTGCTAGTACCAGAGGATGTGACCTGCTGAGCACCCTAGCCACCAACATGCTGCAGCAGTAGCAGATCCACCTTGCAGCCATATCAAGCTTCAGTCCTATTCACCAACATGCCACAGCCATGGACTGCTGCAACAAGAGGGTTGCACACAAACCACACAGGGGCATCTCTTGAGTACCTGGTGCTGGTGACCAGGGGAAATTGTGCTTCTAGGTCCCAGAAAACATCTCCTACATAAGGCCACTCCTTCATGATTGGGAGAGGTAGCTGACTTTCCTAATACATAGAAACAAAAACAGAGTTAGGCAAAATGAGAAGACAGAGAAATATGGTCTAAACAAATGAAGACAAATCCTCAGAAAAAGAATAAAATGAAATGGAATTAAGCAAACTACCTTATAAAGAAGTCCAAGTAATGGTCATAAAGATGCTCACTGAACTCAAGAGAAGAATTTGGTGAGCACAATAAGAACTTCAACAAAGAGAAAGAAAATATAAGAAAGCACTAAACATAAGTTATAACTGAATTTGAAAGTATACTAGAGGGGTTCAAAAACATACTGATAAAATAGAATGAATCAGTGAGCTGGAAGACAAAGCAAAGGAATTCACCCAGACAAAGCAGAAAAATGAAAAAAAAATTTTTTTAAGAAGTGAAGATACATTAAGGGACCTTTGGGAGAAGATCAAGCATCATTTGCATAATAGAGATCCCAGAAGAATGAAAGAGAGAGACATGGCCAGAAAACTTATTTGAAGGACTAAAGACTGAAAACTTCCCTAATCTGGGAAAGGAATCATACATCCAGGTCCAGAAAGCCCAGAGAATTTCAAGTAAGATGAATCCAAAGAGAACCACACACACTATAATTAAAACAGTAAAAATGTACAGAGAGAATCTTAAAAGCTGCAAGAGAAAAACTACTTTTACAAATAAGGAAAATTCCTTAAGGCCTTCAGCAGATTTTTCAGTAGGAACTTTATAGGATAGAAAGGAGTGGCATGATATAGTCAAAATGCTGAAAGGAAAAAATTTCCAACCAAGAATTCTTTACCCAGTAGAGTTATCTTTCAGATTTAAAAAAGAAATTAAGAGCTTTTCAGATAAGAAAAGCTAAGTTCATCACTACTAAATGGGCCCTACCAGAAATATTAAAAGGATTTCTTTAAGCTAAAAAGAAATGGCACTATTTAATAATAAAACACACAAAAGTAAAAATATCACTGGAAAAGGTAAATATATAACAAAGATAGTGGATCAATCATTTATAAAGCAAGCATGAAGGTTAAAAGACAGAAATAGTAAAATTAAAATTATAATAATTAAGAGAGGTATAAAATAAATAGATGTGCAATGTGTCACCAAAACTATAAAACATGGGGGAGGGGGGTAGTTAAAAAGGTAAAGCTTTGTAATCTGTTTAAAATTAAGATGGTATCAACTTTGAATAGATTGATATTTACATAGGATATTTTATATGAACCTCATGATAGCCACAAGGAAAAAGCTTATAGTAAATACACACAAAAAAATGAGAAAGAAATCTAAACATAACACTAAGGAAAGCTATAAAGCTATGAGGAAAGAAAAAAGAGAAGAAAAGAACAGAGAACTACAAAAATAGCTAGAAAACAATTAACAAAATAACAATAAGTATATACTTATCAATAATTACTGTAAATGCCGAAATTTGCCAATCAACAAACACAGCATGGCTGAATGGATTAACAAACAAGACCCATCTATATGCTGCCTACAAGAGACTCACTTCAGAAGTAAGCACACAGAGACTGAAAGTAAATGGATGAAAAAGATATTCCATGCAAATGTAAATGAAAAAAAATCTAGAATAGCTATATATACATATCATGACAATAGACTTTAAACAAAAACTTTAATAAAAGACAAGAAGTGCCTTACATAATGATGAAGGTGTCAATCCGGCAAGAAAATATAATATTCATAAATATATATGCACTCGACATAGGAGTGCCAAAATATACAAAGCAAATATTAACAAATCTAAAGGGAGAAATTGAAAGCAATACAATAATAGTAAGGGAGTTGAATACCTCTCTTTCATCAATGGAAAGATCATCCAGACAAGAAATTACTAAAGAAAAATCACCCTTAAATAACACATTAGACCAGATGGATTTAAGAGATATATGTAGAACACTCCATCCAAAAGAAGCAGAATACACATTTTCTCAAGTGCACATGGGACATTCTCCATGATAGATAACATGTTAGGCCACAAAACAGGTCTCAATAAATTAAAATAAAAGTGAAATAATATCAAACATCTTTTCCAACCACAGTGATATGAAACTAGAAGTTAATTACAAGAAGAAAATGGAGAAAACTGCAAAAATGTGGAGATTAAACAACATGCCCTCGAACAACCAATGGGTCATCAAAGAAATCAAAGGAGAAATAAAAAAGTACTCTAGATAAATGAAAACAGAAATACAACATACCAAAATCTATGGGACACAGCAAAAGTGGTTCTAAGAGGAAAGTTCACAGCAATACAGGCCTACCACAAGAAACAAGAAAAATCTCAAATAAAGAACATAACTCTATACCTAAAGGAACTAGAAAAAGAAGAACAAAGCTCCAAATTAGCCGAAGGAAGAAAATAATAAAGATCAGAGCAGAAACAAATGAAACAGAGACTGAAAAGTTAATAGAAAAGATCCATGAAATTAAGAGTAGGTTCTTGGATGGGGTTTCTGGGTGGCTCAGTTGGTTAAGCATCTGATTCCTGATTTTAGCTCAGGTGATGATCTCAGAGTCCATGAGTTCAAGCCTTGCATCAGGCTCCATGCTAACAGCACTGGAGCCTGTTTGGAATTCTCTCTCTCTCCCTCTCTCTCTGCCCCTCCCCCTCTCTCACGCATGCTCTCTCTCTCTCAAAATAAATAGTAAACTAAAAAAAGAGTAGTTTTTTTGAAAATATAAACAAAATTGACAACCCCTTATCTAGACTACCAAGAAAAAAATCAGAGAGGACTCAAATAAAATAAAATAAAATCAGAAATGAAGGAGGAGATTAAAATTCCTCCTGTATATCTATGGTTGATACCATAGAAATACAAAAGATCCTAAGAGACTGCTATGAACAATTGTATGCTACCAGCTTGGACAACCTAGAAGAAATGGATAAATTCCTAGAAACTTATAATCTTCCAAGACTGAGCCAGGGAGAAGTAGAACATCTGAATAGACTGATTACTAGTAGGAAGTTTGAAAGAGTAATCAAAAGCCTACCAATTAACAAAAGTCCAAGATCAGACTAAACATTCAAAAACGATTTAATACCTATCCTTTCAAACTTTTCCAAAGACATTTTATGAGGCAAGCATTCCCTTAATACCAAAACCAGACAAGGACACCACATGCACAAAAGAAAACTACAGGCCAATATCTCTGATGAACATAGATGCAAACATTTTCAACAAAATATTGGCAGACTAAATCCAACAACACATTAACAGGATCAAATGCCATAGCTAAGTGGGATTTATTTCAGGTACGCAATGATGGTTCAACATCCACCAATCAACATGATACACCATATTAACGAAATGAAGGATAGAAATCATATGATAATCTCAATACACACAGAAAAAGCATTTGACAGAATTCAACATCCATTTATGAAAAAAAAACTCTCAGTAAGTGGGTATAGAGGAAATGTACCTTCAACATAATAAGGGCCATGTATGACAATCCTACAGCTAACATCATACTCAATGGTGAAAAGCTGAAAGCTTTTTCTCTAAGAATAGTAATAAGACAAGGATGTCTACCTACTCTCTCCACTTTTATTCAACACAGTATTAGGAGTCCCAGCCACAGCAATTAGGCAAGAACAAGAAATAAAAGGCATCAGAACTGGAGAGGAAGAAGTAAAATTGTCACTATTTCAGATGACATAATATTATATTAAAAAAAAAAGTCTAAAGAGGGGCACCTGGGTGGCTCAGTCGATTGAACATCCAACACTTGATTTTGGCTCAGGTCATGATCCCAGGGTTGTGGGATTGAGCCCCACTTTGGGCTCCACACTGAGCATGGAGCCTGCTTAACATTCTCTCTCTTTCTCCCTCTGCCCCTCTCCCCCCCTCCACACTTTCTCTTTCTAAAAAACAACACAAAAACAACAACAACAACAAATCCCCACAAAACTCTAAAGAATCCACACACACAAAAAAACTTTTAGAACTAATAAATGAATTAAGTAACATTACAGGATACAAAATCAATAGAAAAAACCTGAAGCATTTCTATAAATTAATAATGAAATATTAAAAAGGGAAATCAGGAAAATAATCCTATATACAATTGCATCAGAAAGACAGAAATTTCTAAAAATGAATTTAACCAAGGTAGTGAAAGACCTGTACACTTAAAACTATAAGACACTGATGAAAGAAACTGAAGAGGATATAAATATTCCATGCTCATACATTGGAAGAATTAATTACATTAAAATACCCATATTATCCAAAGCAATCAACAGAGTCAGCGCAACAAATTCCAATGACACACTTAACAGAACTAGAACAATAATTATTTTTTTTTTTTTTATTTAAATTTTTTTTTTTTTTTCAATGTTTATTTATTTTTGGGACAGAGAGAGACAGAGCATGAACGGGCAAGGGGCAGAGAGAGAGGGAGACACAGAATCGGAAACAGGCTCCAGGCTCTGAGCCATCAGCCCAGAGCCCGACGCGGGGCTCGAACTCACGGACCGCGAGATCGTGACCTGGCTGAAGTCGGACGCTTAACCGACTGCGCCACCCAGGCGCCCCGATAATTAAAAGATTTGTATGGAACCATAAAAAATCCTGAATAACCAAAGCAATCTTGAGAAAGAAAGCTTGAGAAAGAAAGAAAGCTCTGATTTCAGACTATCATACAAAGCTATAGTACTCAAAATGGTATGATTTTGTTACAAAAACAGACATACAGATCAATGGAACAGAATTGACAGCCTAGAAATAAGCCCACATATATATGGATAATTATTCCATGAAAAAGAAGACAAGAACATACAATAGAGAAGGAACAATCTCTTCAATAAATGGTGCTGGGAGGGGCACCTAAGTGGCTCAGTTGGTTAAGCATTTGACTCTTGGTTTCAGCTCAGGTCATGATCTCATGTTTTGTGAGTTTGAGCCCCACAGTGGATTCTATGCAACAACATGGAGCCTACTTGGGATTCTCTCTTCCTCGCTCTCTCTGCCCCTACCCCGCTTGCTCTCTCTCTCTCTCTCTCTCTCTCTCTCTCAAAATAAATAAACTGAAGCAAATAAAATAAATGGTGCTGGGGAAACTGGGCAGCCACATGCACAAGAATGAAACTAGATCACTATCTTACACCATATCCAAAAACTCAAAATGGAGTAAAGACCTGAAGGTAAGACCTGAGACCATAAAATTCCCAGAAGAAAGCAGAAGACAATAAACTCCTAGACTTTGGTCTTAGCAACATCTTTGTGGATCTGACTCCAAAGGTGAGGGAAACAAAGTTGAAAATAAACAAATGGAACTATATCAAACTAAAAAGATTCTATACAGCAAAGGAAACCATCATCAAAATAAAAAGTCAACTTACTGAATGGGAGAACATATATGCAAACCGTACATATGATACAAGGCTAATACTCAAAATATATATAGAATTACACTCAGCAACAAAACCCCAAACAACCCAATTAAAAAATGAGCAGAGAATCTGAGTAGAGATTTCTCCAAAGAAGACATACAGATGGCCAATAGACACATGAAGATACACACAGAAAAAGCTTATTATTGGGGAAATGCAAATCAAAGCACAATGCTATATCACCTAACACCAGTTAGAATGGCCATTATAAAGAAGGCAAAGAATAACAGTGTTGGAGAGGATGTGGAGAAAAGGGAACCCTCATATACTATAGGTGGAAATGTAAATTGGTGCAACCACTATGGAAAATAGTATGGCGCTTCCTCAAAAAATTAAGAATAGAACTACCAAATGACCCATATATTCCACTTCTTGGAATTTATCTGAAGAATATAAAAACACTAATTTGAACATATATATGCACACCTATGTGCATTGCAGTGTTATGTACAATAGTTAAGATATGGAAGCAACTTAAGTGTCCATTGATAGATGAATGGATAAAGATGTGGCATATTTATACAGTGTAATCCTACTCAGACATAAAGAATGAGATCTCTCATTTGCAGCAACATGGATGGATCTTAAAGATATTATGTTAAGTGAAATAAGTCAGATGAAGAAAAATAAATACTGTATGATTTCACTTATATGTGGAATCTAAAAAAAAGTCAAAATCATATGTGGAATCTAAAACAAAACCAATGAATAAACAAAATAAAACAAAAACAAACTCATAGATACAGAGAACAGACTAGTGGTTACCAGGGATATGGGGGTGAGGGAGTGAGAGACATGGGTGAAGGAGGTCAACCATATGGTATGGTGATAGATGGTAACTGACTTGTAGTTGTGATTACTTTGTACTGTATATAGATTTCAAATTATAAAGCTATACACCTGAAACTTATGTAGTAATAATAATAATAATAATAATAATAATAACAATGAATTTGTTGTAAACATTGTAGATAAATTCTGTAGAGACTGACCATGTGTCTTGCACATCAGAGATGATTATTAAATTTTGACTGTTATGATTGTAATTATGATGAGGAGGATTACCTCTTTAACTACCTGTTCTTCCTTTCTTCTGTCACAATCACCTGGAAAAAACCCAAATCTGATTAAATCCAATCGCCCATTATTTTCATACCTGTTAAACATTGCTGACCTCACTTTAAATTCAGAACCACATATCTCAAGTAGGTTCTTGGTGCTTCCCAGCATTCCTGCTTTATTTCCTTAGTCAATCCACTTCAAGGAGTCCCTCAGTGACTCCTTCAGTTTTTTATTTCACTGGGAATAGGAAATAGGAAAAACTAAGAAGATAATTTCCACACTCTCCTACTAACACATTTATTAGTCAACTTGGATCTGTGCCTGAATGCTTTATTTTTCTTTTGTTCCCAAAGACAAACATTCTGCTCCTAAGGCCCAACTTTCTCTTTGTGCAATGGATCCCATTCTCCCTTGTATCCTCAAGAACTTCACGCCTGCACTTTTTCCATCTCTCTATTACATTTTAATTTGTTCCCACTTAACTGCTCATTCCCATTAGTTCCATCAACAACACACTCCTGACTCCTCATTGTTCTCTAGCTATCGATCATTTTCTCTGTTCCTTTACAACTAAACTCTTTGAGAAATTTGTGTCTTCTAGATGTTTTTACTTCCCTATCTTTAATTTTTCAGGAATTTAATCTATTTGTGCTTTTGACCACCTTGTACTACCAAAACTTCTTTGTCAAGGTCACTAATGACTTTTATATCATCAAATCCTATGGTCAATTCTCAGTCCCCATCTTATTCGGCCTTTGGCAGCATTTAATATAAATTGTCACCACTTTTTAAAGCACTTCCTTCATTTTACCCCTGGGACACTACTCTCTTTTAGCCTCTTTCTACCTCACTGTCTGTTCCTTCTTCCTTTCCTTGACTGGTTCCTCTTCCTCTGACCAAGGCTGTGCCCTGGGGCTCAGTCCTTGGGTCTTGTCTTTATCTGCATCCTTTCTCTGAATGATCTCATCCAGTTCCATGGCTTCTTTACATCGATGACACAACATTTTTATGTCCAGCCTATTCTTGCCCCTGAACTCTAGACTCATATTTCTAACTGCTTACTTGACATTTGCCCTTAATTGCCTAATAAACATTTCAAACCTAACAGGCTCCTCAAATCAAACTCTGGTTTCTCATTTCCTTCTAAATGTTCTTTCCAGAGATTTCCCTCTGGCAATACCATTCTTCCAGTTATGCAGATCAAAAAACCTTGAATTATCATTGACTCTTCTCTTCCTGTCATATTACAAAGCCAATTCTTCAGCAAATCTTGTCTACCTTTGAAGGAGGTAGGCTACTTCTTTCCACTTCTCTAGCTACCACTCTAGCTTGGGTCACCATCATTTTCACTTGGACATGCAGTAACCTCCTAACTGGTCTTCCTGATTCTACCCTTGCTCCTCTGCAGACTCAAGAACTTCATGCCTGCACTTTTTCCATCTCTCTGTTACATTATAATTTATTCCCACTCTACTGTTCTCTGAAGACTCCTCCACAGCAGCCAGAATAACACTCTTCTGATGAAATCTGAGTCCTTAGGCCTGCATAACTATGGTCTATCCTAGTAACCTCTCTTATCTGTTCTTATACTTGGTTTTGTTCATCAGTTGATTCCAGGCACATTAGCTCCTTACTACTCTTCCACTACCTCAAGCATACTCCAACCTCAGAAATTTATACATAGAAGGTTCTTCCACCAGCCATCTACATAGATAACTTGCTCACTTCCTTCAAGACTTTGCTCAAAAGTCATCATTTAAGATATCTCTCTAATCAGATTATCTAAAATAGCACCCCAATTACTCTGTATGTCCTATATCCTGCTTTAATTTTTTTTAATTTTTATTTATTTATTTATTTTTTATTTATTTTTTTAATTTTTTTTCAACGTTTATTCATTTTTGGGACAGAGAGAGACAGAGCATGAACGGGGGAGGGGCAGAGAGAGAGGGAGACACAGAATCGGAAACAGGCTCCAGGCTCTGAGCCATCAGCCCAGAGCCTGACGCGGGGCTCGAACTCACGGACCGCGAGATCGTGACCTGGCTGAAGTCGGACGCTTAACCGACTGCGCCACCCAGGCGCCCCTCCTGCTTTAATTTTTAAGTTTCTATTTTAATTCCAGTCAGTTAAAATACAGTGTTATAGTAGTTTTGGGTGTACAATATAATGATTCAACAATTCTATACATCACCCAGTGTTCATCATGACAAGTGCACTCCTTAATCCCCATCGCCTATTTAGCCCATCAACCCCCAACCAGCCCCCTCCTCTCTGGTAACCATCAGTTGTCTATAGTTAAGAGTCTGTTTCTTGATTTGTCTCAATCTCTCTCTTTTTTCCCCCTTTGCTCATTTGTTTTGTTTCTTAAATTCCACATATGAGTGAAATAATATGATATATATCTTTCTCTAGCTGGCTTATTTCACTTAGCGTTATACTCTCTAGCTGTATCCATGTTGTTGCAAATGGTAAAATTTCATTCTTTTTAATGGCTGAATAATCCACTGTATGGAATATATATATATATATATATATATATATATATATATATATATATATCTCACATCTTCTTTATGCATTCCTCAATCAATGGACAACTTGGTCTGCTTCCATAATTTAGATATTATAAATAATGCTGCCATAAACATAAGTGGGCATATACCCCTTTGAATTATTGTTTCTGCATTCTTTGGGTAAATACCCAGTAGTGTGAATGCTAGATCATAGGGTAGTTCTATTTTTAACTTTTTGAAGATCCTCCATACTGTTTTCCACAGTGACTGCACCAATGTCTGCTTTAATTTTTTTCATAGCAGTTGTTGCCACCTGGCTTCAATATATATTTTCCTACTTATTTTTTGTGTTCCTATGATGTTGTGATTTATAGTAAGAAATAATATATTTTGTCTTCATTCCATTTCTGGCACAGAGCCCCTAAAACCACTGGAATTTCCAGTGATGAGAGTGATAAAGGAATTGGTTATTATGTTAATAAGGTGACTTTTGCTTTGTGCCTCTGAATGGGGGGTTGGTTGCCAATAGAACAAACCATATCATTAGAGGGTTGGAACTTTCAGTCCCACTTTCTCCACCCCACCCAGGGTAAAGAAGAGGGGTTGTGGATGGAGTTCAATTACCTAATCACCAATGGCAATGATTTAATTAATCATGTCTGTGTAACTAAACCTCCATAAAAAAAAAAATAATAAAGACAGGGTTCAGAGAGCTTCCAGCTTGGTGAACATGGGGGAATTTGGTGAGACTTGCCTAGGAAAGGGCTGGAAAACTCTTTACCCCTTTCTCATACTTTGTCTTATATATCCCTTCCACCTGATTGTGTCTGAGTTATATATTTTTTATAATAAACCAGTAATCTTAAAATGTTTCCCTCCATTCCATGAATCATTCTAGCAAATTAATTGCATCCAAGAAAGGGGTTGTTGGAACCTTTCATATATAGCCAGTAGGTCAGAAGCACAAGTGACAATTTGGACTTGTGACTGGCATTTGAAGCAAAGGGCGGGCTTGTGGGACTGAATTCCTTACCTTTGGAATCTGTTATCTTTGGGTAGATAGCATCAGAATTGAACTGAATGGTAGGACACCCTACTAGTGTTCAAGGATTGTTGGTAGTGTAGAGAAAACTCTCCATAACACACACACACACACATACACACTGGAACTGGTGATCAGAATCTTTAGTCTGCTTAACTAAACTACTAGCTCCATAAGAGCAAAGATTTTGTTTGATTACTGCTATATCCTTA
This sequence comes from Felis catus, assembly GCF_018350175.1. Lineage (NCBI taxonomy): Eukaryota > Metazoa > Chordata > Mammalia > Carnivora > Felidae > Felis > Felis catus. The sequence continues at coordinate 86,740,584 of NC_058376.1, read as the reverse complement.
AATATATCTATATCTATATATATAGACACACACACATATACAGAGACATACAAATACATATATGTATGTATGTATATACTTGTATATGTATGCATATATGTGTATTTGCATTATGTGTGTGTGCATTTATATCTTTGTTCAATATGTTACAATTCAGAAGACCTTCGACCAGGTCTAAGTTATATTTATCTGGGGGCAGTAGTCCAAGCCTTGACTACTCTGTGAGGCACTTTCTTCTCTGAACCTCTTGCTCTGCTTGCTTTGGAGTATATTCTTCTCATTTCTCACCCAAGTTTGACTTCTGCTGATACGAACCAGTATTTCTGCCTCAGATCTCACTTAACCACAACCAATAGCTACAACTGTTATGTTTGCCTGACTTTAAATAGCCATGTCTAGCCTGACCTGTGATTTGCCCTGACAAATCAATTTCCCTACTGTATACTTCACATGCTACCTGGTGGCACAGCTGGTATCAGCTCCATGTACCATAACTTCTTGCCCAGTACTTCACCTATTATACTATACTCTAAGTGCATTCCTATGGAAGAAAAAAGAAAATAACTCAAATACATCCCATCAAGTAATTGCTAGAGGACTTATACAGCCTGCAATAAAACATGGGAATATATACTTTTTAAACAGTCAAATGTCTTATCTGGCACCATATTTGCAGAAAGCCATCCAGTCACTACTGTGGTTTTGGACTATTCTTCAAGTTTCATGATGTCTTATCCATTGATTTTTTTTTTTTTACTTCTGGAAAAATTATCACTTTCTCAATAGTCACTTAATGGAAGAGACAATCTCTTCCAATGAAGCAGCCATTGTCAGTACGAAAATCTTTGCAGGAATGTTTACATGTTCGTAGTGGGAGCAACCAATGTCATATAACCTAGAAGGCAATCTAGTAAAATGTATTACCTTACAATATGTGCAATTTTTTTGGCCAAGACTTTCATTATAAGAAATTTACCATACGGATATACTCATTAAAATGTATCATGATATAAATTTAAGGATGTCTGTTGTAGCATTATTTCAAATAGAAAACATTTGGAAGCCATCTAAACTTAGCAGAGTCTTGGTTAAAATGAACTTCAGGAAATGTATTTTTATGTAATCATTACAAAATATGTGTTAAAATGGAAAGATGGCTACAACATATTATGATTACAAAGCATATTATAGAACATTATCTAAAATATGAACACATTAGTTCAAAATGTTTATTTTGTGAATACAAGTCCAGAAGACTATATTAAAACTGTAACAGTAGATACTTCTAGGATTGGGATTATAGGGAGGGTATGTATTGCAGGTGTAGGGAGAAGAATGTGTGGAGATGAGGGGAACTCTCTTGGTCTTTTTTTTATCATTTCATGATTGAAGACAAAATTATAAAGTGATTTATAATAAAAGCAATTCAATATTTTAATTATGAAAAAAAATCTTCCTGAGAGTATCTGAAATTTCTAGTACAATCATATCTCTTGGGATTAATGTTATTGTCCATGCCAATCTTGTGTCACTTTATGTTCTTCCAGGATCAAGGAACATTTAGGGTCAGTGTCTCTCTCCCATCTCTCTCTCTCTCTCTCTGTCTCTTTATTATCTACCTATCATCTATCTATATACCTATCTATCTATCTATCTATCTATCTATCTATCTACCTATCTATCTATCATCTATCAATCAGCTATCTATCATCTAAATTCAAATACTGCAAAATAGCTCCAGGACTTTAGAAATGCAAATACTGGATGTGTTGATGAAAGACCCACAATTGAAGGTCTTCTGACACCAATAAAAGGTAGGAGCCATATTTTCAGGTTCTATGGTGGCAGCAGTGTCTCTTGAGGGTCTGTTTGCTGCTCATTTTCTCCCCATGCACTCAAAAGCTATGTCATTGCTGTGAAGTGTTCTTCAGATATTGACAGACAGAACAAGCCTGAAAATAACATCTCAGAAGCTTGGGGGCAAATACTTCCTGCTGCAAAAGAAACAAACAAAAATCATATTTTATGATTTTCTTTTTAAACAAGCAAAAAGGACGAGAGAAATTGGTGTTTCTTAATGTTTGCTCACCAAGTTCCTTGGATTGGAAAGAGATTGCCTTCTTTCATGCTGAGAGAAGCAGAAATGGAAATTATTCCTATCGTTGCTTAGCTCAGACACTTGGGAATTTATTGACAGTTCAGCAAAAGCAATTAAGTAAAGGAGAAAAGGCTAAGCAGCCTGTATTCAGGCAAGTCCTTCTTCTTAAGATACAAATATATGAGGCCAGGTGCCCTTTAAGGTTATTAAAGGAACTCATAGAAAAAGATGAAGCTATTCAGATTAACCCCTCAAAATATTTGGGCAATAGCTTGTTTTCCTTTGGGCCCTCCTGCTTCAGTTTGCACTCCTCTCCTCCTCCTCACTCAGATGACCCATCAAGCTTGGCTTCCTAGACCAGTCTTTCTGGACTATGGATCATCTCCATCCCTCTACCGCTCCCAATCATACAAAGCAAATATACCTGTCCCATGTCCTATTCTCTAAGGGCCTAGGTGTTGGGCACATGTGCAGTGGAAAGAACCCCTGACTCTTCTTCAAGTGCTTTGGCTTTCAGAGATTCTTTATAAGATGTCATGAGAATTAAATGGCATAAAATAAGCATAAGAGCTTTGTGGCCTATCAAATATTATGCAGATATAAATTTGTTATATCATGTTCTGCCCCTATTACTCAAAGCTCTATAAACTTATGCAGATCACTTTACCTCCCTGGGCTTTTGTTTCCTTGGCTATAGGTAAGGATGAAGAGACTGGAGTCCTCTCCAGCAGTAAGGTCCTATGTTAGCAACTAAAATGGCTAAATGCCATTTTAAACAAAGGTTTTTATAAACCACCTCTTTAGCTCAAGAAAGTGATTAATAACCCCATGAAGATAACAGCAGAACTATTTTTGGGCAAAAGAGAATGGGAAGAGCTTTCGGTTGTTCTCAAATCTTGGTGCTTTTGCTGAATGGAGCTGGGAATGGCATGTCCAGCATTACGGAAGGAACATTATGGCACAGAATCAATCCTGTGTGCATATCCTTAGGCTAGCAACCCATTATGTGAATTTTTTTAAATAATGTTTTAAAATGTTTTATTTATTTTTGAGAGAGAGATAGAATGGGAGTGGGAGAGGGGCAGAGAGAGAGGGAAACACAGAATCTGAAGCAGGCTCCCGGCTCTGAGCTGGCAGCACAGAGCATGACGTGGGGCCCAAACTCATGAACTGTGAGATCACGACACTTAACTCACTGAGCCACCCAGGAGCCCCTGTGAAGTGAAGTTTTAATGGAAGTTTTCTTTTGTTAATGAACAAACAAAATCACCATTTTTTTTTAAAAGAAAATAATCCCTTTTCTCATATGAACCAGCTACTTAAAAAAATTATAGTGTTGAGAGTTTCTAAAATACTGAGAGTTTTTCCAATTTTCCAATAGGAACTACTATTAATATAAATTAGGCATGTAAATTACTGGCTGAGTAAACCAAGATGATTGTTATTGGTCCAATGGTTTAAGAAGAGCAGGGCTTACTATCCAGACACAGCTAGTACTCAGTAACTGATTTATCAGCTGCTTTTAACATCCAGGGTTCTTGTGTTTTTCAAAGAAGTACTTGTGAGGGTTCCAATCATCTGATGTACATAGCACATTTATACCTTTTCCCTGGCTTAAAGAATTATCTGTAGTAGGGATTAGGTTGAGGCCATAGTTAAAAGAGATTTTAATAGGCCCGGCACCGTAGATGTTAATAGGCCATTTATATTATCTGTACTTGTGGATATGTCATCTCATCTATCTTCCCACGATCTTGGTAAAGAGTCAGAGTGGCTGATTAAAAAAGGCCACACTGTTTTTTAAAACAGTCCTCCTATGGAGATGTAGGGTGTGTGTCCCCTGTTCTTGGATCTGGGTTGGCTCTGTGACTGTTGTAACCAATAGAATATGAAGGAGTAGCAGTGTGTCTGTTTCCAGGCCCAGGCCTAAAAGATGCTCTGTGTCTACTTTTTGTCTTAGAACAATTTCTCTAAGAGTCCTGAGCTGCCATGTTAGAAGTCACCTACTTTGAAACTGTCATGCTGGAGATACCACATGTGGGTCCCTTGAGCTACAGTCCAAGAAGTGCTTGGCCTTCCACATAATCCTACTAAGTCACAGATGGATGAATGAAGGCATTTTGAATCTTCAAAAGAGCATATATCCAAGCTGACTGAGTGATCTCAGTCAATGCTGCATTGAGCGCATAGATTATCCAGCTACGGTCTACAAAATCTCCTGATCCAGGGATCATGAGTTATAACAAAATGGTTGTTGAAGTCACTAAGTTATAGGGTAATTTGTTACACAGCCATAGCTAGATAACTGGAATAAGATAATCCCATTTCATAGATAAACTTTGAACTGAGGTTCAAAGAGCTGTTGTGACTTGCTTAAAGACTTGAATCCAAACACTCTTACTAGAAATATAGTCTAATATACTACACTTCTTCTTTATGATAATAATGTTTTTTTTCATTTTAAGAAATGGCCTTTTTAATCGTAAGACATACATAATTTATCATGAATTGTTTGCACTGTTTCAGAAAGCTTAGGGAACAATTTAAAGTTCAATTTTATTAATTACAGATTTTACTCATTCCTAGTTTTCTATTTCTAATTTATTAACATATCTTGTGCTTTTTGCAGTAAGCTGGTATGAATCTTTTTTTAGAGAAAAGTGGGACATTAATAAATTCAGTAAAACACTTATTACCAAACTCAATTGATGGCCCTATTTTAGAGTTGCCAGATAAAATATAGGTATAGGACATATTTATACTAAAATGTATTAATCTTTCATCTGAAATTCAAATGAATTGGGGAATCCTATATTTTTGTTTGCTAAATCTGGCAAACATCCTCTGTGCCAACTCCAAAAAATTGCTTCCTATCTACTAACTTTGGTATTCATCTGCTTCAGGGGGACCTCAACTGACATTTGTAGCTCAAACCTATCTTGGGTGGGAAATGGCAAATGGGTAACCAGAGTTCAAGAAGATTTATATGAAGCCTGAAGGAGTGTTGTCACCAAACATTAGCCCTAGGTAGAACTCCACCAAAAACAAAGTTGATTTATTTCCTGCTTCCTTTCTCCAGCATGCCTGCCCATCTCTTCCAGTTCTGGGATCCATTCTCACAAAGCCCTGCTCAAACTAGCTCTTATTGTCTAATTATTTGTGTATTAAATATATATTGAGCATCTACAATATGTCAGACACATTAATCAACAGCTGAAGATTGAATTCATAGAAGAAAGGTCTCAGGGCATAAGAGAAAGGAATTACCATATACTAAATACATATTTTGCATATATCAAAATTTTTTTTGCATTATATTTTCCCATTTTTAGCAAAGTCCTGTGGGGGAGGTCTAATAAAGAAGGTCCTGTCTGAACTGAGAGTTGATAGGTAAGTAGGAGTTATTCCATACTCTGGTCCAGTCTTAAGAATTTTCTGAATGCTACTTTATAAAAAGCATTTTTCTGAAAATAAATTCTAAACAGAGTTGTTTTATTAGCCCTAAACTAGGTTTAGACAGTCAAAGTAAAATGGAGATCTGGAATAAATACCTAGGTAATTTGAACAAACTTCCTGCTGCTGAGGGAAAAGGAGCAGGGAACCAGATATAAACAGATTGGAATCAGAAGACCTAGATTCATATTTTGACTGCCTTTATTAATCACGTGATGATGGCCAGCACTCTTAGACTCTATATCCTCAGTGTCTTCATCTATAAAATGACAGACAGGATCTACCAGCCTGCCTAACAGACTTATGGAGATTAATTCAGATAATGATTATATAATACAAAACCATTAATATTAACATGTTGTAATATTAAAATAATAATAGTGACCATTTGCCGTGGAAAAACATGTTCATTAATCAGTGTGATAGAGGAGTATACAAGTAATAGACTACCATTTTTGGATGGATATTTACAAGTTAAGCCTAACCTCTAGTTAATAGCAGTATTCTTATTAAAATTTTTTTCTTAGAATCTTTTATGTCTATTCTAATGGGGCATTTTATGATCCATACTAAATTTCTCTACTTCACAATGATTAGAAGTGGAATTAATTCTCATGGCATTTGTACGTAGTCTAGAATTTTGAACATTCCAACTACAGAACATCGCAAAATAGCCTTAACTTGTGGACTGGCCACCTCTATTTTCCACTTGGAGCAAACATTTTTTGAGAGGCTCGTATTTACAAGATGCTGTGGTAAAATTATAATAATAGTTTCTAATTTACCACAATTCCTTGCCTTACATAGTACAAACTGTTCTCAGATTCAAATGATCCTCATTGATATGCACATACCCTCCCAACATAGTTAGGGAATGTGCCATCATCCTGATTTGACTTGACCACTATGGGTCCTAGGTCCATTCCACTGCTTTTCATCATGTGATAAAAAAAATCATAGTTTAATCAACTTCATGTCCATGACTTAGACAAGACAAAAAGAGAAAACTAGAAACTAATTTAGTGAAGTCAGTTGTTCAAACTTCAGTTATTGTTTTCTCAGATATTTGTTTTCCCTATTTTTGTCCAGATATTAGAGTATCATTTAATTTTTTTTAACTGAAGTATACCTGACATACAATATCCTATTAGTTTCAGGTGTATGTCATAGTGATTAGACATTTTTTATTTGATTCACATGATAAGTCTAATTACCATATGTCACTATACAAAGTTATTACAATATTATTATCTTCTCTATGCTGTATATTATATGCCCATGACTTATTTTATAACTGTATGTTTGTACCTCTTAATCCCTATAACCTATTTTCCTGCCCCCCAAACCTTCTCCCATCTGGTAACCAACAGTTAGTTTCCTATATCTATGAGTCTATTTCTATTTTGTTTTGTTTGCTTATTTTTCAGATTCCACATATAAGTGAAATTATATAGGATGTGGACAAAGTGGAACCCTCATCCACTCTTGGTAGGAATGTAAATTGGTACAGCCACTATAGAAAAAAATATGGAAGTTCTTCAAAAAATTAAAAATAGAACAACCATATGATCCAGAAATTTCACTCTGGGTATTTATCTGAAGAAAATGAAAACACTAATTTGAAGAGATATATGCAGCATTATTTATAGCCAAAATATGGAAGCAAACTGTGTCCATCAGATTAAGGATAAAGAAGATGTGGTATATGTAAAATAGAAAATTATTCAGTCATAAAAAAAGAATAAAATTTGCAATAACATGGATGGACCTAGAGGGTATTATGATAAGTGAAATAAGGCAGACAGAAAAATAAGTGTCATTTAATTATTTCTAGTGAGATGGGTCAGAACAATATTCTAAAACTAACATTTCTGAAGAATACTTATGAACATGGAGAATTCTCATGATGTAATTTTAGATGTTCATATAGTTGAATATGCAACATAATCTTTATTTTAAAATATCATGCATGCATATACAGACACACAGAAAAAAAGACAAAAAAATTTATCAAAATGTCAATGATAGCTACAAGCTCAACTTCATTAGTCATAAGTAAAATATAAATGAAAACCACAATATGACAATTTTTTATCAACCAAAATGGCTGAAATGAAAATGAAAGAAAATACCAAGTTTTGGTGAAGATGTGGAGCAACTAAAAGTCTCATACTCTGCTAGTAGGAATATAAATTGGTACAACTACTATGAAAAACTAATTGGTAGTGTCTAGCAAACTAAACATATGCATATTCTATACACATCTTATCACCCAGCAATTCCACTCCTAAGTAAATATCTAACATCAATGTACATATACATGCACAAAACATGCACAAAAATGTTAACTGGGGAACTATTTGTAATTGCCCCAAACTGGTTCTATATTCACAGCTATGAAAACAAATGAACTGCAACAGAACAATATGAACAAATTTCAAAAATGTCTAGATGAGTGAGAGAAGATGTTATATATATAAGTCAGAAGCAGATAAAACTTGTTTAGAGCATTAGAAGTCAGTGTAAGGGTATTTATCTTTGTGGAGGTTGTGTTAAAGGGGACAAAGGGAGGATTCTGTGTTGCTGGTAATACACTATTTCTTGATCTGGGAGATGGAAGCTGGTTACACAGGTATAGTTTGTGAAAATTTACTTATATAAATATATATAATTATTGCAATATTCCTCGTTCTTAAATAAAACAATTAAAATGCTCCAAAAAGGGAAGAAAAGTTAATGGCTGTTATCTCCCCATAGTGGGATATGGTCAAATTTTAGATTCTTATTTGTACCTTCCATTATTTTCCAAATTTCTATATAATGAACATATAATATTTTTATAATTAGAAAAAATGTTTTTAAAAGAATCTTTTTCTGGGGCACCTGCGTGGCTCAGTTGGTCAAGCTTCCGACTCTTGGTTTTGGCTCAGGTCATTATCTCACGGTTTGTGGGTTCAAACCCTGTGCTGTCAGCACAAAGCCTGCTTGGGATTTTCTGTCCCCCTGTATCTCTGCCCCTCCCCTGCTCGAGCTCTCTCTCCCAAAATAAATAAATAAATATTAAAAAAATAAAAAAGAATCCTTTCCTATATTGTTTCTTTTTTAAAAAAATTTCTTAAATGCTTTATTTTTGAGAGACAGAGCATGAGCAGGGGAGGGGCAGAGAAAGAGGGAGACACAAAATCTGAAGCAGGCTCTAGGCTCTGAGCTATAACTATAGAGCCCAACACGGGGCTTGAACTCATGAACCACGAGATCATGACCTGAGCAAAAGTTGACACTTAACTGACTGAACCACCCAGGCGCCCCCCTATATTGTTTCCTGAGAGGTGTTAATTATTAAGTTTTTTATGTTTGTTTGTTTATTTATTTTTACATTTTTATTTACTTTTGAGAGACAGAGAACAAGTGGGGGAGGGGCAGAGAGAGAATGAGACACAGAATCTGAAGCAGGCTCCAGGCTCTAAACTGTCAGCACAAAGCCCCAGGCAGGGCTCGAACTCATGAACTGTGAGATCATGACCTGAGCTGAGGTCGGATGCCTAACGACTGAGCCACCCAGGTGCTCCTGTTTATTTTAAGAGACAGAGAGAGAGAGTGCCAGCGCAGGAGCACACACAAGTGGGGGGAAGGGCAGACAGAATGGAAGACGGAATCCCAAGCAGGCTCTGCACCATCAGCACAGAGCCCAATGTGGGGCTTGAACTCAGAAACCGTGAGATCATGATGAAGGAAGATCAAGAGTCGATTGCTTAACTGACTGTGCCACCCAGGTGTTAATTATTATAATAATACTTTAGGTTCCATGAAAAATATTTCAAAATAAAGAGAAATATTTCACATCTGCTACCCCATAGTCCAATGAAGTTGTCACAGCAGCCATCATTTCCTATTTAATTAGAATCTCTTTAAGTCAGATTCATGAACTGAATATTTTTCAACAGTCCTAGATTATTCTTATTCACAATGATTTTGAGAACTAGGCAGTGCACACTGTTGGAAAGAGTAATGTCTTAGAAAAGTAGAGCAAAATGAGAAGTTTGTTCTCTTTGCTATTCAAAGTCATTTGCCTGGCCAATGGCATCATTATCTAAAAGCTTGAAAATATTTTCATTTCTGCATTGCATAAATGAATTATGAGATGTCTGAAAAGATTACACTCTACCAAAGGTCTGCTCTATTCTTATCTAAGGAGACTTCATAATATAAAATGATAAGTGAAAATGGTAGGTGGTAATGTGAACCAATTGCCCAAACTTATCCAGTTTGTGATTTATGTGAAGTTATGTCAGGATGATCCTAGTTACTGCATTGTGCTTAGAAAAGATTATTAACAGTAAAACATTCATTTTAATCTGGATTCTCATTAAAGACATTATTTATCAATATTTATTGAGCATTCATTATACACTGGGTATTGAAAAATAGAGCAAAATGTCAAATAACATGGCTATTTCCTTTTTTTAAAATCCACTTCTTGGAAGACAGTATATAGCAATGACAGGTGATGGCAGAGAAATTCAGATATAAGAATATCTAACCATGGGATCCTGTGTATAGAATAACGTAATTAGGCTGATAATTTTTTACCTTAAATAGTTCATAATTAGAAAGCTCAGCTAAATTTGCATTTCTTTCATATAGTAGTTTCCAGACTAAATTAATCCATAGTACATAATTGTGAAATTACTTCCAAATGAGAATTTTTACTGTTTTCTTTTAATCAGTGCCACCTGCCTTCCTATTAATAACCATGGCTGTATATATTTTAATTTTTTCCACCTTGTGCTTATGTAAAATGTCCTTCACTTCAGAGGTAGGTGAAAGCAATTTGGAAAGGGTCGTTAAGATTCTTCAGAAGTCACTTTCTGAATGTAAACTATGTTATAATAAATTATTCCCAAAACAATATTAATCATGACTATCTTGACTCTATTTTTAAAATAAAATATAATTTTGCTTCAAAATCCATTCAAACAGAAATTTATAAAAAGATAAACATTTCATGTAGGTGTAATTTTGAAATCTTTTCTTCTGGGTTATGCTTGAAGAGTTTTGAATATGTTCAATTAAGGTTTACCAATTATTTTTTTGTGATTGTTGAGTGTGATATTATGGATACAAAAACTCTGAAGAAAATGGCTAGGCAGAGATCAAACACATTTCCTGTAGGCAGGCAACTTCACCTACAGAGAAGTCATCTTTCTACCATTTGTGCCTAAATAAATGCAGCATGGAATAACCCTATAGAGTAAAATTTCATTCTCTAATTTGAACTGCAATAAAGAAACCCCAGAGATGGTAGGGGCCATATCCAACACACACAGCTAGTTGTTTCTAGTTAAAAAAAAAAAAAGAAGAAAGAAAGAGAAAAAACCAATATCCTATGAATTCTACTCCTTTGTTCTTTTTTATTCCACAAAATAGGTCTTACTTTGTCAAATGCATTGTCCTATGATAATATAAGGAACAATAAAATTTATTATAGTATTATTATTTCTAATTTTTATCTGACACTTTCTGATAAGAACCTAAGAAGTAAATATGGCTCCCTTAGATATAATCTATGTTTTAGCCAAACCAAACTCCTAGCAGCCTTTCTCAGTGACTACTGAGACTACTTTGGACTACTTTGGACTACTTTTTATACTTTTTTCTGTTCTTCAGTTGATTACTTACTAGTTCTCACTTTTTGTTATAAATTGCTAATTTAAAGCCAAATGTATTGATAAATTTCGGGGAAAGAGTGCAAAGTCAGGACATGTTTGCATGATTTATACTTTACCTACAGTTTACAGAAACGAATGCAAAATAGAGATAAAAATTTATCTTTAGGAATACTAGAGGTATGACCACAAAGTCATATTACAAGCTTACCAGATTTGATGAGCTTGTCATACATTTGGATAAAGACAAACAAGGACGCTGAGGTTTGGATCAGTGAGTGAAGAAGTTCAAGTGATAAAAGAGAGCCATGGGAGAAAAAAAATGGAAGTTGTCCATTTGAAACTTATCCTTCCTCCACAGAATAGGACAGGAGTAAGTCTAATGGAAAAATCACATTATGCTACCATTTTAACTTCCAGTTGGGTTTTAAACAGGAATCTGGTGCATGACCGGAGGCAAGATTAAGCCTAAAAAAAGACTGTAAATAATACTTGGTGGTGGTCATAGTGATAGTGGTGGGGGATTTGTGCTACTTACTGAAATATACAAAAGACTGATGAGGGACACCAAAGCTAGGGAACAGGTAAATAGTAGGTACTCTTTCCTTAAAGACCATGGAAAACTTCAAGAGTATGGTACTCAAATTTTCAGAGAAGTAGGCAGATACAATCCACCTGAATTTTGGCTATCAGTTTCTCTAGCTTACTCTTCACACAGCCCCTAGTAACTGAATGACTACTTAAGAACTATGGGCTCATACACTAGGTTTTCAGCTCAAAGTCTAAAGGAATATATAAACCATACCCAGGTAAATTAGGAACAGAATCTTAGTGTAGTTCGATGACAAATAAAGAGTCCTTCAGCTAGACTGACAAAAATAGGACATTCACTAAGAGGGAAAACAATCTCAGACTTACTGACTTCATTAAAGGTAGAAGATATGGAACAACAATAAAAGGTTTTGAGGAAAATTAATATTGCTAGTTTTCAAGGAAGGAGTTCAAGGCTCCTCATCATTTTTTCTACTCCAGGAAAGAGGAGAATTGCTCTTAGTTAGATCCTACAACAACATGTTCCCTAGGCTTGGTAGTGGGGTGAGTTCTTATGTAATGAAAGTTAAAAAATCATTGCAAGTGGATATGTCTCTTTTTTTTGGATTTCTTTTCCATATGCTGAAGTGGTAAGGTCCAATAACCTTGACTCAGCATCATGGAAGGAAAATAATCCCAGTTCAGCATTCAGGATTAAGGAAAAATCATTACTTATCTCTCTTTGTTCACATTGCATCTGGTACTGGTATATGTGTATTTTATCAACCTAGAAAAAAAAATAGGGCCTATCTTAGCCTGATTTTGTCAAAAGTTATTTAAGCCTAATTTATTTACAGCCTAGGAATAGTTCAAGGCCAACGGAGTTCCAGGCCAAAAGAGTTTTCCACATTTAACTATGGAAACAGGTTAGCAGGAGTTAACTAGGAATGACTCACAAAGGTTTAATTAAAGTTAGAAAGGAATCAGGGTTTCTCTTCAAGATAAATTTGTGATTTCATGTTTGAGTCCTCACATGCCATCCTAAATATATAACAATGATAAACTCTAAAGTGAAAAATTAAAAAGACATGGATGAACTAAAAATTTACCTATGCCTACGAAAACACAAGAGAAAACCAAAAATATAATATAATAAGTATACTCCATATTCCCTACTGAAATTTGGAGCAGAATTAAGCAAAGCTAAGACAGAGTAACAGAGATTAAATGTGGCCCATGTAAAATAGTAGGCTAGGGTCAGGCTTCCTGCTTTTGAAACCAGCTGTGTTAGAGCTCCATTACCTGTTAAAGGAAGGTGTAAAAAGCTGTGACCAACAATTTTCTGGATTACATATTGTGCATACTGAGAGACAGGAGTAAGCGGACACAGATTGAAAGCAAGACTTGAGCCAATTCCCTGCTGGCTCAGTGACTATATATCATCAAGTACTTGAAGGGGACACTGGGATAAAGCGGAGTTTAAGATAACTGTAAAACAGTTAGACAAGGGGGAATGGGCATAGAGGTAAAAAACAAATTTCCACAGAAGGTCAAAGTTCAAAATAAAAATTCAAACACATTAAGTAAAGTAATACTAACAAAACCAATAAAATGAAAAACAAGACATTGAATTAACTTCAGGTTAACTTTAGGTTATTTAACTTGCAGGTTAATTTTGAAAATGAAAAATGAAAATATTGGAATAAAAATAAGAAAATCAATATTTGGGTAAACTGTAAAATAGAAAAAATCAAAGATAGAATTAGCAAATTGGAATATGGCATAGGATGTCAACTAAAACTCAAAGAAAATTTAAAAAATATGGAGGATCAATTGAGATATTCCATTATAAATTTAATAAAAATCTAGAAATGAGTATAGAAAGAATAGAAAAGAAATATCCGAAGATATAATGTTTAAGAATATTCTTTAAAAAATTTTTTTTTCAATGTTTATTTATTTTTGGGACAGAGACAGAGCATGAACGGGGGAGGGGCAGAGAGAGAGGGAGTCACAGAATAGGAAACAGGCTCCAGGCTCTGAGCCATCAGCCCAGAGCCTGACGCGGGGCTCGAACTCACGGACCGCGAGATCGTGACCTGGCTGAAGTCGGACGCTTAACCGACTGCGCCACCCAGGCGCCCCAAGAATATTCTTAAATTAAAGAAACACACAAGCCTCATTTGAAAATGCTCACTGTTTTGATTTCCTAGGGCTACTGTAACAAAGTACCACAGACTGGTGGCTTAAAATAATACAAATTTATTGTTTCACAGTTTTGGAGGCTAGAAGTCCAAAATTGAGGTGGTAGTAGTATGGTTCCTTCAGAAAGCTGTGAGGAAGAATTTGTTCCCTCTGTCTCTTACCTTCTGGTGGTTTGCTGGCAATTTTGGTGTTCCTTTGTTCATAGGTCTATCACCCCAATCTCAGCCTTGCTTTTCACATGGCATTCTCTTTGTGCCTCTGTCTCTTCTATGTATGTTTGTCTCTATGTCCAAAATTTCCCCTATTTATAAGGGTAATAGTTATATTTATTTAAAGTCTACCCCAATGACCTCATTTTAACTTGATTACCCATGTAAGGACCCTGTTTCCAAATGAGTCACATTCTGAGATACTGGGGTTAGGACTTCAGCATATCTTTCTTAGGGGACACAACTCAACCCTTAACACTCTTCATACACTTAACAGGAAAATTAAAGTAAAACTTCAGAACATCAAACAGCAAGATAACCAGAAAGATAGGCAGATTGGCAATAAAACTGTCATTAGAAACAACAGTTGGCAGAAGACAAAGGAAGAATATCTTCAAAGAGCTAGGAAAATAACTGTTAAGCCAGAATTCTATACCTAACTAAAATATCCTTCCAGAGTAAGGGTGAAATAAATCATTGTTTCCAAGCACAGGAAGTTGTTCTAGAAAGTTTACCACTCATAGATTCTTACATAAAAACCTACTGAAATTAAACCTAAAGACAAGGACTGATAGTGAGGTCAGAAATTGGCAACATATCCTGGAACAACAATTAACTACTAAATGTAAGAAATATATGCTATGTGGGTACTTTTAAAATGGCACAAAAGAATCTAGTTAACAAAATTAAGAACACTAGGATAATGAGGGAAAAATGTACTCAGGACTTATTTGAGAGGAAAGAAAATCTGAATAACTTTAGAGTTTAGATAAATATATATATATGTCAGAAGTATAAAGTTTAGAAAAGTATAGAGTTTAGATAAATATATATGTCAAAAAATAGGAGGCAATGATATTAATATGAGACAAATATTAATGTTACAAAACATTATAAATTTATAAATCAGGAGAAAAAATGAGATCCACAATGAGAGAAGAAAAATCAATAGCATAGTAATAAAATAGACAATAGTCATATAAAGGTAATTAATAGAATAAAAATGGCCAGGAAACATGAAAATATATCTAAATGCATTAATAATCAGATAATTGAAAATAATAAATGATGAAATATATTTTGGATTTTGGATTAGTAAAGATTAAAAATATAGATACAATCTATTATTAATGAAGGTGTTAAGGAAAGACTCACTCTCATTTTACTGATAGGAGCTAAATGGGTAGTTCTTTCTGTAAGTAATTTTGTGAATATACTAAATTGTAAATTGAAAAAAAATTGACTCATGATATAATTCCACTTTTAGAAATCTAATCTAAGGAGATAATTACAAAGGTGTTCTTCACATTATTTATAATACAACCTTGAGAATTCAATAGATAAAGTAATCATTTTAAAGAGGACAAGGCAGAGCAGCATAAAACAGGAATGCCCTTGGGCATCCTTCATTGGATGACTTTTATCTAAATGACTTTAAACCATGTTTGCCACTCCACTATAGAATACAAAAACATAAGATTTCCCTTTTAAATTGGGAGCATGATTTTATTGCCATAAATTAGGATTGGCCTCAATAAACAATAGGCAAGCAGACATATTACCTAATTATCATCAGAAGGATGGACGAAGATCAGTTGCTTCCAAGCCAAAGCCATCCTTCTTGGCAGACATCCTCCATTACATCAACTCATTAAGATACCTGCAGTTAATCTATTTTGAAGGATTGCATTATATAGTTCAATTTTATGGCTATGGTTTTAACACCTTCCCTGAAAAACACCCAGGCTGAAGTCATTGAGCCCTTCTGTGGTGGAGTTACAAACACAGATGCACAGGTGCTTAAAGAGGTAAAGTACTTGAGTAGAGTGGGTAAGAAATCTATTCAGCTGGGAAGCATAGGATATTTAGGGATAATCCTAGTTTATATCAGGCAATTTGGTGGACAGATTTTCCAATTGTTTCACTCAGTGAATGGGACCAGTCTTGGGAGGAATTCTACGGCAGTGAAAGCGAATGGATTGGGACATTCGGTTTACTCTTTTATATCACCTGGTCTCTTATTCATGTTGAAGGAAGCAGCCACTTTTTTTTCAGAAATTCTGTATCAGCTGAGATTGGTTTGCAATCTTTCAGGGCCTCTTGCTCAGTTACTTCACATAGAACTGGTATTGTAGTGTATGTGTCCAGGCTACCATATAAGATTGTATAATTTTACTGACTAGCTCAGAATAGTACTTTCCCCCACAGGTTCTGGTCCAGCCATGAGATATGTTCTACCATCACCTTCTTCAAGAATCAATACTGTTTGGGATTAATAATCTCCATTTTTTATCACCTTTAGAGTAATCTACTGAATTGATAGAGTAAGATAAAACTGCACCTACTCTGTTTCACAGGTACTAATTTGTGGTACAGATTAGTACTACATCAGAATTTAAATAGTCATATAATATATTCTAAACAACAACAACACTGTCTCTGTGGCTTGACTAACATGTACTAATTTGTGGTACAGATTAGTACTACATCAGAATTTAAATAGTCATATAATATATTCTAAACAACAACAACACTGTCTCTGTGGCTTGACTAACATGAAATTAATCAGTTTTTCTGACCCCAAAGCTGCTTCTCCTTACATCTTCCCTATCCCAATGAATAAAACTACCATTCATCTAATTTTTCAGGCCCAAAAACACAAGCATGTCTTTGATTCCTATTCCTTCCCAACTACCTCTCTTCTAATAATTTACCAGGTACTGTTAATTTTATCTCAATTGACTCCAATTCATCCAGAGCCTTTGGATACCACCATTTTTTTTTAATTTTTTTCAACGTTTATTTATTTTTCAGACAGAGAGAGACAGAGCATGAACGGGGGAGGGGCAGAGAGAGAGGGAGACACAGAATCGGAAACAGGCTACAGGCTCTGAGCCATCAGCCCAGAGCCCGATGCGGGGCTCGAACTCACGGACCGCGAGATCGTGACCTGGCTGAAGTCGGACGCTTAACCGACTGCGCCATCCAGGCGCCCCATGGATACCACCATTTTAAGAAGGCCCCCAATTGTTCTCTTCCAGTCCATCCTTACTTGTTGTAGTTTGCTTCCTACACTGCAGCCAAAGTGACCTTTTCAAGATGTAAATCTAATCGTCTATTTCACTATTTAAACCTATTTGGCTGCCTTCAGGTAAAGACTCTATGGCTTAACATGGAGCTTATAAGGCTTATATGGTCCTTTGGGATGATACCTGCCTACCTCCCAATCTCATTTCTTACCAACTTTTGGGGGGGCCATTCTGAACTATATTCAGATTTTAGAATAATGTCATTCTCTTTCCCTAATCTTTGGCTCTTTGAAAAAATTCTTCCCTCTGGAATTTTCTTCCATCTGTTTTCCACCTGGCTAATTTATGAGAACATTCCAAGTCTTACTGGGATATTACTTTGTGTAGGATGACTTCTCTGATCCCTAATCTTGGTTTAGAAGCCCCCTTTGGAGTAGTACTAACCCTACCAATTATTAGTACTTATTATATCAAATTGTAATTGTCTACTTTTACTTACCTATATTGCAAACTGCAGTGCATTAGACAATACATTCTTCAGGCTGGAATTATCTTTGTTTTTATCTTGTACTTAGCACAATGGCAGGCAAATAATATGCCTAAATATTCACTAAATGCTAAGCTTTCACTGACTGACTAAATGAATGAATAAACTGGAATAGATCTTGGCTAGGTATATTTACAGAGAGTGCAGTCTATCTAGAACCACACTATGCCAAACTGGGGCTATCATAGGCTAATATTAATATAAATAATCTTTTATATATACTAAGAAGATTGGAATATTTTCAACAGTTAAAATTGCTAAATACATATTTGAACTAATAGAAAAGAAATATTAGTGGCAAAATTCCTTTTACTAAACAGATGCCATTCATATTGCTATGAGCAGTTACTGAGTGTTAGCAATGTGTGAACCTCTAGGCAGAATGTTGTGTTAGACGAGGTTTCTACTTGGGTACTAAATTTGACAGACAGACAGCATGCAAACACAGTACAAGCCTGGATTGTGCTCAGTAGAAGGAGGAGTCACACGACTCCAGTTTGCATGTAAGCTTCTCCCCAACTGGATATTAAATTTAATATTTTGATTTTTTTTCAACGTTTATTTATTTTTTTTGGGACAGAGAGAGACAGAGCATGAACGGGGGAGGGGCAGAGAGAGGGAGACACAGAATTGGAAACAGGCTCCAGGCTCTGAGCCATCAGCCCAGAGCCTGACGCGGGGCTCGAACTCCCGGACCGCGAGATCGTGACCTGGCTGAAGTCGGACGCTTAACCGACTGTGCCACCCAGGCGCCCCAAAATTTAATATTTTAAAGAAAAAAATGGGGATATGTTTTGCTTGAAATTGTGGGGGTTACCAGCCTGGGCCCAGGAGTCAGACAGATTTAAGTCCAATTCTGGCTCTTTTATTTACTACTTAGAAGAGGTCTTTAATGATGCTTAACCTCAAGTTTTCAAGGATGTAATGGGATAATAATAATAATATCTGCCTACGTGATAGTTAACTTTCTGTGTGACTTGAGTAGACTAAGGGATGCACAGATAGCTGGTGATAATTTAAGAAGTAGATCTGTGAGGGTATGTCCAAGATGAGATTAGCATTTGAAACAGTAGACTGAGTAAAGCAGATTGTTCTCTCCAATGCAGGTGCGAGTTATCCAATCCACTGGAGGCCTAAATAGAACAAAAAGGAGTAAGAAGGGCTAATTCACTCTGTCTTTTATTGATTTGGGATGTCCATATTCTTCTGCCCTCCAACAGTGGAACTCCTGGTTCTTGGGCCTGTGGACTCTGGGACTTATACTAGCAGCCATGTCTCCTCCTGATTCTCAGGACTCTTGCATTGTACTGAATTACACCATCAGCTTTCCTAGTTTTCCAGCTTGCAGACAGTTTATCATGGGACTTATTGGCCTCCATAACCACAAGAGCAAATTCTCATACTAAATCTCCTCTTGTATATCTAAATATGTCCCATTGGTTCTTTTTCTCTGGAGAACATTGAAAAATAGTCTCATAGACATATTACTGTGAAGATTAAATAACATTAAATACATAAAATTCCTGGCATAAAAACACGCACATAGAAAGTGCTTAGTAATTATTACATACTAAAATTCTTTAGTCTAACCTCATCATTTTACAGATTGTGAAACCAAGGCACCAAAGATATTAAATGAAATTACCAGTGGTCTTACAGCTTGTTAGTAAAAGGTAGAGAACTACAAGCAAGATCTTCTGATTCCTCAATCTCTCTCCTGATGTTTGAATATAGTACATGGATGCAAACTGAGGAGGCATCATAACATATGGTATCCATGGTGACAATTTTCTTATGAAATATAAACATTGTTCAATTTGTAGCCACTCTTGTCCATCCTCTCTGTTGGTTATGAACAGTAATAAGGAGAAAAGAACATGGAGAATTATGCAAAAAAAGAAAATTCCATGATCTGAAGAAAAAAATGATGAGATTAGTAAGACTGTTAGCTGCATAGACTTGTTCTTTTGTGCTATAAGTGTAGTATCAAGGCAGTAAGTATGTATTTGATTAAATGTAGTGTCAAGGTGGTACATATATATTTAATATCAGTAATGAGCTTGCCATATGCAAAATTTATGGCAAAAATGAGAGGGGGCAATTTGAGGATCAAAAGGAACATTCTTTGTCCATTAATTTTTTATTAGCTAGTGGAGATGCATGAAATTTTAAATATTTTTTTTATTTTCTAACTTTTCTACTTTTTTCAATATCAAAAATGATATTTCACATTTATTTACCATGAAGAGACTTCCAGATATTAGTGTTATGTAATATATTTTAGCAGTACTATTTTTATAGAAACAGGAGGAGCATTTCTTTGAAAGAATTCAGGTTCTAAAGCAGATGACATGAACAAAGCAAAGATCATTAATTACTAATGGAAGAGCTCATCATTAGGCTAGATCAGGTAGATTTTTTTTCTTAGTCAATGTAGTTAAAGTTTGTCAATTTTGTTGATTATCATTTCAAAGAACCTACTTTGGCTTCATTGATTTTCTCTATTATTTTTGTATTCAGGCTTTACTTCAAAGGATGTTTTCAAAATGCAAATATACTAATATGTTAATAAGGATTTGATCTAAAGCATTTTTCTAGTAAAAGGGACACACGACAGGTGGATGAGTTTGTGTAAGAGGTTGCCCCGAGGATGGAGATGATTAGCAAAGCATACTTTTAAAAAAATTTCCTGATTTTGCCAAAATTCATTTATTTATTTATTTTTTCAAAGTTTGCTGAACTGATAAGAACAGATACTACACTTAGTTTTGGCCAAAAGGCCAAGATGCAATAGACTTTCACATCTAGCCATGACTAAGATATTGGTTTTGTACTTGCCCTGACATATATATACAACCATAAAACTGGACAAAATAAATGAGGTACTGTTTCCAGGAATAGATAAACAGGCAGTGCAAGACTATAATCCTTGAGAGAAGGGAAACACATGTGATGAGCTCTATGTTAACCCCAACTTTCTGCCCTGAGGCATTTTTCTGAATGAACCCAGACAGAAACTAGACATCTGCCTCTTATGAGACAGTGATCATAGTTTACGGTTGCAGAAATGGTTGGAATTTGTGTAGCAGAGACTGGAAACAGAAAGCTGGGTTTGGGTGTACATGTGGGTTTTCCTCATGTTTTTAAATAAGGTCTGGTCTTGACTCCTCAAGGTAAGACAAAAGGGTGCAACACATCACAACTTATGCAAGGGGTTGAGAAGCAACTGATGCAAGAGAGGTCACAGAATACTAGGAGGTGGAGGTCACCCCATTTAAATTGGAGAGAACTTACTGCCTACCTCAAATATCCAGTGGAAATCCATTAGGGTGCACGTTAGAAGAAAAACACACTCTAGAGTAAGTAAGTGCCATGCAGTAGGACTAGGGGTTAAACCCAAATAAACTCATCCTAACAAAGCATAACATAAATAGAAATTATGCAAACCAAAGCAGATTAAGAAAAAAGATTATCAAAGATGTACAGAGACCTAGTAATTCATGGGACAATATCAAGTGATCTAACACATTGTAAAAGGAGCCTCAGTGGGAAAAGATATGGAGAATGGGCAAAAATATATTTTAAGAAAGAATGGCCCCACATTTTTTCCCCTACACATCAACCCAGGGATCCAGGAAATTCAGTGAATCCAAATAGGATAAAGACAAAGGAAGCCACACTAGGTACCTAATTGTTAAACTGCTGAAAATCAAAGATAAGGAAAAAAGTCCTGCAGCTAGAGGTAAAAGAACACACTCATGTATGGGAACCACGATGAGAATGATGGCTCATTTCTTACTAAAAACAATAGAAGCTAAAAACAAAAGCATTACATCTTCAAAGTAACTGAACAACAACAACAACAACAACAACAAAATGCCAGCCAGAAAACTATCTACAATAAAAAGTGAAAGAATATTTTGTTAGAAGTTTTGTGTTACAAAGAATGTTGAGTTTTTTTTTTCAGGTTGAAGAAAAACAAAACAATATCATATGAAAATTGGAATCTACAGAAAGGAATGGAATGCACTGGAAATAATTATTTAGGTGAATGTAAACTACCTTTTACATTTCTTAATTTCTTTAAAAGACAACTTGATTTCTTTACAAGTGAGAGCTTAAGATGAAAATATCACATGTCCTGTTTAGCTTATATATAGAAGGAAAATGTATGACAACAATAACACAAAGGATGGGAGAAGAATAAACAGAACTATAGGATATGTTCTTCCAAGTTTCTTACATTTCATCTGAAGTGCTAAATATTATTTTTAAGTAGGCAATAATAAGTAAAGGATAGATACTGTAATTACTAGGATGGTTACCAAAAATTTATAGTAAGAGATATATAATTAAAAAGTCAATAGGCAAAATTAGATGGAATACTAAAAATATTTAGCTAATCCTTCCAAATAAGGGAGACAGGAAGAAGAAAGGGACAAGAAGAAGAAAAAGGACAAAAATCAGAGTGAACAATTAGAAACCAAATAGACGTAGCGCCAACCATATCAATAATTATACTAAATGGATGGACATAAAAGGGTATTATGCCAAGTGAAATAAGTAAAACGTCATATGATCATTTTAAATAAATCAAATATATGATTTCATTTATATATGGACTTTAAAAAATGAATAAACAACAAAAAAGCAGAATCAGACCTACAAATGCAAAGAGAAGACTGATGGTTGCCAGAGTTGGGTGATAGGTAGGTGGGTAAAAGGGAGTAGGAGATATGGTCTTCTAGTTGTGGAATGACTAGGTCACAGGAATGGGGGCTGCGGCATGAGGAATATCGTCAATGGTATTGTGGTGGCATAGGGTGGTGACAGATCGTTACACTTATGATGAGCATGGCATAATGTGTGGACTTGAGTTACTTTGTTGTGTTCCTAAAACTAGTGTAGCATTGTGTGTCAACTGTGCTCAGATTAAAAAAAAAATAATTATACTACATGAAAATGGACTGAACACTTTATTTTACTTATTTTTTAGATGGTTTTTTTTAAAAATATAATTTATTGCCAATTTGTCTTACATACAACACCTGGTGCTCATCCCAACAATTGCCCTCCTCAGTGGCCATCACTTATTTTCCCCTCTCCCCCATCCCCCTCTTCACTCTAAGTTTGTTCTCTGTACTTATGAGTCTCTTGTGGTTTGCCTCCCTCCCTCCCTCTCTGTAACTATTTTTTCCCCTTCCCTTCCCCCATGGTCTTCCTTAAGTTTCTCAAGATCTACATATGAGTGAAAACATGTGATATCTGTCCTCTGATTGACTTATTTCACTCAGGATAATAGCTTCCAGTGCCATCCCTGTTGCTGTAAATGGCATGATTTCATTCTTTCTCATTCCAAGTAGTATATATAAACCACATCTTTATCCATCCATCAGTTGAAGGGCATTTAGATTCTTTCCATAATTTGGCTATTGTTGAAAGCACTGCTATAAACATTGGGGTACATGTAGTCCTGTAGCCCTTGGGTAAATTCCTAGCAGTGCTATTGCTGGGTCATAGGGTAGATCTATTTTTAATTTTTTGAGGAACCTCCACACTGTTTTCCAGAGTGGCTGCACCAGTTTGCATTCCCACCAACAGTGCAAGAGGATTCCCATTTCTCCACATCCTCGCCAGCATCTGTAGTTTCCTGATTTGTTCATTTTAGCCACTCTGACTGGTATGAGGTGGTACCTCAGTGTGACTTTGATTTGTATTTCCCTGATGATGAGTGACATTGGGCATCTCGTTGTGTGTCTGTTTGCAATCTGGATGTTTTCTTTGGAAAAGTATCTATTCATGTCTTCTGCCCATTTCTTCACTGGATTATTTGTTTTTCAGGTGTTGAGTTTGTAATTTCTTTATAGATTTTGGATACTAACCCTTTATCTGATGTGTCACTTGCAAATATCTTTTCCCAATCCATCGGTTGCCTTTTAGTTTTGTTGATTGTTTCCTTTGCAATGCAGAAGATTTTTATCTTGATGAGGTCCCGATACTTCATTTTTGCTTTTAATTCCCTTGCCTTTGGAGATGTGTCGAGCAAGAAATTGCTGTGGGTGAAGTCAGAGAGTTGTTGCCTGCTTTTTTCTCTAGGTTTTTGATGGTTTCCTCTCTCACATTTAGGTCTTTCATCCATTTAGAGTTTATTTTTGTGTATGGTATAAGATAGTGGTCTAGTTTCATTCTTCTGAATGTTGCTGTCCAGTTCTCCCAGAACCATTTGCTAAAGAGACTGTCTTTTCTCCATTGGATGCTCTTTCCTGCTTTGTCAAAGATTAGTTGGCCATTTATATGTGGGTCCAATTCTGGGTTCTCTATTCTATTCCATTGGTCTATGTGTCTGTTTTTGTGTCAATACCATATTGTCTTGGCTATTACAGCTTTTTGGTAGAAGTGAAAGTCTGGGATTGTGATGCCTCCTGCTTTGGTTTTCTTTTTCAATGTTACTTTGGATATTTGAGGTCTTTTGTGGTTCTATACAAATTTTAGGATTGTTTGTTCTATCTGTGAGAAGAATTCCAGTGCAATTTTGATTGGGATTGCATTGAATGTGTAGATTGCTTTGGGCAGTATTGATATTTTAACAATATTTATTCTTCCAATCCATGAGCATGGAATGTTTTTCCATTTCTTTGTGTCTTCTTCAATTTCCTTCAGAAGCTTTCTATAGTAAGCTTTCAGCATACAGAGCTTTTACATCTTTGGTTAGATTTATTCCTAGGTATGTTACGGTTCTTGGTGCAATTATAAATGGGATCAGTTTCTTGATTTCTCTTTCTGTTGCTTCATTATTGGTGTATAAAAATGCAACCAATTTCTGTACATTGATTTTGTACCCTGCAACTTTGTTGAATTCATGTATCAGTTCTAGCAGTCTTTTGGTGGAGTCCTTTGGGTTTTTCATGTAGAGTATCATGTTATCTTCAGAAAGTGAGTTTGACTTCTTCTTTGCAAATTTTGATGCCTTTGATTTCATTTTGTTGTCTTATTGCTGATGCTAGGACTTCCAACACTATGTTAAACAACAGTGGTGAGAGTGGATATCCCTGTCATGTTCCTGATCTCAGGGGAAAGCTCTCAGTTTTTCCTCATTGAGGATGATATTAGCTGTGGGCTTTTCATAAATGGATTTTATGATGTTTAAGTATGTTCCTTCTAGCCTGACTTTCTTAAGGGTTTTTATTAAGAAAGGATGCTGTATTTTGTCAAATGCTTTTTCTGAATCTATTTACAGGATCATATGACTCTTATCCTTTCTTTTATTAATGGGATGTATCACATTGATTGATTTGCGAATGTTGAACCAGTCCTGCATCCCAGGAATGGATCCCACTTGCTCATGGTGAATAATTCTTTTTATATGCTGTTGAATTCAATTTTCTAGTATCTTGTTGAGAAGTTTTGAATCCATGTTCATCAAGGATATTGGCTGTAATTCTCCTTTTTTTGTGGGGTCTCTGTCTGGTTTGGAAATCAAGGTAATGCTGGCTTCATAGAAAGAGTCCGTAAGTTTTCCTTCCATTTCTATTTTTTGGAACAGCTTGAGAAGGATAGGTATTAACTCTGCTTTAAATGTCTGGTAGAATTCCCCAGGGAAGCCATCTGGTCCTGGACTCTTATTTGTTGGGAGATTTTTGATAACTGACTCAATTTCTTCACTAGTTATGGGTTTATTCAGATTTTCTATTTCTTCCCATTTCAGTTTTGGTAGTGTGTGGGTGTCTAGGAATTTGTCCATTTCTTCCAGGTTGTCCAGTTTGTTGGCATATAATTTTTCATAGTATTCTCTAATAATTGCTTGTATTTCTGAGGCATTGGTTGTGATAAATCCATTTTCATTCATGATTTTATCTATTTGGGTCCTCTACCTTTCTTTTTAAGCAGTCTGGCTAGGGGTCTATCAATTTTGTTTATTTTTTCAAAAAACCAACTCTTAGTTTCATTGATCTGTTTTACTGGGTTTTTTTTTTTGATTCTATATTGTTTATTTCTGCTCCAATCTTTATTATTTCTCTTCTTCTGCTAGTTTTGGAGCTTCTTTGTTGTTCTGCTTCTAGTTCCTTGAGGTGTGCTGTTAGATTTTGTATTTGGGATTTTTCTTGTTTCTTGAGATAGGCCTGGATTGCAATGTATTTTCCTCTTAGGACTGACTTTGCTGCATCCCAAACGTGTTTGGACTGTCATTTTCATTTTCATTTGATTCTACATATTTTTTAATTTCTTCTTTAATTGCCTGGTTGACCCATTCATTATTTAGTAGGATGCTCTTTAACCTCCATGCATTTGGAAGTTTTCCAAACCTTTTCCTGTCGTTGATTTAAACTTTCATAGCATTGTGATCTGAAAGTGTGCATGGTATGATCTTAATTATTTTGTATTTATTGAGAGCTGTTTTTTGACTCAGTATGTGATCTACCTTGGAGAATGGTCCATGAGCACTCGAGAAGAATGTGTATTCCTTTGCTCTAGGATGAAAAGTTCTAAATATATCTGTCAAGTCCATCTGGTCCAGTGCATTATTCAGGGCCATTGTTTCTTTATCGATTTTCTGCCTAGATGATCTTTCCATTGTTGTAAGTGGAGTATTAAAGTTTCCTGCAATTACCACATTCTTACCAATAAGATTGCTTATGTTTGTGATTAATTGTTTTATATATTTGGGTGCTTTCAAATTCAGTGCATAAACATTTATAATTGTTAGCTCTTGATGGATAGACCCTGTAATTATGATATAATGTTCTTCTTCATCTCTTGTTACAGCCTTTAGTTTAAAATCTAGTTTGTCTGATATAAGTATGGCTACTCCAGCTCTCTTTTGACGTTCAGTAGCATGACAGATGGTTCTCCATCCCCTCACCTGCAATCTGAAAATGTCACCAGGTCTAAAATGGGTCTCTTGTAGACAGTAAATAGATGGGTCTTGTTTTTTATCCATTCTGATACCCTATGTCTTTTGATTGGAACATTTAGTCCATTTACATCCAGTGATGTTATTGAAATATATGGGTTTAGAGTCACTGTGTTATCTGTAGGTTTCATGCTTGTTGTGATGTCTCTAGTCCTTTGTGGTCTTTGCAACATTTCACTCACAGAGTCTCCCTTAGGATCTCTTGTAGGGCTGGTTTAGTGGTGATGAAGTCCTTCCGTTTGTTTGTTTGGGAAAACCTTTACCTCTCCTTCTATTCAGAATGACAGGCTTGCTGGATAAAGGATTCTTGGATGCATATTTTTCCCATTAAGCACATTGAAAATTTCCTGCCGGTCCTTTCTGGCCTGCCAAGTTTCAGTAGATAGGTCTGCTACTATCCTTATGTGTCTACCCTTGTAGGTTAAGGCCCTTTATCCCTAGCTGCTTTCAGAATTCTTTCTTTATCTTTGTATTTTGCCAGTTTCACTATGATGCATCATGCAGAAGACCAATTCAAGTTATGTCTGAAGGGAGTTCTCTGTGCTTCTTGGATTTCAGTGTCTGTTTCCTTCCCCAGATTGGAGAAGTTCTCAGCAATGATTTTTTCATTGCTTTGGCCCCTTTCTCTCTCCTCTTCTTCTTCTGGAACTCCCATGATACAGATATTGTTCTGTTTCATTTTCATTGAATCACTTAGTTCTCTAATTCTCTCCTCATGGTCCAGAATGTTTTTATCTCTATTTTTCTCAGCTTCATCTTTTTCCATAATTTTATCTTCTGTTTCACTTAATCTCCCCTCTGCCTCTTCATTCCTCACTGTCACTGCCTCTAGTTTATTTTGCACCTCATTCACAACATTTTTTAATTCATCATGACTATATTTCTTAGTTCCTTGATTTTTGCAGCAATAGATTCTCTGCTGTCTTCTATGCTTTTCTTCAAGCCCAGTGATTAATCTTATGACTATTATTTAAATTATTGTTCAGTTATATTGTTCATATCCGTTTTGAGCAATTCTTTAACTGTCATTTCTTCCTGGGATTTCTTTTGAGGAGAATCTTCCGTTTCATCATTTTGACTAGTTTTGTGTCCCTTAAGTGTTTTAAAAGCTTGTTATGTGCCCTGCACCTGCAAGTACTACTATATTAAAGAGGGGTCATACACTGTCCAGGGCCTGGCCCTTCAGGAGATGTTTTTTTGGAGAGTGTAACTTGCTCTCTGTTGTTGTGACTTTGGTTACTTTATCTCCCTACTCGTAGTGAGGTTTTGGACCCTCCCAGGTGTGCTTTGATTTGTTCCTTGAAGTAGCCTGAAGCTCCAAGTCCTGGGGAAGAGGGGAAACTGCACTGTAGGTCACTCCAGAACCTCTTCTTCACAAGGCATTATCCTCAAAACCAGAAGATGTAGCTGACTTTCCAATTTGTCATAGACTCTGGGTCTGGAGTTCTCTGTTGTCCAGCAAGAGAGCAGATATAGGATTGAAATGCAAGACAGGGAATGTCCAGGAGGAGACAAGAGCATGAACACTCCACTTTAAAGACAGGGATTGTCAGACTATATAAAAACATAAGACCCAACTATGTGCTATCTAAAAAAGATGTGTTCCAAAGATAGACTCAGAAATAAAAGGTGAAAAAGACAACCAGATGGCAAACAGACACATGAAAAGATGCTCAACATCACTCATCATCTGGGAAATACAAATCAAAACCATGATGAAATATCACCTCATATGTGTCAGAATGGCTAAAATTAACAACATAGGAAACTATAGATGTTGGTCAGGATGTGGAGAAAGGGGAATCCTCTTGCACTGTTGGTGGGAATGCAAACTGATGCAGCCATACTGGAAAACAGTATGGAGGTTCTTTAAAAAATTAAAAATATAACTACTGTACAATCCAGCAATTGATCTACTAGATTTTTACCCATAGAATACAAAAATACTGATTTGAAGGTCACCTGAACCCTGTTGTTTATAGCAGCATTATCAACAATAGCCAAACTATGGAGAAAGCCCAAGTGTCCATCGACTGATAGATGAATGAATAAAGAAGATGTGGTATATGGGTGTGGTATATGGGTGGCTCAGTTGGTTGAGCATCTGACTTCAGCTCAGGTCATGATCTCATGGTTCATGAGTTCAAGCCTCACCTTGGGCTCTGTTGCTGACAGCTCAGAACCTGGAGCTGCTTCAGATTCTGTGTTTCCCTCTGTCTTTGCCCCTTCCCAATCATGTTGTGCCTCTCTCTCTCAAAAATAAATAATAAAACGTTAAAAAATAATGAAATCTTGCCATTTCTCACTTCTGTTTAACATTGTACCAGATGTCCTAGTCAGTGCAACAAGGCAAGAATAAAAGGAATGTGTCTGTAAGCCATCTGTATGTCTTCTTTGGAAAAATGTGTATTCATGTCTTCTTCTCATTTCTTAATTGGATTATTCATTTTTGGGAGGTTGAGTTTTGTAAGTTCTTTATATATTTTAGATGCTAACTCTTTATCAGGTATGTCATTTGCAAATATCTTCTCTCATTCCATAGGTTGCACTTTAGTTTTGCTGCCTGCTCCTTTCCTGTACAGAAGTTTTCATTTTGACAAAGTCCCAATAGTTTATTTTTGCTTTTGTTTCCCTTTTCTCAGGAGACATATCTAGTAAGAAGTTGTTATGGCCGATGTCAAAGAGGTTACTGCCTGTTTTCCTCTAGGATTTTAATGGTTTCATGTCTCACATTGAGGTATTTTATCCATTTTGAATTTATTTTTGTGTATGGTGTGAGAAAGTGGCCCAGTTTCATTCTTTCACATGTTGCTGTCCAGTTTTCCCAACACCATTTGTTGAAGAGACTGTCTTTTTCCCATTGGATGTGGTACACGTGTGTGTGTGTGTGTGTGTGTGTGTGTGTGTGTGTGTGTGTGTACATACATACAATAGAATAGTATTCAGCCATAAAAAAAGAATGAAATTTTGCCATTTGCAATGACATGGATGGAATTAGAGAGTATTATGCTAAGTGGAATAAGTCAGCCAGAGGAAGAAAAATACTACATGGGTTCATTCATATGTGGAATTTAAGAAACAAAACAAATGGGCATAGAGAAGAAAGAGAGAGAGGCAAACCAAGAAACAGACTCTTAACTATAGAGAACAAACTTATGGTTACCAGAGGTAAAGTGGGTAGGGGGCTAAACAATTAATGGAGATCAAGGAGTGTACTTGTTTTGATGAGCACCAGGTATTGTATGGAAGTACTGAATCATTAAATTGTACACCTGAAACTAATATTACCCGTTTGTTACTTATGTGGAATTAAATAAAAACTTAAAGAAAGAATAAAAGGCATGCCTACTGGAAAGGAAGAAGTAAATCTATCTTGAGTTGCCAATGACATTACTGGATTTGTAGGAAATCCTCAGAAATCTATAAAACAACTACTAGAACTAATATTTTTTAGAAGATTTCAGAATTTGATTTTGTTCAACATCATAAAATCCTGAAAAAGAAGAATAGAGTTGAAGCACTCTGTACTACCTGATTTTAAAATAATAAAAACTGCAGTACTGGTATAATTCAGACAAGCAGATCATATGAACAGCAGATAATACAGGAAAAAAATCCACATATATACAATAATTAAATTTTGAAAAAGATGCCAAGACAATTTAATGGTGAAAGGATGATGTCAGAACAATTTTATAAACCAGTGGTTCTCAACCAGAGGCAATGCCACCTCCCCCCCCCCTCAACTCCCTGGAGATAGAATGGTCAGGAGACATATGGCAATATATGGAAAATTTTTGACTGCCACAATTAGTAGGGACACTAATGGCATCTAGTTAGGTGGTAAAGGCCAGGCATGCTGCTGATTATCTTACAATGAATAGGGTAGCTTCTCACAACAAAGTATTTTCTGACTCCAAATGTCAGACATCCTGAAATGAAAGTATAGAAAGAAGAATAAGCCTCCATTCTTACTTCAAACTATGTATAAAAATAATCTGAAATGACTCACAGACCTAAATATTACAGCTAAAATACAAAACTTACGGAATAAAACATAGGAGACTATATCTGTATTACTACCAGCAGATTTCTTAGGCAGGGCAAAAGAAGAGCTATTCATAAAAAATTGATCAATTAGTCTTCATCAAAACTTAGAAGTTCTGCTCATCAAAAGATATTAGTAAGAAAATTAAGTAAGGCAAATTTGCACAAAAATATTTGCAATACATATGCACAACAAAGGACAACTATCCATAAGATAAAAAATCAATAAAAATGATAACCCATTAAAAATGTCCAAGTATGTAAAAAGACACTTCACAAAAAAAACATAGGGAATGGGCAATAAGCATATAAAAGGTGCTCAGTATAATTGTCATCAGTGAAATACAAATTAAAACCAAAATGAGATGCTACTACCTAACCACCAAAATAGCTAAAATGAAAAAGATTAGTAGCATCACAGCAAAGATAACATGTTCTATCTCTGACAGATGGTTGACATTACTGGTAGGAGTATAAAATGTTACAACCACTTTGGAAGATAACTGGTAGTTATTTTTAATAAACATCCACTTAGCAATTTCACTCTTATATTTTTACCTATGGCCAAAAAGTATGTACAAGAATGTTTATAGAAGCTTTATTCATCATTGCTAAACACTGAAGATCACCTAAATGTCCATCAGTAGGAATCTGTAAATATTCATATAGTGGAATAGTACTCTTCAACAAATAAAGAATGAACTTCTGATGCACACAAATATATGGATACATCTCAAATACATATCGAGTGAAAGAGAACATAAAAAAGTACATACTGTGTAATTTTAATTATATAAGGTTTAGAAGAGTTAAAACGAATCCATGAGGATAGAAATAAAAATAGTGGTTGCTAATGTGGAATGGGTAATGACTGGAAGTAGGCACTAAGAATCTTAAAGAGTATTGGTTACATGGTGTATACATTTATCAAAACTCATTTAACTGTATATTTATGATCTGTGCATTTCACTTAGTGTAAATTTTACTTCTATAAAGAAAAAGTAAGCTCAGGGAAAACATTGATATACTACTATGCACTCTGGTAGGCAGTAGTGATACAGCATGAATAAAACAGATAAAATTCTGACTTAATCAACAACATGTTTAAATTGACAGCATGACAGAAGAGCTAAAAGAAAGTACAAATATCTCTTGGTAATGAAAAGGGTTAGAGGAGAAAATCAAGCAGAGTATGGGGATAGAAGGTGACAAAGGGAATCAGGAAGTACTACTCTAGTTTGGAGAATCAGGGATTGTGGTAAAGTTTTATAATATCCAAAGTTGATGTAGTTATTGTAAAATGGTGTATTCATATTTCATGTAAATCATTGGAATAATTGTGAAAAACAACACATATATGTAGCAACAATCATGTCATTAAATTTGTTCGTACCTTTAACACAATAATTCCACTTCTTGGAATTTAAGGAAAGTTTAAAAAGAATGTAAAGTTTCCCACATAAATATGTTTATTACAATGTTACATTAAAACTGAAAAGTAACATCATCTTAAGCATTAGAAACTGGTTAAGTGAAATAGCAAATATCTAATCAATAAATATTATGCAGGCATTGTAATTATTATTATAAAGATTATTTAGCAACACAGAAATATTTATGATATATTGTGCTTAAAACTGGAATGTGACATTCTATATGAATTTTTATTAGACTAGAAAATTTTATGCATGGACAAAGACTGAAGAGAAATAGGAATAAATCAAGTTTCCTGTTTGAATTAATGGTTTTCTTCATGGGGTTAAGATTATGGACAGATATTTCTTTATTTTTGTTTAGTGTTATGTTTCTGTTGTTATGATAGTTGCTTAATAAATATATGTGTATTATAAATATATGTGCTTTGAGAAGAAATAAAAAAATTCTAAAGGCATGTTGATTTTGCACACCATCATAAAATAGGTACTCAGAGAGGAATATAAAGGATAAAGGGAATTAAAAGCCAATAATTTGATTATTTAGTTTCAGTTTTTGATTCCCTTTATAATTCTCTAAGTCTTTTTCTTGACTGTATTACCTCTATCATTCAGTAACAAGTTATTAAAATTATTTTTTTCAACTAAATTTTCTTTCTCCTTTGCTCTTGATAATTTTAAATGGATTACTCTTGTTTCAGATATACATTATGGTGGAGATAAATCATTCCCTCCACTTGGTGAGACCATAGACTACAAGTCCTTGAGTCATGTTAATAGGCATCTAAGTTAAGTTGGCCAATTATTGGGGTACTTGTTCAAGCTGTACCACACTCAGACTGTGTGCTCTAAGTAGGGACAAACTTTTTACAGAGATTGATGCAGATCCTGGGAGAGAAATGACCTCTTTCCTTCTGATCATATGCAAGGACAATGTGAGCCTGGAGTTGGGTAGGACCAGCCATCTTTGCCTCCACTTGAAGGGAGACTTATGGTGAATAAACAGGTGAATATACAGGAAAGTATAGCTGAGAGAATGAGAGAGATGCTTGATGACACCTTGCATCTAGCCTGCTTCTAGACTTTATGTTATGTGAGCTATTACATAGTACCTACTGTCATTTTTTGTTGCTGTTTATCCATAAGCTAGTGGGAGGGGTTTCTGCCATTTGCAACCAAAGGAGACCTGACTAATATACCAGCACTGCTGTTTTAGGAAGCTTCCCAACCAGAGTTCTGGAAGGAGCCAGCAGGAGGTATTCAATGACCTTACAAAGCAGTAGGAGTTTGATTGACTTTTTGGAAGAATGAAATACTGAACATACCATTCTCATCTTCAAATCTATTGGGGGAAAAGCAGATGGATCCAGCAATTTCCTATAATTGCTTACTTGGCTAAATCACTAAGGACTACAGGGATTTGCTATTTTATGAAATTAAAAGAAAGAACAACAGGGACTATTATCTAACTTCTGGAAAGAAGAATGCCTGCAGGTTTTCAGGCCCAGCAGGAAAGAGGTTATAATCAGTCTATTAGTCTTGCAGTAGTTAAAAGTTGCATGCTTTGTGCCTTGCTATGGTTAGCATCAGTTATTTTCTAGCTTCCACACAAGGGGATTTTCCACATTCTGTGGGAAAAGAGTTTAGGATCCCAAATGTTCATCTTTTTATTTAGGTCTCTTCAGGGAAGAAAAATACCTATTCTATAACCATGATTCCAAAGAAATGATGGATCTGAAACTTCTGATTTGGGAGATCTGAAAGACTAAAAGTCATGGCAAAGGGCAGAGGTTAGAATCAGACATCCTGCAGGGAAATCCTTAAGTTAGGCCATCCCAATTATTAGTTTTAAGAAGATAGCACTGAACAATGACTGAGTGGCATATTGAGTCTGAAAGAGAAATGTCAGGAAGTTAAGGATACCAGAGGGTCTCCCGGAAGGCAACCCACCAGGGTGTCCTTACACACCACTTGCTGGGTGTCCTTCAAAGATTACCACCCCCACCCAAATATGAACCAGAAATTTTGGAAAATAAAATACTAAAACCATTCTTCACAATATTTTGTCATACATTCTTTCAGCACTTTTACCTTTATATATGTTCTTCAGGTAGTTATAATAATCACAGTACACATACAGGTTAGCATTGAACTTTTTTTCAACATTATAAGTATTTTAGCATGTTTTCCACAATCTTTGTAATAAGCATTTTTAATGAGTGCATACTATTTTCATCTATAAAAGTAATTCTTATATTTTAGATGAAAAACCTTTTGAGAAATAGATTTAAGTGATGATGCTTCTGTTCCAGTGATTCTCATCCCTTGGTGTGTTCCAGACTAATACAAGGGCTTGCTGCCTAGGCCTCATACTCGGAAATTCAGATTTGCTTAATCAGGAGTGGGTCCAAATCATCAGTATTAAAAAAATAAAAACCCTAGATGATTCGAATATGTACAGGATTAAGAACCACTGAATGTTCCCAAAATACATATGTCCTCAAAATTTACTGTAAGCAGCAGAATTCATAGATTCTTTGGGTTCAAAGACCCCAGAATGTTATCTATTTTATACAACACAATTTACACAATAATTACCTAATTACTAGACATGTTTTCAGTGTTTCCCCTTTATAAATAGTGTAGCTGTGGACATGTGGATCTATATAACATTTTCCAGAAGTAGGTTTCCATGACAATCTTGTGACTCTTTCTAATATCCTGCCAAATTTCCTCACCTTGGTGATCCTCTTACCACACTCTCTTTCCCTCTCACATATGTGCATATCAGGACTCAGCCAAATACTCAGGGTGGGGGACAGGGGGAAAGCCCTCCACAGATCTCAATCTCTCTCTCTCTCTTCTGTCTAGCTCTCTCCTTTACAATTCTGTTCTCTACAATTTCTAGCCACTATGGCCTTTCTAAACTTCAGCCTCTGCCTTCCCAACTCAGCAGGATCAAAGGGCTCTATTTGGGTTCCCTTTTCTTGTGAAACAGGCAGCATAAAAACTATCTCTAGGCAGTAATCTGATGCAATAGTGCATATTTTCCTCCTTTTGGAATCATAGGCCTGCGTTGCTTCTTGTCCAATGTCTGAAAACCATAGTTTCATGTATTTTTTCTGGTTTTCTAGTTGTTTAAAGTGAATAAAATAAACCTGTTCCTTCTCTTCATTCATCTTGGCTGAAAGCATAAATTAGTCCACTTATATTTAATGTCATTACTAATATATTTAGATTTATTTCTATCAACTTATTCTGTACTTTCATGACTTTCTTTGTTGTTTTTTTCCCCCTGTTCTTCTTCTCTCATTTCTTGATAGTATGTTTTACACTATCTTCTAGGATAAGTCATATAAGAAGACCTCAGGGACAATTTTTGGAAGTATATAGGGGTTTTGAATACCTGTAGGTAGGTGGCCCCATAATATATATAGTTTATAAAAAGAGTACAGTGCAAATAAAAAATGAAAACCAATTACCACAATTATCACAAAAATAATTTGTACTGAATTATCTAGTTAATTAGGTAGCCAGTTCTCTTTATCCGTTTAATATTTACTGAACACATGGATATCATGGACAATGCCAATTTGTGTTAGTTCTTTCAGGGGGCTCATGTCTGTAGTATGCTTCAAAGACTTAGTCTAATAATAAAATTTCAGGCATTTTCTTTAGTCTATTATCATATTGGTTTTCAGTGATCATATGTCCTCTGTATTGATCTGTATCTATCTATATCTATATCTATATCTATATCTATATCTATATCTATATCTATATCTATATCTATATCTATATCTATATCTACATCTACATCTACATCTACATCTATCTATCTGTCTGTACCTGTCTCCTTTACTTGGCTTGATGGATGAGACGGTAGAGATTTAGGTACCAGCATGTGGTAAGTGCTGAAAAAATATTTCATTGAATTGCACAGAATTGTGGAAGTCAAGTTCCAGAACTATTGTCAAAAGGGAAACTTTATGGTCCCTCCCCCAATTTTCCAGGCAAAAGTTGACCCTGCTTTTGTTTTATGACTTCATTATTTGTGGTCCCATGAAATCTAGGGCCTCACAGATATTAATATGACTGCATCCATATCATCTCTGTTGAGTGTTATTTTATATTATTTATAAATCTGTTGTTATTTAGATGAATATTGACTTATCTTCTTATATACTTGGCCTGTTATTATCAAGTGCAGCTCAAGCACTTACATCAGTATCATCTGCAGTGCTTTTTAATGACACAGATTATTCTAATTTACACCGAAGAACTATACAATCAGAATCTTTATGGAGGGCTACCTGGAATTTACATTTTAAACAAGTATCGTAGGTGATTCTATGGTTTGGTAAATACTGACCTAGGCATTTGATCCTGATTTATCAAGGAAAATAGTCCATGGTTATTATTGCTGGGGAAGTTTCCACCAACTCTGTTCTGTGTTCTGATCCTTCTACCCCAGTCTTACTGATTGTTAGAAGTCTCTCCTAGAATACTAATGACTTATCCATTTATGAGTAAGTTCATTTCAGACCACCTCCCCACCCCATATACTACTAGCAAATCAATCTTAATTAAGAATGTCAAATGAAAATGCAGTGCAGTTGTGGGTTCAGCAGCTAAGTGCTTCTCTTACTAATGAGACTAAACTCCCAGGTGTTTTGGAGGACTCTTTAGCATAAAATACATGAGTCAGAAGTCTTTGCCACAACCATATGTCAGCTCAGTCCTCAGAGATAGGCTACAATGCAGCCAGAAACTAAAGAACACTTCTCCTTTGCTTTATTTCTGTGGGCCAACCTGGACCTACTGTATGAATGAAGCCCTATATTCAGTCTGAATAGGCTCTGCATAAAATGAAGGCTAGCTGTGTGCTAAACTGGAATTGGCACTGAATTCATGGCTTGGCTGTATCACTTACTGGCTTTACGACCTTGGGCAAGTTTGTTACTTTCACTTGGTTTCAGCTTCTCTGAAAAATAAATATAATCATGCTCTACCTGTTTTAGCAGACTATCATCACAATTCAGGAGATAATACTTCATTGTTGTTTCTAGTATCTCAGGATTCAAGAAACAAAAATTTCTTCATATGATCTTGGTGTTTTGTATTCCCTAAGTATATCTGTCCCTATCCTATGCTCCTACTGGTCTATATTTTACCATGTATGCGTTGGGGCAAGATGGAAAAACAATGATTTAAGTAGATGTAATGCATGATGAAGTGATAGTCACTCCATTAAGCTAAAACTTTAAGTCAGCAATGATTCATTTATGAATTTTTTCATTAATTTGCTAAATATTTATTGACTTACACCTACTGGTAAATAATATGTATGTGTGTGTGTGTGTGTGTGTGTGTGTGTGTATATATTTGTATAAATATGTATATAATTTTTATATATGTATATATACATATCTGTGTGTATGTATTTGGTATGAGTGAGTAAAAAGTTTTTGATTAAGCATAAATCCAATCTGTCAAGAGTCTAAATATTAGCAATAACTTCATGGCTGAGTGAGGATATGTGGAAATGCTACAGAAGTTGGCCTGCGGAAAGGTTATGTAGCAAGAACAATAAAGCATTTGTTAGAACAACAAAGCATTCTTCAAATTCAAGTTACGCTCAAGGCAAAATCATGCTTGAGTGATGAATGACAGCCTATCAATCAAAGTAAGTTTCAATGTCCAAGGTAGGAGGGAGGGAAATTTCAGCACCTTCTTTCCACATCAGATCTGCCTCTTTTGTCCACCTGTTTGCCTCCTAAAAAAATGAAGAGTTGTGACCTAATTCATGGTGGTCATTTAAGGGATGATCCTGTGTTTTACTTTGAAGTGATAAGCAGGTCTAAACAGAGCCTGGCTCTTGGGTCTGGCTAGGCAAACTAAACTCTCATTTTAACCTCTTCCACACATGCTGCTATTTGGATAAGTTAAGCCCAAGTCTGATTTGCAGACCTGGTAATTTATTTTCCCTTCAGTCCTTCAACTTCAGTATTCATGGTGTGCTAGAGGTGGTGAGATACCAAGATTTAGATTTGGGGGAATTAGTACCTGGCGATCTTTGAGCCTAAATAATGTGGGCTCTACCTTTTACCAGTGCTTGTACAAATTCATATATGTGGTATAATAGGAAATATTATTAATAACTAGAGACAAATGCCAAAAGGCTCTAAGTTATATACCATCTGGGTTATAAAAATCCCGAGTTAGGAACAAAAAATACAGGTATATATTGACTGACAGAATGTTTGAGCTGCAAAAGTCCTTGGATATTATCTAGTCCATTGCTCTTCACTCCTTTGGGGCTTGAACCCTTTGAAAATCTCATGAAAGCTATAGCCCCCCAATTTTTTATATGGTATCATGACATTCCTGTACCCCTCAAAACTGTGTACATAGATTCATGAACACACCTCCTAATCTTGTCCAATATCACCATTTCATGAATCTTGAAAGTGATTCCAGATTTGTTCACAAATATTTAATGATTATCACTTATGTTCCCACTATTTTGCTAGTTGTAGGGTATATCAGGATAAATAATTTCTGCCTTCTTGACTCAGGAAATTCTCCAAAGTTTAAAGTGAATTGCCTATGATGATAAAGACAGTAAGTGATAACATGGAATCTTCTAACTCCAAATCCAATCACAGAAGTAAACAAAACTGAGAGAAAGAAGAGTTCTAGTACATAGTATTTTACCAGATAGAGCAAAACTTTGGAGAATATCAGCAAGGGCATTTAGGCCTGGACATGTGGGAGGATTTCTGTAAGGGAGTTAGAGTTATCAAAAGTATATTCCCCAACTTGGGAAGTGAAAATATTCTAAAACTGATACATGATGATGGTTGCACTGCTCAGTAAATTTCTAAAAACATTCAATTGTACATTTGAAATAGGCGGATTTTATAATATGTAAAATACAATTCAATAAGGGTGTTAAAATATGTTTTTTGAGAATGACATGTAAAGAGCTTGGAAGTTGTCACTCCCATGCTTACAACAAGAAAAACACGAACAAGCTGAAAAGCAGTAACTTTTCTTAGATCCATCAAAGAACTGAAGTTACAGAGCAAATTGCCACACCCAAATCTAGAAAGACTGGTGAATATAGAGAACCACAGCTGAGATCAGTTTATCTGAGGCAGAAGGCACTGTAGACATAAATGGGTAGGAACACTCACATGATAATTTTGATGAATTTCTGGAGACTGAATATAGACTAGCTTGAGAGTTAGAAACTCCTAGGGCCCAGTCTTAGAGAGACCCCCACATGTTCATGGGTTTAACCTCTAGCAATCTCACCAGATTCTTGCCTTGAAGATGAGAGAAAATTTTCTTTCTGTGGGGAGAGAAAAAGTAACCATTTGAAATACTCCCAGAGCCCCTCTATAGGAAAAACCTACCCTTCAAGGGCAACTACACTATCAGAGTCTTATTTGACCTAAAGAGGGCACTCGGCCACATCAAGTCCCCTTTAGCCTTCCTATCACTGGTAAGGAGGAAAGGAGAAAAACAAAAGGTAAGAAGCACTACTGAAGCCCAGGGACTTATGCTCCCTAGAAAAATGAGATTTTTATCATAAGATTATAGAAAATGTTTCCTCCATAATTCCTTACCATCACATCAGCAGGACCTCAGTATGTCAGTAGATTACAGCTGAGACACCTGTAAGACAGACTCAATTTAAGAACTTAGTTAAGCACAAAGACAAGGGGAGTAAAAACAAACAAAACAAAGAAACACATGGAAACTAGAGGAAGCTGAAGCCTATGGCACCTACAGCTACAGCAAACATTAAACACAGCCTATCTCCTAGGAGAAATATTATCATACAACCTCACCAAAAATCACATTGCTTCTCGGCCTTTTGGCTAAGATCAAGTGTAAAAATCTCATTACCTGCTCCTATTACCTAATATATCATATCTGGCTTACACCAAAAATGTACCAGCTGTGTTAAAAAAAATACAAAAAAACATGTTCTGAAAAGAAAAGCAAACATCAGAAACTAACTCAGATATGGCACATATTTTGGAATTATTAGATAGGGAATTTTAAATAACTCTGATTAATGTATCAAAGAATCCAAGGAAAAAAGTAGATAACATATAAGAACAGATGAATAATGTAAGCAAAGATATGGAAAATCTAAAAAAGAATCAAAAGTAAATGCTAGAAAACAGACTATAAAAGAAATGAAAAATGCTTTTAATGGGCTCATTTCAAAGACTGGACACTGCTGAGGGAAGAATCTGTGAACTTGAAGACACATCAGCAGAAATTTCCCAAACTCAAATGCAAAGAGAAAAGATTAAAAAAAAAGATAATATCCAAGAACTGTGGGACAATTAGAAAAGGGATAACATAGATGTAATGGGAATACGGGAAAGAGAGGAAAGAAAGGAATGAAAGAAATGTTTGACTATAAATTTTTCAAAATTAATGACGGATACCAAACCATAGATTCAGAAAGCTCATAGAATATCAAATAAGAGTAATACCAAAAAATAATTACACTTATACATATCACATTCAAACTTCAGAAAAGCAAAAGCAAAGAGAAAATCTTGAAAGAAGCCAGATAAAAATAACATTTTACCTGTGAAGAACAAATATAAGAATGACATCAGACTTCTAGTGAAGAACCATGCAAATGTAACGGGAGTAGAGTGATATATTTAAGATTTTTAAAGGAAAACTACCAACATAAAAAAATTGTATAAAAAATTGTATTCAGTGAAATCATGATTCAAATAGGAAGGAGAAATAGATTTTCTCAGACAAACAAAAGCTGAGGGAGTCACCATTACACCTATACTACAAGGTTTGTTAAGAGTTCTTCAGAGAAAAACAAAATGATACAGGTCAGAAACTCAGATCTACATAAAGAAAGGAAGAATACCTGGGAAGAAATAAACGAAGGCAAAGAAAAATAGCTTGTTTTTCTAATTCTTTTCTATTATTGAAGTATAATTGACATACAACTCTCTAATTCTTAATTTATCTAATCAATTACTGTTTCTTCAAAGCAATCATAGCAACAATGTTCTGGGCGATTATAGCATATAGATAGGTGAAATGAATGACAACAGTGCTATAAGGGATGGGAGGGAAGAGTTGGAAATACCTTGTTATAAGGTACCTGCACTCTCTATGAAGTAGTATAGTGTTACTTGAAAGTAGAATTTAAAAAAAAAAGCAGAATTAGATTACTTGTAAATGTATATTGCAAACTCTAGGGCACCTCTAAAAATATTTAATGCAGTATTTAAAAAATAATTTAAAAAGTGGGGAGCACCTGGGTTGCCCAGTCGATTAAGCGTCTAACTTCAGCTTAGGTCATGATCTCGCGGTTCATGGGTTTGAGCCCCGCATTGGGCTCTATGCTGACAGCTCAGAGCCTGGAGCCTGCTTCAGATTCTGTGTCTCCCTCTCTGTGCCCCTCACTCACTCACCCTGTGTCTCTCTCTGTCTCTCAAAAATGAATGAACATTAATTTTTTTTTATTTATGCAACTGATATGCTAAAAGAGGATAGAAAATAGAATTAAAATGTTCAGCTAAAACCATAGAGGGCAGACAAACAGGAAAAGACAAGAAACAAACAAGAGTGGAAAAAAATAGAAAAGAGTTACAAACATGACAGATATTATTCCAACCATATCAATAACTACTTAAAATGTGAATATGCCAATTAAAAGACAAATTGTTAAAACAGATAAAAAATACACAACTATGGGGCGCCTGGGTGGCGCAGTCGGTTAAGCGTCCGACTTCAGCCAGGTCACGATCTCGCGGTCCGTGAGTTCGAGCCCCGCGTCGGGCTCTGGGCTGATGGCTCGGAGCCTGGAGCCTGTTTCCGATTCTGTGTCTCCCTCTCTCTCTGCCCCTCCCCCGTTCATGCTCTGTCTCTCTCTGTCCCAAAAATAAATAAACGTTGAAAAAAAAAATTAAAAAAAAAAAAATACACAACTATGTTTTCCACAGGAAGCTCGCTTTAGATAGAAACATGCAGATAGATTAAAAAGTAAAGGAATGGAGAAAGATATACCATGTTAACACTAACAAATGAAAATTGGAATAGTTATTTTCAGGCAAAGCAGACTTCA
The DNA here is from genome assembly GCF_018350175.1 of Felis catus. NCBI lineage: Eukaryota > Metazoa > Chordata > Mammalia > Carnivora > Felidae > Felis > Felis catus. The sequence continues at coordinate 86,698,329 of NC_058376.1, read as the reverse complement.
GAACAAGAAAAATCTTTATCTGATGATAAAGAGGGGTATTGAATAATGAACAAAGGGGTCAAATCTATAAGAAGAAATTAAAATCTTTAATGTGTATGCATCTAACAACACAGTATCAAAATACATGAGGCAAAACCCAATAGAATTGCAAGGAGAAACAGACAAAGCCACTATTGTAGTTGAAAACTTCAACACCCCTCTCTTAATAATTGACAGATCCTGCAGGCAGAAAAGGACTAAGAATACAATTAACTGAATAGTATCATCAATCAATTAGATCAAATTGGCATGTATAGAAGACTTCATACAACAGCAGACTACACATTCTTCTCAAACTCACAGAGATCATTCACCAAGATAAACTACATTCTGGATGATAAAACACATCTTAACACATTTAAGATAGTAGAAATCAAATAAAGAATAATCTCAGACAATAGTGCACAGAAAGACAGCTGAAAAATCCCATAACTAGACATTAAACAACACACTTCTAAATAACAAGCAGATGAAAGAAGTCACCAAAGAAATGTTAAAAATATTTCAAACTAAATATCAAAATTTGTGGGATACAGCAAAAACAATGTTTCCAGGGAAATTTATGGCATTGAATAATTATACTAAAAAAGAAGAAAGATCTAAAATCAATAATCTATTTCCACCTAAGGCAATTAGAGTAGGAAGAGCAGTTTAAGTGAAAGCAAGCAGAGGAGAAGAAAATGAGAAGAAATTAATGAATTCGAAAACCAGAAATCAAAGAAACCAAGAGCTGCTTCTTTGAAAAGATCAGCAAAAATGATAAACCTTAGTTAACCTAACCATGAAAAAAAAAGGAAAGGAGACACAAATAAGCATATAAAAAGGTACTCAACATCACATGCGATCAGTGAATTTTAAATTGAAACAGTAATGGGATACCAACTCTAATTCCAAAATAGTAACAACACCAAATGCTGGGAAGGATGCAGAACAACAGGAACTCTCATTCATTGTTGGTGAGAATGCAAAGTGGTATACAGGACTTGGGAAGATGGTTTGGCAGTTTGATATAAAGCTAAACATATGCATACTATATGATCAAACAATTGCACTTGTAAGTATTTACCCAAATAAATTGAACATTTATGTGCACACAAAACCCTACACATAAATATTTGTAGCAGCTTTATTTATAATTGCCCCAAACCAGAAACAACCAAGGTGTCCTTCAATAGGTGAATGGATAAATCTATACTGTGTTACATCCATACAATAGAATATAGTTTAGTGATAAAAATAAATGAACTATCAAGCTACAAAGCAACACAAGAATCTTAAATGCATATTACTAAGTGACAGAAGCCAAAATGGAAAACCTATATCTCTATGATCCCAATTACATGACAGTCTGGAAGTGTGGCTGAATGGATTAAGAAAAGAGAGAGAGAGAGAGGACTCAAATAAATCAGAAATGAAAGAAAAGATGTTAAAATCGATACCACAGAAATACAAAGGACAGTAAAAGACTACTAACGGGGTGCCTGGGTGGCTCAGTCAGTTAAGAATCTGATGTCGGCTCTGGTCATGATCTCACTGTTCATGGATTTGAGCCCCACTCCAGGCTCTCTGCTGTTAGTACAGAGCCTTTTTGGATCCTTTGTCCCCCTCTCTATCTGCCCCTCCCCCAATCACATGAGTGCTCTCTCTCTCTCTCTCAAAAATAAACATTAAAAAAAAAAGACCACGATGAACAATTGTATGCCAAAAAATTGGGCAGCCTAGAATAAATGGATAAATTCCTAGAAATATGTAACCTATGAGGTTGAATTATGAAGAAATAGAACATCTGAACAGACTGATTACTAGTAAGGAGATTGAATCAGTAATCAAAAACCTCTTAACAAACAAAAATCTAGGATGACATTGCTTCACTGGTGAATTCTATCATATACTCAAAGAAGAATTAATACCAATAATTTTCAAAATAGAAGAAAAAATAGAAGAGGAGAGAACTTTTTCAAACTCATTGAAAAAGCAATACCCTGATGCAAAACCAGACAAGGATGCCACAAAAAATATATATATACATGCCAATATATATGCCAATATCCCTGATGAATCTAGATGCGAAATTTCTCAGCAAAATAACAGTAAACAAATTCAACAATAAATTTAAAGAGTCATACACAATGATCAAGCGGGATTTATTCAAAGGATGCGATGTTGGCTCAACATGTGCAAATCAATCAATGTGATACATACCACATTAACAAAATGAAGGATAAAATCATATGATCATCTCAATAGATGCAGAAAAAGAATTTGACAAAATTCAACTTCCGTTTATGATAAAAACTCTCAACAAAGTGGGTTTAGTGGGAATATCAGTCAACATAATAAAGGACATATATGACAAGTCCACAGCTAACATTGTACTGACTGGTGAAAGGGTGAAAGTTTTTCCTCTAAGATGAAGAATAAGACAAGGATGCCCACTCTCTCCACTTCTACCCTGCAGAGTACTGAATAGGAGCCAGTGGATAAGTGCCCCAGATTCCTGTCCTTTGGCTGGAAAATTCTGGGAAGTATTTTGCAAATGTATCACAATCCCAGTAAAATTGAGATCCCAATGCTCCCAATAGTGACATTGACAAAACACTCTTATACTGACTTTTTCTCTTTCCTGTTTCACTGTCTCTACTCCCTCATTCCTGATTCTTAAGATCACCTCCTAAATAAACTACTTGAACTCTGGTTCTTACTTCTGACTCTGCTTTCAGGGACAATTAAACTAAATAACATTTGTTTCACTAAGATATCTTCAAGACACATGGCAATAGTTATGTTTCGTGGAATCATTATCCATAACAACCATATCACAGAAAATTCTTTAGGGACTTAGAAGCATGAATTAGGTCCACGTTCTAATACATTCAAGAAGAATATTTTTCAGGGTTTGTTCAATAAACGCTTCATGCAAAGCAGTACTTAAAAAACACTCATGTCCTGACCAGTTTTCTCCTTCTGTTGTGGGATTTATAAAGGCAAGAGGCATGAAAGAAAATCAGCAAAGCACTTTATGACAACCATATCGGTAAGCCAGAAACTCAAAGAAAGGTAATTATTAGAATCATCAGAAAGTGTTCTCAGTCCTGATGAAAGCTTTTCCTTGGGGAAGTTTTTGGTGGTAGTTATTCACACAAATTATTTCTCAGGAGCCCGCGGCAGATTGACTGGACTAATTTTCAATTAAACTGCAGTGCTACTAAAGTGGTGGAAAAGTGAAAGACATTTTTTAAAGAGAGCAGTTTCCTATCTAATAAATAACTGCCTGCCATAGTATGAAATTTAATAGTAGTTGTGGCATTGTACATCAAAAAGTAAATTGTAGTATACAAAGTTAACACATTCTCAATGTGGATGCTGCCAGCTTACTCTTTTCTAGAAGCATCAAGCAGTGGCAGATCATGAAAAACCACTACCTCAGCTGTTGATTCTGTATTATATTATGACCTACCTAAAGTAAGGCTATGCACCTTAGCAAGAATTATGAGTGAGGTCTTTGTTTTTTTCAAACTCGTGTGTACTAGCATGTTAGTGGTGGGAATTAATGTGAAATTTAATAACAAAATCATAGCCAAGGCATCTGCGAATATAACTGATGGACCTAGTATGTATTTTCATAGCTTATTTTGTTTGTATTCCTTTAGTGGAACCTAGTATATCATAATAATAATGTATTGATATTATTTAAAAGCTATAATTTCCTCGAAGGCAGACTGTGCTGTAATATTTTTTATTCTCTTAATGTTTGAATGAATGAATGAAACAACAGAATATGTTTCATCACATTTTTTATCATGCATGATAAACATCTGTTTTTGCTTGCCTGCTATCCCTTCCTTCTTCTGGTAATGCCACTTTGATTATCCTTTAGAAAATATCCTTTCTTTATTCCCAATTCACTTATTTTTGGGCATGGAGTGAAGTAGAAACATGACTTTAACTCCAACTCCAAGACTGGGAAAAACTGTATTTTCCCTTCTTTGGGAACAGTGATTCAAGGATAGGTATGTAAACAAAGTTGGTTTAATTAGAGTGAATCTTGGGACTTTTGCTGGATTCACTGGAAAAGTGGCACCTAGTCCAAAAATTAGTACTTATCTGCTCTGTTGTAGACTTCTCATCTACGAGAGCCAGTAAGTTCCCAGTTACTTGACCAGTCTGAGTTGAGTTTGTATCTTTGACTCCTGTTCCACTTTCTCCAAGATTTGGTAAATCTTCCAGATAAGATTCCAGTGGTGTCCTGTGATGCTGGAATAGTCAATGGGGATTAATTAGCCTTCGCCATATTTTCCCCAGAAGTTTGGTGTTTGTCAAATGGACTGATAAACAACTAAATAAATAAGGGGAGAGAGGAGAGAGAGAGGGAGAGGGAGAGGGAGAGGGAGAGGGAGAGAGAGAGAGAGAGAGAGAGAGAGAGAGAGAGAGGAGAACCTGCCCAAAATCCTGAAACCTAAACCATAAAAAACTGATCATGTAACCATATGTTCCTACATCTATCATTTCACATGGAGCTCTTAGAGGTTAGGTCATCTTCTTATGCTTAACATGGCACTGAAATACTAAGTCAGTTTCTTGAATTACTCGAGAGGTTTACATTACACGTGGCCCAGCATTCTTTAGGTCAACAAGCCAAGTTATGTATTCTCCTGTCTAGAAAATGGAAGGCTGACACTTTCCAGAACTTATCTCAACTCCATCTTAGATAAGAGCTTGGAGAAAATAGTAATTTTTGATGCTGAATTTCCTCATCCATAAAAGGAGAAGATTTATTTGTTATGGGTATAGCAAGGAACACAAGGCTGAATAAGACAGTCCTTTTAGTGTGAAAACACCAGTGGTGATTTCATTTTCATTACTTTATTAAGGAGTGTGAACAAAGAAAAAAATACTGAAGACCTTAATGAAAAAGCTTCAGGGCTTTGCCTCAAAATTGACTGGATATTCTAGGATACAATGACAATTAATGGTATTATGTTTCACTGTTTCTAGAGTGACTGAGGACATATAATAAAGTACTGACAGAGGGAATACAGGTCAGTTTTATTGCGACAAAGGATTTTGGGTCATTAAAGTCAATCAATCTTGTCTAGAGAAGTAATCGATAGAAGAGGCACAAGAAAAAGTTGGGAGATCTCTATTTTGGTCAGTAGTAGATTTAGAAAACATGTAATTTTAGGATTTAGAGCTATAAACAGGTGGCTTTTTTGGAATGTTCTCAAAACAGGGTTTGAATCTCACCCTTCTTCCAGTAACAGCCTCACTATGGAAATTGGGAAAGACATAAAACCTTGGTTTCTGTAAAGTGAAAATAAAAATAAATTTTCATCATATAGTTGTTAAAATAAATGAAATTATGATCATCATTACAGTTAACAATAACTATTATTTAGTACCTAATCGGCACACACAATATGCTAAGTGCCAGCCATATAATCTCATTTAGTTCTCAAGACACCCCAATGAAGCAGAGCTACTATTATTTACATTTTACAGATAGGGAAAATGGGGAGGAGGAGGGAGCTGCACAGAGAGTTCATGCATCTTGTTTAAGTTCCACATCTAGTAAGTGACAAAACAGGCTTTTCACTGAGACAATTTACTCCAGGATTTTACAAGGATTTTACAAGTGTCTCTATATTGCTTTTCTCCCAGAGCAGACAGTAACAACTTAATACATCAGAGTTGAAGCTGAATCATTCACATAAACTAAGAAAGATGACTGAAGATCACCCAAATAGGTATATAAGTAGACACGTAACTTGTCTCTGGCTCCATTTTCATAAATGTAGTGTTGATTCAAGGTCTTCATGCTTTGCTCTAGATCCAATGCCAAATCTGTTTTTTTCCCTTTATCTGTGTTGGCTTTTCTATTGACTCTCTGAAATGATAACTCCCTCATTTCTTTAGTTTTAGGCAGAATGGGGCAGAAATTTACACAGTAACATTTATTTAACAGTCTCCAAATTTCTTAAATTATGATGACTACAAAAGTTACCATTTTAAATCACCAGTTTACCGAAATTCTCTCTGCATCCAGCAAAAAGCCTGGACATTGGAGTATCCAAAATCTATAAAGAACTTATCAAACTCCACACCCAAAAAAACCCAAATAATCCAGTGAAGAAATGGGCAAAAGACGTGAATAGACACTTTTCCAAAGAAGACATCCAGATGGCAAACAGACACATGAAAAAATTCTCAATATCACTCATCATTGGGGTAATACAAATCAAAACCACAGTGAGATACCACTTCACATCAGTCAGAATGGCTAAAATTAACAACTCAGGCAACAACAGATATTGGCAAGGATGCAGAGGAAGAGGAACACTTTTGCACTGCTGGTGGGAATTCAAACTGGTGCAGCCACTCTGGAAAAGAGGAGGGAGGTTCCTCAAAAAATTAAAAATGGATTTACCCTATGACCCAGTAATTGCACTACTAGGTATCTATCCAAAGGATACAGGAGGCACATGCACCCCAATGTTTATAGCAGCACTATCAACCATAGCCAAAGTATGGAAAGAGCCCAAGTGTCCATCAACTGATGAATGGATAAAGAAGACATGGTATATGTATACAGTGGAATGTTATTCAGCCATCAAAAAGAATGAAATCTTGCCATTTGCAATGTGGATGGAACTAGAATGTACTATGCTAAGTGAAATAAGTCAGCTATAGAGAGACAAATATCAAATGATTTCACTCATATGGGAAATTTAAGATACAAAACAGATGAACATAAGGGAAGAGAAGCAAAAATAATATAAAAATAGAGAGGGAGACAAACCATAAGAGACTCTTAAATATAAAGAACAAGCTGAGGGTTACTGGAGGGGTATTAGGTGGGGGAATGGGCTAAATGGACAAGGGGCATTAAGGAGGACACTTGTTGGGATAAGCACTGGGTATTATAAGTAAGTGATGAATTACTAAATTCTATTCCTGAAGTCATTATTACACCATATGTTAACTTGTATTAAAAAAAAAAAAAAAGCCTGGACATTGGATACTGACTCCATGCTTGCATAGACTATGACTCACCCAATGCCTTTTCCTGTTAAATGGATATTAAAAAAGATGGCCTACATCTGCAGTTTCAGAACCTCTTGAGATCCTAAAGTCATTAAAGTACTAAAGATAAGATTAACAAGGGAGAGATGTCTTACCAGAGAGTAAACATATTACAAAGGAATAATACTTGCATCACAAGGCATAGAGTAGACACAGATCAATGGAACAGAATACAAAGCCCAGAAATAGACACAAATAAATTAAACAGTTTAGTAGACTGTAAAGGTGCTCAAATCCATAGATTAATTATTCAGAAATTTCTTTCTAGCTATGACATAAAACTCAAAATCCATAAATTAAAAGCTTGATAAATTCACTTTCGTATATAAGATGACCATAAACAAAGACAAAAGGCAAGTGATACAATAGGAAGATATTTGCAGCTTAGCTTGCAAAAAGAGGGCTAGTTTTCCTGAAATAATGAAGCATTTCTACAAATGAATAAGAAAAAGACTATTAAACCAATTGAAAAAATAATAGACAAAGAATATGGATCAGTGGTTCACAGAAAAGGAGATAAAAATAGTACTTAATCATACAAAAATGCTTATCTTCATTTATAATATAAGAATTTCTTTTATTACACTGGTTATGACAGTTTCTTCAACTGCCAAAGATCAAAAGCTTAACACACTGTGATGGTGAGAATGTGAGGAAACCAATACTCTTATACATTGATGATAGGAATATAAATTTTCCTATGGAGGATGATTTGGCAATACCCATCAGAATTTCTAAAACTATAACCTTTAATCCAGTAACTCCACTTCTAGGAATTTATCCTATGTGTGGGGGAATTGACATTTATTTATGTACTGATATGAAGTGATCTCCAGTATATATTAAGTGAAAAAAGCAAGAGGCAAAACAGGATATATGGATATACTATCATGCATAAAATATATTTGGAAAAATACACGAGAGCTGAATCTAGGGAAAAGAACTGAACGGCTGAAGCACACAGATGGGAAGGAGGTTTTTCACTATTTACCATTTTTATATTTTGTATTTTTAACCATGGGAAGATGTTACCTTTTCACTAAATGACTAAATAAAATTTATTAAATAAATATATTATTTAATACATTAACATAAAATTTCTGAAATAACTACTAATACATCATATAGATAGAAACATTTTAAAATAAATTTTGTAGCTATATACAAGTAATGAAGCATGTTAGGGCAAGTACTGAAATAAAAATTATAGGACAGGTATATTTTTCAGCAGGGTTATTTTGTAAGTACAGGGCCTAAGATTCCCCTCTTTAATTCCTATTTACAAAGCTAGAAAGAGAAAGCATACAAAGGAGAAATTTTTAGGAGCCTTGGAAAGCAAAGCTAAGTATCAACCATCTACCAGGCATTTGGAGACATGTTTATAAGGTAAAACACTGATAAGATGAGGGGAAAGGGATGGGAGACCCATGGTGTCATTCCAGGTAACTAAGTAGAAACAAGCCCACTTACATGACACATTTATAATGAGAGGCAAAGGTTTTGTGACCTGCATTAAGATACAAAGACAGTCTGAGGAACTCTAGAGTATCCCTTTGGCTTCCCCTCATGTTTACAGATTGGCTGCAGTAAGAGTATACTGACTACTTGGAAAGGGCCCAACCTGGATCCAGACACAATCTATCACCTAGCAGAGATCCAGTTTGGTAGAGGGTTTTCCTTAGAGATCCTATCCACGATGTTTTATAGATCTGAAGCTACCACTAAAGACCATGGCTTTGTTTTCTTCTTTTTTTCCCAGATAGTTTGACCTCAAAATGCTCTGATGTCAATATTTATATATTTTTTAAATTTTATGCCATTTATTTGAAACTAAAGTCCTCTCTGTAATTTCTGAAAGGTTTAACTCTTATTTAAGACTATATGAGCACAGTGGACAGACACAAAACTTCCTATTTATGGAATAGTAAGCAAGGAAAATCACAGGACTTTTGAAAAAAAAATTCTGCAGCTCCATGTATTACTGAGCATTTGGAGCAGTTGGCTCCCTCTGCAATAATGAATTTACTAAAAGGAGCATGTGTGGTCATTTGTCCATCTGCTGTCAGCTTCATTTCTGCACCATCATGTCTTGCTGTATATTGGAGGAAGATCAAAGTCTGAAAACTACATTTCAAAGACTCCCTTGCCAGTGTAGTTCTTCTGGTCAGGTTCTATCAATGGGAAGACTGCAGGAGACTAGACTGACAGGCAAGAGGAAACGAAGAAGCCATTTTTCCTCCTATTTTAGGATTTTAGTAGCTCCTCTGGCAGTGACAGCTGTACAGAGTGAATGCAGGCTCATGGGTTCTTCTCAGACAATTCAGTCCAGCAGCAGTGGCAGAAGGGAGTGCTTTATCATCCCCATCAGCATAGTGCTAAGGTATTCTGGTTCCAACAGCAACAGTGACAGAAGTCTTCTCAGTTACTGCAGCATTAGTGCAAAGGTGAGTTCCACGCTTCGTGTAGTGGTGGTAATAGCAGTGGCTCCAATGTCAGTTGCAGGTGCTCCAGTGGCCTTAGTGATAAAATTATTGTGGACACTGCATACCACCACTTTCCTTTTGTCCTTCAGCCCACATGGGTGGTAGTTTCTTGCTGTTACTGATATCTTTACCTCTGTATTTCTTTAGACCTCCCACCCCTTTTGTAACCAATGTTCTAGATTACATTTCCACCAATTGAAAAAGCTAGCATGGCTTCTTTTCCTTCCTGACTTATACAAAGAAGAAGAATTTTCAGTAGATTCATGATTTATGGTCTCAAGAAGATTTAAGATTTAAGAGAATGTTCCTTTTTGAAATCAGACTGAGATGTCATAGAAAAGGAACCATGTAAGATAAAGAAGTGCTAAATGAAAATGAAAAATAATATTGTGATATTTTAAACCATCATAAAGACCCAGTAGAAAAGCAAGATAGGGCACCAACTCACTATTTTCAAAATTGATAAATAAAGGTAGAGGATCAATCATTTATTCTTCTTTTTGGGGATGAACACTATTTTAGGGCACCAAATAGCTGGTGAAGGAAAATTCTTCTTTAAGAAAAGAATCACAGCTAATAAATTCAGGATAAATGACAGAATTAGAAAATAACTATTTTGCAATACCTAATGAACTAATGAATGTAGGTTACAATCAACAGTGTCTGCTAAAACCATTAGGTGAATGATTAATGGAAAATTATAATGAATGGATCTGAACTGACACCACCTGAGCCCTGTAATTAATCTTAATGTCACCAAATGTAAACCAAACACATATTATGTGTCACATGATGTAAAGCAATAGAAATTACACAGTACTACCTATAAAATATCCCTGAAAAAAGGACTTGATTTAACTAAGCCTGCAGATATAAGTACTAGCTTTAAGAAATTAAAAAAAAAGGGAAACAGAATCCCGTATGCTAATTTACACTGCAAAAATACATAAGCCAAATCCAGAATGTAAGAAATTCTAGTTTTCCCCCAAAATAAATGATATTAAAAAGGGGGGGGTGAGTACAAGGATGCCCATTAAAAGAGACTTAATAGAAAAATCTACCAGTTGCCAAATGGTCCTATATCAAGTGTTAAAAAGACGATTTTTGAGACAGTTGGGGAAAATTAAACATAAACAAGGAATTAGATATTAAAGAACTATCGTTAATTGTGTTGGGTGTCATAATATTATTTTGTGTGTGTGTGTATGTTCTTTAAGAATAATCTTTCTATTAAGGTATCAAGTTTTTACGGGAGAAATGATACAATTCTGTGGATTTGCTTTAAAATGCTCTAGCACTTTCCATAAAAGAACAAAAAAGGAAAAAGAAAAAAAAACATGAAACAGAGTGGACTGGTTATAACTGGCTAAGTGATGGGTACATGGGGACTCATTACACTATTTTTGCATGAAATTATTTTAGTAAATAGTTTAAAATAATTTTCTTTATAAAATACTTTTAAAACCAAGAGGCCTATGTTCATTTGTTCTTAATTTTCAGTTAACAGCTAATTTCCATATTTTATAAAATATTTATGAGCATAACAAATTTGGGGACTTCTTATTCCAATTGGTTTGAGTTCAAGTTTAAGCTGAGAAACCCTGCTCCAAATACACTTCATGATAAATCATTCATACAGAGAACATTTAAAAGACATAAGTGCTCTAAAGTAAGATAAACACCTAGATGGACCAGAAGGGAACATAACATAAGATTGAAGCTGTAGGTCTTTGGGGGTTTGGATTGTTTATAGGAATATAAAGACAAATATTTGTTTATCAACCTGTTACTTTTATAAGATGATGTGTTTCTCGAAGACGGCACTGTATTTCTTCATCTTAATATGCCTAGAAAAGTGCTTGGAACATATTAGGCAATAATTGAGTAAATCACGAACAAGCAAAAACCTTTAGGAAAAGAAAGCAAAAACCTTCTGGAAAAGACGAGAAGTATGCTTGATCAGAAGAAAAATGTAAGTTTGAATTTGCTCAGGCACTAACTGGACATGTATTATTACTCTTCTATTATAGAAGACCAGTGAAAAAGAAGTTCTCTATGGGGTTAAGAGTTCCTACATGATTTTTTTCTTTCCATCAGAAGAAGATAGATGGAAAGATTGTGACCATGATTGACTTCTCTGAAGCAAAGTACTGCCAGGTCATGTATCCCTTCCCAAAAGAAGTACTGTACATCTGCAACGAGAATGGGGAAGGGGTAGATCTCTACTAAAGCCTCTTTGTTTAGAAATCCTGTTTGCTTACTGTTGTGATACACATATATACACATGTTGATGTGCAAATAAATCAGACAGAAACTCATCCTGTATATCACAAACAAAATAAAAATAATTTATTATTGAATAGCATGTGGACACATGATTTCTGCCCCATTTAAAGGTATAAAAGAGGTCAACCACTCCTTCCCACTCCTCAGCCACTTTTCCTGTAACTGTCCTATAGTTTTTCTTATAGGGACTTGCCTGGACATTGCTGGCAAATTTCTGTGCTCACCCCTTTTACCACACAAGTTATATCACCTCCAGGGGTCAGGACTGTTTGGACTATCAAAGAAGGCTTTGGAGGTCTGCAATAATTATAGAAAATATCTAGAGATTTCTTGCATTATATGTGATATAAAGAGAATGAAATTCTTTTTATTTAATTTTCAATACAAAGGGTCAAATTATGGTCTAGCCAGAGAGGACAGATAGCCTAGTAATGAAAGGTCCTACAAAACCACCTCAAAATGAAATGCTAGACTGCCTAAATATTACAAATCTGAGTAAAATTCAGACTTCACACATCATATAAGTGGTCATTTGCTGGGTAATGTGCAGGAAAGGTCATTACTCCTAAGAGGAAACCTTTCAACTTATGTTGAGAGAAGAATCATGACTTTTTCTATTTATTGCTAGATGCTAATTAATGAAAAATACTAACATGCACATTTATAATGTTTAATTTTTTTATGTTTAATAAATGTTTTAAATAAATTAATTATGTTTATAATGTTTAATTTTTTAAACTTTTTATTTATTTTTGAGACAGAGAGAGACAGAGCATGAGCAGGGCAGGGGCAGAGAGAGAGGGAGACACAGAATCCGAAGCAGGCTCCAAGCTCTGAGCTGTCAGCATAGAGCCCTATGCGGGGCTCTAATTGAGATCATGACCTGAGCCAAAGTCGGATGCTTAACCGACAGAGCCACTTAGATGCCCCAAATTTATGGTGTTTTATAAAATGGAAAAATTCTTAGATAGAAAGCTAAATTCTTGTGCCAATTCTGACCAGCCAGCAATGTAATCTTGGGAAAGTCACCTGACTCCTCGAGCTTTAGATTTCTTTATAAAATGAGGGGGCTTGAGTCAAGGCTCAATTAGGTGGTCTCTAAAGTTCCTATAAGCTCTGCCATGTGAATTTAGGCTCTGTAACATATGTGTGTACATTATATAAAGCACAGAGACATGCAGAGAAGTCAATGAGTAATAATACTGAGAATTTTTGGCACCATTATTGTAAAAGATGATACAGCAAGAAGGAGAGACAAAGAGAAAAGTAAATAGCATTTTTGCTTTTTATTTTCACTGAAGTTCATAAAATGGTCCAATTTAAAAGCTGTGGAAGATAGAAAATGAATTAAAATTGTAGGTACTAAGTGCATAACGAAACACTTAAGTCTTCTAAATATAAAATACAAAGTAGCTAGTTTTAAATGAAAGTCATTTCATGAGCATGAACTTTTCAGAACAAAAATAACCACTCTACAACCTATATCTTTTTTTTTTTGCAATCAACTGCCACTCTTTCTTTATAGAGGATATATGATGGCTGCCAAAATTAATTATAATGGTGTGTGTGTGTGTGTGTGTGTGTGTGTGTGTATTCTTAATCTCCCTGCTACATTTCAGCAGTCAGGAACACAAACCCCACAAATCTGGATGCTATCGTCAATAAGTGGTAGTTAGGAATTGCTATCAGAATTCCTAGAGTCTGTAGATATTATCATGAGATATGAATAAATGATACCCATTTATAACCTGCCAGCTCCTTTTGGCACTTCATAATTTTATCTTCAAAGTCTAGTGACATGGTTAACAATTTTCTATCCATGCAAAGTTGTGCACTGAAGTGGGAGCAGCCGTGGCAACAAGTGAGAGATAGTGACTGACATGGCATGCAATTACTTTAGGTATCAAGACTTTGGCATGTTGTTTATGGGAAATTCTATCTCATTAGAAAAGCATTAAGGGATGTGTTGGTGGGATTGCACCAATGTAACTGATGACCTAAAGGCAACAGGACATTTTAAAATTGCTATTTGAAAATTTGTTTTATGATAGATGGAGAGTCATAGAAAATTAACATATTGTACCATAACTTTAAAAAATTTAGGAATAATAATAGGCAGTACCGTGTGGTGTTGAGGATGCTGGGCTGAATCAGATGAACTTTTATGCTTATTGTGCTTTCCTACTACTGGCTGAATGAGCTTGTGCAAACCATGTTACCTCTCCTAGCTTTGTTTTTCTCATCTGTAAGTTGATTGGCTCTACCTACCTCATGGGGCTGCATATGTAAGATATTAGATATGAATGCACTTTTGCCTATGGTGAAGAAGTTAACTAATATAAAGGATTCTTCTTCATTACTATAAAAATGTTATTGCTAGACCTATTACTACAACCATAGAAGGGTTTAGAAAAGTCAAATTCCCTTTTTCTAGTATCTGTTCATGAAATATGGACTCCTCTAGCTTTGTCACCAGTCACAATTCCCCTGGATTCTATATACAATCTGAAATTGTTAATTTCATGTGTCACCTTGACTGAGTCACAGATGCCCAGATATTTGGTTAAACATTATTTCTGCATATATCTGTGAGGGTGTTTCTGGAAGAGATTAGCATTTGAATCTGCAGACTGAGTAAAGTAAATTGCCCTCCCCAATGTGGATAGGCATCATCTATCTCACTGAGGACTAAACAGAACAAACAGAACGAACAGAACAAACTGTTGGAAGGGGAAAATTCCCTCTCTGCCTGACTGATTGAGTTGGGAGCAACATCAGTTTCTTCCCACCTTTAGATCACTGGTGCTCCTGGTTCACAGGACTTCATACTCTGACTGGAATTTATACAATTGGCTTTCCAGTTCTCAGGCCTTCAGATCTGGACTAGAACTTGCACCAATGATTCTTCTTGTTTTTGGAATTTCAGACTCAGAGTGCAACCATACCACCAGCTTTCCTGGGTCTGTAGGTTCTAGATGTCAGATAATGGGACTTCTCAGCTTCTATGACTTTTTTTTTCTGAATAACCCTGACTACTATGCAATTCGTTTTTCAAATATTTATGAGGGAATGGCTTACCTGTACTGTAGCTCTTGTTAAAAGTATTTGATTAAAAAAATGTATTTGGCTAATTTAGGGATCAGCTTTATCTAACTCCTCATAATAACTTTCATCTCAAAGACTAAAGAAATGTGTGTTCTGGTTGTTTGGTCTAATGTGCATCTGAAATTTTATGTATTTGAAACTGACATCAAATCCTCATCTCCCAGACATGTTCTGCCTGTCCCATCAGAATCATACTTGTCCAGGGTACCTAGGTGGCTCAGTGTGTTAAGCGTCTGACTGGCTCAGGTCATGATCTCAGGGTTTGTGAGTTTGAGCCACACATCAGGCTCTGTGCTGACAGCTCAGAGCCTGGAGCCTCCTTCACATTCTGTGTCTCCCTCTCTCTCTGCCCCTTCCCTGCTCACACTCTGTCTCTGTCTCTCAAAAATAAGTAAACGTTGAAACAAAACTTTTTTTTAAAGAATCACATTTTTCCTTATTGAAATCATTTCTAGAGACTGCTTCCTCACCGCTTCCATTCACTCTATGAACAATGCTACAACCAAACTAAGAAATATGAGAGCTGCTATTTATTGGCCTTTTACCTATGAGAAATTTACATCTTTTATCTCATTTAATCCTCAAAGCCATCCAACAATATCATTTCCTCATTTTACAGATGAGGAAACTCTGGCTCATAATGGGTGATTGACTTACTCAAAGAAACATAGTAAACAGTAGAACAAAGCCACCCAACAGAAAAGTCTGTGTGGGATCAGCTACCAGGCATATCTTTTGCTCCCATATCCCCTTTCTTTCTTTCCTCAGTTGCATATTTTTTGTCCATCTAAGTTACTTAGACACAAAACAACTCATTACAGCCTGGGTGTAATATATTTTCTTCTGATATTTTATGCAAGAGTTTCAAAACATCCCAGACATGCATGATGACCATGTTTTTGCCTGTCAGCAATCTTTTTTTCTTTTGAAAGGATTCTATCAAATATGATAAGGTTGATATGTTCTGTAAATCCCTACTGACTCTTTTAATGCAATCATAACTTCCTGGGGCTGGTTCCTAGGGACAAAGCTTTATAGTGCATAACTTTTCAGTGAAAGATTTACTATGTGATGGAATTAATAGGTGCAGTGCATTTCACAGCTTTTCCACCTCAAATGGCATTTCTTAGTCAGCACAGTAGGTTTCCCATATGTATTGCCACAAATAGTAATTCTTCCTCAGAGTTCAGGAAGATTTTTGGAAACAAGTATTTCCAAATTAACTCTTATTCACAGTTTCCACTCAGCATAAACTAGCCTAACTTGATGAGTGTCTTTGACATGTTGAGGAATAATTAAATTTAATTTTCACGTACAAAATAGAAATACAAAAACATTTTTGCAGCCCTGCAGTGGCTGACACTATACTATTGCTTTTGTGTCCTCAAAAGGGAAGGGAAATGGAATTCTAAGAGAATAGTGCATTCCACAAAGTTCTAGGAGAAAAAATTCTAGAATAATACAATCTCTGCTGATATGGCAGCTTTTATATTAGCTCTTAGCAATGAAAGTGGGAATGTACTTGATGGAATTTTTTTCTTTTGAAAAGGTAGAAATATAATTTGACCTATTTATTATCAAAATGTTCTTCAAAAATTCACTAATTTTTAAAGGATAGACCTGAGAGGGAAGCCATAGAATCATATATTCCAAATTGTCAGCAAGCTACTGGGATGGAATGGGCAATATCCGATTATTGGATTCTTTAATATAATTAATAACACTAAAACAATAGCTCCATGTATTTAGAATCCTTTACAAATCAAGGCCCATGCTAAACTGCTTCTAAACTTCCCAATAATGCTTGGAGACATCTTGTTGTTATATATACATTTGAGGAATTCGAGCCTCAGAGTGGTGAAGCAATTTTCCTGATGTTACACAGATAGTACATGATTAAGCTGGGATTTGGCTCTGGAGTATGGATATCTCCAAAACTTATGATCTTTCTAATACAATATATCATAATTAAAAGCACAGTTTCAAAAAGCAGACTTGGACTTCCAAACTCTGGCACTGCCACTTATTGGCTGTGTAAACTCAACTTACTTAACATATTTGAGGCTCAGAAACCTCATGTATAAATAATAATAATAACAACATTAATGATAAAACATTTAGTTGGGCTAAATGTGGGGATTAAATGAGATAATATACAGAGAATGCTTTTTACTCTCTGCCTGGCCCATACATAGCACTTGATGAGTGTTAGCTATTTATTTTTGTGCTCTCCTACCAGGTAGGCCCTCTTTATAGATGTTAAGGCATAGATAGAGAGTTGGGGAATCAATAGGGCTATTTCCTTTACACATAGTTGAATTAGTTTGGGGTCAATAAAAAGATATATTGATAACCTAAAAGAAAGTAAAATGTGCTTTGGCCCACAAACTAAAACTGTATTGCCAATGATATTCAATTTGAACATAAGCAATAATTATGGAAGGGTGTTATTTATTCATTCATTCATTCATTCATTCATCCAACAGATTTGACTCCTTTTAAAAAAAATATTTATTTATTTTGAGAGAGAGAGAGAGAGAGAGAATGAGTGGGGAGGGGCAGAGAGAGAGAAGGAGAGAGAAAATCCCAAGCAGGGTCCACACTGTCAGCACAGAGCCTAATGCAGGGTTCTATCTTGGGAGCTGTGAAATCATGACCTGAGCTTATATCAAGAGTTGGATGCTTAACTGACTGAGCCATCTAAGAGCCCCCAGATTCAACTCTTTCATTTGCTTTTTTTCTCCTCTAGAGTATGAAAGTATGTGTCAAATTCACCTCTGGGTGGCAGACAGCCTGGGAGGCTCAATCTGTTGTGTCCAGACTCTTGGTTTCAGCTCAGGTCATGAGCTCGTGATTTGCGAGTTTGAACTGCGTGTCGGGCTCTGCACTGACAGAGTGGAACCTGCTTGGGATCCTCTCTCTTCCTCTCTCTGCCCCTCCCCGGCTCTCTCTCTCTCTCTCTCATTCTCTCTCTCTCAAAATAAATAAATAAAATAAAATAAATCACCTCTGGGCAAGAGTTGGCCCTCTCTGAAAATTCCAATCTGTGTCAGAGCCATGAGGAAAGAGATGAATTTTATAAAACTTGAGGCAGCTTGCCTTCTTTAAACTTATAACTTGTATTCTGCTCTTTTATCTTAAAGATGTTTTTAAAGTGAGGTAGCTTCTGAAAAGAAAGCAGAGTGTCCTTATTGTCTAACTAATTTGGTTCTCTTTATTCAGGGTTCTCTTTAGTCTCTATTTTTTTCTGATTGTTTGAGTGGAGACACTAAAGGTAGAAGGAAAATGACTCTGAGGGACATGATGCCAAAACTCGAAAGTCCCTGCTCACATCTGCTTCCCTGAAACAGCTTTGCTCTTATACACAACTGTATAAATTATGCTGATTTGAAAGAAACAAAACACCTTTTGTGCTTGTCTTACTCTGAGTTTTCATCCATGCCAGAACTCTTTCTCTGTAAGAATAATAGCGAAGATTTGCTTTCAAAACTGTGCTCAGAGCTGGAAGTGGAGGTTGGGAAGAAAGAAGAAATTTGATTCTGTGGTGTATTTTTTTTTAAATCATGTAGTAGGCTGAGATTCCCCCTGGTGAGATAAAAAATAAAATAAGGCCAGATGGTAGGATTGTTTATGGGTTCTGAAGTAAAAGTATTAAGTCATTAAAATTTGGAGGCTTCTCTCATTTATTCCAGCTTCTTCTTCTCATTAAATCCCTGTTTTATGTAGTTGGATGTATAGGGAGAAGACATCTAGGTGCCTGATGTGAATGCTTTCTTCCACTGGGCTTCAGAGCATTTCTTTGCTTCTCTCAGGTCTCCAGCCTGGAATGAATATAAAGGAGTATGCTTTCCTAATAGAAGTCTAGAAAGGTGCATGGCAATCCCTGTACTGGAGATAGAAGAAAGTTATCTACCCTAACTTTTAAGGCACTTAAAATCTGAATAAACTTTGAATCATTTCTTGACACAGGCTTTTCTGAGGGCTCCTTAGAGAAGAATTTATTCTCATTGATGAATATAGGAGGGAGGTTTTCCAGAATAATGAATCATGAATGGACATGCTTTAAGTTGATTTTAAACCTCTTGGCTGGTATTACCTGTAAAATGGGAAAGATGACATGGTTTTGCTGGCAGAGTTTTCAAGAATGAAATCAGTAAGTTCACTCATACTGTTGGACGTGATCCCGCTATTTCATGTAACTTTGGTCATGTAAATATCCTCAGAAGTAAGTAAATTGCTTGCGTTAAAATGTTGTAAGCCACAGGTTGCATTTTTTTGAGTAATAATATTTCCTTGTTGAGCCCATATTTATCCTTATGTGGTGGTTAAGTCTACAGGGTTAGGGATCAGACTGATTGGGTTTGAATTTTGGGTTAAATCTTAACTCTACAACTCATTAACCAAGTGAACTTGGATAATTACTCAACACCGTTAAGCTACTGTTTGTTCACTCATCTGTAAAATGAGGATATTAATAAGTTGTATCTCACAATTGACTTAGGAAGCTAAATAGAGTAATGTATATACATATTTTTGCATTTTCTGGGCCACAGCTCCTGGCTCCTATTAAACAGAACTACTCATCTTAACTAAATGATATCTAACCTTTACTGTTCCTGATAAGGAGTCATTGGTAGGAAAATTTACCAAAACAGATGAGTAGCCTGAAAAAAGGACATGGACAACTGAGCATCTCCTTGAGGCACTCAATGACCACATGCTTTTTATGTATGATGAGAAAAGGAGTGTCTGTCTTAGGCTGGTGGGTGTGGTATGGTGTGGTATGGCTGCTGATGGTGGGACTACCATGTTAAGCTCACGGGACTCCAACCTAAGTAAGCAGAGCTTGTTGAAGGTTTGTCAAAAATTTGGATCAGGAAAGATTGTGGGAGATTTTCATTGCTTTGGATTAATCCTTTCCTAGGACTTTCTCATTCTTGATCAGTGCTATGGGGACAACCAGGGAGAAAAGGAGAAAAGAACAGGAAATAGAAGTCCTCAAAAGCCCTAGGGAGAATCTCCTCTTTTGAAGTGAGGAAAGAGTATGGATAGACCCTGCAATGCACAGTATTACTGGAGTCTTCATTCAGGCCTTTCTTGATTCTGAACTACATATTGTGAGCTTTCAGAACCTCTGTATTTCAGGGGTGCCTGGGTGGCTCAGTCAATTAAGCATCCAATCCTGATTTCAGCTCAGGTCATGATCTTACAGTTTGTGGGATTGAGTCCCTATGTCGGGCTCTATGTTGACAGTACGGAGCCTGCTTGAGATTCTCTCTCTCCCTCCTTTACTTGTGCTCTCTCTCTCAAAATAAATAAATATTAAAAAAAAAAGAAACTCTGGGGTGCCTGGGTGGGTCAGTCGATTGAGCATCCGACTTCAGCTCAGGTCATGATCTCACAGCTGGTGAGTTGGAGTCCCGTGTTGGTTGGCCTCTGTGCTGACAGCTCAGAGCCTGGAACCTGCTTTGGATTCTGTGTCTCCCTCTCTCTCTGCCCCTAACCCACTCGCATTCTGTCTCTGTCTCTCTCAAAAATAAATAAACATGAAAAAAAATTTTTTTAAAAAAGAAACTCTGAATTTCAAAACCTCTGAGTCTATGTTTCCCTATTTAAAAATTTTTCTTCTAACAATACACAAGTGTTTGCATTCCATATATTCTAAAAATAAAATACATGAATACATTCTTGGGAAAAATATCATGTGTGGGGGGAAAAAGACTCCCTTTATTACCACTCAGAAACAAATTAGATATGGCTTTTTTGGGTAATTTTATCGTAATTTTTAAAATTTTTAAAAAATGTTTTATTTTTTTTGAGAGAGAGAGAGAGTCAGCATATGAGCAGGGGAGGGGTAGAGAGAAAAGGAGACACAGAATCTGAAGCAAGCTCCAGGCTAAGGACAGTTAACTGACTGAGCCACCCATATGCCCCAATTTTATTGTAATTTTTATTGTAAAATTATAAAAATGAGCTCATACTATAGGTATTTTTCTACATTTTTTTTCTTTTTACTCACTAAATCTATGAGACTTCCATGATAGTATTTATACATCTAACTTGTCATAGACTCTGGGTCTGGAGCTCTTTCTTATCCACCAAGACAGCAGGTGCAGAATTAAAATGCAAGAGAGGCTAATGTTCAGGAGGAGACAAGAGTAATGGTCCTTGGTCTATTCTTATTAGGATCAGAAGGTCTACAAGTGTGATGGACATGCAGAAAGAGACAATGAAACCGTGAATATAACTTATGTGTGTGAGAGAAAGGGGGTTTCGAAGATATGCAGTGTTAGGGGTTTGGGTCAATACAAAACAAAATCCTAGTGCTGGGCAGATGGCTATTTACAGCAGGCACCAGACACCTTCTATTTATCTTAACTTGCCTAAGGGATAAGAGAGATAGAACATGCTACCTTAGGGTCAACAAGGCACCTTTCTTTTGCTAATTAGCTCAGCTCTGGGCAACTTCACCCTGCTGGCAGTCTATATCCCTATTTACCTATTTACCTATCCTGGTCCTTCCCTCCTGTGAAAGCAGCTTTCTGTTATTGTACTATGTTGGAGCACTTCCGCCTTTATTATCAAATCTTGGATGTTTTCATCCTGTGGCTTCTTATTTCTCTATGCCTTTGTTCTATACTGGGGCTGGGGGTGCTTTTGCCCTGTTTACCCAATCTTGGATGCTTTCATCCTAAACCTTGTTAACCCATTGGTGCAAAATTCCTAAGCTTATTCCCCACACTAGTTCATTATTTTTAACTGTTGTATGGTATTCCATAGTATTAACAACTGATAATTTAAGAATTTCTTTATGGATGCTTGTTTAGTTTTCAATGGTTTATTATTACAATCATATTGTAGTGAACATCTTTTTTTATATATCAAATAAATTCTTACAAATAATTGTTGGTCATTGGATATGCCATTTTTAAAAATTTTATTCTTTTTTTAATGCTTGTTTATTTTTGAGAGGAGAGAGAGAGAGAGAGCGAGCGAGCATGAAAGGGGTAGGGCAGAGAGAGAGGGAGACACAGAATCCAAATCAGGCTCCAGGCTCTGCCAAGCTGTCAGCACAGAGCCCTTGACATGGAGCTTGAACCTATGAACCTTGAGATTATGACCTAAGCTGAAGTTGGATGCTTAATTGACTGAGTCACCCAGGAGCCCCAAGATATGCCAATTTTAAATTCTGATCAAGCTTGTGATTGCCCTTAAAAAATTTGGTACCAATTTATATTTCCTGTACAGTGGTGAGGAACTTGCCTTGCCAACTCTGCATATTATTTCTCTTAAATTTTTATTATGAATCTAATAGTAAAAATTATTCCATTAATATTTTTAAATGCATTTCCCTGATTATTTATAAAGTTATCCCTCCATGTTTGTTAGCCATTTGTTAGTATTTGTTTGTTAGTATTTCTTCTGGGAATTATTCAAATTCTTGACTTTCTTCCATTTGCTTTATTTTTTTCTTTTATAATTAATTGATAGGTGTTCTTTATATGATTTGTATACTAATCTGCCATCATCATTTTATTTTTTTATGGTGTCTTGTAGATGGGGTTAAAATTTGGGGTTAGTCAAATCTGTTGATGTTCTCCTTTTAGATTATGGATTTGGTATCTTATGTAGCAAGCATTTCTAAAATGTGCTCTATTTTCTGCTAAATTTTGTAGTTAGTTTGTTGTGTTTAATAATCAATGTGGAATTAGTTTTGTATGGTTTTGAGGCGTGTGCTCTGAATTGTCTGTTCAGATCATTTGTCCATTTTCTATTTGGTTTACTTGCTTTCTCTTATTGTTTGGAAGGGATTCTTTTATAGTATGAAATAATAGTATGAATTTTATTCCTTTATATAATCTATTAATTTTATTTATTGTGCCTTTTCTTGTTCAAACTTAAAAATATTCCATATTTTCTTCCAGTGTTTTTGTTTTAGTTTGTTAGATTTCTTACTTTAATCATGAGGAATTTATTTATTTATTTATTTATTTATTTATTTATTTATTTGATAGACAGAGTGCAAGTGGGGTAGGGGCAGAGAGAGAGAGAGAGAGAGAGAGAGAGAGAGAGAGAAGAGAGAGAATCCCAAGCAGGCTCTGTGCTGTCAATGCAGAGCCCAGTGCAGGGCTTGAACCCACAAACTGTGAGATCGTGACCTGAGCTGAAATCAAGAGTCAGATGCTTAACTGACTGAGCCACCCAGGTGCCCCAGGGATTTTTTTATCCTGGTAAGATATATATAAAATTTATCATTTTAACCTTTTTTACATATACAGTTCAGTGACATTAAATATATGTTGTGCAGTCATCACCACCATCAATTTCCAGAACTTCTACTTCCCAAATCTATACCCATTAAATAATAACTCCCCATTTCCTTCCGCCCCCGAGATCCACCTTCTACTTTCTGTCTTTATTAATTTGACTACTCTAGGTACCTCATATAAGTGAAATCATATAGTATTTGTCCTTTTGTATCTAGCTTATTTCACTTTTGTGAATAAAGCCACTAAGAAGATGAAGTGTACAAACATCTGTTCAAGTAGGAATACTTAAACCCATAAATTCAATAATTTAGATGAAATGAATCAATTTCTTGAAAGACACAAACTGCCAAAGAAGTTATTTATTTTTTTGGAATTTGAGAAGGCCATGAGAACCCTGAGAACTTCAGAGTAAGGTATTTGTGTCTCTGTTTCAAAGAACCTAGCACAGTACTTGCTTCATGCTAGATGCTTGATAAATTGTGGTTATTGTTATAATATAACATTACATAAAGCATGTGAAGAATGAACGAAGAAAGGAATGGCATACTAAGTTGGATTTGGGTATGTCTTGCTTAGAAGAGTTGCATTGCTTACATACTTTTGGGACCAAATTATTCATTTATTCACTGGTCTGTCATTCTTTTAAGTTCTTTAGAATGCTTATTGGATAAATGAATTAGTCTGTGATACTAGGTACTAGGAATATGCAGATAAAAAACATGACACCCATCCCTGAGTAGCTCATAATTTAGCAGGCCCTAATTGGGCATATGTAGTGAGATACAGAACCAAGATATTCCCAGACAGAATAATATAAAGTGGTTTATCTGGAATAGAAACAACACCCAGTACAGTGGAGTTCAGGTGAGAAGTTAGGGAAGTCTTCCTAGAGCTAATAGTTGAACTATGCTCTGAAGGGTTTATACTTTGTGTGAATTCACTTTATAGGTATATAGGCAGAGAAATGAGCAGAGAGAAGACTGGGAAGAGTATTTCAGGAAATGGCTTGAGCATAGGTCCATAGCAATGAAATGCTGAGGAATGTCAAGTAGTCCAGTGGGTTAGAGCATAAGGTATGGAGGGATTAGCTAGAAAAAATAGACATGGAAGAAAATGCAAGTCCAAAGGTAAAGGATTGGATTTCTTACAGAATTACTACTCACCAAGTGTAAGTCCATATTAATATTATAAGGGGAACTATTTGGTGGTAATGGTAGAGGAAAGGAGATTCTTCAGTATGTCTTCAAACCCTATACAAACAGCAACCCATTTGTCATCACATAAAGGTGCCCTTGATTTCATCAACTGCACATTTATTTTGAATTATGCTTTTATAGTATTTTTAGATATGAAAGCTCTATATTATTGAATCAGAAAATGTGTCCATATTTTATAATTCCACATCAAAGATGTTCCATAATTACTCTTAATAGGAGTTAAATACATTATCTCAATTTATAAAGATCAGGAACTTAATTGCAAACCACATTAGTATTTGAAATCATGTGGCAGTTTAAGGTTTGCAATCTACAAGAATGTGACTCTGAGAATTAAAGGAAGGAGGAAGAAATAGGCCCAGAGTGAAAAACATACACCAAAGAAATCATTGCAGAAAGACACCTCATACAGTAAAAAAAATATATATATATAATATATTATAAAATATATATATTATATATTATAATTATATATAATTATATATTATATATTATAAAATATATATATAATTATATATTATATATATAATCTTAGAGAACTTGGGAGAAAAGTTGCTAAAATACAGTCAATCTAGGGATGAGAATAATAAAACACTTGTAGGAAATCTCACTTCCATGACGTATAGGATATATACTTATTAGTTATTTCCCCACAGCCAGATTTTTAAAAATACAGTCTTGATAATGTATACAATACATTTAAGTCTATTTGGGAGGCTGAAAGTTATTCTGTAGTGAGGCCTCTTGGAAAAACCACCATTTCTTCTTCCTAAATCCACGCTCAACTCCTTAAGGCATTAAAATCTAGATAATGTTCCATTAAGATTAAATACTATGAGGATCATATAATGTATAATTAATCAGTTGGATAGGATAATAGGTCATTACATCCACAGACATTTGTTGAATACCTATAATGTTCCACAGACACTGTTTTGGGTGTTTGGGATACATCTGTGCAGAAACAATTCTTGCCTTCATTAAGCTTATACTGGATAGGAAAAAGTTTCCTCTACTCTTATATTCAGTAAATGGGGGTCTCCAAATTAAACTAACAATAGACATTAATAGGAGAAAAAACACACAATTTTTACTAAATTCATGTGCCCAGGAGTTCATAGAAAAGAAGTAAAACTCAAAGAAATAGTTAGACTCTGGGCTTATAGACTCTTTTAACAAAGAGGGTTTGGGGCACCAAGGGACAATAAATTGTGGGGAAATGACTAAGAAATATATGGGGGAACTAATAAAAGATAGGACTATTTTATTTTATTTTATTTCTTTTTTTAAAGTTTATATATTTATTTATTTAGAGAGAGAGAGAATGAATGCACGTGCATGTGAGCCAGTGGAAGAGGGCCAGAGAGAGAGAGAGTGAGAGAGAGAGAGATTGAGAATCTCAAGCAGGTTCCACACTGTCAGCACAGAACCCGATGTGGGGCTCAAACTTACAAATCATGAGGTCATGACCTGAGCTGAAATCAAGAGTTGGCCACTTAACCAGCTGAATGACTCAGGCACCCCAAGATAAGGGCTATTTTAGTGAGGTCTGTTTATGCAAACTCATCTTGGTGTCAACTCCCCATCTTAGATGACAAAAGTATCTCTTCTTTCCCTGGTATGGGAGGTGGGCACCTTCTTCAAAGGAAAATTGATGCTCTGCTTTTAGGCACATAAAGGGAAGGCATCTGTTGATTTTCAATGGCTTCAGCTAAAAATAATCCTTATGTTAAAGTGGCATATTTTGGGGTGGCCTATTCTGATCCTCTCCACTTAAATTGCAGAAAGATGACAATGCATTACACTTATCTAAACATAAGTATTTTTCACATTGGACCCAGAATTATCTTCTAACTAAAGGGTTCTCAAACTTGGATATGCAAAGTATCACCCTGGGAATCTTACAGATGCTAATTCAGCAGGTCTGGGCAGTGCCTGAGATTCAGCGTTTCTAATATAGAAGGTGATGCCCATTCTGCCAAGGTGCCTGGTCCACATCTCAATAGCAAGGTGACCCATGATCAATCTCTAGGTTTGCTATCCAGAAAACTACTCAAGGAAGATTCTCCAAGAAAAAAAAATTGGTATTTTCAATCAGGTAAACTTGAGAAGGGCTGTACGCTATATTTTTCTCTCAAAGATTCATAGTGCATATAACCATAGGGAAAGCTCTAAGAATTTCTTCAGTAAAAAACAAAACAAAACAAAAAACTGTCTAACTTGCTTTGCCTATTTTGTTATAAATTAACACCAAAATTGTCCAAAAGATACTTGCCCAGGAGACATTTTAAAATTTCCACTTAAGGAATGTTTCATGTTTACCATTAGCCACTTTATAAACCTTGCTTTTATTTAGCTGCTACTCAATAATCTGTTTTGGAGTCAAAATCATATGCTTTAAAACTGAAACTAGTCTTGGTTAAAATTAAACTAACCTATAGACCATAATGGCATTTGATAAGGAACCCTTGGAGAAAATAATCTTGTTGACAAAAAAATAACTCTTTGAAATTTCCAGAACTGTGCTGTTTACTGCTCTTTGTAGTAAGATAAAGAAGGTAAGGATAACAAATATTAACATTCCAGGAATCATAAAATACTTTGAGTGAAGAGATATGGACTCAACAATTGTGGCAAATATTTTACATAGCTTCTATTCATCTTGTTTTTTGTTATCATGATCACAGTTTTTTTCTTCCATATTCAAAGGAAAAAGAACAAGAATCTTTGTGACATTCAACTGTTTACATAGTTAAAAAATCTCTTAGAGGAAAAAAAATTAATTGTGTGGTTTGCAATAGCCACAAAACTTGCACAATTTATTGCTATAAGCAATCTTATTTGTTCACTTACGCTATAGCCAATTCCTGTAAATGAACTATTCAAAAGTCTTATGTAAATTAGCCCACTACATTATATTATGTGGATTCTTTTGTTAAAGGTACTAGACAACAGCTGACTTCCTCCTTGAAGGCCTGCTGGAAGTAAAGGGTGTCTCTCTAATAGATTCTGATCTGAACACAGTGGGCAGCTATATCCTTTCACACTTTGTATTCCACCATTTTGTGGATATTTGAGATTAATCTCCTCCATAATCTGTTGTAGAAGGTACAAATGTAGTAATGTGATTTGCATAGCAGTACCGAGTTCACCTCCAGCCCTGAAGGGTATGGACAGAGAAAATAAAAATACTTTTAGTATTCCTTTACTACCTACAGAGATTAGTGGGGGGTAGGGCTTGTCCCAGTGAAACAAAATCCTTCACTTTTAAATTTTCCACTCATATGTGATTCAGAGTTGCCATCACGGTGATTATGTTGTTTGGCAGGACTCTGTAATGTTCCTCATTCCTTATTTTCTTTTAGGTATCTGCAACTCCACATAATCATGTATACCAATCTCTCCTTTTGCGGCAGAACAATTTCCCAGATTTTGTCAAATTTAGGAAAACTGTTTCTCTTCTTGAATGTGACTTTAAGCTGTATTATTTAAAAAAAAACCCCAAAAATAAAACTATTAGTCCTTGAGGATCATGCATGTATGTCTGCACTTTTGAGTGATTATTCTGGGCAAAAATTATACCATGAAGAATAGTACTAGAAGAAGAATGAAGGGACAGAGGGACATATTGTACAAAGTACTGGTGAAACAGATTTCAAAGAGGATCAAATCTTAAATCCAAATCGTAAGTGCCAAACCCATCTGGGATTCTTGTACCAGGTCCATAATTCCAAAATTCATCTGGACTGTCAAGTGCACGCTCTGGCCTACCCTCTGGGAAGTTTTTATAGGTGATGCTTCACAACCCAGGGTGCACATTGGAAACACCTGAACAGTTTTAAGACAATGCCCATGCTGACAGCCCACCCCAGAGATCCTGAGTTAGTTGATTGGGAGTGAATCTTAGGCATAGTCCTAATTGAAACAACTTTTAAAAGTTAAATTAGAGTGACTATAACAGCAGTTTATCCCATGATAATAGCCAGTTACCCATGGTCCAAGAGTTGCTAAGGCTGAGTTGAAAAGGACCACAGTCCTAGAGAAGCAACTGCTGACAGATGGCTCAGGAGGAGACAGGGGCCAAATCTCCTCTCTCCCCCCATGCTCTGGAGAGAAGCTGACCCTTAAATATCACTTGAAGATGGAGAAAGGCTGATGCTGGGCTACAGTTTGAAGGCTTGAAAATTTTCACTCCAGGAAGTCTATTATTTTCTTTTTTCTTTTTTAATGTTCATTTATTTATTTTGAGAGGTGGGGGGGGGGCAGAGAGAGAGAAGAGAGAGAATCTCAAGCAGGCTCCATGCTCTCAGCACAAAACCCAACACAGGGTTGCATCCCAGGAACCATGAGACCATGACCTGAGCTGAAATCAAGAGTCTGATGCTCAACCAACTGACCCACCTAGGCAACCCCAATTTTCTTTGTTCTTAATCAGAGATTTGATAGGATCATGAAATAGAAAACTAAATGTTGTTTGCTGTTGTTGCTCTTAACCAGGGAACAAGAGCAAAGTGTATCTGTCATTAAACTAGTAGGTCTCAAGATCAAGGATGGTTTCCTTTATTTTTCCAACTTCATCTACAACAGACTGCATATAGCACATGCTCAATAGAGGGGTTTTCTTTAAAAAATAAATTTTTTAAGGGATGTTTGGAGGCTTGAAGACTTCTATAAAGATGCAAAAGCTAGCTCTCTTTTCCTTGAGTGTTATGTAAATGAGGTATCCAAAAGTAGTAGTTTAATTTTGATGGTGTTTTTTCTTTGAGTTTCTATAGGATGTTTTGTTACTTTTGGGTTCCTGTAATCGTGTACTGTAATGATTTCAAATGGCACTGGCATAAAGATGTTCTTGTTCCACTAAAAGACTTCTCTTGAAGCCTATTTACTTAAACTGATTATACTATTACAAAAACCACTTACCTGAATAATGTAGCTATGCAAAGCCTTTCATCCTAGCAAAATAAGGAGGGAATCAATCAGTAAACTCTCATATTTTGCATACATTTTGCCTGACTTTTCATATATAAAAGACTTTCTTCTAAAAGAAATTTTACACAGTTCATGTCTAATATGTGCAAATTATTGTGCTTTTTGCCAATGTGCTATTGTGCTTTGTGCCAATTGTGCTTTTTTGCCAATTGTAAAGATAATCTCTCAAAAAGTCACCTTAATGAAAAAAAGGCAATTATCTTGAAAACGTCCTATTTGGTGTTCATTTTTCTACTCTTGGAAAACATAAGGAATGTAGTCCCCCTGCCCCCAAGTATCCTCTTTCTAAAAGGCACACACATCAGCAGAACTTATCATTATAAGAAGTAAATGTTCCAACTGTGATACTGTGATGCAGACTTGGGTTTTAAAGCAAATCATTAGGTCTTAATAATATCATTTAACAGGAGTAGACTATTTTTGTAAAGGTAATTTCTGTAAACTAAATAGAATTTTCCTTAGCTTATCATATGGTGAACAGGTCCAAATAAATATTAAGTTGTAGAACAAAAAGTATTCTCAGAGGGTCTCTTGCATTCCATTATTAAACATACAGTCTACAGTTGATTTCACTCAATGGAAAAGTGTAGTTGAGAAGATGTGCTACTTTTCATAAAACGGCAAGTACAAATATTCAGAGACAATATATTGGAGAAACTAAGGAAGTCATAATGGTTACGAAATCATTTTAGCCATCAGGATTCACTAGATATTTTTTATGTTTTATTTGTTGAGGTACCACAGTTTTTGGTTTGTTGCTTTATTACATTTTACCACTTAGTTAATTTATCTTCAACTCTACATTTAGCAACTCTTAGCTTTTGGCTCAGACAATGTTTCCAAAGTTTTACTTCTTCCAAACTTCCATTTAGAAGACTTGAGATATAAACTGCACCAAATACAGGCACCTTAGTGTGTTAGCATTGTTTTTCATTGGTTTATAATTATTTTATTCACATTTTTAAAGGCAGAACATTGCTTTTTAAGGCACTAAAGAATTTATTTATGATAATTCTCAAAACTCATTTAAAAAAAAGATTATTGTAGGTGCAACCATAAAGGCTAAGTTTTAAGTACATCACTTCCTTTGATAGCAAAGTCAGCAGTTACCATTTCTTCTCTATGTGCTAGTTCTAGAGTGTGTGTGTGTATGTCTATGTCTATGCCCATGTCTGTCTATGTCTATGTCCCTGTCTATATCTGTCTATAATGGAAAGAGTGTATGTATGTACACTCATTCAGTCTTCATAACAAGCCTGCTCTCTGAGACCTGACCATGGACATTGACAGAAGAAGAAACTGAGTTTGAAAGGACTTTCTCAGGATTATACAGCTTACTAAAAAACAAAGCCAGAAATTCGAACCCATCCTTGATAAACTATAATTCCTGTGCTCTATCTGCCCTTACACTTCAAAGCCCCCTCTTCTTCCATGCCGTGAGAGATTAAATTTTAGGCAAAAGAAACCAGAACATTTTTTACAACTCACTCTGCTAATATCCCCTCACCTAAACCTGAATGGGGGAAAGGTGACACATTTTAGTCAGTATTGAGACGTTTTCTGGTATGGCTGATGTGATTGCAATTTTTTTTCCTAATTATTTTATCAAAGACATCAGTTTCTGAGAATTAGGAGAGATGATCACATATAGAGTTTTTATTTCGTTCTCTATTATTTCGTCTTTCATGCTTTGCTGAGAAAAAATATTTTAAAAAGAGCTTAAAAGCCAGAGATGAAGGGCAAGGGGAACTTCTGACTGTGCTAAATGTCTGCATCATTCAGAAGGATCTCATTCTAATTTAAAATTGAGGCAAAAATAGAAGGCATTTTACTGTAAAATGACTCGAAATCTTAGAGTCACACACTTGGGACTGAAGATTCAAGGGTTGCTTAGAAACAACAACAACAACACCCTTCTACTTTTCTAACAAAGGCTAGAAAAACATGATGAGTGGAGACTGACCACAGTTGAGCACCTCTTGAGAGAAGCACCAAGTGTGCTCTGTAGGTACCAACCATAAACCCCAAAGAGACTATCCTGTCGAAGATAAACTATTAAAAAAGATGAGAAACAAGGGATTCAGCCAACTGATCAACAGATATTTAATAGTTGTATCAGCCTCAATGTATTCAGTGGCAAATGACAGAACATCAGAATAATATTGGCTTAAACAGAGAGGGCTTTATTTGTCTCCAAAAGAGCCAGTCTAGAGCCTGATGGTCTGGATGGCTTAACAATGTCAGCAAGGACCCAAACTTTTTCTGTCTTTGATAGGCATATGTATGTGTGTATGTATGTATGTATGTATGTATGTATGTATTCATTGTCTCACAATCTCCAAAGTTTTCTCAGATCCGTAAGTCTTGTGTCCACATTCCAGGCAGAAGAACACGGAAGCAAAAAAGATACTTTCACCTGTTGTTTCAATTATCTATTACTATAAAACAAACTGCCCCCAAATTTAATGGCTTTAGTCAACAAATTAAAAATATTTTGTCATGATTCCGTGGAGCAGAGAACTAAAATTACTGAGGGTTGGTCAGGCATCTCTCTTTCACTCTTGACACAGCCTCTCCACATGGCTAGTGTGGGCTTGCTCACACCATAGTTCCCTCAGAGTAATCAGATCTTTTGCAGAATGACTCATGACTCCCCCAAAAAAGGAAGAAGAAAGTGCTGGGTGTCATAAAGGCTAATCCTGGAGGTGACACAGCATTAGTTCCACTGCATTCTGTTGGTCCAAGCAGTTACAGTTCATCCCAGATTCAAGGTAAGTAGCTACAGACACCCTTCTATTCTCCCATCCTCCACCTCTCAATGGGAGGAGTATCAAAGAATTTACCTTCATCTTTAACACAGTCTGCACTATTGTCATAAATTGTTTGTTTCCTCCACATGCAAAATACAGTAACTCCCTCCCTTTTTTGAGACCCTAAAAAGTATCATCCCATTATGACATTAGGCTTGGGCTCAAGGTATAGGATCTCATAATCTCTATCACACCCAGGTGGAGATAAGGCTTCTAAAGTGTAGTTCTTTAATCCTAGTTTCCTGAGTATAATTCCTCTTATGCTAAAGGGCTCTGAGCTAAAGAGATGAGTTATCTGTGCCCCATATTTCACTGAGCAATAATTGGATCTCCAAGATGTGGAAAAGCAACAAGGCAAGGACAGATGATGCTATAAAGTCAGAAAGTAAACAGATAAAATGGCCAGAGAAGGTACTTTGTCATTTCTTCCAAACGATCTTCATCCAGAGGCCTCTATATTATGCCATTATATTTTGGATCTAATTGAAAACACTCTAATATTCCTTGAGGTAAGAACTGAGTTTTGGGGTGCCTGGATAGCTCAGTTAGTTAAGCGTCAGGTCATGATCTCACAGTCCATGGGTTTGAGCCCCGCGTCAGGCTCTGTGCTGACAGCTCAGAGCTTGGAGCCTGCTTCGGATTCTGTGTCTCCCTCTCTCTCTGCCCCTCCCCCACTCATGCTCTGTCTCTCTCTGTCTCTCCAAAATGAATTTAAAAAATTAAAAGAATGAATTGAGTCTTTGCACAGAATAAAACACAAAAGACATAATTTACCAATGATAAAATTAGAAATAAAATTTTGTGTATAACTCTACTTTTCTGTAATTTAAATAATTTTAAAATTTAAAATCCAAGGCACTTAGAACCAAGATTTTCATCACATGATGATTGCAAGTTATGATTGTCAGGCATTATATCATGTATTTTCAATTTATACTGTTTCCATTTAAGCCATTTCCATCACCACATAAGTTCTGACTTTTATTGTACACTAGCATTAGTTATAAAAGCAACAGTAACATTTAATAAAATAAAATTTTTCAGATGCTTATTTTTGGAGCAACCTCTTTCTAATGGGTAAATACAATTGTCATAAGACTTTGGATAAGTGTGTTTGATAAATATCTGCCCTGCTTCCTTATATAACTTTCCTTGTCTACTCCTTTCCCCTTTCTTCTTTTTCTCTCCATTCTCTTTCCTTCCTTCTTTACTTCCTACCCTCTTTTTTATCTCCCTTATTC
This sequence comes from Felis catus, assembly GCF_018350175.1. Classification (NCBI taxonomy): domain Eukaryota; kingdom Metazoa; phylum Chordata; class Mammalia; order Carnivora; family Felidae; genus Felis; species Felis catus. The sequence goes on along the minus strand of NC_058376.1, from coordinate 86,664,809 downwards.
CTTCCTTTTTCCCTCCCCTCATTCTCTACTTTGTTACTTATAGTTTTCACTCCACTTTTTTCCTTTTAGACAGTCTGAAAATGCCAAGGATTACCAAGTCAAATGTCATACACAAATGTCTAAAAAATGGAAAATCCCTGAAGGCAGTAAATCCACCTGTCACTTTTATGCTTTTCTTTCTTTTTAAAAAAATATTTATTTATTTTGAGAGAGACAGAGAGTGAGAGTGGGGGGAGGGGCAGAGAGAATGGGAGAGACGTAATCCCAGGCAGGCTCCACATCTTCAGCACAGAGCCTGACATGGGGCTCAATCTCATGTGAGATCATGACCTGAGCTGAAACTAAGAGTTGGAGGCTCAACTGTCTGAGCCACCTAGGCACTCCTATTCTTTTATTTCTTAATTGTAGTCAACCCATTTCAGCCATATGTCCTTCGCCTTGCCACTAAAGAGAAAAAGAATACTCTAAACTGGAAAAGAAACCAATGTCCTCTTTATAGCAGTTTAAAGTCAAAACAACTTATCCATAGTTACTGACTATTGTGCACAGCAGTTCATGTATTGACATTAAAAAAAATCTTCTTTCAGGTTGAAATTCAGTATATTTTGTGGCCTCCATTTATTTGAAACTTTTATAATATCCTGAAGTGATATAATTTTATGAATAAAAGACCATCTGGCTCCCCAGAGTGTGTGAGTTTCTTTCAGCCTCTCTGAATGGGGCTTTATTTTCAGTAACAAGCTACATTTAAAAAATGGGTTTGTGATGAATAAGCCAGGGAGGCCTCATAAAATGCCAATTTTGTCTTTTCAGGAGTCTTTATCTCTTGTTTCCACCTCTTTATCCTTCATATGTTCATAGGAAATGGAGATTTTTATTACCTTCCTTCTCTTTGTCTTGAGTTCTTACAGAGGAGTCTAGGATGGAATCACTGAACCAAAGTTACTAGTACCATTCAATATGGACGCCTTCTGTTTTAAGTTGGGGAAGGTTGCATAAGATACCCTACCCTGTAAAGATTCCTGTGTGAATAATCCAGTCAATAGTGAAAACTAGAGATATACCAATAGCAATTCTAGAAATGAGAAATGGTGTCATTCACTTTATAGAAGCAACAACAATGTTTTGCTATTAGAACGTAAGGGGAACAGGGCTGATAGAGATAGAGTTCACTCATAACTGTCCTCTAAGAAACGTAAATTGTGCTGGGGATTGTTAGTTATGTTGTGTAACAAACAATCCCAGAATCTCAGTGGCTTACAAAACAAATAATTATTCCAACATGTAAAAGCTCATGTATGGCAATACTAGAAGACATAGATGAAGTAGTTAAATGTCCATAGCTTTACATAAAATAACTGATTGCCAAAGCTAGAAAGGTAGACTGATAGAGGTATGTTATATTGGTGACTCAAACTTTATAAGCAACATTACCACTGGAGAAGTTATTTACAAAAGAGTGACCAGAATTTGGTTAAGTACAAAAGAAAGTAGTTGTATTTTATAACATTCAGTATTTATTAAAAATTATTTTTAGAATTATGTTCCTGTCTGAAATCAATCTATGTTCTAAACTGCTATAGTTTTTACTTATATGACTGTGCACTAGGATATTTAAAATTGTATGGCACGAGAAAATTCTTTAATATGTGGAACTTTCCTTCATGTTGCAAGATGTCTAGCACTGAGTATTTATTATCTACCCATTTAAGAGTAACAGTCTCTTTGAATCACTGGGACAAACAAAATTGTCCCAACAAATTTTTAAAATGCCCTTTCTAAGGGTAGTACATCTCTACTGAGAACAAGTACACTAAAAGGACAAAACAAGAGAGCTATTAAAACATAAAACCAAAAATGAAAGGAAACAATACAAATATCAATATGATAAAGGCAATAACAAGAAAATTTCAGAACAGAAGAACCACAACAAAGAGTAGAAAAATGTTGTTCTGGTTGTCAATAACCACAATAACAAAGAAAAGCAAAATAAACCATAAAATCCTAACTTTCCTTGAACTGGTTAGAAAACTGTCATTTTAGGTCCACTCAGTACTTAGAAATTAGATTTCAGTAGACACTTGAAATCTAAGTGTCTCCAAGTAGATGGGGCATGAATAATGGTTCTCTTTTGGCAGATCACAGGAGGAAGATATGCCAGGCACCATTCAAGCAGAGAAGAATGTAGCTAAGGTTTTGAACATATTACTAAAAACCAAATATGGGCTTGTGTGAGAATGTAAAACCTCCAGAGATAACAGATACAAGGAGATATTGTACCAACTCATAGGATCTTCTAATATGCCTCTGTGGGGATACTTTTGAGAAAGACCCAGTGGAAGACCAAAGGAAACCTCTGTCAGTAGTACAGATTTGAGAGAAGGAGTGGCCTCCCCTGTGGGAAAGGCATAAACTGCTTGGGTCCTATGTACCTAGAGAACAAAAGACTTAAGCTTCTTAGGGAAGGGAAGCAAATCTTGCTACCTCTATTACATTGATGAAGATTTACTACAGCTGGAGAAATGGTAAAAGCAAAACATAAAACAAAACAAACAAAAAAAGAAAACAACAACAAAAAAGAAAGCTCTCAATCTTAGAAGTGGTAAGAAACTTTCCTGGTCCTAAATCATTACAGTTTTTCTGTTGGGGAGAGAGCAGTAATTTCACTCCCACACCAGACCTCCTGAAAACAAAAGGCAGGATTTGGCTTCCATGGGGGAGAAGAGAGGTGAAACCACTGGAAAAGCCACATCTCACAAACCCAGGGATCTAAGGCCTGCTTAAACAGGCCAGATTGGGAGGATCCTGGGAAGATGGCGGCGTAGGAGGACGCTGGGCTCACTGCGCGTCCTGCTGGTCACTTAGATTCCACCTACACCTGCCTAAATAACCCAGAAAACCACCAGAAGACTAGCAGAATGGAGTCTCCGGAGCCAAACGCAGACGAGAGGCCCACGGAAGAGGGTAGGAAGGGCAGAGAGGCGGTGCGTGCTCCATGGACTGGCGGGAGGGAGCCGGTATGGAGGGGCGGCCCACCCACCAAGCAGAGCCCCAGAGTCTGGCTTGCAAAAGCGGAGGGGCCGGACGGAGTGTGTTCCGACAGCAAGTGGGACTTGACATCTGGAAGGTTATAAGCTAACAGCTCTGCTCGGAGAACGGGAGGGCTGGAGGACAACGGGAGGGAGAGTTGTTGAGCCCCGGATGACAGAGCTCAGGTTGGCGGGGAACAAAGGCGCTCACCAGCGCCATCTCCCTCGCCCATCCCCCAGCCAAAAATCCCAAAGGGAACCAGTTCCTGCCAGGGAACTTGCTCGCTCCGCGCAAACACCCAAAGCTGTGCTTCTGCGGATCCATCCCTCCAGCGGGTCTGACTCCCTCCTGGTGCCGCAGGACCCCCGCCCCCCAAAGCGGATCTCCAAAGGAAAAGCGAGCTGAGCATGCCCCTCCCACCCCTGTGCACCTTGCCGATCCACCCCAGCTAATACGCCAGATCCCTAGCACCACAAGCCTGGCAGTGTGCAAGTAGCCCAGACGGGCCACGCCACCCCACAGTGAATCCTGCCCCTAGGAGAGGGGGAGAGAAGGCACACACCAGTCTGACTGTGGCCCCAGCGGTGGGCTGGGGGCAGACATCAGGTTGGACTGCGGCCTCGCCCACCAACGCAAGTTATTCAAGACAGCACAGGGGAAGTGCCCCACAGTGCCGCACCACTCCAGGGACTATTCAAAATGATGACACGGAAGAATTCCCCTCAGAAAAACATCCAGGAAATAACAACAGCTAATGAACTGATCAAAAATAATTTAAACAATATAACAGAAAGTGAATTTAGAATAATAGTCATAAAATTAATCGCTGGGCTTGAAAACAGTATAAAGGACAGCAGAGAATCTCTTGCTACAGAGATCAAGGGACTAAGGAACAGCCAGGAGGAGCTAAAAAATGCTATCAACGAGTTGCAAAATAAAATGGAGACAACTACGGCTCGGATTGAAAAGAGGCAGAGGAGAGAATAGGTGAACTAGAAGATAAAATTATGGAAAAAGAAGAAGCTGAGAAAAAGAGAGATAAAAAAATCCAGGAGTATGAGGGGAAAATTAGAGAACTAAGTGATGCACTAAAGAGAAATAATGTACACATAATTGGTATTCCAGAGGAGGAAGAGAGAGGGAAAGGTGCTGAAGGTGTACTCAAAGAAATAATAGCTGAGAACTTCCCTGATCTGGGGAAGGAAAAAGACATTGAAATCCAAGAGGCACAGAGAACTCCCTTCAGACATAACTTGAATCGATCTTCTGCATGACATATCATAGTGAAACTGGCAAAATACAAAGATAAAGAGAAAATTCTGAAAGCAGCTAGAGATAAACGTGCTCTAACATATAAAGGGAGACCTATAAGACTCGTGACAGATCTCTCTACTGAAACCTGGCAGGCCAGAAAGGAATGGCAGGAGATCTTCAATGTGATGAACAGAAAAAATATGTAGCCAAGAATCCTTTATCCAGCAAGTCTGTAGGAGAGATAAAGGTCTTCCCAAACAAACAAAAACTGAAGGAATTCGTCACCACTAAACCAGCCCTACAAGAGATCCTAAGGGGGATCCTGTGAGACAAAGTACCAGAGACATCACTACAAGCATGAAACCTACAGACATCACAATGACTCTAAACCCATATCTTTTATAATAACACTGAATGTAAATGGACTAAATGCGCCAACCAAAAGACATAGGGTATCAGAATGGATAAAAAAACAAGACCCATCTATTTGCTGTCTACAAGAGACTCACTTTAGACCTGAGGACACCTTCAGATTGAGAGTGAGGGGATGGAGAACTATTTATCATACCACTGGAAGTCAAAAGAAAGCTGGAGTAGCTATACTTATATCAGACAAACTAGACTTTAAATTAAAGGCTGTAACAAGAGATGAAGAAGGGCATTATATAATAATCACAGGGTCTATCCATCAGGAAGAGCTAACAATTATAAATGTCTATGCACCGAATACAGGAGCCCCCAAATATATAAAACAATTACTCACAAACATAAGCAACCTTATTGATAAGAATGTGGTAATTGCAGGGGACTTTAACACTCCACTTACAGAAATGGATAGATCATCTAGACACATGGTCAATAAAGAAACAAGGGCCCTGAATGAGACATTGGATCACATGGACTTGACACATATATTTAGAGCTCTGCATCCCAAAGCAACAGAATATACTTTCTTCTCGAGTGCACATGGAACGTTCTCCAAGATAGATCACATAGTGGGTCACAAAACAGCCCTTCATAAGTATACAAGAATTGAAATCATACCATGCATACTTTCAGACCACAATGCTATGAAGCTTGAAATCAACCACAGAAAAAAGTCTGGAAAAACTCCAAAAGCACGGAGGTTAAAGAACACCCTACTAAAGAATGAATGGGCCAACCAGGCAATTAGAGAAGAAATTAAAAAATATATGGGAACAAGTGTAAATGAAAATACAACAATCCAAACGCTTTGGGATGCAGCGAAGGCAGTCCTGAGAGGAAAATACATTGCAGTCCAGGCCTATCTCAAGAAACAAGAAAAATCCCAAATACAAAATCTAACAGCACACCTAAAGGAAATAGAAGCAGAACAGCAAAGACAGCCTAAATCCAGCAGAAGAAGAGAAATAATAAAGATCAGAGCAGAAATAAACAATATAGAATCTAAAAAAACTGTAGAGCAGATCAACGAAACCAAGAGTTGGTTTTTTGAAAAAATAAACAAAATTGACAAACCTCTAGCCAGGCTTCTCAAAAAGAAAAGGGAGAGGACCCAAATAGATAAAATCATGAATGAAAATGGAATTATTACAACCAATCCCTCAGAGATACAAGCAATTATCAGGGAATACTATGAAAAATTATATGCCAACAAACTGGACAACCTGGAAGAAATGGGCAAATTCCTAAACACCCACACGCTTCCAAAACTCAATCAGGAGGAAATAGAAAGCTTGAACAGACTCATAACCAGCGAAGAAATTGAATCGGTTATCAAAAATCTCCCAACAAATAAGAGTCCAGGACCAGATGGCTTCCCAGGGGAGTTCTACCAGATGTTTAAAGCAGAGATAATACCTATCCTTCTCAAGCTATTCCAAAAAGTAGAAAGGGAAGGAAAACTTCCAGACTCATTCTATGAAGCCAGTATTAGTTTGATTCCTAAACCAGACAGAGACCCAGTAAAAAAAGAGAACTATAGGCCAATATCCCTGATGAATATGGATGCAAAAATTCTCAATAAGATACTAGCAAATCGAATTCAACAGCATATAAAAAGAATTATTCACCATGATCAAGTGGGATTCATTCCTGGGATGCAGGGCTGGTTCAACATTTGCAAATCAATCAGTGTGATACTTCACATTAATAAAAGAGAAGATAAGAACCATATGATCCTGTCAATCGATGCAGAAAAGGCCTTTGACAAAATCCAGCACCCTTTCTTAATAAAAACCCTTGAGAAAGTCGGGATAGAAGGAACATACTTAAAGATCATAAAAGCCATTTATGAAAAGCCCACAGCTGACATCATCCTCAATGGGGAAAAACTGAGAGCTTTTTCCATGAGATCAGGAACACGACAGGGATGTCCACTCTCACCGCTGTTGTTTTACATAGTGTTGGAAGTTCTAGCATCAACAATTAGACAACAAAAGGAAATCAAAGGCATCAAAATAGGCAAAGATGAAGTTAAGCTTTCACTTTTTGCAGATGACATGATATTGTACATGGAAAATCCTATAGACTCCACCAGAAGTCTGCTAGAACTGGTACATGAATTTAGCAAAGTTGCAGGATACAAAATCAATGTACAGAAATCAGTTGCATTCTTATACACTAATAATGAAGCAACAGAAAGACAAATAAATAAACTGATCCCATTCACAATTGCACCAAGAAGCATAAAATACCTAGGAATAAATCTAACCAAAGATGTAAAAGATCTGTATGCTGAAAACTATAGAAAGCTTATGAAGGAAATTGAAGAAGATGAGAATTTCAGTAGAGTGAAGAGGACATGCTAGAAATATCAATGCAATCACAGAGATGAGGAATGCCTTTAGCCAGCAGACTTGACTAAGCCAAAGAAAGAATCAGTGTGCTTGGAATATAGGATAATAAAAATTATAAAGTAAAAATTTCTTAAAAACAACACACAGCACAAAAGCTGTGGGACATATCAAAAGGTCTAAAATGTGTGTAATTTTAATTTCAGAAGGAGAAGAGAGAGAGAATGGAACATAGAAGAAGTATTAGAGGAAATAATAGTTAAGAAATTTCCATTAATAATAATAAAGGGTTAACAGATCCAATAACTCAGAGAGCCCCAAACTGGGTAAATACAAAACAAACGAAACTCATATAACTACATATATCTAGGCATATAATATTAAATTGTTAAATCCAAAGAGAAAGAGAAAATCTTAAAAGTAGCCAAAGGTCGGGGAGGGGGGAAGAATGACACATTACACATATTAGAACAAAAATAAGAATTACAGCAGACTTCTGATTAAAAACCCTATAAGCTAGAACACAATGGGATGACATACTTAAAGTGCTGAAAGAAAAAAATTCAGGCCCAGATTCTATACCACTGAAAGTATCTTTTGAACAAAAAGGCAATGGAAGGTTCTCCCTTTCTTGGGTCCTAAGGCTGGGACACCTTTCTTCCTCTTCCTCCTCTTCCTGCTGTACACCAGAGGAAGTGATACAACATTCAAAATGGTGGCTGCTTCATCAGCCTGGGTTCTGGAGAGAGAAGATATAGAGCAGAGTCTGGCTGATAATAAATAGCAAGAGTAATCTTATATAGTACATGGAAGAATATAATTCCTAAAAATAGAGAAGTATGAAAAAGAATGAAGTGAGATCTGAATTATTAGATATCTGAATATTTTCTAAAGCACATCAACCCAAAATAATGATATTTAGTATTGATAAAGGAACCAAATAACACCTCCAGAAATACATGGAAACTCAATATTTGTTAATAGTGAGAAAAATTATCAAATTTACCTGGTGGTGGTATAACTATCAATATGAAAAAAAGTGTACACCAATATTATACAACATGTAAAAACAGCTTTCAAAATAGAGTTAGGTCTTGAATATAAAAACAAAACAAAACAAGAACCCACTTGTAATGAAATCTAGGAGAATAAACATCCAATTAAGGAACAGGAAAGACCATCAAATAATAGAAGCCCACAAACTAAAGGGAGGATGTGGTTGCTTCATTTACTGTGTACACCAGAGTCAAACAAATTGAAGAAAAAGAAGAATATGTTCCTAATAAAAGAACAAGATAAAGCCTCTGGGGGGGGGGGGAGGGACTTAATAATAAAATGGACTTAAGCAATTTATCTGATAACGAGTCTAAAGTAATGGTCATAAAAATGCTCACTAAACTGGAGAGAAGGGTGGATGAACACAAGACTTCTACAAAGAGAAAATATAAGGAAGTACTAAACAAGTCAAAGATGAAAACTATAATAACTCACTGAAAAATGTACTAGATGGGTTCAATAGAAGACTGAAGTCTAAGAAAGAATAAGCCAACTCGAAGATAAAGCAAGTGGAACTCAATTCATCAGAGTAGTAAAAAGAATTTAAAAATTAAACACAGCTTAAGAGAACAACATCAAATGGACTAACACTCACAACATAGGTGTGATCAGTGATTTGACAAGTTTATGCATCATGCTATGCTAACTACAGGAGCAGCTACTATCTGTTGCCATACAATTCTACTACAATACCATCAACTATATTCTCTATGTTTTACCTTTTATTCTTGTGTCTTAATCATTTCATAACTGGAAACCTATACCTCCCACAACTCTTCCTTTTACCCTCCTCACCACTGGCAACCATTACTTTGTTCTATGTATTTATGGGTCTGTTTCTGTGTTGTGTTTGTTTATTCACTTGTTTTGTTTTTTAGATTCTATATATGAATGAAATCATAAGGTATTTTTCCTTCTCTGATTTATTTATTTTAGCAAATACACTTTAGGTCCATCCTAAAGTCCATCTTACAAATGGCAAGATCTCATTTTTCTTTATGTCTAAGCAATATCCCATCATAGATATATATATGGATGGAATATATATATATATATATATATATATATATATATATATATAGTATATATAGTATATAGTATAGAAGAAGTATATATAATATATATATACATATATATATATATATATATATATATATATATATATATACACTATATATATATACACACTATATCTTCCCTATCCATTCAACTATTGAACACTTAGGTTGCTTCTATATCTTGACTATTGTAAATAATGCTGCAACAAATGGAGGGCACATGTATTTTTTTTAAAGAAAATATCTTTCAACAGTAGTAAGGAAACACTTAGGTATCAAAATATATCTTTAATAAGTCAACATTATAAATAAAAAACCTTCCAAACACTTTTATACTTCTTCCACTCTATGCCAAATTTAATCTCTGATATCTAACCCCAAATCCTAGTTCCAAACACTAACTAGCTCTACCCTAATCTCCAATTCTAACTACTAATTTCACCTCCTAACCCTAGCCATCATCTCCTTAAAACTATTTACATTATAAACCATGCACAATGATCTTACAAACACCTCTTTTATTTTTATTTTTTTTTTACAAACACCTCTTTATAATTCAGTTTATGATGCAAAAACAAAAAAGTAAAAAGAAACCTACAAAATTACATTTCCCACTTCAAATAAGCCTGTCTCTTGAGTATTTGCTACAACTTTGTAAACAATTTAAATGGCTTTAAATAAATGCATTTTTAAAAAAAGACTTTTAGAATCAATTTATCAGTAATCAATTTTTAAAAGTTGTTACACATTTGCTTTAAAATAAATATACTCTGTTTCTGAAACCTCCATTTAAAGTCTTTCGTATCTTTCATGAATGTGATTAAAACATATTTTTCAATGTATATCAACTTCAGAAATGAAATTTTATCTTTTGTTTGATTGTCAAAAACATTCCCACTTTTACCTCTCTCTCACCATTTTCCCTTCCAAGTCCTCCCTCAACCCATTTTTATTGATGTTTTTGAGATTTTTTTTATTCCATAAATATTTATTTCACTCTATACTATTACATTAAAACATTATGATCTTAAATTATGGAATTTAAACTCAAGAATTGAAATGATTACTTTGTTTTGTAGCCACAGTGATGGCTATGTTTAAGTGGATTCAGAACTTCCTGCCAGTTTCTTTATCCTTATTGTGTCATCACCTTTTGTGAGTTAGTTTGTTGATTCATCTTTAAGATGGCTGGATTGTGTCTTCAAGCAGATTTTTCAGACAAGATTTATGAGTTCCTGAGTATTTGAGACTATCCTGTATATATATAGGATATATGTATATATATATTCATTTGTCAGTGATAGCCTAGTGGAAAATTTTAATTCATGTCATTTACCCCTTGGTACTCTGGAGATATCATCTCTTTTTTTTTCATTAAAAATATTTTTAGGCCCATGTAATAAATGTAATAAAGATGTACCTTAGTTCTTTAATTATCAGCTAAAATGTTCACGGCTTACATGAAATAACTCTAAGAAGCCTGGACTCTCACTGCAGTCTCTTCTAGTATTTATTAGTATTTGAATTTCTCATAGCTTGATATCATTGTTATCTTAAATCATTGTTATAAAAAAGAAGTTTGAAATTGAAAGAGTCAAATTAATGAATCGACTTGAGAGTCAAACCTTTAGACACCAAAAACAAAAGAGAGGAATAAAACAGACAATTTCTCTAACAAATCTAGTTTAAAAGAAAGAAAACATACAAAAATTAGAAGTTGAAGTATATACAAAGTAGGTGAGAAGGTAATTAAAATTATAGAAATTATAGAAATTACATACAACTTTATACCACTCCAGTTGAAAATCTCAAATGGATGGTTTGTAGGAAAGAAAATAATGAAATTATTTGTTTTATTTTAATGAAAAATTGCCTAATATCCTTAGTCAACAAAAAAATACAAGTCAAAATCATAATGAGATAATCACCTCATAACTTTTAGGATGGCTATTATCAAAAAATAAAAATATAACAAGTCTTGATAAGGATGCAGATATATTGGAATTCTTGTACACTGTTGGTGGGAATGTAAACTGGTGCAGCCATTAAGGAAAACAGTGTGGAGATTCCTTAAAATTTTTTAAATAAAACTGCAATATGATCTAGCAATTTCACTTCCAACTATATATCCAAAAGAATTAAAATCAGGATCCTGAATATCTTCACTCCCATGTTCACTGTAGCACTATTCACAATAGCCAAGATACGGAAACAACTCAAATGTTCATTGACAGATGACTAAATAAAGAAAATGTGGTTTATATATATACAATGGAATATTATTCAGTCTTAAAAAAGAAGGAAATCCTTCCAATTGTGACAAAATAGATGACTCTGGAGGACACTATGCTAGGTGAAAAAAGCCAGTCTCAGAAGGACAAATACTGCATGATTTCCCTTACACGAGGCATCTAAAATAGTAAAAATCTTAGAAGCAGAGAATAGAACGGTGGTTACTGGGGGTAAAGGAAAAGGAAAATGTTAAATGGGTATAAAGTTTTAGTTTTGCAAGATGAATAAATTCTGGAAAACTGTAAGTTATTAAAACAGGTCTAAGATGTAGAAACTAAGTAGTAGTAAATCATAGGAATTAGAAAATATATCTCACCATCATACATGAAGGATAAGACCAGATCAATTATAAATATAAATGTAAAATATAAAGCTATAATATAAATAGGAGAAATAGGTAGGAAGTAGTTCTTAAAAAAATTCATCAGACCAAGTCATTGGTTTTTTTTTTAAGCCATTAATTAAGAGTGATTGATTATATCAAAATTAAGGATTTCTGTTTGTGGACATCATGAACAAAATTAGATAGAGATGACTTATTAGGAAGAGATTATGAGAAACAGATAATACCAAAATATAGTTAAAAGCCATGGTTCATAAGTCTAAATGGTTTTATACATAATAATAATTGTAAAAGGAGAAAATGAGGGAGAGGCAATATTCAGAGATAATGTCAAGAGAGGTCTGAGTCCTGGGGAGCCTGGGTGGCTCAGTCAGTTAAGCATCTAATTCTTGATTTCGGCTCAGATCATGATCCCAGGGTTGTGGGATTGAGCCCCAAGTTGGGCTCCACGCTGAGCATGCAGCCTGCTTAAGATTCTCTTTCTCCCTCTGCCCCTCTCCATTGTTCATGCTCTCTCTCTAAAGATAGATAGATAGATAGATAGATAGATAGATAGATAGTTCTGAACCCTAACATTGAAGAGACACAGTACCAGGGAGGAATAGTAAAAATATGGGTGAAGTTGGTCAAGGCACAAACTTCCAGTTATAAGATAAGTAAGTCCTGGGGATGTAATACACAGCATGCCAACTACTGTTAACAATACTGTATTGTGTTTTAAAAGATCTATGGGAATAAATCTTAAAAGTTCTCATCATAAGAAAAAAAGCATATATGATGATAAATGATAAGTTATTGCAATGATCATTTTGTAATATATACATACATCGAATCATTATTTTGTATACTTAAAACTAACACGTTATAGGTCAAAGACATCTCAATTTTAAAAGTTTATTTTGTTGTGAAATTGCAGAATATCAAGGATATAGAGAAAATCTTAAAAGCAACCAAAGAAAAAAACAAAGTCTCCCAAATAGCAACAAGTAGACCAATAACAAGTGGACTTCTTGGGGGCAACAGTGGATGCCTGAGGCCAATGGAATAATATTTTCAAAGTGCAGAGAATACCTATCATATAAAGTATTAATCAAGAGTGCATACAGAATTTCTTAAAACACTAACAAAGTTTGCCATTCATAGACATTTACTGAAGGAACTATTTACAGATGTAATTTTAAGGCAGCCTACTATTTGGGAACAAAAGAACTAATAAAGCTTAATTTATTCCAGAAATAGAGGAAGGGAAAAATATGGTAAACTGAAAACAAAATAGTGTGGTAAAAACAAGCACAAATGTATGTGTAATCAAAACAAATGCACATGGAATAAACTCAGAAATTAAAAGGCAGAGTTGAAATTGGGAAAAACAAAACAAAATCTAGGTATTTAATATTTCTAAGTGGCATGCTTAAATTATAATAATATAAATCAATAATGAAATTTATCAGGTTCTAGGTGGCATTTTTAAATCCTGCAAACATGGTGATTTTCTTCTTATCTATAAATTTCATGAAATTCCAACAATAAAAGTTTGATTCAGAAAGTTAGGAGAAGCCCAAGAACTGGCAAGACAATTCTAGGAAAAACACCACTGAAAATAATAAAAATGTATGAATAAACTAAGTCTCTAAAACATAATGTTGAATTTTTAAAAAGCTGTAAAAAGAAACATAAGTATAATATAATTGAGAGAAAAATTTAAAATACCAAGAAATGTTATATATATATATGCACATTTGCATATTCATGTTATTATGTAATAAATAAATAGATACATAGACTGAAGAAATATACAACAAATTCATTCTTGTTTGAGGGGAGAGAAAGGAGAATAGGCTTCTCTGAGGATCAAATGGAATCCAACTTTATATTATTTATGTCATTTCATTTAAATAAAATTTTATTTAGTTTTAATTAACTAAATAAAATGTTATTTTTGTTTTTTAAAGAACTGTAGCAAATATAACAAATATTTTATGTTAATTCTGGGTGGTGTGTAATGTGGATTTTGAAATACTAGCTTTGCTTTTTCATTAATATTTTACAAATTAAAAATGGAATATATGGAAAATAAAAACATTGTTAGTACTGCTGTAAAGGGAGAGTTTAGTGGAAATCTCTCAGTCATTGACAGATCAATATGACAAAAATTAATAAGATTGAAATATTTTGAACATGTTATTATTAAACCTGATTATATATATGTGTGTGTATGTATAATATTCATGAAATATTTATAAAAACTAATCATATAAGCCACGAATTGAATCTTAATTTATCTTCAAGAGTGAAAATTGTACAGGTCACAGCTCCTGATATCAATAGAATCAAATAGTAATTTAGTTAGAAGAGTTTAAATCCAACAAAACAAAAGACAATCAACAGAAATAGCTCTTTCAATTAAAAGTTATTTAAATATTTTTGCCTCAATGAGGAAATCCAAGTTACATTTATAGGTTTTTAAATATAAATGAAAACACAAAGATCACCAGACATTTGAGGAAAGCCTGCAGCATGATAAAACAAAAACAAAAACAAAAACAAACAAACAAACCAAGAGAATAAAATGGAAAAACTGTCTCTAGAGAAAACAGAAATAAATTAGGGAAAAGAAAAGAACTTGAAAAAGAAAGCTCCAATTATTAATCTCAGAAAAATTCAAGACTATAATTAATGCATGCAATAAAACTAGTACTGTCTATCTTCAATGGGAAAGGCAAACTCAATAAGATAAAACGCTTAAAAATTAAATAAATGATTACTGGATTAAAAAAATAATGATTATTTGAAACATAAAGTTAAAAAACTTAAACAGAATGTGTAATAAAAAGACAAGCATAAAAATATATGGAAAAGGATAAGAGACACAGAGGGTCAATTCTGGGAGTCCAATATCCAATTACTAGATCATCCAAAAAGAGAGGACAGAGAAGAGCTGGAAAGAATGGTATTAAATTATAAATATAAATAAGTTATAAATATAAAAGTATAATTTCCTAGAACTGAAGGAAAAATTTTCAAGTGTTGACAAGATAGATGAATAAAAGATTCAAATTTGACAGATCCATGTGAAGTATTAGAAAATCAAGCATAAAAACGAGTGCCTGAAATTTCCAAAGGGAACCAAAAATAATCTACAAAAGAATGAGAATCCAACTGAAGTCATATTTCTCAGAAATGCTGGATACTATGAAACAAAGGAGCAAATGCCTTCATGTAGCTGAGGAAAAGCAATTTTCATACTCAACTCTCCCCAGTCATATTATCAATCAAGTGTGAGGACAGGATAAAAATATCTTATGACATGTAAGGGCTCAGATATTGTCTTTTTTAGGTTTTATTTTTCAAGAGGATGTATTCCGTTGAAAGAAGGGAATGAACTAAAACGTGAGGTCAGGGAACAATGAGGGAAAGTGCAGTTCTATCCGTGGCCTCCAAATCCACATTGGAGAGATGGGAGAACAAAGGACTCTGGGGAAAAACCAAAACAATTTAGAATGTGATGGAAAATAAACTCTGATGGAGAGCTTGGGAATACTTTATATGATAACAGCACACAGACAAAGGCAAGCAGAGATTCTATCACTACAAAACACACACACACACACAACTATACAAGGAAGACATAATCCAGGGAGTCAGCCAGCTAACTTGTATCATTCAGTAGAGTGTAGACAAAAATAATAAATATGAACTTGGCCCAAGAATATTCTTTTATGGTACAGGTAATCTGACAAAACTGTTTAAAAGAACAGCCGAAAAACTCAGTCATTATAATGTCATTACTGTGTATTGGTTTTAATCATAGAATCTTATAACCAGTTTATAATTAAACCATGAAAAAACTAAGGTTAGAGAAGAAAATAAAAATGTTATTAAAAATGACAATGGAAAAGCTATGATAAAACTGATACCATTTGGGATTTGGAAAAGCAATAGAAGAGGAATAATGATAATGTTCTTATCATACAAAGAGATTAGTTAAAATGTGTATATTGTTAGTTGGAAAAGAAGTGATGGTTTAAGAATGTTACTATAAATGGAAATTGAAAACAATGGTATAATTCTAGTGAGGAAAGAGGGAGTGACAGAAGTATGTTAACTCTTTATTAAAACAAGAAGTCAATAGATATTATCTAAATTATTTGAATCCTGAAATAGAAGTTCATCGATCTTATTTAGAGATAAATAGATTATCACTAGAGGAATTAAAACAAAATTGGTTAAAATGGCTAACACTAGTTAGTGACATTTGAGTGGTGATATTAGGTCCTAAGTTGGTTAATTTTCTTTACAGATCCTTCAGAACTCTATTATGTAACCCTGTGCATATATTACTCTGAAAAATATCTGCAACTCAAAGTTTATGTAAAATAAAATGAAACAAAAATATATAAGGAAAATATAGAATGTGGTCAAAAGTGAATTTAGAGATAAATTAATAGTCTTAAAGGCTGTTGGTAAATAAGAAAGAATTAAAATACATGAAATAAGTACTCAATGCAAGTTAGAAACACATGACTAAGGAGACCAGAAAGAAGGGCACAATAAGGATACAATAAAAAGTTACAAATTAGAGAAAAAGAAAATTGCAATGATTGTAATGTATCTCACACTATTTTAAATACTTTATACATTTTAATCCCTTTCATCTTCATAACAAATTATGAGGGAGTCGTTAGTGTTTTTCTCACTCTCAAATGAGGAAATTGAGATATAGATAGATAACTTGCCCAGAGTTACCTAGTAAGCAACAGAATAAGGATTCAAACTAGTAGTGTGCTGGTAAATGCTTGGCAATGCTTAACAAACAGCCTATCTCCTTGCTCTCCCTTCCCCTCTCTCCGAAAGTCCCTGACTTGTAGTGTCTGCAAGTACTCCCACCATGATCAATTTCCAGCTACCAATAAATCAACACTGTGAGTGGAATTGGAAGGAGATGCACACAATTTGCTTTTATGAGCCTGTTTGAGCAGGCTCCAGCACATCACTGATTCAAATCCAGGCAATCTGGCCCCTGAGGATTAGAGCAGAAACCAACAGCAATGGCTTCCTAAGCGCATTTCCATTAATATTAATTCTAAGAGCGATATTCTGTCATTTTTAGATTGCCAGCATTACTGTAATAACACACTATTAACTAATGCAGTGAAACAAGTTAAGTGGCTACATAGCTACCAAAGTGATAAAAGTGGCATTTGATCTTTTTTATTATTTAAGTATATATTTCAAATGGAAGCCAGTGTAATAATGCAGGAAAATGAGTAAAAATCATTCTTGAAAGTCAGACAACTACTATCATTTCCAGATGATAGGATTATGTACCCAGAAAACCTAAGTGACTCAGAGGGAACCTACTAAAATACTAAGCAACCTGTAGAATTTCAAATTATAAAACGAAATTTTAAAAAATTTTAAAAAATTTTAAAAATTAAAAAAATACAGTTTCTCATTGTGTAAGCACATTAGAAAATATAATTTAAAAGTTTCTTTTCAAAATAAAATGCAAACATGAAATGCCTGAGAATAGATTTAGGAATTAATCAGTATTAGTATGAAAAAAACATAAAACTTTACTGAATAAATGGACTTATACAAAGTTCTTAAATGTAGAGACACTAATAGAAAAAGTCAATTATATCAAATTGACTTATAAATTTGTTCAACTTGATTTTAAAGTTAATCTAAAAAGTGTGAGAACAGCCAAGAAAATTTTTGAAATTTTAAAAAAGAAGAATTATGATTAGGAATTATACTGCCAGATATGAAAATACATTTTAAAGTCATGATAATTAGAAATCTGGTACTGTTACATAATTAGATAGCACAGCAGAATAGATTAGAATGCTTTAAAATATTGCCAATTACATGCCAATTTTAGGGTATGATAAAAGTAGCATTTAAACCAGGAAGAAAAAGATGGGAGTGTGACTGAACAGATGTATTTATCTCCTCTCCCTATAGAATTCCTTCTGAAATATCATTAGAAGGATCTTTTAAAAGCATAGAACTACAAGGTACAAATAAATGGATCAGGAGAGAAGACAAAAGCAGATGAGTCATGATAAATTTTTGAAAAAGAGAAAAAATGAAGGAATAGAAACTAACTCAGCAAGGGAAGGAAGCTGTAACCTAGATGCCTGCAGAGAGTGACACTGAAATGAAATAAAATGAAGTCCAGGCACAGTGGATGGTACATAGGTTGAAAACAGAAGGATCCAGGGAGGTCTGTATCCTTAATCATGAGTCCTCTCCAACACCCTTCCCAGAACAATAGCCAGCAATTTACCTACCTCAGGCTGAAGAAAATAAGATTCTTTTCTTGCAAATTGAGAAGCGGTCCCAATGTCAGTTACATTAGGCTTTGCTATCTAAAAAGCTATCTTCATGCCTGATCACTCTATAATGAAGCCTACCAATTTAAAAGCTTATGTTTTCTCCTCCTTCCCCTAGAAAAGCTCCAGCCATATTTGTGGAATCTTTATCTTAACATGTATGGCATGCTACAGATTACAAGAAAATTAAACAAAACCTCTAACTTGAAAGTGAGAGGCCAAAGCAAACAGAGAACAAAATCTTCAGAGGAAACAAAGACAAAAAAAAAAAAAGGCTCACCCCCCTCATAATTTGTATCCTCAGAAGGATAAGAGAAGAAATCACACCCATGAAATAATAACAGGATAATATATAAAAAGAACAACACCAAGAAAGAACTCTTAGAAACTAAAATATAAGAACCAGGAAAACAACAACAAATCAATAAAAGTGTTGGAAGACAAAGTTAAAATTAAAAAAAAAATTTTAATGTTTATTTATTCTTGAGATAGAGAGAGACAGAGCATGGGCAGGGGAGGGGCAGAGAGAGACACAGAATCGGAAGCAGGCTCCAGGCTCTGAGCCATCAGCACAGAACGTGATGCAGGCTCAAACCCATGGATCACAAGATCATGACTCAAGCTGAAGTCGGACACCTAACCGACTGAGCCACCCAAACGCCCCTGGAAGAGTTTTTAGAAAGTGCAACACAAAAAACATATATGGAATGGATAAAAGTATAGAAAAAAATCTTTCAAAGATCAATCTAAGAAGAAAAACCACTGAGCTAATGAATTCCAGAAACAGATAATATAGAAAGAAATAAATTATTAAATAATGTATGAAAGAAAATGTCCAAGTACTGAAAATCTAAGTTTCCAGATTAAAAGGGTCCACTGATTACCAGCAATCTATGACTCTTCTGGTCATTAATAATAATTGGCTACTGATGTCTACATGGCCCCTATTACCTTGGGGAACCATCACTATCATGGCCATTAAAGTGCCCAACGCTGTGACTATTTTTTCTACCATCAGCACTGCCCTACAGAAGACAGCTACTACTGGATTCTTAGTATGCTGGTGTCCCTTTCAGTGGCAGATTCCTAAAGGACTTGATGAATGGTGTGTCCTTAGCACTGTTCTTCAGTCTTTTGTTAGTCTTCTGGTCTTTCACAACATATCTACTGCAATACACTCACTTCCTTCAGCCTCTATATTCCTTTCTCTGTCACCTACCAGAACAACTCAGATATTTTTTATCACTGGACACTGGCCACCACTTTTTCCAGATGTCTAAGGGCCATCCTAGCTGCAAGTCTGCCATATTTCCTGTAGTCCTTGCCAGAGTGACATAGCCCATGTCCCAGGAAAAGTCCTCAAAGCCAGTGAATTGTTACAATAGCATTCCTCTCACCAAAGCATTTTATCAGGCCACCACTACTGAAATATTTATCATTTGAGCTGTTAATTTTTTCCAGGGATTATCCATGAAAATAAATGCCCCACCTAACAAATAGAATGTTGTTCTCTATGTCCATCAGGTGAATGAACCATCTGTTTTCCTGGACCATTCTCAATACAACTTGCATTAGTTCTCTAAGAAGTGAGTGCCAAGATAGGATGATTCATTATACAGATATTTACTAAGGAAATGTCTATGTGGGATAACAGGATGGAATTTTGAGGAGATTAGAAGAGTCATCAGATCAGGATGTAGGTCTGATTTCTTTAAAGGAGACAGAGAAGGAAGAAATGTCACAGGCTATAGCACAAGTCTGAGGAAGTATGGCAAGGCTAATGTGGAGTCCCCAAGCCAAAGTACTTGTCAAAGGAATCTCCTGTCTCCCAGGAATGGGCCTGCTAGTGACTTGGAACAGCCTGTGAAAAGTCTGGCCTTAGTATAAAGGCAGTACTGGATTCAGAGCAAAGACACTATGGCTATCAATCTAATCTGTATGCCATACTAGGAGAGCTGAGAGGCACTTTTTATACCTACCACACTAGTTTAATGTGTCTGTCTACCTATGTTGAGGAGGAATTCCATGAACATGGAACAGCATACGAGGTAAGAAAACTTGGCGTTTCTAGACATTGAAAGCAGAAAATTAAAGCAGGCATTAGCCAGGTTAGTAACAAATTGGGATTAGGAATGAGAGGAGGAGTGATCTAGCTAGAGATAAACAGTGTATGTGTAAAGCCCTAAAGTATGAATGTAATATCACAAAACTGTAAATACCATAGCTGGCTGGACCATAACATTCAAAGAGATTTGGAGAATTAGAATGGTCTGAGATGAATGGCCTTTCAAAACCCAGTAAGCGGTTTTAATTTTATACTAAAACAATGGTATGTTGTGAAGGGCTTTAAGCAAGAGGAACTGATCACGTTTGTGTTTTAAAAGGATCACTTTGGCTGTAGAAAATGGGATCCATTTAGAATCTACTGCAGGAATTCAGGTTAAGAGGTGATGGTGACCTGAGGTAGCGTGGTGGCAACTGGGTAAGAAAACTGAAACTTAATTCAACAGAAATTTAGGAGAGACTTAATAGAATGAAAGAATATAGGATTAACTGGATATGGGGCATGCAGGAAAAAAAAATGGATTAATCACAGATGGTGCCCATGATTCTTGCTTGGGATCTGGCAGAAGGTGTTGTCAGTAACTCCAATAGAGAATGTAGGACAGGAAATTTTGGAGAAAGATAATGGGATTTGAACAACATCGATGCAGAGGTATCCAGTAGGAATTTAAATATGTTGAGTCTAAACTTGGAAGTGAGATCTAGTCTTGAGAAACAGGCGTGGTCATCATAGCCATGGAGTAGATCAACTGCATAGGGAAGGTATAACAAGTAAGATTAGAAGCAGGGCCCAGAATAGAACAATGGTCACATGGTATTTTGCTGTAGATTTATACAATAAATTTATGTTACCTTATTGTCAGACCTTAACGTTTTTTTCTCCAGCTTTTAACTCTTACAAATAATCTCTCCATGAACAGTTCTACTCATAAATATTTCTCTAAACTTCAGATTATTTTTTTTTAAGACATCCGAAGTAGAATTACTGGGATGCTGTCCCTCCCACTTTGAAATGGTGAGATACTTAGGAAATCAGTTGATTGCTTAAAGGATTTTTATGAACAAAGTAGGGTGTGGTATGGTTTGAGAAAAGATCCTGATCGATCAATTCTTTCTAGGGAAAAAATGTAGTTGTGAAAAACAATCTTTTCTGTTTACTAGGGGAAAGGTGAGCCTCTTTAGAATCTCAGATGGTAGAAGTTACTAGAGGAGTATTTGGGGCCAACAGACAAAAACAAACCCTCAAAAGCATATTCATGAGAAACTTGTGACAAGGAAACTGAGACTTCTCTCCCCAGTTTTTCCAAAGAAGAAAGTAGTTAGTGTTGAGTTTGAGATTAGGAACACAAAGGACTACCCAATGAGAAATATTTCTTTGATTCTTCTCGGTAATAGTCATAGTTCCTTTATTCTGTGCCCAGGTCTCAGCCACACTTTGGGTAAAGCTGCTCTTTTTTCTTTCTTTGTTGCTGTGTCCCTTCAAGATAGCAGGGGAGGTATATGAGCTTCAGAGTCACAAAGACCTGAGGATAGGACTCAGTTCTTCCACTTATTAGACAGTGTTCCAATTATTCATTGCTGCAAAACAAATCACCTCATGAAAGTGCAATTTGGGCAGAGCTTGGCAGGGACAGCTTGTCTCTGCTTTATTTAGAATCAGCTGGCATGGCTCAAAGACTGGAGGCTTGAGTCTTCTAAAGCAGAGTATCTCTCTACTTTAGTACTATTAACATTGTGCATTGGATATTGTCTGTTGAAAGGGACTGGAATTTGTAGGATGTTTAGCAGTATTCTGGGTCTCTACCCATTAGATGTCAGTAGTACTCTCTCTCTAGTCATAACAACCAAAAAATGTCAAATGCTCCCTCCCTCCCCAGGGAGGCAGTATTACCCACAGATGAGAACCAAGGTGAAGCTTGCTTATTCACATCTGTGGTAGTTAATGTTGGCTATTGACTAAGACCTTAGTGGAGAGTAACATATAGGATGTAATACCCACACATGGTCCCTCCAAAATGATATGCTTCCTCACAATGTGGTGGCTGAGTTCCAAGGGTAAGCATCAAGGGTAGGTGGGAATGGGGAGCAGAGAAGGCCATATTGCTTTTTATGACATAGCTCTGGATACCCTGAAACTTCACTTCTGTCACATTTATTTATCTAGGCAGCCACAAAGGTCATTCTCACTTTCAAGATTTCACTTTTTGATGGGGCACTGTAAATGACTTATATATAATTGTTGATTATTATATATTTGTGGTTATATACACTTTCTAATTCTACTGTATTATTTTGCTAGTCACTTAATTAAAGCATTTACTCTAAACTTCCCTGGGGATTTCTCCAGAGGGTTCAAGGAAAAACTCGATATTTTTCCTAAAAGGCAGATCAGGGTTCAGAACAAAAGAATGGATGGTGTTAGCAGCAGAATTCCTAAGTAAATCTGTATGCAAAAGACTGCAGGATCAGGTACTCAGGGAACAACAAAACAAGTGAAAATGTTTATCTTGGGCTGTATGAAGGCAGTTGGTTTTCACCAAGATTGAATTCACATAATTCAAGATACACCTTGTTCCAAGAAGAAAGCACAACTTTCCTGGGGCTACTCAATCTTTATCAGGTTTTTCTTCCACAAAAGGCTGCTCTTGCTGAGCAACTTCATTGCCTTCTGGGAAAAGATGTTCTATAACACTGTCCTAACCAACCAGAGAATGCTTTCTGGAATAGTAAGTAGTTACTGATGTCTGAGTCTTCATGTTGGCAAATTATGATAAAGACAAGCCACCTTCTTGCCACCTTGCTTCACCTTACTATTTTGGAGCTGGGTTCAGCCACAAAATTTGAGATGGTAGAAATATCAGTTGTTTATCATTTGAGATCAAATCACTTAGATAAAAGTACAAGGGGACAAACTGACCAAATAAAACAGAGCGTTTCCATTTGTAGGGGAGACTGTCAATAAGATCTTGGCAGAAGGGGTCAGGAGCAATAGGGTCTTGCTCTTGGTTTCAAGAGGATTTTTCAGTTCAATAGGATTCTCAACATTCCACCAAGTAATCCCATCCTGGGGCTCTAACCTATAGAAATTTATTTCCAAATGAAGAAAATTAAAAACGCTATCTCTAAAAAAATGTATATTGCAACATTTTCTATAGTGAAATGTGTTAACAATGTAAAAGTACAGCAATAGGGGAGTTATTATGTAAAGTGGCATATTTGCTGGATGGGATATTTTATATTATTAAAATAGTGGTTATTAAAAGCAAAGAAAATGTTTGGATATAGTGTTGAATGAACCTGATGATATCTAAAATTACATGAATATGATAATTTCTTCAGTCCAACATTTTAAAACTTACACAACAAATATAGGTATATAATTGCATTATAAAAATTCAAATACATGTATATTATCTTATCATTAACTTTCAAAAGACTATACAAAAAAACTTCTTTATGACTTTTTCTAATCTGACTCTTGATTCCATATGTAATCATTGTCAGTACCTTCATGCATTTCCCTTCTCACCTCCTATACATTTCCATGTGCCATTTTTTTCATAATGAGATACATTAAATCTGTAGTTCTAGAACATGTTTTTAGTAGTGGGTGAAATGTTTTGGAAATCTTTCCCATAACTGACATTGCTGTTATTAACATTATGTCATATTATTAAACATCTACTGTTGCCAGAATCAACATGTTGTAATTTATTTAACCATTCTTCTACTGATGCAGATTTAGATGGTATCTTTTTTTTTAACTCTGCAAACAATTATTCAGTGAGCACTGTTACACATATATTTTTGTACATGTATGTGAACATTTCTGTAGGATGATACCTCAAAAATAGAATTTTAATAGATACTGCCAAATTTCTCCCCCAGTGTCCTTTTTCCAATATATACTCCAGCAAATGGAATATAGCTGTGCCAGTATCCAAAAGTGAATATTTTTAATCTTTGAATTTTTGCCAATGAATAATGCCTCATTGTTTTAATTTCAATTTTCCTGATTTTCAGTGAAGCATACTTAATGTTCACTTCCATTTCTTCTTCTTCTATGAATTGCTTGCTTGCATCTTTATGGGCATTATTATTTCAACCAGGAAAAAGATAATGAAATGATGAAAAGAAATACATAAAGATATTCTTAGTAGTTGTATTAGGGAGTAGAATTATAAATGATATTTTCATCTACTGTAATGTAGAAAATTTTGATATGGTTATATTAAACGTTTATTGTTGTTTTGTTTTTTTAAATGAAAGCAAAAGTCAGGAATTCTTTTGTGATTATTCTTTAGTTACTTCTACTCCTTCAAAAGCCTCTTTGGGACTGTTTAAGAATAATAGGTCTATACCCTTAATAGGCCATGGGGAAAAAGTCAGAACAGTTTGCTCACTGTTTGGGACTGTATGCTTTTTTGTAAGCTTGAAAAAGAAATACTGACTGTTGGTTCTGAACCTTCTGCTGTGGTGGATCTCAGATTCTGTTGTGTCATCTCCACTGAAAATTTGGCATCAGCATGTTTGGCCTACCCATGCTTTCAGCTGGTAAAACTGCATAAATTAATCGCACAAGAAACAGCAGAATCAAAGTGTGAAGAATGATCTCATAAAGAATACTTTTTATGAGGGGAAATGATTTACTATTTCTTTAAGTTGTCATTTGTTCCTTGTCCGTTCTATATAAAATGTATCTGAGAACTGCAGCAGCTTTATTTGGTGTTCTTGAACCAAGTCTGATACTGAAGAAGGCAAAGGATGAAGCACATGCTAACTTCAAGTCTCTGTATTGATTTTAATCCTTTCCTTATTGATCTGTGCTCACACAAGAGGCCAGAAGGAGGCTACACGCATTTCCGGGGACAGTTGGCACATAGCTTGAGATGGGGAGAGGACTAGAGCAGGAACCTCAGTTATCAGACTGCAGGGATCTCAACATGAAGTGAGAAAAGAAAAACTCATAATTGAATTAAATGACGAAGATTCAACACCTGGAGTTGGGCTTTGGCATTGAATTAACTTGGGCTGAAATCATGACTTGGCCTTTTTGTAGTTGTGAGACTTTGGGCAAGTAACATTTATTTTAGCCTTAGATTTTTTCCAACATAAAATGGGGATAAGAATACAATTAGCCTACTAGAGTTCATGTCAGTATTAAATGAAGTAGTTATGTGAAGTGCTTTGTACAACACATAGCATAAAGATACTGCTCAACAAATAGTGACTTTTAAATTTTAATTTAATTTAATTTAATTTTACTTTTTTATTTTAACTTTAATAAAGGCAGAATCAGGTGGGACCCAATCATGGAGACTGTCATTGGAGTTTGAATTCCATGCCCTGAAGGGCTTGAGGGAGGAAGTCCTGTCCTATATTATTTCCTTTATTCCATGCTTGTTCCTTGATTCTTGCTTGTTCCTCCAATTCTTCTAGGATTTAGAATCAGTGCAGGCTCACTTGAGAATGAAATATTAAACTTTTTGGTTTATGCCTGTTTAAATCCCTGTAGTCTAATGACAAAATTGGCTTCATGTCTTACAGTGAGGATAAAGTGGCCATGGGGGTTCTCCAGAGAGTAGGGTAGGGAGCCAGGCAGGAAAGTACTGACAGTGGATGGTCCAAGAGGCATTTTGAAGGAGAAAAAGAAACCTTACTAATAGCTCAGAGGTAACAGTGCAGGAGGAGAGAGTCAATGATGTATAAGCATGTTCTGACCTTAAAGAGATGGAGCAGTAGAGACCAGCATTCTCACCATAGCATTCCTCATACATCCAGCTGCTCATAGGACTGGACTAGCAAGCAGTCAAAGCAAGTCTTCACCTCAAGCAATGATCAGTAGCCAATGATTTTTATAAATTATCTCTGACACAAACTGCTTTCAGAAAAAAAGGCTGTATGTTTTAATCACAAACTGATTTCATAGAAAGGTTCTCTGGAAATAACCTTCTGATTGTACAAGATTTCAATGAGTCAAATTTCTTTTTTTTTTAAATGTTTATTCATTTTTTTTGAGAGAGCCAGAATGTGAGTGGGGGAGGGGCAGAGAGGGAGAGGCAGAGAGAGGGGAGACACAGAATCCAAAGCAGGCTCCAGGCTCTGAGCTGGCAGCACAGAGCCTGACAGGGCGGGGGAGGTGCTCAAACCCGCAAACTGCAAGATCATGACCTGAGCGGAAGTTGGTCGCTTAACCAACTGAGCCACTCAGGAGCCCCCAAATTTCTGATACAAGTCATGTGCTGTACCTATTGATAAAAATAGCACATTGCAGTTCACATTCTAAAATTATCTGTTATGATATTGATAGGCACTCTACTAAGAACTTTACACGCCTTACTGCATGTAAAGCATGACAACCTTATTCCCATTTTATAGATGAAAATTAAAGTTTAGAGAAATGAGATTACCTGCAGTTGCTAGGGTGCAGAGAAGGAATTAAAATCCAAGCTATTAACTTTGTACTTGGATCATGTATTTCAACCTGGGACCTAAGATTTCACAGCAAAGTGACAGTGGTCCCTTGAAACCACATTCCCGGAATGTCAATTTTACTAACGTTAAAAAGAAAACCACAGGTCTAAAATGGGTCACTCATGTTAAGACTCCCATATCAGCAAACCAAGACTTAAAACCTAACCTAACTGTCATTTCAACCACTCCAGAAACGTGACCTTTAACTAGCCAAACCAGAATTTCCTGGTAGGAATTTCGTTTGTAAGTTTGAGTTCTGCTTTCTGAGTTGAGCTTCTGATCTAATTGGCTTTCTAGTCCAGGGCTCAGCAAAGCAGCTTGAGCTGCAGATAGTTCCACCTAGAACCCAAGTCCCTAGTTGTTGGTTCCGTCCACAATTCCCAGTTGTTTGGAATCCTTTTTCCCAGATCTATTCTGCAGTTTCCATTTACTGGGGTTTGCTGGGTTAGTCCACACTGGGGTTTGCTGGTAGTGTGCACAGCCTTCTCTTGGCCAGTTGACAGTGATATTTTGGTTACTGCTGGTGTCTTGATGTATGCATGTTTGTTTGTCTTGTTTTGTGTGAATAAAGGCTATTGCTAATGGGGATCTCAGAGGCCAAAGAGCTGCAAAAATTGATGGGCACAGGAGGAGCATTTAAGAGCTATTAGAGCACTCACCACCTAACTCAAAGATTCCCTTGTTAAGATAAGTTGGTCATGGAACGAGTTAGAGTGACACTTGGTCACCTGCCAACCTCAAGAAAACTTTCATGCAATGAGGTACACTGGTTGCACAATCCCCGAACCAGAGGCACATCCCTTTTAGGTTTTAGCTTGGCTCTGAGAAGTCCAGAGTCTAAGCTAACAGGATCCTTAAATTCTAAAGTTAAGCACATCGCCTTCCAGCACACTTGCTTATTTATGTCTAAAAACTATGGTCCTGGAAGTTGTGAATACTTACAAAAATGGCAAAATTTTTCTGAAAACAGTCTAGAATTACAATAGCCATTATGGGGAACTTCCAATCAGATAAGATTGTTCATTTGAGAAGTGCACTTGAAAGTAAGGGTTTGAAAATTAAACAAATAGAATGGGATACCTATTTTAATTGGTATATAGAAGCTTCCAAAAGGCTTCAAGATTCTAAAATAGCTTCATTAAAAGACTCATTAGAGAAGGCTAATGAAAAATTAAAGACACAAGAGGTAGCTAAAACAAAAGACAATAGGACTGACTCCTAATAGCATGTGACTCCTACTGCTCCCCTCCCTCTATCTCTCTTTACCTAAGCACTCACATTTAACTAATTCTTTACCTGAACCACCTTTCTACTCTGAAGAGACTATTAAACAGTCACCTTTTAAAATAAAACTATGCAAGTTTGCAATTAACCCCTTTAGGTATTTCACCCCTCAGTAAAAGGCTGAATGAAGAACTATAGTTAAAGCATTTCCAAAACCTACAGAGAAACCCCAAATGTTTCTTGAAGAATTTACAGTCATTATCAGTGCCTATGACCCCAGGCTGCCAGATCTATATCAGCTTGTGCACAAGTTGGTAGGACCTGGGGAGGCTCAAAAATGGATGCAAGAAGCAAAATAAGTAAAACCCCAAGGAAGATAATCAAGACCTTCAACCAGAAAGGGCGTACAAAATAACAACTTTCTTTTTACAAGCCATTCCTAGAGTCTTCTCTGCCCATGCTGATTGCTCTATTTTTCCATATACAAACAAACAAAGGACAGATGAATCTGTGGCTGACTTTAAAGCCCATTTGGAAGCCCTCTTTCTGAAGTATTCTGGAGTCCATATAATAAACAAGGTCACCCTACTTGCTCTTGCTGCCCTATTGTAAATGGATTATCTCCTGAGAAGAGTGGGTTATTTAAAAGACAGAAAATAGGATGAAAGGCCATCAGCCTGACTGAACTCATGGTAATAGCTGAATATTTTGAAATAGCTTTGGGCCAAGATCATAAATAAAGGACTGCCAAACTAATGGCCTTACAGCTACAACAGCACCAGGGCCAGAGACCTCAAATAGCACCTGGGCCTCCTACTACACTCCACCAGGGGCCCAACATCAAAAAGCTGGCCCAGAGGCTGATGTCTCAATTGTACTCAATTGGGGCACTAGAGAAAAAGTTGTCCACAAAGGTCCTATACAAATTCCTTAACATTCAGTTGACTGCACCCAAGGAGACTCCTCTATGAGCCCTTCCTAAAACTGGTAGAGCTCTAAGGGGCTCTGGTAAACTACTGCCCTTAAACAGCCAAAGAAAAACTAAAATTAAAACTAATGGAAACCCTTGCCAAATTCTGGTAGATGTTGGGGTTACTAAAGTTTCTACTTTATTTATTTATTATTAAAAAAATTTTTTTATGTTTATTTTTGTGAGAGGGAGAGAGAAAGAGAGTGTGTGTGAATGAGTGGGGGAGGGGTAGAGAGAGAGGGAGACACAAAATCTGAAGCAGGCTCCAGGCTCTGAGCTGTCAGCACAGAGCCGGATGCAAGGCTCGAGCTCACAAACTGCGAGATCATGACCTGAGCTGAAGTTGGACGCCTAACTGACTGAGCCAACCAGATGCCCCTAAAGTTTCTACTTTAAACCCCACTCTCATAAGACAACAAATCCCTTGGAGTAGAAAGGCTCCTATGGTGTGTGGGGAAAGGGTATCATAAAATTCAGAGACAATTTCTATCCCAACTAGTACAAATGACTTTGGGACCTTTTACTGGAAAACATTCCTTTCTGCTATGTGATACAGCTCCAGTCAATCTATTAGGTAGAGATTTCCTTTTTAAATTAAGAGTTAATATGTTTTACTTCCAATGGAGACCTTACCTTAGAGTTTCCTGTCCTTCATATAGAAGAGGAATAATTCCAACAAAAGTTCCCTAATTTAATTGAGGCGCCCAAAAATCTGTGGCTACTTCCAGTATTGACATTAGAAGAAAAAAAATGCAGAGCTTATAACAATTCAGACAGATGTGACTAAACCTCTTCCTAAATTGCTTCAATATCCATTAAAGCCTGAGGCCATACAAGGCCTCATACCAATAATAGAAGATCTAATCACCCAGGGGTTAGTCATCCCCTGCACCAGTCCTTGTAACATACAGATCTTACCAATAGGAGGGGATGGTGATTTGCTGAAGACTTAAGAGCTATCATCAAGATAGTTATTCCTGGGGTACCTGGGTGGCTCAGATGGTTGAGTGTCCGACTCTTGATTTCAGCTCAGGTCATTATCTCAAGGTTTGTGGGACTGAACCCTGTGGAACTCTGTGCTGACAGCATGGAGTCTGCTTGGGGTTCTCTCTCTCCTCACTCTGCCCTTTCCCTGTTCATGCACTCTCTCTCAAAATTAATAAATAACATTAAAAAATAGTTATTCCTAATTTCCCAGCTATTCCAAACATGAACCTCCTTTTGTCACAAGACACTCCAGACTCAAATGGTTCACTCCTGTAGACCTTTGTTCAGCCATTTTCAGCACCCCATAGATCCCAACAGTCAATATCTATTTGCCTTTATAATCAAAAAACTATCCTGGACAGTTATGCCTGAAGGGTTTCACTGAGGCTCCTTCTTATTTCTGCCAAGTGCTCCACCAATATTTAAGTACTCTCCAATTCCCTGGAAAATCAACCCATTTACCCAATCAACCCAATCAATATATGGTTGATTTCTTGCTGTGTTCAGTTACCAAAGAGATGTCCATAAAGGATTCCCTTTATTTGTTACAATGGTTAGCTGAAAAAAGACATAAAGTATCTAAAAAAATTATAATTATCTTTGGACGCTGTTCATTACCTAGGTCATAATCTAAGTGCTGAAGGAGTCCAGCTATCTCCAAAAAGAATTAAGCTAACCCAGGAATTTCCTAGACCCACAATGAAGCAACAGATTCATGGATTTCTAAATGTAACTAGCTATTTCAGACCACGTGTTCCATATTTTGCTCTATTTGTTTCCCCACTTTGTGAATTTACTAAAATTTCAGTCCCCAAGTCTCTTCCCTGGGAAGATAAATACGATCCGGCCTTTATAAGACTAAAACAAATATTACAAAAGTGACCTGTCCTACCTAACTATTCAAAAACACTTCACCTTATTTGTACATGAAAAGGATAATGAAGCCCTGGGAATGCTCATGCAAGAACATGGCAATAAACATAGTCATATTGCCTACTATAGTATATAACTTGATTCTGTTGCTTGTGCGTATCTGAACTACCTTAAGGCTATATAGCCACAGCTGCAAAGTTAATAGAAGCCTCAGCCGATGTAACCTTAGAAAATGATATTTATTTGAAAATTCCATGCACTGTCCAAAGTCTTCTTAACTCTGAATTAACTCAACATTTCTCTCCAAGCAGACCAATTTCTTATGAGATCCTCTGCTTTCACCACATAATCTACATCTTAAATGATGCAATGTTCCTAATCCTGCCATTTACCACTGCTGCCTGATGAAGGTGAGCCCCATCACCTCCCATTTCATGACACCATGTTCTGATTTATGACTTTGACTAATCCCAATCTAATTTTGTTTGTTAATGGGTCATACTGCAAAAATGAAAAAGGGAATTTCCAGGCTGATTATGCTGTTAGCATCCAATATGAGCTCCTTTAGAGGAGAAATCTCTCACAAACTAAATCAGCCTCAAAAGCAGAGCTCCTTGACCTTATCAGAACATGCCAGTTATCAAAGGGGCAAATTTTTAATATTTGTACTTATAGCTGATAGGCTTTGGGGCCATCCATGATTTTGGAATGTTATGGAAACAAAGGGGTTTTCTTATATCCCCTGGGACCCCAATCCACAGTAAACAACAAGTAAATGACCTTCTTACTGCTATTCTCTTATCTTCTGAAACTACTGTTATCAAAACTGAAGATCACACTATAAAGACTAAGCATGAGTATCACAGAAATGCTCTGCCTGACTCTCATGTAAAGGCAGCAGCAAAAGAATCTGTAAAAGCTATGGCACCTGTGGGTAAGTCCATTCTGCTTCTACAAAA
The DNA here is from genome assembly GCF_018350175.1 of Felis catus. Lineage (NCBI taxonomy): Eukaryota > Metazoa > Chordata > Mammalia > Carnivora > Felidae > Felis > Felis catus. Next base: position 86,633,110 of record NC_058376.1, on the reverse strand, counting down.
TATGACCTCTTGTTGCCAGACTTTTGCCATCCTGATGTGCTTGTGACACGGCAACAGTCTGTTCCCAAATTAGAGAAATAAAATGGGGCAAATAATGATTGTAAATTCAATAAACATTCACAGCTATAGGAAACCCAAGATGGCCACTTGATTTTTCCTGGATCCCTGGCAAAGTCCATTTTTTTGATTTTCACATTCCTTCACCCACCGTGGTACATTTAAGATGACTCAAATTATTAAAACAACAAACAAACAAACAAAAACAGTGGCAGGGAGACATATGAAATTGCAAAAAACAATGTTTACATTAATGTCTGACCTATCTTAGGTCCATAATCCTAAAAAAACTATTTTTGTTCCCAGAGGCCTTAAACCTCTTCCCTGGGGACCGTGTGAACAACTGCAGCTGGCCTTCATTCAATTGCTACCTGGTATGGGTTATCAATACGTTCTTGTTGTTATATGCATGTTTTTTGTAGATGGGTTGAGGCCTTCCCCTGCCACAAAGCTGATGCCCAAACAGTGGCAAAAGAGCTGTTAGAAAATGGGTTTCCCACTTGGGGTATACCTTCCATAATTTCCAGTATTGAGGCACCCACTTCACTGGGCAAATCATAGAAGCATTAAATAAGACCTTACTAACCTCTTGAAATTATCACTATCTCTATCACCCTCAATCATCAGGCAAGTTTGGGAACCATGACTCTGAAGTGTACTTAGAACACTGAGAATTATCTTGTTTATAGTAATTGTAATAATCTCCCTGGAGTGCTATGTTCTCTCAAAAGCTTTAAATGCAGCTGTTAACTACCAACCAAATGATCGTCCTAAAAACGCAATATCAAAAAGGAATGAAGAGGATCATCAACTTAAAAATTGTGAACCTGTTAGTCCTGACCTGTTAATATCACACAAAGGATCAACAAAATTTCACAAAAACTGTAAGAACTACAGAACAGTAGCTGAGAGTGGCACTGATTCTTTATATTTTGATCATATTTCTCAGTTAGGCTGAGAGTCTGATTAAAAGGGGGGAATTGTTAAAAAATAAAACCACAGGCTCAAAATGGAGTCACTTGTGTTAAGGTCCCACGTCAGCAAACGAAGACTTAATACCTAACTTAACTGCAGTTTCTACCCCTAACCCCAACTCCCAGACATGTGAACTTTAACCAGCAAACTAAAGTTGCATGATCAACACTAGCAGGTGAGTAAAACCACTGATAGGTCCTTCCCATATCCCTTAAGGGGGTGACCTTACCTGAAGCAATGCATTCAATGCTAATAATTTATTTCTTTCCACTCCCTCTCTAGTTTAAAAACCTTCCATTTTGTACAGCTCCTTAGAACTCCTTTCTATATGCTAAATAGAATGAATACCAATTCAGAATTATTTAATAAAGTCAACTTGATCTTTTAAATTACTCAGTTGAGTTTTTGTTCTTTAATAGTAGACTCTTTAAATGAAGACATTTCATTTAAATAAGCATGTATGGCTGGAATATCTAGTTTATTAGCTTGGAGCATGTTAACTCTGAGATCCCCACCTGCCCACCCTATCAAGATGTCCAGACTTTTCTAATGACTCTTCTTATATGTTCAAAGATCCTAAGGAAGCTCACTCAGGTTCATAGGGTGAGTTCTGTCTGTTCCAACCCTTCACTGGCTGATGCAGATCCCAGATAGTATTTCTTGAGGGCCAATACAAGCATGGCCCTGGAGACTGGATCTCTAAGAACCTGGCCACCTCTATGCACCTGCTGTTGTCCAGCCTTAGCATAGATACTTAGTGCAGCTGCTTTGTCTGTCTGTCTCTCTGAGCCAACTGCTTCTTCAGCCTGGCACTCTATAGATGCCCCGTTTTTTCTGGATGCTCTCCCTTGCTCTGGATTCAGGAGAGGGGTACTACTCTATTCTTCTATAGTGATTCTTCTGAGCATTCCCAGGTTCTTCTCTGAGTCCAGGGTCTTCAGCCTTCTGTAAAAGAAACCTTTGATCTCTCGCCAGGCATGTTCCATCTCATCTCTAGACTGGCATGTGGTTATGGGCAGCTCCTGCCCCCTGACTAGAGTTTATGCAGGTCTTCCACAAGTAACTGGCATAATCTGCTTTACCAACTTACAGTATAATACAGATACACTGTATAAATAAGTACACTTTTTGTTTTTCAAATTAACTGTTTATGTTCTTTATCCTTCCTCTGACGCATTTAAGAACTCCAGGGTCTACTGTGTCCATAGGGTTTAGTTCCTTCTCAAAATGCCAAGCAAAGAAAAATAGAAAGTCCAATTAATTAGATAGCACCATTGGTTTGCACACTGCCATTCATGTTGCTGTGGAACCCGAATCTTGTCTAGGCACAATGACATCCTTGTTGGCACACAGTGCAATGGTGTCCCACACTTGGCCTCCAAGGTAACTGCTGTCTTAGTTAATGCTTCTGAGGCCAGCCATTCCTCCCCAAAACATGATTCTATGCCTGGCAGATAAACCTGGACAAGCTCTCAAGCTTCAGCCAAATGCAGTGCTGAAACCAACCTTTTCCCACAAATGTCTGGACCCAATGTACCTTCTTTTTTCCTCATGGTAACTTTCCCTTGGATAACAGTGTCTTTGGTAGGCTTCCCAACCAGCAGACCTGTGTTAGGACTACCCTAATTCAACAAAGACTTTTTAAAAATAGTTTTGGGGGCGCCTGGGTGGCGCAGTCGGTTAAGCGTCCGACTCCAGCCGGGTCACGATCTCGCGGTCCGTGGGTTCGAGCCCCGCGTCAGGCTATGGGCTGATGGCTCAGAGCCTGGAGCCTGTTTCCGATTCTGTGTCTCCCTCTCTCTCTGCCCCTCCCCCGTTCATGCTCTGTCTCTCTCTGTCTCAAAAATAAATAAACGTTAAAAAAAAATTAAAAATAGTTTTGAACTTTAAAACCAGAAAGGGCTCAATGGTTCTTCAGGAAATCTTTTAAATCCTTATTCAATTTGGCTCATAAAGTTTTGCATATTGGGGTATATTTAGTGACAAGGCAACTGTATTAAGCTTCTGTCACCACTGATTCCCAGGAGAAATGTGCTAATTCACATTAAGTGTCCCTATATAAGGACAGCTTTAAGTTCTGAGTACCAAAAGGGGACAGTTTTACTTCATTTAATATCTGTCTCCCTACTTCATGATCTAGCAACCTGTTCAGTATAATAGACAGTAAGAACATCCTTTCCCCGCCCCCCCCAGGGAAAATCTTATACCTAAAGTCTATTATTCCTAAATTCAGAGTAAATCTATTTTATCAATGGCTACCTGATTATTCATAGACATCTTATGAATTATAAAGCAAAAGTCATTTTTACAGATAAGACATGAAATAGCAAAGGTATTTAAGACTGAGGTGAGCAGTCATGGCATTTAGGGATACTCTGAAGGAAAAATTGCAAACTACTTTAGGGTCCCAAATGTAAAGACATTGCTAGACTATGAGTTTATATTAGACCTTAAGGAATACTATCAGGCCAAAGTTTTAAATTTTCATGTTATATAATATGTATTAACAAAAGTACACAGTATTACCTCTCTCTATGGGTGGTTAGTGTAATCTGTACTCTTATAAATGTATAAGACTATCAGACTTTACAAAGAAATCAAACTGAAACAAATTCAACCAGTCAAAATTCATTAAAGGTTCTATCACAATACACCCATATGTAAAGAGTTTTTGTCAAAATATGTAACTAAACTATATTTATGATTGATATGATACTGCATAAACCTAATAGAGCAATTTTATGGTAACTGCCTATGTTGAATGACTGATTGAAAAATAAATTTTTCCTCTGAACAAAAATGTTGATGAGCACAAGAATACAAAATAGAAAAATATTACTTAAGGAAGATTATCAGAAAATATTAGAATATGTTTCCAATTTTCCAACATGACAAAAGGGGCATATTTGAAGAATAAAACTTGCTTCCTCTCTCACAGTCTTCAGTTCTAGAGACCATTCAGTGACTGACTCACACTGGTGGTGTATGGGCCAAATGCTGCTTGCTAATTGACACATTTTATGCCAGTATAGTACTGTAAACATTTTCAACAAATTGCAAAAATTTTAAAAATTGTGAGATTAAAAAAAATAAATTCCCAAGTTTCTTGAAAAAGAGATTGGCAACAATCATGTGTGGCATATGAGTCCCTATCAGGACCACCACTCTGCATGATTCAAGGAGATACTATCCACACGGATTCTCAGTAAATGATGGTCCCTAGAGTTGCACAGCATTTTGGTCTTTAACTCCTTATCAAGCGTGAATCATTAATTTATGTTACCTACATAACCCATATTTAAGGATTATATACACCATAAATTGTGTACAGACAATCACTATTACTCTTCTACTCTTCTTCTTCCTATGGAAATCATCAATGTCTAAGTAGAATTCATGGAGGAGAACAGAAGGGGATCAGGGTCAGTGAGTCACTACAGAGATACTTCAGGGTTGGTCAAAATAACAAGCATGAAAATCCATCGGCAAGCAAAGGATGGTTATTAGAAAACCTCAAATAAGAATGGGTCCAGAAAGCAAGCAGGGAAGATCTTAAAGGTCTTTTATTTTTTTTATTTTTTATTTTTTTTTACCATAAGCAGGTGAGAAATGACCACTGCTGTCTAGCATAGATATTACTCCCAACCCAAGAAAATATCTGAATTCCAGGGAGTCTGTCTGTACAGGGAGGGATCTAGCTAGCAATAGGACTAATTTGAGGGGAAAATCTCAAATTCTGAGAGGCAATACAGATCCTTATGGAAGTTGGGAATCAATCAGGCAACCCAAGTTGAGGTTTAGTTGCTGGTATTGCTGTGTGTGCTGGAAACACTGTCATGTATCAGAGTGAAATCAAATCAAGGCAAATCTAGTGCTGATCTCTTCAACTGGAAATCGTGGGTTCATTGAATTATATGCCCAGTTAGGAATGGGACTGGTCAAATCCGGGACTGAAGGGCACACACAGAAACACATGGAGCCTCAGATGGTGATTAAGTGTACTCAGTCATGGGGGCTGAACTGTAAGAAACAAAGTCTGACTTTATTAGAGTCATACTAAAAGTAAAGTGCTGATGACTTTAAATGCCCTGAAATAAATTGTTAGAGAAAAATGGCCAATATTCTCTAATTCAATTCAGGGAGTTGAGTTGTTTCTTATTACTTAATACATTTCTTCATGTCCACATTGAGTTAGTCTTCCTGAATTAAATATAGAACCATGGGTTAGGAGTTTTCAAAATTGTTTTGAATTTTTCCAATCCAAAGTTAATGATCCCTCCTCATTAGGCAAACAAGGATGTGTTCCAGGTGCTATACTGTATGTACACATGCTTTGCTAGATAATAGGGAGCTAGCTCCAGTGCCACACAAATGTGGTTAGAAGATGGAGCAGCATGGCCGTACCTTTTTGGCCAACTGAGAAGGTAATTTTTCTGGGCAAATGCACAGTACAATCCTAGCCATAGCTCCTTCCATCTGGTACTGATTTTACAGTCATATTTTCTAAGGACTCAGCAAAGTGACAAAATGAATGAGACAATGATTCTTCCTGTGCCAATCTAACTACTTAAGAAAAGTCAACAGTTACTTTTGTATTCATCCCTGTAATATTCCAGTAAATGGCATGACTAACTAGAATAACTGGACAGCCTAAGAGGGGCCAGGTCCTAAAACTAGAGTTAACCATGAAAGTGAGAAGCAGAGACGGAAAAAATAGCTCTAAATTCCATCTAATTGATTATTCATGTATAATAAAAAAAAGTAACAGTGGAAACTGTTATTACTCTCACTTATTATTGACTACACACTTTACACTAGTGTAAATATACACTAATACACCATATCCCATTTAAGCAACAATGGCTCCAGATTATCTATTTGAAGAGTTTGCTGGGTAGCAATCTGGATAGAGTGGATAGAGGAGGTTAGCTATGCCTAAAGTTTCATTTACATAATAAGAGCACCATTTTCCTTATTTCTATTCAAAAGCATTTTCCAAAATTTGAAATGAGGGAAAAAATTGGGCAGCATATATTTTTTTCACTGTCTTATGACGAGACTTTTAAACAGATTCATCCAAGGATTTTTAGGAGAAGTTACTTTGTCCAGACTTAGTGAAAATACACGTTACATGTTAATTTGTAGGTTTTTATCTGATAGGAATGCAAATAATCCTTGTCCAGTTGCAAAGATAACACTGGGGGGGTATACTTTATTGCCTTGTAGGCAATTTGTATCTATTAGAAAATTCATTTCACTATTTTGTGTAACTGACTACATAACTCTCCATTTTCAGATTCTCCCTTTTGTACTACCTGACTATCTTGCTGGTTATCTGATTAATTACTAAACTGGATAAAATAGTTGACAATGTTCATTGTCAATGTTCTTAACTTTTGGGAAATTGGAACAGATATGCTATAGTATGACCATTGCTGTTATTGTTGGGACCAAACAACATCTGCGGAGTTTGCAGTCTGCCTGAATACTCCTGAAATTGCCATAGATTCTCCTGCAGCCCAGCATTGACAGCAGCTGTTGCAAAAAAATAAAAAATAAAAATAATAGCTCTCTCTTGCTCCTAACTTCCCAGCCCTTTTGTACAAGGTCACCAAAGAAATTTGGCAAGAGAGTCTAGAAACTGTAGACTTCTTGCTGACTATGATTTTGGGAAGAGCATGGAGAATGTTTGCTGTAGTATCATGAAAAGGAATAAATGGAGATGAGAGTGAAAAGGAAAGTAAGTGGCACAAGGGAAAAATAAATGCAGATTGAAGGTGGCACTAAAAACACTCCTTATATGATCTATAAGGTATGTAAATCCCATTTTTACAAGAAAGGTGGGTGCAGAGAAGTTAACTTACTGAAGATCACACAGCTGTTAGGTGGCAAAACTGGGATTTGGATGTAGGCTTCACTCTACCATTGACTGTTTACTCATTATGTTACATTGCCTCCCTTTTAAGGTGGAGGACAAACAGAAGTAGCTGGCAGTGCAATATGGCAGTAAGTATTTAGAAGATTAAACAAGAACTTATAGAGCCAGGGTGATGAGGATCCAGGAACCGGCAATGTTTGGAAATCAGAGCAAGCAGGTAAAAATCTGTGGCCCCTAGATTGTCCTCATCCTTCAGTCTGAAAACCAGGTTCCAGTTCCAAAACTTAGAAAACTTAAAAGGGAATGAAGGTGGGGGAAATGAGGTATAAATTAATAAATAGAGGTCCAATTCCAGAACAAGCCAAGAGTTCTTTATTAGCTGGGGCACAGGATCAAGGCTGAACACTACAGGGTTCAAGTTAAAAGATCTATTTAACTATTTGAAGTCCATGTAAAAAATTCCAGAGGATATCATTTTTGTGTCCTAGCTGTTTTTTCCTCTTCCTGTCATTGTTCTGTAGTGATAAAGGATGAGATAAACTCAGATTAGTGTTTGCTCTTCCAAAAGAATTGGAACTAAAGGCCTGCTCATCACTTGTCTGATTTCTACTAGTATAAGAGGAACTCTGAAAGAATGTTCTTAAATTAAAATACAGGAGAATGTCTGCAGAGCCATTATTGAAATTCAACCTAAGAGAATACTTGTTAAAGAGATCTCTTATCACTTATTTATCATTCACTCACTCATTAATTCACCTAAAAACATAAATTAACCACTGAACTAACTTTTGGAAATATGAAGATGAATCAAATTAATTCCTTGCCTTCAAAGTGCTTACTGTCCAGAGAGGGTAAAATAGGTGTAGACAGCTATCTGCAATGTGAAGCAGAATTAAATAAAATAAACAAAGAATTCCAGGAGAAGAGACCAAAATGTCTCAAATTTTCACTGAGGGGTTTATGGAAGAGGCTGTTTTGTGGTGATTCTTAAGGCAGGGTCATACTATTTATATGAAATTTGTGTCTATTTAAAAAATTTTATAGTATTATGAGGACACCAGCAAATGTGGATATACCTTCTGTGTTTAAATGCTGTCTTGTGCTTTTAAATTTATATCCCTTGTCCAACACCCAACATACTCACACAGATACACATGTTTGTATTTGTACTTAAAATATCTGGATAACAGTAAAGTGGAAGTAGGATGAAGAGAGGAGGGAGATAACCAGATGTCTTGTACTTTTTGCTTCATACAATATTATTTTGATGGATATTTTTAGGACAAGTATGAACTATCTTTATAATAAATTATCTTTTTTTAATTAAAATTTTAGTTAACATAAAGTGCAATATTGATTTCAGGAGTAGAATTCACTGATTCATCACTTACATACAAAACCCAGTGCTCATCATAACTAGTGTCCTCCTTAATACCCATCATCTATCTAGCCCATCTTCCACCTACCTCCCTCCATCAACCTTCAGTTTGTTCTCCATCATTAAGAGTTTCCTGTGGGTTGTTTCCCTCTCTTCTCTTCCCACCCTTCCCATATGTTGTTCATCTGTTTTGTTTCTTAAATTCCACATATGAGTGAAATCATATGGTATTTGTCTTTCTCTGATTAACTTATTTCACTTAACATAATACATTCTAGCTCTGGACCCACAACTATATGGCCAACTAATCTTCAGTAAAGTGAGAAAGAATATCCAATGGAAAAAAGACAGTCTCTTCAACAAATGATGATGGGAAAACTGGATGGTGACATGCAGAAGAGTGCAACTGGACCACTTTGTTACACCATACACAGAAATAAACACAAAATTGATGAAATACAGGAAATGGATGTGAGACAAGAAACCATCAAAATCCTAGATGAGAACGTAGGCAGCAATCTCTTTGACCGCAGCTGCGGCACCTTCTTACTAGACATGTTGCTGAAGGCAAGGGAAACAAAAGCAAACATGACTTCATCAGGATAAAAAGCTTCTGCACAGCAACGGAAACAATCAACAAAACTAAAAGGCAGCCTACAGAATGGGAGAAGATATTTGCAAATGACATATGTGATAAACACCATGTTGAGTATGGTAAGTTCTTTACAGATTTTGGATACTAACAAATAACCCAGTTAAGAAATAGAAGACATGAATAGACACTTTTCCAAAGAAGACATCAAATGGCTAACAGACACATGAAAATATGCTCAACATTACTCATCATCAGGGACATACAAATCAAAACCAAAATGAGATATCACTTCACACCTGTCAGAATGGCTGAAATTAACAACATAAGAAACAGGTGTTGGTGAGGATGCAGACAAAGGGAAAGACTTCTGCACTGTTGGTGGGAATGCCAACTGGTACAACCACTCTGAACAACAGTATGGAGGTTCCTCAAAAAACTAAAAATAGAACTACCCTACCATCCAGCAATTGCACTATTAGGTATTTACCCAAAGCATACAAAAGTATAGATTCTAAGGGGTACAGGCACCCCAGTGTTTATAGCAGTATTATCAATAATAGCCAAGCTATGGAGAGAGCCCAAATGACCATCAACTGAAGAATGAACATATATATATATATATATATATATATAACGGGAATAATGGGAATATTACTCAGTCATCAAAAAGAATAAAATCTTGCCATTTACAATGGTGTGGATGGAGCTAGAATGTATAATAAATTATCTTTCTAAATAATAGCTCCCCTTTTCCCATCCAGAACAATATGATTCTGACATGGATAGCATGGTAGGACTAGGGGCTAAGGAAAGGAAATGACAGATAGTATATATTTTTGGAGCAAAAAATTATGAAACTTGAGGTTAATTGTGTTGGGTCCTAAATGGTTGAGTACTCAGAAAGCTTTTGGCTGAAAACAATAGAAAACTGGACTTAATCTGTATTAAGTATGAAGGGAATTTATTATCCAAACTAACTGAAAAGTCCAGGGGAGGTGTCTTTTTCAGGCACACTTGAATCGAGGTGCTTAAACATTAAGTTTGAAAATATTTCTCTCTTCATTTCTTGCCTCTACTTTTCTCTAGCTGGGCTTATTTTCAGGCATGAAAATGTCACTGGCAGCCACGAGCAATACCCTATTGGGTTAGGAACTCCAGTAGAAAGAAAGCTTTTCATTCCCCCAAATTCTATCTAGCAAATGTCCCAGAGCCACCTCTCTTTGGCCTGACTTCTGCCATGTCCCCTTTCGTGATGAATCACTGATTCTAGGAGCTCTGAGGGCTATGATTAGCTATGTGTGCTTCATTTTCCCACCTCCAGAGCATCCTCCTCTGAGAATGGGAAACGAGCAAAAAGTTTAAGGGATATGCTCAAGGCTGTTATCAGAAAAAGGGGAAATGGATTATAGGCAGGAGAATACCAGCAGAAAAGTCATGCTAAGAGATTTGCATATGTGAGGACTGAGGGCATAAAATCTTTAATCCCTTAGCATGAGTGAGAAATGAGAGGATCCAGCTAACGACACACAACTACAGTGTAGGGGAAAAACGCAGTCTGCATGAGTGACAAAAATGACCTCAGAGACCACAGTAGATGATGAATTATTCATAAGAAAATACTTCTCTGGTTGTTTTTAAGAGAATGAAAAGAATCTATATTGCAAGATACAAATGTATATTCCCAAAGTAGCTAACTTTCTCATGTGGAGATCCTTCATTATGGGAAAAGAAGAAGAAATGTACCCACTTGTGCATGCAGATGACCCAAAGATCCATGATCATTAAAACATGTAACTCTTTTTTTCTTTAAATTAATCAGTATGTCCTCTGTTTGTCCATGAGTAGCAATTTATCTTCCCAGAATTTTGTTTCTTTCCAGTTCCTTCTCCTGCTTATTCATTCTCTGGCTCATCCCTATTATTGAGTCACTAACACAACATTGTTTTGTTGTATAAGGTAGAGGCTTGTTATGTGATGTATGCTTCCATTTGTCATCTGCCTTATGGTGGATTTTGAGTCCATTTCTTTATCACCTTGGTTTCAGATTTGAACGGTTTCTTCCCTGTTTCCTAATGTTGGTTTTAGCACTGACAGCCTCTTTGTTGTAGGGGGCTAAGAATTGTGTATCTGCGAAAGCATTTCTCAGTGTGTGTGCCAAAAACAAGCTGAAAGACTGCAACGCACAACACACAATTATGGGATAGAATCTGGGGTGATCTACTGCCTCACCATACCACTGCCTCCACTACTACCTCATCAGATAAGATGATGGTTCATTCACAGTTGGTGTATTTTTTACTACTCATTATAGTTTAGGATATACAAAACATCACCCGTTACCTAAATTAATTATAGGGGAATGAATACACCATGCTCACACTTTTAAATTCTTCATTGCCATGATCTTCTTTCCAGATACTTGTTGTAGAGATGTGAGATAGAATAACATGAGCTTTAAGAGTCCTTTCATCATTTCTAACACTGAAATCCTAGTGTAAATATGATTCTATGAATTCATATTAAAATCTAGCTTCACTTTATTCCTCAGTGAAAATCTATAATACCCTCTTGCCACAACTTGCAACAACGAAGGTGTTACTGTTTTTTGGGAAATATACCACAGAATGTTTGCTGGAGTATCATGAATAATTAAAAATAAAATAAATTTGTCAAAATAAAGGAACATGTTTTGCTTTGTGAGCTACTGTCCTTTACTTTTTAACCATATTTCTATATGATGAGCTGTGAAATACTCTAATATGCAGTAATGCTCATTATTAATTATAAATGGCAAGTGGATACTATCCAGCATTTTATATGCTGTTAGTTTTGACCTCAGTTCTGGTTCCAACTTTGCTTTTACCATATGGGCAGTTTTGGACAAGATTTAACCTTTCTAAGCCTCAGTTTCCCCTTGCAAAAAAAAATGTAGCTGCTAATACTTACTCAGCATATACAGCAGGGTATTCTGAAGATTTATCCAGAAGTCTAGATTAAATAATTTTGCCAAATTATAAACCACATATAATTTTAAATTATAAAGTATATGCAGCTACAGGGTATTGTTGAATGCAGACTATAAACTCTTTGAGGACAAATATTTGGTCTACTTTGTTTATAACAGTGCCTGATACTCAATAAACATTTGTAAATGAATGAATAAATGACTATTCCTGGACTACTTAATATTAGGCCAGTATTATGGATTAAATTGTGTCCTCAAAAAAGATATGTTGAAATACTAAGCAAGGGACCTCAAAATGGGACCTTATTTGGAAATAAGGTCTTTGTAGGCATTATCAAGTTAAGATAAGGTCATACTCAATTAGGTTGAGCCCTAATCTATTGACTAGTGTCCTAATAAGGAGGGGGAAATTTGATTCAGAAACAAGGAGACCACATAAACACAGATACAAAGATCAGAGTGATGCATTCATGTCAGTGACTGGTAACAACTATCAGAGGCTAGAAAAGCCAAAGAAGGGTTCTCTGCTTGAGCCTTCAGAGAGATCATGGTCCTGATGACACCTTAATTTCACACTTCTAACCTGAGAGAGAACACATTTCTGTTTCTTTAAGCTACCTAGTTTGTGGTACTTCATTGGCAGCCCTAGAAAACTGATATGGTCAGGATCACAAGCAATGTTGAAATGTCTGTGATAATGTAGGAGATCGCTATTTTATCTCAGTCTTCATATTTAAAAATTTTATTTTGGAGAGAATTTTGTTTACTTTGACTTATATGAATGCCTGGAATAATTTACCATAATGGAGGTTTCTTTATTATTGTAAGGGAAAACAGCAATATCTAACAAGCATTAGTAGTAATTATTCTGCTTTAGACAATACAATCTTAAGCCTACACAACTGTCTAAATCTTTTTCCATTTTCTGCCAATCACTTTCATCTAAATAATTTCTCAACATAAGCTACTTAAATGTTAACAGACAATATAATATAATAAATATAATAATATAATATAATATAATATAATATAATATAATATAATAACCAAAAAATATATGGTCAGTTATTGCACAAGTTATATTTCCAGATACCTGCCTTTTCTGAAAATATTTGTCTTTGCCATATGCAACTTTCTGGCTACAGTTGGTCATTTGCATAGTTTGGATCATTAACTACTACTTGCCTATAAAGCTTGAACTTGATGTATTAATAGGCTATGGTGCAACTACATCTCAAAATCCTTAGTGCACACATAGAAATTTGAAGACTGGAGTAGCCTTCTAAGAGAGATTACTTTTGATCCGCAGATTTTGTGAGGCAATATGACTGGTGCATTTATGTTGTGGGTATGATTGAATCACAAATGATAGCATTTGTTGTTAAGGCAATTTTAAGCCCTATATCAACAATTTTGCAATCATCATTGTGATACAAGCTTTCCCTCTTTTCTCAATGATAAAAAATGTACGTATGATTCAGAAGTCATTCTTATGAGGTACTCCCAACTTTTCAACTCAGTCTTTAAATAGAAGCACATACTTTATATTAGAATATCCCCAAAGAACAGCTTTCTCTTTGCAAAGGCGCTTCTGAATTATTATACAAATATAAAAAGCTTTCCATAGGTTCATCATAGGGCAGAATTTATAGAAACTTCTTCTATCTGGGTATCCAATTAATATTCAACTACATTTCAAATATGCCAAGACTTGTCATGAATTATGCATTGTTTTAGATTTCTATAATCTCCTTACTTTCTTTGAAATATGTGCTATAAATCTTGCTCTGATTTCTCTAGTTTTTGATATAACATTTTTATTAAAATAATTTTTCTGTTCTAGCTTTTTTCCAGAAATTAAAGAAAGTATGATGATTTGCTAAAATTAGAAGGAAGTTTTTTTAAAAAGTCTCAAAATGCCTTAAGTCACACAAAGTTGTTTTTGTTGTTTTTTCTTATGTGTGTAAGTGCCAATATTGTGTACTGGAATTTAATTTTAAAATTTTTGTGCACAGGATTGTCACAGGTCTGTTCAAATGTGTAAGTTTAATTTAATTAGTCATAAAAACAATAATCCCCATGCCAATGTCTAGACTGACCCAATTAAACTTCTCCATCAAAAACATAGCATAAACATCAAATAGTGGTAAGGCTTTCTTTCTTTTTTTCTCCATGTTATTTTGGAGTCATCTATGCATCTATGCCTGGAACTCTAGGCCATACATTTTGTATAATATATTTCAATAAAAAAGTGGGAAAAGACAACATCAGATATAGTGGGAAGAGTATTTTACAACTTATTAATATGATTTTTGGTTTCCCATTTAAAATAAACACTGCCTTAATAATATTTGCTGTAATGCTATCATTCAAAGAAACACTAGCAGCATCTATATTTTGGCAAGAGAATTATGAAAAAAATGTCTGGGAAATTACTTGAATAGTGTCTCCAATATAATTTTTTACCTTTTGCTCTATCTAATCAATGCTGAAATAAATGAACTTCTGCTTCATTTCATCATTTTTGGAATCATATCAATATATCAAAGAAATTAGAGATGTTTTGATTAAACTATTATTCTGCCTGAAGAAGATAATATTCCTGGTAAGTTAAAAAAATCATTAGAATTTAGCAAACTGGATTTTAAAAACTAATAGACTTTGGATACAGAAAATAAAAATCTAAACTCATTTGATTACAAGAGTAATAGTGAAAGATATATTACAAAGATGTATTTTTGTAAGACTTTGTTTTGCTTGTAAGAACTTTTCCATTAAATTGATTGTCTATCCTTAAGTCACCTCTGTTTTACCATTTCTGATGCTTTCCTATAGTATATGACTATATATCCAAAATGTACACTGCTGAAAGGTTATAAGCATAGTAAAAACAAAGGCAAAATTTGTCACATCTAGTTCATAATTGTCAACCAGATTTTATAAGTAGACATTCCCAGTAACAGGTGAAGGAGTATTCTTCAAAATCTGTTCTCCAATTCTTCATTCTAGCATACCCTATATCAAAATCCATTTCTCCTTCCTGTTGCCTTTTTGCCTTGGTGTTCCTCTTGATTGTCAATCTGCCCCATTTGACCTTTTCTTATCTTTATAAAGACTCCCAGACTTAAATATGTTTAAATAACTTGCCTAAAGTCACAAAACTAGTAAGTGTTGACACCAGTATGTCTAACACCTAAATACTTACTCTTTTCTACTATTTCAAAAACTACTCCAGCAAGAGTGATTCCATGTACACTCATATGTTTGCTGGCTATTAAAAGTAAATATGTTATAACAGTACTTCTCAAACTTCCATGTATGCACAAATAAAGTAGGAATCTTTTTAAACTGCATATTCTGATTCAGGAACTTCAGTTTCTGAATTTCTCATGAGCTTCCAGCAGATGCTAAGGCTGCCATACTTTTAGTAGGAAGGCCTTGTAAGACCTAGCAGGGGTTGGATGTTGTTAGCTAATCTATTATCAAATTTTGTTTGCTGCTTTTCCAAAAACTCCACAGTTTTTAGTGTATATTATCTTATTCATTGTTAAATATTTAAAAATGATGATTACAATGAGTCAAACATTTTGGATTTGTTGTTACAATAAAATAAATGAGACTCAAGTAAATTAATTCAGTATTATTAGCCAATTTGTCAGTTTCTTCTGTCTTTTTTCTTTTGCAATGGAACTAGTGGAGCCATCACTAATAAAATAAATGAACTGAGTATTATCTACTTAAACAGGTAATTTTGTCAAGAGAGACAATGGGGGCCAAGTGGACAATTTTGAACATGTGTTCTCTCCTGCCCCAACATTTTTATCCAGGTGAAAACAGGTACAAGGAATATGAATAGCCTTGAAGGAGATGAAAATCATCATAGGGCAGACAGAAGAGCAGGTATGAAAGCAGGGAAAGGGCTATTCTCAAAGAAGCACAGGGTAAGAGCAGGTAAAGGTTGGGGGGAAGAGCTTTAAGAACAAGACAAACTAAAGTTGGAATGATGGCTTATTGTTTACTGGACACATGACTTTGTGCAAGTCATTCATCTTGGCTGAGCTTAGTTTTCCAACCAGTAAATGTTTACCTTACACTGTTATTAACATTAAGGCAATAATGGATGTAAAAAGGCCTGATACATCATAGGCAAGCCATAAATTGATATGCTTTTGCTATATCTGTCTGAAGGTGAGCTGCTAAGTGCTGATTTTATGACACAGCCTTGAGGTGGTTTCCCTACCTTTTTATTTTGTGCCCCCTCCCTGGAGTTTCTGTCTAGTTGTCCTCAGCACCAAATGATATTTTAAAGTGGGGTCCAGAGGAATTAATCCAATCATAGACATGGCACTCTCATGGTATCTGGGTCACCCAATGTCCAACTTACATTTACACATACATTATGATACTATGGGTCATAAATATTTTACCAATTAATGCAGTTGGGACTGGGCCTATCCCTATAGTCATTAAATCAAGTCTGTTTGGCTTGGTCACAAAGCATCACTTGACATACTTATGCAAAATAAAATTTGCATTTGTTTACAATGCAGAGAGAAGCCAAAACCTATAAATAATGAGTAAGTAAAATTCTGAAAATAATGAATTCCACCATTTCTTAGAAGTAATCCTTTGGTGAATTTCTGTTAGCATTTGACATTTAGATCTATAGTAATATTTAGTGTGAATAAGGTTTCTTGGCACCAACCTCTGCTTTCTCAAATCTATGGTAACTGAAGGTAGTCCTTCAGACCTCTTTTGTATGCCATTGTAAATGATAAGTAGTGGGACACAAAGAAGAGGGTGGAGGTAAAAAGTTGGTCTAGGAGTCATCAGTATGCTCACCAACATAGCAATGTGATTTGAATTTTCCTATCAAAATCCCTTAATGGGATGCTTTTTGGCCTCTGGATTAAGGGGTTTGAAGTGGCATAAACTTTCTTGGGAGATATATCCAGTTCTGTAGTGAAGATGGCACCAGGATCCACTAGAGTTTATTGTCCGTTGATTTCTCCACTTCCTTTGTATCCATCATTCCCTACCTTCCTTCTCCTCCATGATTATCTAGCTTGAATTCCACAGCCCAATACCACTATTAGTGCCTCTTCAATCACCTCTCTGACCAAACCCCACCCTGAATGAATGAATCCATCATTCATCTTTGCTGAGCCTTCACCAAAGCAGCTAAGTAGATGGCAGAGCAAAACTACACCCCCAGGCAGACTCACATTGTTCATTTCCTTCATCTGAGTCCTTGACACTGACCAGAAATCTGTTCTTACAATAAGCTTGATCATCTATCCATAGCAACTAGCAGATCATAACTTCTCTCTTCTTTTTTGACCTCTCCTCCTCTCCTCCCACCATGGTCATTTTCTGCTAATGACACTGCTCAAGACATCCTAAAGAAAATAGAAGTTATCAGATAAGAGCTTCCTTATGCTTTGTCACCAAATCTACAATGTATTTTCCTATTCCATTCCCATCCCCTTTTTCCTGGATGGCCCCTCTTACAGGCTGAATTGTGTCCTTCCAAAATTCTTATTTTGAAGTCTAAACCCTAGTACTTAGAATGTGACTATATTTGGAGACAGAGCCTTTAAAGTGGTAATTAAGGTAAAATGAGATCATATGGAAGGGCCCCCATCCAATGTAACTGGTGTCCTTTTAAGAAGAGATCAGGATACAGATCAAAGAGTGCCCATGTGAGAACACGGTGAGAAGGCAGCCATTTGCAAGCCAAGGGACAAGACCTTAGGAGAAACCAAACATACTGATACCTTGATCATAGACTTCTAGTCTTCAGAGCAGTGAGAAAATAAATTTCTGTGGCTTAAACTACCCAGTCCATGGTATTTTTTTGTGAAAGCCCTGGTAAACTAATATAGCTTCATTCAAGACCCGGCTTAAATGTCTCTTTCTCAAAGGGAAAGACATCCCAATCTAAATTAAGCTTCATTATTATATTTTGAACATACTATATTTTTCTTCAGTGCATTTACCACAATTGGCAATGGTATATTGATTTGTTTATTGTCTATCTTTCTTAATAAACTTTAAGATCTTGGGTAAAGGGTAGGACTAGTGGCAGCATCAAGGGATGGGAAGATGGTTATCCCCCCTCTATTATCTATGTTTATTTGATATAAATAATTAGAATTTTATTAGTGCTATGTCAAGTGTTGTGCAAAAAGAAAAGACTCAAGACAAGTTTCCTGCCCTCATTTCAACCAGATTTTACTTCGAAGCCTCTTTTACATACAAACTGTAAACCAGATTCATGTCTGTAATTCACTGCTATATTCCTAGTACCTAGCACTGTACCTGGTACACAACCCTTGATCACTATCTCTCTGGAAGGAAGGAAGGAAGGAAGGAAGGAAGGAAGGAAGGAAGGAAGGAATAAAAGGAAGTAGTTGTGACTGTAAGGAAAACCAATTACCTACCAATAGAGACATCAGATATAGCTGATGTGAAGTGAGTAGACAACTTTCCATTTAGGGGTTTCCATTTAAGGTTCCATTTTTTTAACGTTTATTTATTTTTGAGAGAGAGAGAGACAGAGTATGAGCGAAGGAGGGACAGAGAGAGGAAGACACAGAATCTGAAGCAGGCTCCAGGTTCTGAGCTATCAGCACAGAGCCCGACAGGCTCAAACCCACAAACCATGATCAGATCATGACCTGAGCAGAAGTCAGCTGCTTAACGGACCTAATGACCCAGGCGCCCCCTAGGGTTCCATTTTTAACATGGAGTCTATCAATAGGATACCAGCAGGTCTATTAAATTCCTTGTGATTACAGATTCACTGAGGGATCTGGTGTATCATTAGGTAGCTGGTTTGCCTGATTCTTCCTACTGTTTTCACCTCTGAATGCATTATAATTTATTAAGCATTGTGATGACTAATTTTATATGTCAACTTGACTGGGACATGGGTGTCCATATATTTGGTTGAAACATTATTCTGGGTGTGTCTGTGAGGCTGTTTGTGGTTGAAATTATACTAAATTGATAGAATGAGTAAGGCAGATGGCCTTCTCCAATGTTGGTGGGCATCACCCAATCCATCTAGGGCCTGGATAGAACAAAAGGTAGAGCAAGAGAAAATTTACTGTCTCTGACTGTCCTCAAGCTGGGACATTAGTTTTCTGCCTTCAGACTTGGACTTGGGCTGGAATTTACACTGCTGTTTCCCTCTAGTCTCCACCTTGCTGACTATGATCCTTGGACGTATCAGCCTCCATAGTGTGTAAGCCAATTCCTTATAATAAATCTCTGTGTATATATCTGTACATCTATATTGACCTATATATCTACATATTATTATTATATAAATATTTTATGAATAAAATATTAATTCTCTGGAGAACCCAGACTAACATAGGCACCTAGCAGATATTTATGGACTCTTAGAAATGGAAAGGGAAATTAGAAAACATTTTACTCTTCAAACCAATTGCAATATGATAGCCATTTGAGTGAGTTCTTACAATTTGAAACAGATTGTATAAAGTCTGTGTTTGCCAGTGCAACAACGATTCTTGGGAATTTTATGTGGAATGTTCCATATACGCATTTGTATGTTTCTCCATAGTGAAGCTGCCAGGTTTTTATCAGTTCCTTTTTAACTTTTTTATTATGAAAAAATTTAAATATGTACAAATATAGAGATAATAGTATTTTAAACCTCCATGTACCCATCACCCACTTCAACAATTATCAACTCATGACCAATCTTATTTTATCCTCCTCACCCTGATTATTTTGAAACAAATCCCAGACATCATATCATTTCATGAAAAAATGCCAAACAGCTAATTTACAAATACATTTTTAGAACACAATCCTCTACTGATTTGAGGATTGCCTGTTTTTCTACCTTGAGTTGAATAATAGATTTATTAATTTTCTATTTTCTTTCCCTTATGGACATCCTTCTGTGTATGGGAAAGAAATAAATCACTTTGCCAACTACTTAAGCCACATTATTTTATTAAGGTAGACTATTCTGAGTAAAGAGTCAAACTTTGCTTTTGTTACAATGTGACTTTGGGCAAGATTCTAGCTGTCTTTGTCTCAGTTTCTTCATCTCTAAATTAAGAAAATACTTGAGGAGTGTCTGTGACCTGGCACTCATTGTAATAATAATATTGGTTATTATTATTATTTAATGTGAAAACTAGGGCTAGAATATGCAGGTGAAAGTGTTGACTCATCTGTAATTCTTGTAGTAACTCCAATAGCCGAGTACATAGCAGGTGCTCAGAAAATGCCACCAAGAAGCAAAGAAGTCACCTTTTCCTCTTTCCATCTTAGAAAATGCCAGGTGTCCTCGTGTACCCTTATAATAGCTTTCTCCTGTTTCAAGGGGATAAACAGTGCAGATTGATCCTCTCTCTAATGGTGCGCAGAGTCTCAGCTTACGTCTGGTGATAAATAATGAAGCAAGCTAACAGATCCTGCCTGCAGTCAATTATCCCAGGTCTGTGTTTCTTAGTCTTCCAAGGGGCCCTCAATGGGGACTTATGTAGCCGTAGAAATGAGAGAAACATGGAAAAATAAAGAAAAAAACAATTCCATCTGTCAAAATGATGATGGATGCTGTCCAAACCTGTGAACAAAACCTGAGGTGCTAATTCTATGCACTGCTGATGCCTTTAATTATGCAACTTTGACAGATGGAAAGATCGTTATGCAGTTTTTATTTAAGAAGCCCATGCAACTGTAATTTTTGTGCCAAGGGTAACAGTTACATTAAGGAATTTGGCAGAAAGTAAACTCTACCTTATTTACAGCTTACTAGGTCCTAATTATGCTTCATAAGTGGACAGTCATATAATAAGACAGACATAAAACATACATGACTGCAAATTACTACACAGCAGTTACATGTCAAAACTGGCAGTCATTTGAAACCATATAATATTTCCCTGGGAATATAGAGTAAACAGACTCCAGGTCATACCTTGTTGAGGCAGAATTCCAAAGATCTGAAATGTTTTTCCTTAGTCTTAGCTTCAGTGGGGCCTTCAGAAATTACAGAACAATCATTGTTTGCTTTATATATATTCCTCTTAGTCTGACTGCAAGGATTTTAGTCAGTTCCTTCTGCTAGTTTCCTGAAGTGTGCTTTTAGTGTTACCTGCATTTCTGTGTCTCATGTAACCCAGAAATACATCTTAGGATATTTTTAGCTTCTTTCTTCTGTATCCCTGCCTTGGTGAGGTTTTATTCTTCTCATCTCCTCCTCAATCTCCTTATCATGGCCTTTTTCTAAAGAGGAGACCTAGAAATCCAGAACTAGGAGGGGATCTTGGATGTATAATCTGTGTGGCTACCAAGCTGTCAAAGCTATCCTTTCCCTTCCATGGCTAAAGTCTAAGCCTTCATTATCATCAAGCTATTGTAGTTCCATGGCTGCAACCTCCTCAGTCCTCTCTCTCCTGACTTAACCTTCATACTCTTGAAAGATGATCTTCTTAAACCACAATTCTTACACATTTCCCCTGCTCAATACCCTTCAGTGGAACACTTGCCTTAGAATAAAGCTTAAAGCATGGCATGCAAACTCTTTATGATCTGGCCCTAGACAATCTTTCTATATTTTTCCTTCTGCTTATCAGTGCATACTGTCTGCTACAACTACCAGACAGTTACCATTCTCTAGCTTCTCTCTTCTAAGCTTCTATTCCTTTGCTTATTTCCATTTATCTACCTTAAACACCTTTCCAAATCATCTTTGCCTCTTTGAATCCTAGACTTCCTTTCCAGTTGAGGGAAGAGAACTCCAATGTGTTCCCTCTCAATGCAGTTTCAAACACTGGCCATGTATATGGATATAACATTCTCTGGCATTTGGAATATTCTAAATTGCTATTCTTCATTAACTATATATATATATATATATATATATATATATATATATATATACACATATATATACTTTATACATTATATAAATAATATATATAGTATATATAATATATATACAATATATATAATGTATACATACATACATTAACTATATATATATACACACACACGCACACACACACACACATATAGTTTCTGCTTGCTAAATTATAAGCTACTAGAGGTTTGGGACTCTGACTCTGATGTAAAATAGTATAACATAAGAATGTGAGAATTAGCTTCTAACAGATTAAAACTCTGATCCTGGTACTTGGTAGCTACGTGTTACTGGATGAGGTACCTAAACTCTGTGAACCTCTGTTCCTTCATCTATAAAAATAGAGACAACAGTCTTTTATCTCAGAGGGCTGTTGTAAGATGTAAATGGTATAATAAATTAAATGTGCCCAGTAAATTATAGCTATTAAGATATAAAATTTATCTTGCATCTTCAATGCTGAACACAGCGACTGGCAAATAGTTGCATTTAATAAACACTGATTGAACTAAACTGCATTTATGTTGACAGCATTTATATTAGGCTACCACCACTCCTGATGGTCAATAATGAATCTTCACAACTTAGCTGAGTTTCTTAAAATCAAGGACAAGGTCTGTTTTAAACTTTTCAGTATAAAAAACTCAAACTTTTATATTATTTATTAATAAAATAAAAATATCTTCAGTTATGAACATGTAGATTTCACTTGGATTTAGATCTCTAAGTGCTGCAGTGATGGAAAAGCTTTTTGACAACCCAGTTAAAGCTTACCTGCCAACATTGTGAATTGAATACAATAGAAACAAGTGTCACCTAAACTTCAGTAAAAGAAATCGTTGGCTAACAGAAAAGAAAGTATTAGAAAAGAATGGGAAGGAGGAAAAGATCTTCAAAACTTGGGAAGGGAAGTTGATATAATGGAGACAACAAAGACTAAAGATAAATGTTTTAGTTCAATTTTTTGCCCATTTTTTTTTGACTGCCATTTGTAAATTATCAATGTTAGATGTTAAAGAAAAATAGCACAAAAACAGGATATCCTCTTTTATGTAGTTCAGGTATATTGAAAGAAAATTAAAAAATAAATGACTTCTTCATTGGGTCACTCACTGTTAGTAATTACCATGCACCTATTCCTTTGGACTCTCAGCAATGTTATAGACTAGGTAATCTAGATTACGTTCCTCACATTCAATCCATCACACTTAACATGTGGTGAACACAGCAGAAATGGAAAGTTTGTACTAAAGTTTATAGCCTAGGGTACAGTATGACAAAATACTTATGGCTACATAATAGTTTTGTTTTCTATTGATAATTTCATCTGACAATTTTAAACTCTCAGTGTGTTTGCAGAATCTGAACAACCTCAATAATCAATTAGGCAACCATCACAATACCTACTTTTGGAGGTTGCTTCCCTCTACAAACCAACAAAATACTTATTTCACTTGATAATCAGTGGATAAGAAGAAATGGGTATCAACTCTGGAACCAATCTGAGTAAGTTCAGATTCAAACTCATCACTTTCTAGGGTCCTTGGCCTTCAGAAAAATTATTTAATCTCACTTATTTCTTGAGTTATGTTGGGAGAGGTCATTGATATGATGTGACTGTTGACTGCCCCGTGAGGTGGACCCTAACAACTGAAGGCTCCTCACTCTTTCCCCTATCCTTGAAATGTGGGTTCCATTTGCCTTCCCTGCTCCCAAGATGCCGCCCCAAGGACATAGCCTGGAGATAGTGATGTGGTACTCAGACCATCTGGATGGTATATGTGACTGAACCCAAGTAAGGCCTGTATATAAACTCTGAAGATTTGGTGCGTAGGTCCAGAGATCTACTAATTTTGTGGCCTCCCAAGATAAGCCTCATATGTAAGTTCCCTTGCTTATTAAACAGGTCATCTACCAATCTGGAATGTCCTGCTTCTTTCTTCAGTCTCTCTCTGCCATCTATGTCTAGGGGCTAGTTTCAGATTTCACCTGGGAAGTTCCCAAGGAGCTTGTGAATCAACAATTTGGCCTTCAAAGATGGGTGACATAGGAAGTTCCTGAACTCCCCTCTTCTACCAACTGTACAACTACACATGGAACAATTCCTTTTGTAAGAAATCCAGAAACTGAGTGACTCTTACACTTTGAATCATTGAGCATATCAAAATGGACCACTTCAAGTCACTAGTATATCACTGGAAGGAGCTTGTACACACATCTGCACCCTAGTTTTTCAGCTGCCTCCCCTGGGAAAAGACTAGATTGCCTTGTTCCAATAGCCAAGGACTTTCCTTCAAGAGGCCCACAGGATTGTAGCAAAGAAGCATTTCCTAACTCGCTATCCCTCTGGGGCTCAGTGCTGAGGAAACAGGCAAAAATGCTTGGCTCTCATAATTTCCCTGAAAGAGGTCTATTTGTATAGTTAAAAGCTGCTGCCTGAGGGTCAGACTTCTAATTTAAAACACATCTAGGACTAACAGAGATTCTCCCCAGGGACCAAGAAAACTGGCAGATTCCCTTCGGCCCTTTCCCTCTGGTGTAATCCAAGTCACCAAAATCTCTCTGGAAAGATTTTATACAAATGTATGGCACACCACCTTTATGACTGCCATCTGAGGGATAAGCCCCCAGATTGCATTCAGCAGTCCCACAGAACTGTAGCAAAGAAATTCCTAAAGGCTCAGACATACCCCCTAACCTCCAGGGCCTAGAGCATAGAGATCTGGCAAAAATGCCCACCTCCCAGTTTCTATAAGGAAGGGGCCTAACTACATAAATTTCCCAGCTGCTGCCTAAGGGTCAGCTTCCAAACAGCCTACATTTAAGTGCTAACTACAATCCTCCCCTCTGAGAGAGACATTGATGAGTCTTGGCATACCCTCAACTACTGGAAGTCACTAAAAACAAAGAAGGCATCTTGGACCGTGTTATTTATATGTTCTTATAATATACAAAGAACATATAACTCAATAGAAAAAACAAACAATCCAATTAAAAAATGAGCAGAGGAACTGAATATGCATTTTTCCAAAAAGACATATAAATGGCCAACAGGTACCTGAAAAGGTGATCAACATCACTGATCATTAGAGAATTGCAAATCCAAACCACAATGAGATATCACCTCACAGCTATTAAATGGCTATTATCAAAAAGAAAAGAAATAACAAGCGTTAGCAAGGATATAGAGAAAGGGGAACACTTATGCACTGTCAGTAGGAATGTAAATTGGTGCAGCAACTATGGAATACAGTATGGAGTGACCTCAGAAAGTTAAAAATAGAACTCTTATATGACCCAGCAATTCTACTTCTGGGTATTCATCCAAAGGATACTGAGGAGATATCTGCTCTCTCACGTTCACTAAGACAGTATTCACAATACTCAAAATGTGGAAACAACCTACGTGTCTGTCAATGAATGAACGGATAAGGATGTGGCACATATATATATAGAATTGAATATTATTCAGTCACAAGAAAGAAGGAAATCCTGCCATTTACCACATGGGTGGACCTAGAGGGTATTATGCTAAGTGAAATAAGTCAGACAGAGAGAGACAAATACTATATGGTTTCACTTATATGTGGAATCCCAAAAAACAAAACAAACAAAAACAGAAACATACTCATAAATACAGAGAACAAACTGGTGGTTGCCAAAAGGGAGGAGAGTGGGAGGGATGGCCAAAATACATAAAAGGGATTAAGAGGTACCACTGTCCAGTTATAAAACAAATAAGGCAAGGTGATAGAAAGTACAGCATGGGGAATACAGTCAATAATACTGTAATAATGTTATATGGTGACAGATGGTAACTACACTTATGGTGAGCATTGCAAAATGTATATAAATGTCAAATCACTATGTTGTACACTTGAAACTAAAATAAAATTATATGTTAACTATTCTTCAACTTACAAAAATAGTACAAGTCATAAAAAAAACATGGGGAGGAGGGTGGGGAAGCAGCTTAATTTTAGTTTAGGGCATTATGCTAAGTGAAATAAGTCAGAGAAGAACAAACTCTATGATATTACTAAATCTAAACAAGCCAAAATTATAGACACAGAAAATAGAATGGTGGTTATCAGGGGATGAGACTGTGGGGGTAAAGGGAACACACTGGTCAAAGAATACAAACTTCCAGTTATAAGATGAATAAGTTCTGGGGGTCTAATATACAACATAAAGATTATAGTTAAGAATACTATGTTACGTACTTGAAAGTTTCCAAGAGACCAGGTCTTAAATGTTCTTACCCCCTCCCCCCCCCACACACCACACAGTAATTATGTGACAGGACAGAGGTGTTAGTTGACACTATTATGGTAGTCGTTTTGCAATATGCAAGTGTACCTAATCAACAGGTTGTGTACTTTAAACTTACACAGTAGTATATGTCAATTATGTCTCAATAAGGCTGGAAAAGAATCTCATTTACTTTTTTTTTAATCATTTGAAAAAATGAGATTGGTAAGTCTCAAGTCACAGGATTGTTGTAAGAATTAGAAGTGATGCATGTAAAGAAACTAATACCTAATGAGATTTCAGAATGGACAGCTCATTCTTATGACTGATGTGCACAATCACCTGATAAGGCAGGCAGAGCAGTTATTTCCATTCTACAGATATTGCTACTAAAGCTCAGGGAAGGTCAAACACAAAATCCAATCACTAGTAGGTAGTGACTTAGATTGAAATTTAAGTCTTTTGATTTCCAGCCCAATTTTCTCTCCGCTATCTATTGTGTCTCCTTTCCACTTCACTGCACATGAAAACAGGGAACTGACCTCAAGATGAATGTGTTGGAAGATGAAGAGTTGATGTTTCTGCCTGCTTGCTCAGGTGTATCCATGCACTTGAGGCAAGGAAGTGGGTAATTGTGAACTAGTAGTCCCCTTAGACTCTCTGCCTAGCTTACCTTTGGCATTTATTCCTCAGGGGCTTAAAGAGTAGGCAGTGCCTACTACATTTCTGTTGAGCACATGCTTTCCCCCAAATATACTGAGCGTTTGCATAGCCTACTGCCTTTGTTCCTTTTGCTAGCTGCTTTTGAAATATACTTCCCCATTGCATTCTTGGTCCTATAAAACAAAACAAAACACTCTACAAAACAAAAATGCTGGGCTCTGATCAAATATGACTTCTTTGTTGTAGGCTCTCCTGACCTCTCCCAAAAAGAAGTGATTGCTTCCTCTTCTGTATCATCTTTGCATCTGTACTTACACTATCCTCACATTTGGAATGGGTTTCTTTTGCATGTTTGCATTACTTTTCTGTCTGTGAGCTCCTTAAGGGGAACACATGAATGCCACTTTTGTAACCAGTGTCCAGCATGTCATCTGGTAGTATACCACATGTGCTCCACAAATGAAGGTTGATGTAAATTCAATTGATTTTGTTCTGCTGAGAGACAGTAAAGAATGATAAAAAATGTTATTTGTCTATATATAGAATAATTAGAGACATCAACAAAAGTGTTTAGCATAACACTGGTTTACTGTGGAGTTGTTATATTGCTGCTGTATCTTTGTTTGCAAATGATACAATAATATGTATATAAATTCATACATCTATTAAAACACAAATATAATTTCTATAGCAAGGCAGAGAACACAGATGCTGCTGCTTGAGATTTTCTTAGCATTCTGTGCTTTGCTAAGAAAATAAAAGCTATATTAAGAGTGCGAAGTTGAAATTGCCAGAGTATCCAGTTATTGGAGGAATGTGGTAAAATGTAGTTATGCAAATGAACACAGGAAACTGATCAAACTTAAAGAATGAACAAAATAGAATCAACCCAAACTTGTTACTGCAAAATGCCATCAAAGTTCTTGCTTTGCTTCCCTGGGTAAATTTTTTTTTGTCCCTGCAAGCTACCCTGGGACCAAGTAAGAGATAATTCATTTCAAAATGAGAAGGCCTATTTTTGGAGTACTGCCCTGAATTTTTTCTTTTGCCTATAATAATCTATTGTCCTGGATGCCAAAAATAGTGTGGGGCAGAGATTATTTAAAGCTCTTCAGCAGAAGGCAGTAATGCAGCCTGCTGAACTTCTTAGAACAAAAGAAGTAAGTTTCAGTGAAAAGAAACTGGAGCTGTCTACAGCAGTGGACCCATGTAGTGGTACCATCAGTATTTTTGTTTGCCTTTATTTTTATTTTCCTAGAACTGGAGAAGGCCCCCCAAACCAGTCAGAGTAAACATCTGACTTGATAAAATCTATTTGGTAGGACTTAGTTGGGAAAACCCACCTCAAAAAAAAAAAAAAGAAAAGAAAAACAAACAAAAAACCCCAACAACAACAATAACAACAAAACATAAGGAACCATTTTTAGAATGTGCATTTAAGTTGTATGATATTGGGACACCAGGAAGGGCCATTGCTCTCTACTTAAATATCTTTAAACAGGAGGCCCAATCCTTCTGGGCAACATGACTTCTTCATCAAGAGTCTCAAGAAGCTATAATGGTCTCTGACTAATAAGGGTCTATTAGTTTTCCTATTACTGCTATAAAAATTACCACAAACTTAATGGCTTAAAACAGCATAAATGTATGCTCTTAGAATTCTGGAGGTCAGAAGTCTGAGATCAGACTTACTTAGTAAGTATTGACAGAGTAGTTTCTTTTTGGAAGCTCTGGAGGGAGAAATCATTGCTTGGCCTTTTCCAGCTTCCAGCATCCACTTTCCTTTCTTAGATGGTGGCCCCTTCCCCATCTTCAAAGAAAATCACTCTTATCTCTGTGTTCATCATCATATCGCCCTTTATGCTATAGGCAAATCTCCCTCTGTCTCTCTCATAAGAACACTTGTGACTATATTTAGGGCCCACTTGTTTAATCTAGATAACCTCTTCATCTCAAATTCTTAAAATTGTATCTGCAAAGTTTCTTTTGCCATATAAGGTAACATTCACAACTTCTGAGGATTGGGATGTGAAGTCTTAGGGGGTAGGGCAAAAACAGACACTCTATGTTGAATAAATATACCCTTTTTCCAATGGTGGGTCAAAGGCACATGAAGCCCCAAGAACATATGTGGAACTTGCTATAATATTCTGTTTAAGAGGACTTCTGCTGGAGGGAGAGGGGAGTCCAGTAGAGGGTTTGGTTAGGGAAGACCACTGGAAAATCAGAAATTAAAAACAGGGAGGCAGAACAACTAGTCAAAGGGTGAAACTTCTGGTATCTTGAGAGTCATCTCAGGGGAACCCAGCAGGAGAGCCTCAGAAGAACCCACAAATTGCATCTATTCAGGAGTCATCAGGTGTAATCATTAGTCAGAACTATGGACTGTGGACTTCAGGCATCACTTGTGACACAAGGGCAGATCCAGGTCTGGTGAGGTACTAAACACAGAATTTGAGAAGCTTTCTTTGCGAAAAAGAAGAAAGCACATCATAAATATAAAATTAGCTAGACGGCCTTGGAAGGGGCTTTGCAAATGAAGAACTCTAAAGTTTGATTTCAGCAATTTTATGGTAATTCTGTGGAGTAAGAATTTTCTACTCCCTTTTCCCCTCTCTCTTCCTATACTCTGACTCCAGAAAGGTCTAAGACCAAGATTAGCTAGGTAGGCCAGGATGAAAGAGGTAGATCACCCCCACTAAGGGCTTTGCTGGAATGGGTAGAGTAGAAAGAGATTTGTGTCTTTGTAAAAATACTGAAGTGTTGACAAATATATTGAATTGAATATTTAATTATAGAATTAAGAATGTACTCTTGTGACTTAAAAAGACTATAGCACTGTGTATTAACTATGAGCAACCAGAAGCATCATGGGTTTTGCCAAGTTTCTATTTAGGGGCTAGTGAAAGCTTCTCCCACCAGGTACATTTAAAATTTTTTTTAATGTTTATTTATTTTTTTTAGAGAGAGAGAGAGAGAGAGAGAGAGAGCAAGTGAGCAAGCAGGGGAGGGGCAGAGAGAGAAGGAGATACAGAATCCGAAGCAGGCTCCAGGCTCTGAGCTGTCAGCACAGAGCCCGACATGGGGTTCGAACTCACAAACCATGACATCATGACCTGAGCCAAAGTCAGACGCTTAACCAACTGAGCCACCTAGGTGCCCCCAAGTACATTTTAAAGTGACAAAAGGAAGTAAAATGTCGTGGTTTTGATTATATTCCAAAACAGTGCTTGTCTAATAGACTGGTTATAGGTTGTAGTGAGTTTTCCACAACAGTATGTGCAAGCAGCTGGTGTCAGCTTGTCAGGAATATTGTAGAAGAGTTTTAAGCATCTCAAGTGTGGTTCTAGTAAGTAATCTTTAAGGTCATTCCTAGTTCTGGTGGTTTCTGGTTCTTCTATGCTACTCAACCACTGATAACAGAGACTTTCCTAAGAAAAATTTTGGCAAGGAGAATGAAAAGCAAGCAAAATGGAAGGAAGATGATGTTAGGTAAAGCGGAATGAATCTAGCAAATGATACAAAGGGCATTTGCCCTTCTTCCAAAGGGCAAAATGTTGGTTCCCTTAAAAAACCCTGAAATGCAAAATGAGAAAATAGATGGAATATATTTGGAGTTTAAAATACTACTATTGATTTCTGGTTTCTAGTCTGGCACAAAAGGACTTAGAAATTGCCACTCTACTCTAACAAGTGAAAACCTGAGCAAACTGAAAAATAAGCACATCTTCTTACATCTCTTAAGGAAGAAAGGTAAGATCACAGGGCAAACCACTGCCCCCAAACTAGAGAGACAGAAAGGCAGACACAGAAAATCACAACTTACTGACGTAAAAACCTTCATAGGAACCAATGCCAGGATAAGAAAAACCTGAAATGTAATTGATCAATTGCTGGAGGCTCAGTGTGGACAGAGCTGAGAGTCAAACACTCTAGAGAGACCTAGGTGGAGGGATGTGGGGCGGGGGGCGGGGGGAGGGGGTACTTCATGCTTTTGTGAATTTTGCCTCTGGGGACTCAATCAACAGGGAGAGGGGAAAGAAGTCATTTAAAAATATATCTCAGCATTCTATTCTTCCTAACAAGGTCAGCCCTTAAGAGAAACTATTTAACTAAAGCCTAACCTACTAGGGTTTTATTAGAGCCTAACTGACCTTTGAGAAGGAAGATGACCATCTTCAGCCCTAATGTTTACCTATACTATCCCATCTAAGGGGGTGGGGAGACCTGAGAAGCATTTATGAAGTTCATAGTCCAGAAGTGCACATGCACCAAATGACTGAGACCTAGTCATAGCACTATTCTTCCGCTATACCTTACCACCACATTACTAAAGGCATATTTAGAGCAGTTCCCTTTACTCAGTCCATCATGTCTGGATATCAAGACAAAATTACAAGACATGCTAAAAGGCAAAACATGTTTGAAAGGACAGAGCAAGCATCAGAACCAGACTCGGATATAGAAGTCATGTTGGAATTATCAGACTGAGAATTTAAGACACATATGGTTAATATAATAAGTACCCTAATGGATAAAGTGGACAGCATGCAAGGATAAATGGGCAATGTAAGTAGAGAGGTGGACATTCTAAGACAGTATCAGAAAGAAACTCTAGAGATCAAAAGCACAGAAATGAAAAATGATTTTGATGGCCTTATCAGTAGACTGGACACCAATGAGGAAAAAATTCTGAGCTTGAGGATATATCAAATAGAAACCACCAAAATTGAAAAGGAAAACAAAACAAAAAAAAAAGACTAAAAGAGTCAAAACATAATATCCAATAACTGTGAGATAAGTACAAAAGGCATAACATACATATACTGGGAATATCAGAAGGAGAAAAAAGAGAGAAAGGAATAGAAGCAACATTTGAAGCAATAATGATTGAGAATTTCCCTGAAATAAATTTCAGGCACCAAATCACAGATCCAGGAAGCTCAGAGAACACCAAGCAAGACAAATGAAAACAAACAAAAACCAAAACTCTTAGGCATACAATATCTAAAATGCAGAAAATCAAAGATAAAACATCCTGAAAGAAGCCAGATAGGGAGAAACATCTTACCTATAAAGGAAAAAAGATAAGAACTACATCTGACTTCTCCTCAGAAACCATGCAAGGTAAAGGAAAATGGAGCAAAACATTTAAAATGTTGAGATTAAAAAGCTACCAACCTAGAATTCTGTACTCTAGGAAATTATCCCTCAAAACTGAAAAAAAAAATTAAGATTTTGCTGGACAAACAAAAACTGAGGGAATTTTTTGCCAACAGATTTGCCTTATAATAAATGTTAAAAGAAGTTGTTTAGAGGGAAGTAAAATAATATAGGCTAGAAACTCAGATATACATAAAGAAAAGACAAGCATTGGAGAAGGAATAAGTGAAGGTAAAATTAAAATTTCTATGTTTGTTTTTCTTAATTGATCTAATATATAGTAATAAATATATAATAGTTTTTATTTATTCAAAATAAAATTTATGTAATCTATCACATCAAAAGACTAAAAAAGAAAAATCACATAATCATATAGATGCACATATCAATAGATGCAGAAAAAGCATTTGACAAAATCCAATACCCATTCATGAAAAAGCTCTTGGTAAACTTGCAATAGAGTAGAACTTCCCCAACTTGATAAAAACATCTACAAAAAACCTATCGTAATATCATATTCAATGATGAGAAACTTGAAGCTTTTCCAGTAACATCAGGAACAAGGTGATGAGGATTTTTCTCACCATTTCTTTTCAATGTTATATTGGAAGTCGTAGCTAATACAGTAAGACAAGAAAAAGAAATAAAAGATATCTAGATTGGAAAGGAAAAAATAAAATTTGTTTGCAGACAACATGATCATCTATGCAGAAAATCTGAAAGAACTGACAAATAAAATTGCTGGAAATAATAAGTGATATAGCAAAGTTGTAAGACAGAAAGGATAATATACAAAGGTCAATCACTTTCTTATATACTAGAAATAAACACGTGGAATTTTAAATTAAAAACACAATATCATTTACCTTACCACCCCCAAAATGAAATATTAATGTACAAATCTAATAAAACATGTATGAGATCTATATGAAGAAAGCTACAAGACTCTGAAGAAAAAAAACCAAAGAACTAAATAAATGTTGAGATATTTTGTTCACAGACAGGAAAACAATATTATCAGGATGTCAGTTCTTCCCAACTTGATCTAAGGTTCAACACAATCCCAATAAAAATCCCAGCAAGTTATTTTATGGATATTGACAAACTAGTTATAAAGTCTATATGGAAAGGCAAAAGAACTAGAATAGTCAACACAATATTGAAAGACAAAAACAAAGTTGGAAGACTGACATTATCTGACTTTAAGCCTTACTATAAAGCAACAGTAATCAAGACCATGTGGTATTGGTGAAAGAATAAACAAATAGATCAATAGAACAGACGTGAGAACTCAAAAATAGACCTCAAAAATGTAGCCAAATAATCTTTGACAAAAGAGCAAAGGCAACACAATGTTGCAAAGATAGTCCTTTCAACAAATGGTGCTGGAACAACTAGACATCTACATACAGAAAAAAAAAAAGACTCTAAACACAGACAAACCTTACACGTCTCAAAAAATTAACTCAAAATGGATCATAGAAATAAATGTAAAACATAAAACTGTAAAACTCCTAGAAAATAACATTAAAAAAATCTAGATGACCTAAGGCTTGCCAATGGCTTTTTAGAGACCACACCAAGGCACAGTTCATAAAAGAAAGAATTAATAAATTGGACTTCATTAAAATTAAAAATAAAAAATAAAGCCATAGACTAAGAGAAAATATTTATAAGAGACACATGTGACACAGGACAATTATCTAAAATATATAAAGAACTCTTAAAACTCAACAATATGAAAATGAAAAAATTCATTTAAAAAATGGGCCAAAGACCTAAACAGATGCCTCACGTAAAAAGATATACAGATGGAAAATAAGAATATGAAAAGATCCTCTACATGATATGTCATCAAGAAAATATAAATTATAACAATGAGATGTCATACATACCTATTAGAATGGCCCCAATCCAGAACACTGACAACACTAAATGCTGGCAGGGATGTGGAACAACAAACAGGAACCCTCATTCACTGCTAGTGGGAAATCAAAATGGGATAGCCACTTGGGAAGGTAGTTGGGCAGCTTCTTACAAAACTAAACATGATCTTATCATATGATTCAGAAATTGTTCCTTGGTATTTACCCAAAGTAGGTAATAACAAGTCCACACAAAAAATTATACTTAGATGTTTGTAGCAGGTTTTTTCATAATTGCTAAAACCTGGAAGCAACCAAGATGTCCTTCAGTAGATGAATGAATAAAGAAACTGTGGCACATCAAACAATGTAATATTACTCAATGCTAAAAATAAATGATCTATCAAGCCACAAAAAGACATGGAAGAATTTAAATGCGTATTATTAAGTGAAAGAAGCCAGTCTAAAAAGGCTATATATTGTATGATTTCAACTATATGATATTCTGCGAAGGTAAAACTATAGAGACAGTAAAAAGATCAGTTGGTTGTCAGAGGTTGGCCAGGGGGAGGGATGAAAAGGCAGAGCACAGAATATATTTAGAACAGTGAAACTCTTGTATGATACTATAATGGTGGATACATATCATTATAAATTTGTCCAAATCCATGTACAACACCAGTGTAACCCTAATGTAAACTATGGACTTTGGGTAATTTTGATGTGTAAATGGAACTTCATCAGTTGAAATGTACCACTCTGGTGGGAGAAGCTAATAATGGGGGAGGTTATGCATGTCGGGGGGGGGACTTAAGTTGGAAATCTCTGTATCTTTTGCTTAATTTGCTGTAAAACTAAAACTGCTCTAAAAAATAAAGTCTATGAAGAAAATAATAAAAAATACTACTGCCCACTCTCAAACATTTGCATGCCTTTGTGGGGGCCCCTTTTCAAAATATATGCTAATGTGAAACAATACGTTTACAGCCAAAACTCATTTTTAAAGCTGGTTTATCTCCAAATGTATGAGTGTTTTATTACTGTTATTATAAATGCCCTTTAATGCAAGCCTTCTCATTCATTAGCTTGGAGAGTTCCAAAGTGAAATGAAAAACAAGTTTCTTGACAAGCTTACAGACTTTAAAGCTGTTAGAGTGGGTGGAAGAAATGAGTGTTGCAAAGCTCTTACAGATATTGATAGGACTGCTTTATTCTGAAATGATGACATAAATAAGCCTTTTTAAAGGATTCACTGAGTGGAAATTGCCATGTCAAGTTTGGGAACTTTATAAACTTTGGAACTTGGGCATAAATAATACACTGTCCAGCAAAACTTGAGGCAATACTTTTATTGGTATGCTTATAAATTTCTAAAGCTTTACCATGACAATTTTTAAAAAGGCAAACTGTAAGCTACATTTTTTGTGTGCATATTATTGTCTATTTTAAACTGAGGAAATGAATTTTCTCTTAATAAAGTAGGAAAGGAGCTAATGTTTAATGTTTACTGTGTGCCGGGTACTTAATATAAATGATCTTATTTAATCCTGACAACAAATTGGTGAGGCCAGTATTGTTATCTCTGTTTTAGATTTAAGGAAACTAAAGAGTACTGAGAATAATAGTAGCTAAGGCTTACATAACACCATGTGTTAGGCAGTGTTTCAAATACTTTTCACATATATTGATGGATTTAGGTTCTCATAGCAACCTTAAAAAGGGAAGGACCATTATTACCCCATTTTGCAGCTGAGAAAACTGAAGCGTAGAGAGATCAATGACTTGTTCAAAGTAAGCAGCAGAAGCCAGGGATGCAGGTAATTTGGTTCAAAGCTGACTCTTTAACACTGAACTATACATCCTAAAATGAGCAAAAGACCTTAGAGCAAGGCAATGATGGAACCACTTTTTCTCAGGTGTCTTAACCTTGAAATCTTTCTCATCCTTCAGAATTTAAGTTTCTACTAAAATGAGAGTCATTATTACACTCCGACTCTTGAGGTTTCCCTGAGCTGCCATGGGCATATTATTTGTAGTTCTACTTAGCAACCATTTAAGTCTGATTTAGCTGTTTACATGTAAGCTCTTTGAAGACATAGACTAATGTTGTATTATCTCTAAGCAACTAATCGTTGTGTAGTTGTGGGTACTCAGGAAATTTTGAAATTAACAAGGGGGATATTTATTTCTTTTTTTAAGCAACAGTGTTTTCTTTTTTGTTTTCTGCCAAAGGGGCAAATATACCATGAATGATAAGGTCTTACTGCTGTTTTTAGCATAGAAGATTGAATAGTTTAAGTCTTAATTGATAACATTCAGAAGGAAATATCAACTAAATGACCAATTTAAACTAAGAGAAATAATGCAATATAAACTGATAGACGTTTTAGAATATAGTAAAATTACTTTCATCTCTATACAAATGTAGCTCTTTCCTTAAACTCTACTGGCCAGTGGGGGACAGAGACTATGTTCTTTGAAACATGAGTCCTTATGTGGAAACCTGAAACCACTACTCACTGTTCACTGAGAGTATGTGGCCTCTGTCACCCAGAAGATACTACTTCAGGTTCTTCAGAACTGATATGCAAAGCTGGATTCCCCCAATGACGAGACATCCACTTTATGGTCCAAGTGATGCTCAGGTTGGTTGGCCTAAGCATGTGTTGCAATGATAGCAGTATTGAACATGGAGTCATACAATCTGGGTTTAAAGTGAGAGTCCTGCCTCTCACTAGTCGTGTGCTCAGGCAAGTTTATGAGCTTCAATTTCATCTGTATAATGAGCGTAATAATACTAACACATTGGGTTTTTGAAGGGGTCACTGAGATTCCGTTTGTGAAACTCCCTGGTACATTGATCCTCTCAGTATGTGGGCAATGTGAGTTCCATCCATTCCTGTAGGGATAATTCTAGTGGGTCCTGGCCTCCTCCAACCTGCACTGTGGCTCTGGCTACTGGTTCCTCAGCTCTTACCACTCTGGCTTCCTGAGGTCTTCAGTCTACTCAGTGCTGACTTCAACTCCAGGGACCACTAGAGGATTCTTGTACTTGCCTGCACTTTGTTGGAGCACTCTTCAGCACTGCTCTTGCCATTGGCTCCTGCCCAGTCTCCAACACACACCTTGCAACAGATGTCATTTTTCCTCAGGCCTTCCTTGAAACTCCTTCTATCTGTCATCAGCACCTCTATGGAGACCTTCCAGTTTTTCCTTCCTCCAACCAGCTGACATCTTACTTCTCAGAATCCATCCCTGTTTAGCATCTACATAGTCCACAAACATGTACTGAGAGCCAACTGAGTTGGTCACCTACCATTAGACATTGGAATAACTGAATTGTTGCCCATAAAGAGTTCAGAATTTAGAAGGAAAAATAGACAGAAAAAAACCAGTATAACAATACAATGTGAGGTGTGTTAAGAAAGAGAGAAGAAGAGGGGTGCCTGGGTGGCTCAGTCAGTTAAGCGTTTGACTTTGGCTCAGGTTGTGATCTAATGGTTAATGGGTTCAAGCCCTGCAGGTGGGCTCTGTGCTGACAGCTCAGAGCCTGGAGCCTGCTTCAGATTCTGTGTGTGTGTGTCTGTCTCTGCCCCTCCCCTGCTTGCACTCTGTCTCTCAAAAATAAACATTAAAAAAATTAGAAAAAATAAAAAAAGAAAGGAGCAGAAATTAGAGATGAGTCAGGGCTCCTCTACAGACTTGCCCCTTCAGTATTCCAGTTTTGCAATCCCAGGGAGAGTCCTGTATCTAAGGCTTTGGATGCAGAAGAACATGATCATAGCTCCCAAAGGCTGATAATGAAAAGGTTTTGCAGGGTTGTTATAACATTCCTGTGCTGTGTCCTGGGTCTGGAATCAGTGGGATGTACTTATATCCTCCAGTGTTAGCAATGTTCTTAACCCCCACACTGAAGCAACCACTTGTGTAATTTCCACCCTTGGTGGCCTCTCTCCCTCTAATGCAGACTGGCCTCCCATGCACCTTAGGCCCTAACACAGCACAGGCTCTAGGCCAAGTTCATTTATTCATCCAGGAATATATTGACCATGTGCTATAAAAACTAGTGCAGAGTGCCTCATGATTAAATAAAAATGATTCTTCTGACTATAGAACCTGAGCTTTCATTTAGTTTTACACCAGTGAAGGTGGATTTGGGCAATACTCTCAACTCTTTCACTTGAATCCCATGCAACCAATGGGAAATTCAGAAACATCATTCACAAATAATTGTGAATTGGATAATTGGTTCACAAGGAAACTGAACTCAGAATCAGAACCCTGACTTCATCAGAGGTACATTCTGAGTTCCTAACATGAAATCATCAGCTCAGGGGAGAGGTCCAATATATGGATTCAGGAACATAGCTGCTTTCATTATATGGGACTTATGAGCCAATTCTAAGAAATATAATACAAAGATGAGTCTGCATATTCATATCAAAGTTTCCATCAATTAACAGATTAACAGAAAATAACTGCAAAAATAGATAAAACAAAGCATATTAACAAGAGAAGCCATAATTAAGAGAAAGAAATTCTTGTATAAAAACATTTCAAAACCTGACCCTCAAATCATAGATTCTTTTTTTTTTTTTTTAAATTTTTTTTTTCAACATTTTTATTTTTATTTTTTTGGGACAGAGAGAGACAGAGCATGAACGAGGAGGGGCAGAGAGAGAGGGAGACACAGAATCGGAAACAGGCTCCAGGCTCTGAGCCATCAGCCCAGAGCCCGATGCGGGGCTCGAACTCACGGACCGCGAGATCGTGACCTGGCTGAAGTCGGGCGCTTACCGACTGCGCCACCCAGGCGCCCTCAAATCATAGATTCTTGAGTGTAGAGACAGTCCATCAACCTCTAGATTCTGAGAATCTAAAAGATAGTTTTTTGAACATTACTTAATAAATAGTAAGTATCCAAATGACTTGCCAAAACTCTGGAATAATAAAGCTTATGAGAAACTAATCAGTTGGAACAATATGTGCTTACAATAACATATTATAAGTCAAATTCAGATCTTATATAAATTATCTTATAAATTCATCTTATAAAATATATTGTGTTTTAGACCAAATATTAAAATAAGTACAAGTTAAGAACATAAAGGATGTAAACCAAGAAATGGCAAAGAAGAAAGATCTAAAAATGCTTTTGGGACACCTAGGTGGCTCAGTTGGTTAAGTGCCCAACTCTTGGTTTTGGCTCAGGTCATGATATCATGGTTTGTGGGTTTGAGCCCCATGTGTGGAGTCTACTTGAGATTCTCTCTCTGTCTCTGTCTCTGTCTCTGTCTCTCTCTCTCTCTCTCTCTCTCTCTCTCTGCCCCTTCCCTGCTCATGCACATGGTTGAAAATGTTTACTAGTTCAATTCTTACATAGTTTGTAAATATAAAGACAACACAAAAATGTTAAATAAAGGATGGAAAAGGAGTGCTTAAAATTTTATAAAAATATTTACTCCCATCTGTCTGCCATGAATTTATCACTCCCAAAGAGATTTTTAATTTTCCCATATAATCAGTAGAAAATACACATAAACTGGGCCTTCAGAATAATAATGTCCTCGAAAATTGTCATTGTTCTCTAAACCATCTATTTCTTAAAAAACATCTAGCTACTAAACAGAACCGTTCATAAGTACGTCATATTGGTTCACTAAAATGAATTCTTTTCTTTCCCAAGAATGAAACAGTCTACATTTAAAAGCAATAATTTTTTGTTACAAAATAAACTACCAAGAAGATTAAAAAGTAAAATCAAAGATAGTAAGAAAGTCTCTTGTAAGAAGCTACCTGTGACTCCAACAGAACACTTGCCTCTTCTCTTCTACATTCTGCAATAACTCTGGGGCCCACAGAATTTTGGCACAAATAACCCAAATTAGCCCCCCCACCCCTGATACAGGATACCTGTCTCCACCCAGACTTTCTTCCACTTGGAGGGTAACTGACATGCCTTCTGGCTGCTTTCTAATCCTTTCAACCACAGCCTACATGTTTATTAAATTCAATGCCTCCAGCTTCATTCACTCCCTAGAACTTGCTGGAAGAAAGGTGTTACCAGTCAATGAGTAGATCCATTATTTCCAGAAAGATAAGGGCTGAATTTTGAAATGTTAGGCTGGACTTCGGGCAATGCTATGAGAGGAAGTGCTCTTCCTAGGCTCCCCAAGAGCTGCTGGGGACAAAGGGAGGAGGAAGAAAGGGGTCTCTGAAATGTTTGCATCAGATTTCAAAATTAAACTCTATTACTTGATCACTCTGCTGTTATTATCTTTAGTCTAGAATATGATCCCAAATGAAGATTAAAACCAAATACAATTTGTCATAGGAATT
Source organism: Felis catus (assembly GCF_018350175.1). Taxonomy (NCBI): domain Eukaryota; kingdom Metazoa; phylum Chordata; class Mammalia; order Carnivora; family Felidae; genus Felis; species Felis catus. The sequence goes on along the minus strand of NC_058376.1, from coordinate 86,593,071 downwards.
GATATAAAATAATATAATACCTAACATAATTTCACATTAATCTTAGCAGTTATTTTACAAATACAGGTACTGTTTTTCTTAAATAGGCAACATTTCAAAAAAATTCAAAATAATATCTGAACACATATATCTTGATTTGTTTGTTTTCATTCATCCTATATCCATGTATTTAACTCTCACGGCATCCCCATAGCACTAATTCAAGAAAAGCAGTGTGGTATAGAGACCCTTGCTATTCAAAGTATGGCTCCAAACCAAAATATGGATATCAGCAGAGAGCTTGTTAAAAATGCAGAATCTTAGCCCTAACTTGGCATTCTTATCCATCTAAAAAAGTAATATTCTCCAATACATGTGTATATATTTATAAATGATATATATACTACTATAACAGAGCATAAAAATTTAAATTAAAACAATAAATTAAAAATAGACATTCTAGTAATTTCTTGCCACTGCCTCAATGGATCATCGAGCACACACCCATTTTGCAGATACCTGGCCATGAGGCCAGTGCACTGGGCTTAAGATATGAAAATTTGGGTTGACTCCTGGATTTATCACTTCTAATTCCTATGAGGACTTGGGATAATTCGCAGCATAACCCCAGTTGCACAGCACTCTGGGTTGTGGAGGGAAGAGGTAATAGAGAAGGGGAGCTAGCCAGAAGAAGAATCATGGCCAGGGAGAGGCTGATATGATCATAAATCAAGTGCCACGAAGAGAAATGCAACCCCAGTTAGTTATAGGTAGGGTCACAGTCTAAAGGGAGTCTACATCTTCAGAAGTTGTGAGTAGTAGTGGGTGGTGCTAAAAAGGAGGTATTGATTAGGTGACTAAACAGGAAATTGAAAACTAGTGAGACGTAGAAGCAGGTCTCATGGGAAGAATGGAAAAGTGAAAGTTTAGAGATAGGCAGAACTGAGTTTAAATGTTGGCTGTATCCTTTATAATCTTGGCAAGTTACTTAAACTCTCAAAGTCTCCATTTATTGTCAAGGCTAGTAATAGGCTACCTTGGACTGTAGAGAAGTTTCAATAAGTTAATGTCACCCCAAAGAAACCCACCTTGGCTTGAGGCCATGTATGAGAAAAGAGACAGAAAAGGCAAACAATTCTAAATGAGAACAACCTGTTTTTTCCCAAACCATCCCAAATATTATGGTTAATTTTATGTGTCAACTTGACTGGGCCATAGGGTGCCCAGATATTTGGTCAAATATTATTATGGGTATTTCTGTGAGGGTGTTTTTGGATGAGCATATCATTTAACTAGATAGACTGAGTTAAGCAGATCGCACTCTCTAGTGGGGGTGGGCCACATTGAGTGATGGGCTGACTTTCCCTTTAATAAAAAATAAATCTTCCTGCCTACCTGACTTTGAACTGGGATATTCATTTTTTTGTGACTTTGGATTCAAACTGACACATTCACTCTTTCTAGGTCTCAAGCCAGCTGGCCTTAGAAATGGAACTATGGGGCACCTGGGTGGCTCAGTTGGTTAAGCGTTGGACTTTGGCCCAGGTCATGAACTCACAGTGTGAGTTTGAGCCCTGTATCGGGGTCCCTGCTTGGGGTTCTCTCTCTCTCTCCCTGTTCTCTGTCCTTCCCACCCCAAACCTCAAAATAAATAAATAAACTTTAAAAAAAAAAAAAAGACAAAAATGGAACTTAGCTCTCCTGGCTCTCCAGCTCCAAATCTCATAACTTGTCAGCTGTTGTAATCACACAAGGCAATTCCTTAAAATAAATTTCTTAATATACATACATTATATTTTATATATGTGTATATATGTAAATATAAGCTATATTTATTATATATTGAATATGTATATAAATATATAACTAAATAAAGAGGTTTTTGTTTGTTTGTTTTTGTTTTCTTTTTTTAACTCAGTGCACAGGGTCATTTCCCAAAAAAAGCAGAATGTAAAGGCTGTGCTTCCCTGGTTGGGATTGAGGCCTCCAACATGCAAGGTGCTGGAAACCCATTCTCATGGTCTTGGTGCCTCCTGCTTTCACCTGATGATCAAGAATCCAACTGTTATGTGGCCACTTCATGATTAGGAATCTACTTTGCAGGGTGTGTGGGTGGCTCAGTCTGACTCTTGCATCTGACTCTTGGTTTTGGCTCAAGTCATGATCTCACGATTCAGTTCGTGAATTTGAGCCCCATACCAGTCTCCATGCTGACAGTGCAGAGCTTGCTTGGGATTCTCTGTCTCCCTCTCCCTCTTCCTCTCCCACCACTTTCTCATCTCTGTCTCTCTCAAAATAAAAAAATAAACTTAAAAAACAAAAGGAGAATCTACTTTGTTCTCCTATCCCTACATCATCTTAGAAACTGTAGAGTGGAGTAGATAAGAGTGCCCATTTGGAGACAGACAGATGTGGACTTGCGTGCTTAGAAATGCTTAGCACACAGAACCCAAGGATGGGTTTCAGAGTCATAAATGTATCTGGCAGGTCCCAGCTGTAGCTGACCAGAGAGTTAGTTGCTTCTGGTACCACATTCCTGAGAGAACAGAGCAGTTCCAGTTTGCAAGATGGTAGGACAGGAGGAAGCCAGATGGAAATGGCTTGGTGGGAGGGAGGAGATGTAGGGATGGGCTTAGAATCGAGAAATTATAAGCCTATAAATTCATCAAAGTGTCCAATGCATCAAGCAATTCCCCATGTTCTTTAATCCCCTAGATGCAGAGTATCAGAAGACCATTTCCAAATTCCTTCAGTTAACAAAGCAAAAGTGAATGGCCTCCTGCTCAGAGGTTTTGCATTGGCCCTGACAGAGGGTTGGTCAGCCTTTAATCTACTGGGTACTCACTGCATTCACCTGGGCAGGGGCTGACAATGACAGAATGCCACTTTAATTCTCAGAGAAACAATATAACATTGGTGGATTTCACTACATTCTGGTTTCAATCAGATATTCTTTTGACTTGTGGCCCCACCACTTACTAACTGTGTGATTTTGGCAAAGGAATTAACCTGAGCCTCAGTTTTTATTCTGTACAGTGGAGATCATTATAATAATAGTTAATTTTTATGGATAGTTTCCTATGCACCAAACAGCGCTGTACTGTGCAGCGTTCTATACTATACTCACTCTCCCCTTTTTACAGTTTGGGAAATTGAAGCTAAGAGAAGTTTAAAAATTACTGAAGGTTACATCTACATACAATGTGATGGAGTTAAGATTCTGCCTCAAACAGTAAAGCCACATAAATGAGATGATGGCTAAAAGCACTTAGTGCCTTATCTAGTGTAGAATGAGAGCTACCATTATTAAAGCCTCCATTTTTCTCTTTGGTAGTTGCAAGGAGGAGGATGGCACATGGGAAAGTACTTTGCAAACATTTAAGTGCTAAGGCCATGCAAAGGATTCTAACACCACAGGTTGCATTCTGCCTCTGTCCCCTGACCCTGAATGCTGAGGGGATAGTCTGGGAGAGGTCAGTATGTGGGAACCAGCCTGCAATGAAACATGAAAGCTGACCTAGACCTTAAAGAAGTGTTTGGGCTTGTCAGAGCCAACTTTAAGTAATATACCTGTATATGAGCTTTAGGGTATCATGCAAATTGTTGAAAATTTTCATTCATTGGCAGAGAAGTTCTGTTTCCTTACAACACAAAAGATAAATTGCCAATGATGTTCTATTAGCATGAAGAAAATCATTTTGAATTAATGGCTGGGTTGAGCAATTCTCAGAATTGGAATTGTTGATGTTCCTTGAATATGACAGAAAGTCTCTAAATGAGAAGGCAAATGTCAATGAACCTGATCTGTGCCTAGTGAGGAAAGGATAATCATTCCATTTCCAAAACAAGGGGAAGGAGAAAACACACATTTACTTACAGAACTAAAAAATTACTCTTAAGAGACTAGTTTGCTTTGTTTATTAATCACTCATTCATTCTTTCACTCATTCAAAGAACATTTACTAAGTACCTTAAATGTGCCAAGCCCTACTAGCCTAGTGCTCAGTTTCTATTATTCTGGAATTCTTCAGAAATTCCAATGAGAAGCATTGTGAGAAACAAAATATAAAAGGGTTAAGCTTTAATCTGTCACAAAAGCTTCATTGGCCATTTCGAAGTCATGGTCTGAAAATTACCAATCAAATGCAATGTTAATATGTTGGGTGAAATGCCTCCCCTGCAACAATGCTCACAGGAAATGTGTATACATCACAGCAGATTTGCTGCTGTAGTCTCCTACTGATGACTGAACATGGGCTGGGCAGAGGACAAAGTGCAAGCTAGCGTATACTAGCTCCAGGTGGGATGTATGTAATATTCCTCAGGCACTCCTGACTGCCCAAGGACAAAGGAAAGGAAAGAAAACAAATGACCAACTGATAGAGATCACAGTCATACAGGACATGAGTCTCCTTTAGTTTACAAATATCTTAGTAAATTACAAGAAAAAGGCAATCTTATCAATAGCCTAATCTCCAGAAGCCAAAAGACTCCCATTTCCTGGAGCCCCAACATCACCCCTCCACAATGATATGGGGAACAAAGGCAGAGGGAAATGGTAGGTAAAATTAAATTTCCTCATAACCTGCAGCCCATCGACAAATACTTGAGGCAAATACAGAGTATATATGACATTTCTCCAGGAACTCCCTACCATCCTAAAGTTAATGCCTTACTAGAGGGAAAATAACCTTAGCTTGACAATAGCAAGGCCTCAGGTATCTTAGGAGTCATCTTTAACATATCAAAGTCCTTCTGGAGGCCTCCCTTTGACTTTACCTCCCCAACTCCATAGTATAAAACCAACCATTCCTCAGAACCCCAGCTTAGTTCTTTCTGCCCAGGGGTCCTGTTCCCATGCTTTAATAAAATCATCTTTTTTGCACCAAAGACATCTTCAAGAATTCTTTCTTGGCCATCAGCTCCAGACCACCCCACCATCAACCCCAAACATCATCACTATGAAGAACCACACTGACATAAAATTCTGACGTTTAAATAGCTGATTTGAAGCAGAAAAGTCCTCAGACTTAAACTTCTAGAATTGAAAGACCTGTGGGAGAGTTATTTCAGGCCTGATTTCCATTTATATAGGGCAAATCAGACTCTCCTCAAGCTAGCTTCATAAGTTACTTTTAGCAAATCTAGGATAGCGGAGTAACAGTGATGAAGTTTTGGGGTGATGGGGGGTTCGTGGGGTCTGGAGCCAATGGCCAAGAAAATTATTGAAGACCTCTCTGGTGCAAAAAAGGTGATTTTATTAAAGCATGGGGACAGGACCCATGGACAGGAAGAGCTGCACTGGGGTTGTGACAGGTAACTCATTATATACTTTCAGGTTAGGAGGGGGTCAGGGATAGAGTATGACCCTGCAACATTTTACATTTTACATTTGAAAGCATCTGCTTCAGAATATACTACACCTGAGATTAAGTAAATTGTGAGTAGCAGAACACTATGCATAGCATATAATCTGTGATGACATTTGGGTAAGAAAACTAAAACATAAAATCTCAAAAAGCAACACTATATATTTTCTGTGGGCGCACATAAGTCTATAGGACAAGTATGGAAGGTTTCACACCAAACTGGTGACAGTGTTACCTTCAGATGAGAGTGGAATAGTTCAAAGAAGGGATCCAAATAATGATGATAGTCTTTCAAGGTTAGTTTTAGCATTGTGTGACAAAAAAGCCTACCTAATAGTGACTTATTCTCTCATATAAGGGAAGTCCAGAGATGCAAAGTGCAAGTATGAAGATACCATGAAGATAAGAAGAGGGGTTACTTTCAGCATTCTTCTCTGCCATCCTTACAGTGTGACCTTAATTCTCATGCCCAGAATGATGACTCATGTGCCAGCCATCACTTCTAAATTCCAGGGGGTAGGATGGAGGAACAAAGAGAGAAAAAAAAAAAAAAAGGAATATAACACATGTAGCAGCTATTCTTTAAGACAATTTCACAGATGTTGTCATAAAACATTTTGATCTCCATTTTATCAGCGTGAATTTTGTCAGGTGGTAGATTCCAATTGCAAAAGAGAATGTACAATGCTGTTGCTGTTTTACCTGACTGTGTCTCCAGGTTAAATGAGGGGTTTCATTACTAAGTCAAAAAAGGAGAATAAATGTTGGGGTAGGCCTCAGTCATCAAAGTTCTTTGACCTAAACTGTAATGTTTTAGTGTTTTACAAGGTGATAAATTTATACATTAGTTGTGTAACTAAAAATCATTTTAGTGGCTCAGTCAGACTTTGGCTCAGGTCATGATCTCACAGTTCATGGGCTCGAACCCTGCATTGGGCCCTGTGCTGACAGCTCAGAGCCTGGAACCTGCTTCGGATTCCATGTTTCCCTCTCTCTCTGCTCCTCTCCTGCTCACACTCTGTCTCTCTCTCTCTCTCAAAAATAAAATAAACATGAAAAAAAATTTTAAAAATCATTTTAAAGTTAAAAAAGAGGGTATAATTCCCTTATTTTGAGTCACTACTAATCTGAAGATATTTATGACACTATCAAAATGTGTCTAATTGACTTTAAGGCTAAGTTTTGCATGAAAGGAAAACCGAAAATTCTTCTTGAACCCACTGTGATTAGGTGGAGTGAAAGAAGCCTTGGAGACTTAAATGGAGATTAGCTTTGAACTCAGGGTTATTAACTCCTGAGTTACACCCCATTTTGAGAACCTGACCAAGTTCTATTCTTCCCTGTCTTGTGTGTGTGTTTTAAATTGTAGTCAAATACACATAAAAGTTAACCATCTTAATCATTTTTAAAGCATACTGTTCCACAATATTACATTCATATTGTTGTTGTATAGTCCCAATTTTTAGAACTCTTTTCATCTTGCAAAACTGAAAATGTATACACATTAAAGAACAACTCCCCATTGCTCCCTCCCCCCAGCGCCTGGAAACTACCAATCTACTTTCTGTCTCTATGATTTTAACTACTCTAGGTTCCTCATATAAGTAGAATCATACAGTTTCTTTTTGCGACTGGCTTATTTCACTTAGCATATTGTCTTCAAGGTTCATTCATGTTGTAGCACTGTCAGAATTCCCTTCCTTTTTAAAGGCTAATATTCCATTTTATGTATATACTACATTTTGTTTATCCATTTATACATCAATGGACACTTGGGTTGCTTCCAATTTTTAGCTATTGTGAATAAATTTGCACACACAAATTTCTCTTTGAGACCCTGCTTTCAATTCTTTTGGGTATATGCTCAGAAGTGGAATTGGTGGATCATATGGTAGTTCTGTTTAATTTTTTGAGGTACCTGCATACTGTTTTCCATAGCCATTACACCATTTTACATTCCCACCAACAGCGCACAGGGCTCCAATTTCTCTGCATCCTTGCAAACACTTATTTTGTTTTTTTTTAATCCTTTGCATATTTCTTAATAAGTTGCCTTTTTTTCTGTCAAGTTATGAGTTCTTCATATATTCAAGATATCAACTCTTTTTCAAATATATGATTTGCAAATATTTTCTCCCATTTTTGTGGGCTACCTTTTTGCTCTGTTGATTTTTGTGATCTGTGTTCTTTGGTGTACCCTGTCTGTTGTTTTGCTACCATGACTGACCTTACCCTGAGATGGCTCTTTTTTGCTTTCTACTGATTCTCACACCAGTTTTTGCAACAATGAGCTCAGGCTTCTATAATAATACTCCAGCTTTCCCATCTGATTTCAGTCTTGGGTCCCCACCCCTCCCCCACCGTTCATCTTTTGATGAACACCTTGAAACTTATTTAAGAGCTTGTTTTGCCCTTAAATTCTCATACTTTTAGTTAATGCAATCAATTTTAAAGATTAAAAATATGTTACTAATGGTAAATTATATATCATGTGTACTTTACCATCATGAAAATATACAGATGGAAAGATGTCTTATGTATACTTCTATTATATAAAAGAACCATATTATATTAAAAAAACCCATAGAAAATTGCAGCCATAAAATTTATCACCATTCTGTTCATTCTTAGATGATGGAAATATTTGAATTTTCAACTTTCAAAAGACACATAAAATAAATCAGCTAAAATGATAATCAAGAGCCATGTAGAGGAGAGAATCATACCAAAAACCCAGGTTAGGATTTTTGCAACATGAGAGCATCAAGATCTATTAAGAGTCTGGGGTTTTAACCTCCTTGCAAATTAACAATTGGCCTGCCACAGTTTCATGTATGCTGGAAGAATTCATGAGACTCCTGAGTCAGAGACAAAGAACTGTTACAGCCATTAGCAGTAGCCAGAGTAATTACAGTCCCCCGTCCGAGCCTCCCCTAACCCCCCAAACCCCTCTACACCCCAACTATTCCCTGAGTCTCAGCTGCCACAGGGTGGTACAAAGAAAGCCAGGTGATATCAGCACAGACAATGGGTTGTATGACAGGACAGCAACTCTGGGCTCAGAGAATCTAAATCTTTTATAATGGTCAATAGTCCTCCTGTACTTTGCTCTGGAGGGAAGTGTTATCTCTTTCAAAGCTGTTTGCTATAAAAAACATCTTTAAAAAATAATCCAGAACAAAGAGTAGTTAGTGCCTCACTTGAAAGACATGCAGAAATATGAGAATGCCATGGAATTGTCTCCCAACAGTGCACCTTACCTTTTATTTTTTTTGTCAGAGCTTCCTTGCTACCAAGACCAAGAGGTTCACATTCCTCCAAGTAAATACACAGCTCTCCTTAAAAATGGAGCATGGCGGTTAACTGAGATAAATTTTTCTTTCTAGCCCTAAGTTATAAAGTGAAATAGGCACTTGGAATCTTACCTAGAACATAAATGAAACAACATAATAGTGTATTCAGAGCTTTACATAACATGAGAATTTTTTTTCACATAGCCATTGTTTATACAGGTGTGGGAAAAAATTAAATCAAATCTCTGTGAAGATATTTTTATGGGGACATTCTGTATTTTAACAGTAATAAGGTTTTAAATGTCTGATTTCAACATGGTAATATTTATCGGGTATGTACAAACAGCCAAAGTTTTGTCCAAAACAAATCATGGACAAGAGAACACAGTCAACTGTCTTTTGTTTATTTTATATTTTTAGAATTCAGATGCTTGGATTTGTTTCTAATTTTGATAAACCTTATTCAAAATAGTAAAAAATAAACATTGACCATCTATTCTATTCTAGGAACTGCACTGTTTACTGCATAAATAGATGAGTAATGTATGATACATTCAAAAAACAATCCTAAACATCTCAAATAGCTTGAGTGTCTTCCACTCATTACCTTCTCTGTCACCAATCCATGGCTTACTTCTATAGAAGGGAATAGAAGCTCAGCTTGTTCATATGCAAGCAGCTGATAAGCAAATGAAGGCTTTCTTACTTGTATTGCATTTCATCACTATCATCTCTTGAGCTTTTTTACTTTAAAGCCACTGCCCAATGTGGTAGTGAACAGAAAATCTGGCTTAATATTAACTAAAGTTAAAGAAATATATTAAATTAGTTCTTCAGTCACATTAACCACATTTCTTTTGTTTCTTTCTTTTCTTTTCTTATTTTTTTGCTTTTCCAACATATTTTAAATGCTCAATAACCACATGGGACTAATGGCTAGTGTATTGGAGAGTGCAGGTGGAATATTTCCATCATTGCAGAATGTTCTATTAAGCTGAACTGTTTCAGAGAATGGCTTTGCTTGATAAGGTGTAGTTAGTCATTGGTTACAAATTGGATGCTCTTCAGAATTGGTAGTCTTAATTTACCATAGCAACAGATTATTTAATATGTCAGACTGAAGCCCAAATTAGATAGATATACTTACATGCAGATACACAAATACATATAACAGATGAATATACAGATATAGATATAGATATGATATTTATTCTAACAGGTACCTCGTCACAGTTATTTTTAAGGAGGAAAAGGAGCAGTCAGCCAGTATTAGCAGAATCAACGGTCTGAATTTTTCATGTGAGTAGGTGAGAGTTTCAGTAATTCTTTGTGTCTTTTCCCCCATGATTCAAATTTTTCTGGCTGCTATATTCTCACTGGTGATTTTGTTGGAAAGTATAACATCTGTAATTACCGTATTAGCTCACAGAAGAATTAGACAGGGTATGTGCTTTGTAAATGTCATTTGATATTTGCATGTTGCATTTAAATTCCTCCTAGTGTTAATGCACCACATAGATCTTTGTATTATTTCTGAGTTGTTCCTTTTGTTAATTTTGATTCTGCTTGCAGCAGACATTTTAGGAGATAGTGGAAAAGTTAGACATTTTGTTTTATAATGCCACTGACAGTCAGTAAGCTTAATTAAAAAAAATGAGAATCCAAGAATTATATGAGGAGATTTTAATCTCTGATTTACTGTTTCCTTGAATTAAATACTGGAGAAGTAGAACAGGCTCCCAAAAATCTGATCCTGAGTTCAAAAGGGGGCAAGGAGTAAGACATGTATAGGCAGACACTGTGAACTGCATTATGTTGATTAAATATAGTAATAAATACATCCTTCCATGCAATCTCTTTTGAATTTCACATTTAGTTTTTATGGTTTATATTAATGATGTTACTGGGATGGCTAATTTCCCCAGACTAAGAAGTGGAAGCATTTAGGGTCCATGTAGTTTCACTTACATGTGCAATCTTCCTCATACTTGCACATCATCTATTTTGGCAGTTGGCATCATTTTGTACTAGTATCTTCAATTGTCAGGTGTTCTAGAATTTTCATCGTTGTCAAAGATGTTTATTTCCATGAATGGAGTTGATTTGCCTTGCAAATCTCATTTGACTTTAAATATTTTTAATTCAATTTTTAATTTTTTGAGGAACCTCCATACTGTTTTCCACAGTGGCTGCACCAGTTTGCATTCCCACTAACAATGCACGATGGTTCCTTTTTCTCCACATCCTCACCAATACTTGTTACCTGGGTCTTGGATTTTAGCCATTCTGAAAGTTGTGAGGTGATATCTTGTTGTGATTTTAATTTGTGTTTCCTAATGATGAGTGATATTGAACATCTTTTCATGTATCTACTGGCCATCTGTATGTCTTCTTTGAAGAAATGTCTGTTCATGTCTTCTGCCCATTTTTTAACTGGATTATTTGTATTTGTTTTTGTTTTTGTTTTTTGTTTTTGGTGTTTAGTTGTATAAGTTTTACTAACTTTTTTGGATATGTCATTTTCAAATATCTTCTCTCATTCAGTATGTTGTCCTTTAGTTTTGTGGATTGCTTCCTTTGTTATGCACAAGCTTTTTATTTTGATGTAGTTCCAATAGTTTGCTTTTGCTTGTGTTTCCCTCCTAGGAGACACATCTAGCAAAATGTTGCTATGGTCGATGTCAGAGAAATTACTGCCTGTGTGCTCTTCTAATATTTATGGTTTCAGGTCTCACATTTAGGACCTTAATCCATTTTGACTTTATTATCGTGGATGGTATGAGAAAGTAATCCAGTTTCATTCTTTTGTATGTCCAGTTTTCCCAGCACCATTTGTTGAAGAGACTATCTTTTTTCACATTGCATATTGTTGGATTCTTTGTCAAAGATTAATTAATCATATACGTGTGGGTTTATTTCTGGGCTCTCTATTCTGTTCTATTTATCTATGTGTCTATCTTTATGCCAATACCATACTGTTTTGATGACTACAGCTTTGCAGTACCTCTTGATATCTGGGATTGTGATATCTCCAGGTTTTTTTTTTTTCCTTCTTCAAGATTGTTTTGGCTATTTAGGGTTTTTGTGGTTCCAAACTAATGTTAAGATTGTTCTAGTTCTATGAAAAATGTTGTTGGTATTTTGATAGGGATTGCATTAAATCTATAGATTGCTTTGGGCATAGAGACATTTTAACAATATTTGTTCTTCCAATCCATGAACATGGAATATATTTCCATTTATATTTGTGTCATCTTCAATTTCTTTCATCAATATTTTATAGTTTTCACAGTATAGTTCTTTCACCTCCTTGGTTAGGTGTACTCCTAGGTATTTTATTATTTTTGGTACAATTGTAAATGGGATTGTTTTCTTAATTTCCCTTCTGCTACTTCATTATTAGGTATAGAAATGCAACGGATTTCTGTATATTGATTTTGTATCCTGCGACCTTACTGGATTTACTTATTAGTTCTAGTAGTTTTTTGGTGGAGTCTTTAGGGTTTCCTATATATAGTAACATGTCATCTGCAAATAGTGAATGCTTTACTTCTTCCTTACCAATTTATATGTTTTTTTATTCCTTTTTCTTGTCTGACTGCTGCGGCTAGGACTTCTAGTACTACATTGACTAAAAGCAATGAGAGTGGACATCCTTGTCTTTTTCCTGATCTTAAGGGAAAAGCTCTCAGTTTTTCCCCATGGAGTATCAGGTTAGCTGTGGGTTTTTCATTTGTTAATATGTTCATATGTGGGTGTTTATTACATTAAGGTATATTCCCTATAAATCTGTTTTGTTGAGGGTTTTTATCATGAATAGATGCTGCACTTTGTCAACTACTTTTTCTCCATCTATTGAGATGATCATATGGTTTTTATCCTTTCTCATGTTGATGTGGTGTATCATGTTGTTTGATTTGTGAATGTTGAATCACTTTTACATCCTAGGAATAAATCCCACTTGATTGAGTGAATGATTTTTTTTAATGTGTTGTTGGATTCAATTTGCTATATTTTGTTGGGGATTTTTACATCTATGTTCACCAGAGATATTGGCCTGGAGTTCTTTTGTGTTGTAGTGCCTTTATCTGGTTTTGAAATCAGGGTAATACTTGCCTCATAGAATGAATTTGGAAACTTTTCTTCCTCTTCTTCTTCTTTTTTTTTTTTTTTTTTTTTTTGGTATAGTTTGAGAAGAATAGGTATTAACTCTTCTTTTAAATGTTTGGTAGAATTCACCTATGAAGCCATCTGTTCCCGGACTTTTATTTGTTGGGATATTTTTGATTACTGATTTAATTTCATTGGTGGTAATTGGTCTGTTCAAATTTTCTCTTTCTTCCTGATTCTGTTTTGGGAAGTTACATGTTTCTGGGAATTTATCTATTTCTTCTAGGTTGTCCAATATGTTGGCATATAATTTTTCATAATATTCTCTTATAATCCTTTTAATTTCTGTGGTGTCAGTTGTTATTTCTCCTCTTTCAGTTCTAATTTTGTTTACTTGAGTACCCCCCACCCCTCTTTCTCTCTCTTTTTTGATGAATCTGGCTAAAGCTTTATCAATTTTGTGATCTTTCCAGAGAACTAGCTCCTGGTTTCACTGATCCGTTCTATTGGCTTTTGTTTGTTTTTTATTTTTGTTTTTGGGTTTTTTTTTTTAGTTTCTATTTCACTTATTTATTTCATTTATTTCTAACCTTTATTATTTCATGACTTCTAACGGTTTTGAGTTTACCATATGATCCAGTAATTCCACTACTGGGTATTTACCCAAAGAATACAAAAACACTAATTTGAAAAGATAAATATACCTCTATGATTATTTCAGCATTATATACAATAGCTAAATTATAGAAGCAGTCCCACTTCTAGATGAATAAAGAAGAGGTGGTATATACATATAATGGAATATTACTCAACCATAAAAAAGAATAAAATCTTGCCCTTTGCAACAATATGGATGGATCTAGAGGGTATAATGCTAAGTGAAATAAGTCAGTCAAAGAAAGACAAATAACCACATGATTCACTCTTATGTGGAATTTAAGAAACAAAACTAACAAAGAAAAAAAGAGACAAACCGAAAAACAGACTCTGAACTATAGACAACAAACTGACAGTTACCAGAGGGGAGGTGGGTGGGGGGATGGGTGAAACAGGGGAAGGGAATTAAGAGTACACTTATCATGATGAGCACTGAGTAACGTATAGACACTTCTGTTCTTTGCAAAGTCCTTACTGGGGTTCTTAATCATGTACTCACTGGCACATTCACCCACATAGTCCCTTAAAATTAATAATTTAATGTGATCTTACAGAATGCATTAGAATTTTATAACTTCTAACTGGACTTCCTTTAAAAAGGTGATAAAAGTTTTAAAATTGTAATTCAAAATAAAATTAAAGAACATAGATAGGCAAAAAATTTTATTTCCTTAAAATGAATGTTTATAGTCTCTTCCCCCATCTCCTGAAAAGGTAGTCACTTAAAATCAGGGTTAGATACTTTATCCATATCCTTTATCTGTCTGTCTGTCTATCTATCTGTATCTATCTATCTATCTATCTATCTATCTATCTATCTTCCCCCCCCCAAATCTAGAATCACATATTACATACTATTTTATAATACAATTTTTTACGTCACTATTTATCCTGAATATATTTCCTATCCTATAATATCTTAAGAAATTATGTACTATCTTAGAATATCACTTGCCATAATTGTAAAGAAGTCCAATGTTTGCAAGTATCATAATTTATTGAACTATCTCAATCATTGGATAATTTGGTTGTCTCTAACATAGTGGCTTCATTACCAATAACTTTTTGATTCACTCACTCTAGTACTTACTTAGTTTTTATATTAGTACATACATTTTTGAAAATTATTAGAAATAGCCAAATTTTAGTATTCTTCTAATCTTATATAACAATCCACCTTAATTTCGCTCAGCCAAAACAATCATCCATAACTCATGTGACAAGGCCTTTGTGGAGTCACCTACTCTTTCAGCACTCCACTCAACTTTCTGCCCACTTGCCAATGCCTCTTTTCTATGCTCCCTTCTGCTCTCATCCTCTGTCCTCCTAAAAACTCTCCTCCTACGTATTTCATTAACGGGAAGACATATTTAATTAATAATAACTTAATGTTTTCCTTTCTGAAGTTATTTACATTTTAACAGGGATCAGACCCTTGTATTAACAAGAAGAGACTCTACTTGAAGAATTATAGGGATGTACCATAAGGCTGGAAAACGCCCTTATAAACAAATCATATAATGTGTTGCTTATTCTTCTTATTTTAAGGTTTTGGGAGTAAATATTAGTTGCTCCCTATTTATTCATCATTGAGCTTCAAACGTGCTTGACATACCTCAAGTCCTTCATATGGGTCAAGGTGGCAAACTAGAGAGTTTGAAATCTCAGGCAAAGAAGATTACATATTATTGTAATGCTGGGATGTCTAATACAGTGCCAAACATAGAACAGATACATAATAAATATGTGTTGTTTAACTGGTCAATTAATAGCACTTTTGTCTGTGGTCATCTATCTCTAGATTATTAACTTTACTTACTTTTGCTGCCAATCCCTTCACTTCTGTTATAGATAACATGCAGGAGATGCCCGTGAACTAAGTTCATGGTTCCTTCATGTACAGGAGAAAGCATGGTCTTACAAAATCAGGAAAATTGTACTGAGGCAAAATGAGGGAAAATGAGAAGTGGTGATAGACAGGAAAAACTTCATTTCCATTACATAAAAAATATGAACAAGATAAGGGTCTGTCAACAGTCTAATAAGAAGACTACCATTTAAGTGAGTTATTATTATAAATGTAATAATAGAATAATGTACATAGTAAGATGAAACAAGAATAGCCTGAGCTGAGCCTGAAGAGGTCGTTAAATCCTCACATGAGAGACACTGCTTGAGCAGGGTTTTGAAGGATAAATAAGAGTTTGCTAGGTATCTGGGAAGACAGAAGAAACACATTGTGCAAAAGGGTGAAAGAATGTATCAAGTTCAATAAACTGCAAATATTATGATCCTAGAGTACAAAGTGTCAGGCACAGAGTAGCAGAGGATCAGATTAGAGATGTGGCCTGGAATGTCACGGAGATTTTGTTTGCTGTGTTACGGAGCTGGGGTTCTATTCTCTAGACAAAAGGTTCATCATCCTAGCTGAACATTAGTATTATCTAGGGAGACTTTTTGAAACACAGATGTCCAACCCCCATCTACATGTGTTTGAGGGGGGAACAGAAATGTTAGTTCAACCTTGGATGTGACAAGTTGGGAATATCTGTGGGGCATTAAAGGTGGAGATGAAGAGAGCCCATGAGTGGTTGGATATACGAGTCTAGAACTTGGCAGAAGTCTATGAGCTCTGAATTTCTGTGGGTACAGAGAATGCATGGCATATTAGCTTAAGTACAGGTAATGCTGTACTTGAGCCTCAATATAACAACATATCAGTTCTGTGATCTTGGGAAAGTTACTTCTCTTTGAGCCTCAATTTCCTGATTTGGAAATGAAGATGCTTGGGAACCAAATGATATCATAAGTGAAAGAGTGCTTTGTAAAGTTTTATGTAGCCATATAGTCTTAATATTATCTTTAACAAATCATATGTATATAATACAGAAGAAAATATCAGACCAGGATCAAGATGTCTGTCTTCAAGTCTCATTTGTCATTCTCTACCCGGGTTATCTTAGGCACCTGACATCACTCCTTACACTTCAACCTTCACAAAGTGAAAGTTGGATAAGACCAGTGGTTTTGAAACTTTGCTCAATGGAGCATTAGCATTTTTCAAAGAGATATATCAGGGGCTCCCAAGAGATGGAAGAGTGGGACATGAGGAAACTATACAGTCTTAATTTTATCTGGCTTATTATATATTGGACTTTTTGTAAGGTTCTTTAAAAGAAAATGTTCTGAAGCTAAAAACAGTACTTCTGAGTTAGATGATACTAAGAAAACTTTCCTTCAGGAACATCTTATGGTTCTACAGTTTCCTAAATGATCAGGCTTCTCCAGATCCTTGCCCTCTCCACAAGGTTGTTTGAAGGAATATTTATGAAAAGCCTCCCAAAGCTATAAGATGATTTTCTAAAGTTGTTTACTGACCATATCCAGAAACCAAGTGATATCACACCCACATCTGTATTCTGCCAAATCACTGAATTTTTTTTATGTTTTATGTGGAAATATTATATAGATCAGGGATAGCAAATTTTCATCACACATGCCAACTCTAGTGGCTACTTAGACTCTGTGATGATCTGGTGTCTCTGTCTGCATTTGGGGTCCCTGGGAAAGAATGCTTGATCAACTATTAATTTCTACCATAAGCATAGAAAGAACACAGGCACATGTATTGATATTTTTTCATTCCTCTCAGAAGCAAGTATTAGTTTCTAGTGTGGCTAGTATAGCTTGATTCCCATACATGCTTTCAACTTTTACTTTTACATAAGAGGTTCTATGCCTGTGGAGAATGCTAAATATCACAGATAAGCTCTCTCCTATGGCACTAAGGGAATTCTGTCCAAAAAAACAAAAAACAAAAAAAAATTGTGTTAAATAAATGTAAGGGAACTGCCTTGACCTGATAAGGGGCAACATCTGGGTGGTGAAATGTCCCCTTAAGTCAGGAAGAAGGTAAGGACATCTGATCTCACCACTTGCATTCAACCAATGTGAAGGCAAGATAAAATTTCTGACAAAGGACTTTTATCCAGAATAATGTAAAAAAATCTTACAACTCAGTACCAAGAAAATAAATGGGCGAAAGATCGTGATAGGTATTTTATCAAAGATATAGATGGCAAACAAGCACATGAAAATATGCTCAATATCATTAGTCAGTAGTAAAATACAAATAAAAACTGAAATGACATACCTCTACACATCCACCAGAATGGCTAAAATAAAAAAGATTGACTATACAAAATGTTGGTAAAGATGTGGAGCAACTGGAACTTTCATATGCTGCTCTTGGGAACAGTACAACACCTTGGAAGACAGTTTGGCCATTTCTTAAAAAGTTAAATACATACCCAGAAAATGATTCTAATATTTCACCCAGTCCTAGGTATTTACCCAAGAAAAACAAAAGCAAGTCTGACTCAAAGACTTGTATACAAAGACTTGTATATATGCTCATAGCCACTTTATTTTTAATAGCCAAAAACTGTAAATAACTCTAATGTCTACCATCACCACCTGCACACTAGGTAAATGAATAACAAATTGTGGTACATTCCAGGATGGAATATTTTTCAGCAATAAAAGGGTACAATGTTGATATTTGCAAAGACAGATATAGATCTCAAAATAATTTTTTGAGTGAAAGAAGCCAAACAAAATATAGACAATGTGTAATTATTCATAAAAATTCTAGGAAATGCAAATTAAACTATAATAATCATTATATATGTTATATATCATATATTGCTTAGGACAATAGAGGTAGGGTGCAAGGAAGGGCAGCAAGGGAGGGCAGCAGGAAGATATCACAAAAAGACATGATGAATTTTTAGAGGGTGAAGAATATGTACATTGTTTTAATTGTTGTGAGGGCTTTATTAGTCTCTCTCTCTCTCTCTCTCTCTCTCTCTCTCTCTCTCTATATATATATATATATATATATATATAAACTAATCAACATATAATCTTTAAATATATGTAGTTTATTGTATGTCAATTAGGCCTCAACAAGGTTGTAACAAAAATTAATTACCGGTGACCACACTAGAGGTCAGACCATATAGTTTTCTACTTTTATTTCATTTAAAAGAAGTACATGACTTGCTATAGACTTGAGCAGTTACTAACATTCCTGGGATTCAATTTTCTCAATTTTAAGAAAGAGTTGCCTCCTACTATGACAAAGTCTTTTTCATCATCTCTAATCTATGATATTCAAGCCACATTCTAGAATATGGAGGAAGTCCTAAACTCTGATACTTAAATCTTGATGATAAAAGAAAATTTTCTGGGATAAGGTTAGAGTGGCAGCATTACATATTCAACATGCAATCTATGACTTTGGCTTTTGTACCACCAGCTGCTATGGATTCTTCTAGTGATTTCTCAGTTTGTGAGGCATCTGTGAAAGATTATGTCTCAACCTAGGCTAATTCAGTCTCAGGATGACAAATCAGTTGGTAGGAGGATTTGAAGGAAACTAACGCCCTTGGGTCACTTGAGATTTCCCGTAGGCCTCATTCAGTTAGTATAAATTTATAGTGTCCATGAGATTGACATTGATGTAGGCTGAAAAACCTCAATTCTTTAAAATTCTGTTCCAAAAATCCTTCTCAAATGTTTACAGACAATGCTCTCTGGAATGATAAGAATTGAAAGGAATGTGAATAATTTTACCAATGTTAACTTTTTTCTCCAAATAATAATTTTAAGCCAAACAAATAAATAATGCTACCATTCATTGAATGCTTACTTGGTTCCAGGCACTGTGCTTAATGTTTTTCATATGTTATATTATTTAATTCTCAAAGCTATTCCAAGATTTTTTTTAAGTTTATTTATTTTGAGACAGAGAAAGAGAGGGAGAGACTCTGTGGGCAGGGTGAGGAGCAGGGGTGGGGGGCGGAGAGGGAGAGAGAATCCCAAGCTGGCAGTGTGGATCCAAAGGCAGGGCTGGATCCCATGAACCATGAAATCACAACTTGAGCTTAAATCAAGAATTGGACACTTAAATGACTGAGCTACCCAGGTGCCCCAAGATTATTATTTACTTTTTTACAAAACACAACAACAACAAAAACAAAATCTGAGGCATAACACTACTGAGATACATGCCCGATATCACACAGCTAGTGAAGCACCAGGCATGAACTAGTATTGTCACCATGATATTTCCAAACAATGATTTGAACCTGAATCATGGCTTTTGGATTCTGTTCCATTCCATGTCCCAGTGTCAGCACACACACATGGATGACATAAAAAATATGACATAATCAGATGACAAAGAAAAAATCTGGATTGATAGTACCATTTTCTAGAAAAAAAATTTTTATAAAAGTAATTTTTATAGTTCTGGTATTTATTATTTATACAGGTATCCCAAATGTCAACAAAATTAACACTGCTTTTTTATTAAAAATTTTTAACATATATTTATATTTGAGAGAGGGAGACAGAGCAGGAGAGGGGCAGAAAGAGAGGGAGACACAGAATCTCAAGCAGGCCCCAGGTACTGAGCTGTCAGCACAGAGCCCAAAGTGGGGCTCACACTCATGGACTGCGAGATCATGACCTTAGCTGAAGTCAGACACTTAACCAACTGAGCCACCCAGGCACCCCAACACTTTTTTTTAAGATTAACATAAAATTTATTCGACCCTTCTATCACTTCAGGAAGTAGGAAACCTGCACCCTTTCCCCACTACTCTAACTTCAGAGAGATGTTTATTAGCTGGTGTTTTCGTGTACACCAGCAGGTCTCATTTTCTATTCTTGCTGAACTTTGAGTGTTACTGTTATCTCATCCCCAGTGATTATTCTGTGTGCTCTGTCTTATACAAAACAGGAAGGGGCAAAGACTTTTCCTTGATTTCTTCAAAATCATGTCAATTATTTGTGTAGATGACTTCTCTGAAATTTTAAGACAACGGAAGAGGCAGTTACAGCACAAAGTTACATAGAAAACATTTTAAAACTGAATATTAGATAATCCCTTTCTTAAAACTCCTTCAATAGCTCTGCTAGAAGAAATTATGCATCAACTAGCTCTCTTCAGGCTCCAGTCTTCTGCCATATAATTTGAGCACTTCCCCTGTCTGACTAATCCCTCTCTCACTTTTCTTGTCGTCACTGAAACTCCCAAATTTGTGATAACTTTCCTTGCTGAACACTTGACTAATGCTTCCATATATTGTAATCCTCAGTCCTCATCTTCCACACCACAGGCACTTTCCTTTTCAAAAACATTTGTCTCCCTAAGAGGAATTCAGATGCTATCCACTCATATACACTTTTTAAAAAATCTCATTTCATATTTAATATACTAATACCTTGCTAATTTTGAAGTTATTTGTTTGGTGACCTTAACACAAACCAGAAAGTCAGCATAAATGGCTCCTGGGAAGCCAAAGTCACCCTCTCAGGCAATTTATTCATAAAAATAAAACTGTATGAGAAGTAGCAGTAATTATCAAAATGATAATAAAAACATTCAAAGAGTTTGTCTTAGTTGGAAAAAAACCCTCAAAAGGCAAAATTCCTTTAGTAAAAATGTATACTTTCATTAAAAAAAACTGAGCTGTAATAACTGTAAGATTCGCTCCTGGATATGGCATGCTCCCAGATGTGATAATACATCAATGGATTAGTTTATCATGTGATGAAAGGTTAGAAAATAGCAGTCATGATAAAAAATATGATGTACATGAAGATAAGCCAAGTCTGCTGCACAGTGTAATAGGAAAAAATAAATAAAAGGAAACTAAGACATTTATGTAGGATAAAAGAAAAAACAAAAAGCATTCCACTATTGGAATATAAGAGCCTTTTTTTAAATAGTAAGGGGCAGTATGAGGTTTTTAATTCAAGTCTTTGAAATTCACCGCTAGTTTTAAATCCAACATTACTAACTAGAAATCAGCAACTATATGATGTAAAATTTGTTTAAAAGAATCTTGTTGAAAGATTTATATATTCGACCACACATTTTAATAAGTGTAAAGAAGCATTAATTATTGACTGCCTGCTCTGTATGGCAAATCTTCAAGAAGATACCATTGACCTAGGCTTTAAAGTATGAATAAAGTTTACCAACTTTAGAGCCATGGGCATTCCAGGAGGAGGAGCACATAAGCAAAGGCACAAATGTGTCAACTTTTATTCCATCAGAAGGACACAAGATCACCATGAATGGGTAAAATATAGTTCCTATAATGAAAAGCCAAGGAGTCACTACTCTAATGAAACAAGTGATAGAACAGTTCATTTAAGTTAGGATAAGTACTTCTTAGGAGTTCTGATAGAGTAGATAAAAGTTCTGAATTTTCTCTTTTTTTTTTTTTTGAGGGTGCTAGACAGGCTTGGGAAGAGGATTCAACATTGAGGCAAGTTACTAACAAAGACATATACAAACAAATCTAAACAAATTTACAGGTCAGTCCTGTGATATGACTAATCCTATTGTCTAGTAAAACATCCAGAACACATTTTTCTCTATTTATATTAGTATTTATTATTTCTTTGTCATATGCATATATGTTACCGGTCAAGTAACTCCAAATACCTGGATCATCTAGACTTAGTACACAAGGAAATAAATAATATCCTAGAGTAGACTAGTGCCCATTCCAACAAAGAACGCATTCACCCTATCCCCTAAATCTCAGGCTCCCTTTCTATTCTCCTTCAATTCAAAGACCTTGTTTAGCCAGACGTTGAAGCTAGAAGTCCAGGGAATTTTACTCCTAGCGATTCACCTTAGTGCTCATCCATCCTCCTTATTTTTAAGTAATATGCTAATGTTTCAATATTGATGTTTTCAAAATAATAGTTTTCTACAAATGATGTAGCCACAAGTACACACAATATTAACAATTCATTATGTTTCATTTAGATCTCATGAGTGCATTACATCAAGTCCTAATAAGACAAGAAATATATTCTGAAAAGTACTGGATTCTACTTTTTGATATTTTAAGAGTGCATTCCTTTCTCTCATGAATTCAAATGCTGTACTTTCTGGGCTTAACCTCTATCTCAAGCTGTCAAGATGATAACCATCTGTATGATTGGTAATTGTTCTTTTTTATTATGTTTGACACACTTTTAATTGTTTCTATTGATTTATTCTTTTTAGCAACTGTATGTGGTGATCAGAATATTTAATACATGACTTTTCTGCTTTGTCTTCAAGCAGATGGTGTAAGTCGTGTTCAAATATGTATTTTAAAAAACCATTATCAAGACAGTATAATGAACTTTTGTACATGAAAAAAGTTTAAAGTTTTAGTAAGTTGGCTCTTGCTCCCATAAAGAAACTTTAACAATAAGATTTAAAGCAGATAGTAATCTAAAAAACACACACATAAATAAAAACAACTGAGCAAGCAATAGGGAAAAATAAAAATTTGATGACCAACAAAAGTTTCCATAGTAAGCTCAGAAATTTAGAGACCAGTTTGCTGAATTAAACAAAACTTCAAAGGCAATTATGTTTTCTACTTGGATTGTCCCATCCATCACTTTCCTCTCTTCCCCCTCTTTCTTAGTCACAAAAGGAATAGTAGAGGAAATTCTGCAGAGATTCTTACACATTGTGAAAATTGCCCAATCAGCTTTTTAGAAGCTGTAGAATCCCACTCACCATCAGATTGCAACAGGGTTTGGAAGCAGATTTCTACAAATTTTGTCTAATTGCCAATTATGGCAAAATAAACGGGACAATTTTCTTTCCTTCTCAACTATACATCTAAGTCGTTATACCATAAAAATGTATCCTATACCAGGTTGTCTTCTAGAATTTTTTGTATTTTCCTGAAACCCAATAATGTTCTTTTCTCTCCCACCATAACACCCCACTGCTGTGTGACTGTCTCTTTTAATCCCCCCAATACACTGTGCTAATAGGACTTTTCATGGAGGAAATACATGAGCTACTCTTAAACAACCAACTCTCCTACAGATTGACCCTTCTCCTCCGATTTTGCACCCAGATGCCCAAATCACCCATCTAAGCAGACATTTTCTATATCTTCACATGAAAAAGATAAATGAACTCTTTAGAAGGCAACATGAATTTTAAGATTGAAACTGAGAAAGCAAATCAAACTCCTCAATCTTTTTTACAGGACTAAAAAAAAAAATTGTATGTATGCTTACCTGTTGGCAGTCAGCAATGCCTTCTCTCTTTGTGTCAATGAAATTAATCTCAAAGCTTGTGTGAACTGTGTCTGACTCCAGAACACCAACTCCTTCTGCTATTGCCTGACAGCATCACCCTTAAGAGATTCTTTTGGCTTTGTGCTGTGGACATTTATGTCCTGTAAAAATGGTTGAATGGATAGTTTTATTTTGTGAAGGTTGGATAAATCTAATGACATTATGTTCTCATAAACGTTGCATGCATGTGAAACTGAAATTGGACATGATTAAGAGGAGTTCTTTCTGCCCATTTACCCTTTGTATCATATACCAGGTGCAGATATGTCAGGATGAGGGAATCTACATTTTAAGTCATTTTGGATGTTTAAGTAAGCCCTGAGTGAACATGAAGGTTGGATGAGTCAACTAGAATTTCAGAATTGGCCGGACTTACTGTGGAGCTAGGACTTGCAGCTGGCAACTGGGCAGTGATTCAGGAGATAGCTACTGCAAAGAGTAAAAAAAAAGTATGAGACTTACATGCCTATAATCAGCTTCTAACTTCTTTAAAAACAACCTTCATCCCTTGTGGTGGTTTCTTCTCTCACTCAAAGAGTTTCTGGATGTTAATTTTAATCTAATTTCACCAGGACACAAATGTGGGGTGAATAAAGGGCAAATCAGATGAGTAGCAGAGGGATTTTATCTGAACCTCAATCATTAACTGGTGCCTCTGGCTGAAAATACAAGAAAAATGAAAGTGACAGAAATAGCTAAAAGCAAATTTAAGAAGGGATGTTGGACTGCTCAAATCTAAAGAGTTATTAGAGGAAGGAGAAACTCAGAAATCAGTAAATGTAGTCTAAGAAGTTGGTAGAAGAAGAGGGGGAGGAGAGGGGAGGGAAACATGGAGAGAGGAGAAGGGGAGAGAAACATGGGGAAAAGGTATGGATTGAATTACTTGATTAGAGTTAGGTCCTCAGTTTAAGCTCAGTTTTGCTGTCATAAAATGACCCCCAACATCTCAGTAGCATATAATAACATTTCTTTCTCTTATGCTACATGTCTATCACAGATTAACTGCCAATGGGCAGTTCACTGTCTTCACTTAGGGCTGATTGACAAAGAGGCCTTCATGGAGGTTTCAGAGAGACCCAGCATGACAAAATCACAAGATAAAGGCTCAGAAGGACACGTTTCACCTCTGTTCACACTTCATTTGTCAAAGCAAGTCACATGGCCAAACCTGATGTCAATAGGGTGGGAATGTATATTTTGAACAATATATAATTGTCTAACACTATGTAACTAAAAATGTTTTGAACTTCATTAACAAGTAAAGATAAATGTCACTTCCCCCTTCTTGGGTGGTTTTGGTTGGGACATTTTGCAGAATGTCCTACAGTTTAGGTTTTTCTGATGTTTTTCTCATAATGAGACTGGGGTTATGGGTTTTTCGGGAAGGAAGATCACAAAGGAAAAGTGTCATTCTTATCACATGAAGTCTAGGATATATGTTATCAACATGATTCACCATTGTTGATGTTAACCTTGGGGGGAGTGTTTGTCAGATTTTTTCTGCTATAAAGTCCTCTGTTTTTCCTCTTTTCTTCATGCACTCTTTGGATGGAAAAAGAAACCACCAGACGGGAAACCACTATGCACAGCCCACACTTAAGGAATGGAGGTTTATGTTCCACCTCCTTGAGGGTCTTTCCAACCACTCCACAGGTGAGGATTCTGAGGTTTAAAGAGTTTAAAGAGTTTAAGACCAAGTTGACACAGTTATTAAGTGGCATCAAGATTGAAACCCACATCTTTCTGACTTATAAAACTATTCTTTTTTCAGTACTACACAAAAAAGAAGCATAAGAATAGGGAAATGGTTAGAAAAATAGAAGGGATATATCTATGAGTTGTTTCAGTGAAGCATGCTGGAAGGCATGGTGCCTTGATACTACAGACATTCAGATAACAATTCCTTAACTTGCTACCCACTAGCACTGGGACTAGAGAATTATGTTCCTTGATGTTTATAACACTATGCTACTATTATGCTGACATGGCCTACTAATAATCTGTCTTTCTATAAGTACATCCTGACTCCGTTCCAATCACTAGGCCACTTTTTGAATGGGAAAGCAAGTCCTTGGAGCATTGTATGTGTGTTGGGGGTTGGGGAGAAATAAAAGTGATTTTATCTTTACTTTTCATGGCCAGGGCCAGAAGATAGCTTCTAAGCTAAGTTCTAAAGAGTTTTTTTTTCTCTCTCTCTCTTTTAACAGAGTTACAATGCTAGATCTTCTTAATAAAAAGAAGGCATGTTTCTGTCACAGAAATAGTTTTTGGACAAATGAAAAACTGAGGCTGAGAAGCAAAGCAATAGGACATCAGGAGTGTGTTAAAAGTCTTGTGAGGGTTTTTTTTCCCTTTTTATCATAGAGATATAATTTAATGTTGACATTTTAATTTATGTGTCAGGTTCCATACCCAGTTTCTTTTGAAGTGTTATCGACAATGCAGTTCAAAGACAGAAACAATCATGCAATAGTACTGAATTGTGTTTTCTTAACTAGGATCAAATCCCTCTTCTTACAAAAAAAAAAAAAAAAGAAACTAAGTTACAGAGAATGTATAAAAATAAAACAGAGTTTGGGGACATTCTACACATTTTATATGATGAAAGTCTTTTCTTATCAATTTTTGTAAATAGAATAGAGAGTAGTACTTGGTGTTTGAGTCACATGTGCATATCATATACTAAATTGTAATCACATGATACCTTTGTACATGATTAGTTGAAATATTCTAATATGTAGTAATTTCTAGGTAGACTCAGCTCCTGGCTGACAAGAAGGAAGTCAAGTAATTTATCCCTATTTCTTTTCTTTTTAATGTTTATTTATTTTTGAGAGAGAGTAAGAGAGAGATACAGAGTACAAGTGGGGGAGGAGCAGAGAGAGAGAGAGAGAGAGAGAGAGAGAGAGAGAGAGAGAGAGAGAGAGAGAGAATCTGAAGCAGGCTCCAGGATCTGAGCCATAAGCACAGAGCCTGATGTGGGGCTCAAACTCACGAACCATGAGACCATGACCTGAGCTAAAGTCTGATACTTTACCAACTGAGCCACCCAGGTGCCACTACCTCTATTTCTTATACTATAGAGACATTTATACTTTCAGAAATAATTTTTGTCTTCAATTCCCAAGATTATCTGAACTTTCTGAGATTGTTACGTAAATCCTATATGAGAATTGAGCTTTTAGGCCAGGGACTGTTTTATTTATTACTGTGTCCCAGCACTTGGTACATTCTAGAACACTGTATATACTTAATAAATGTTTGTTAAATGAATATTGAATAAATGTTTTCAAGAGTAAAGCACTGTGTAAGTTTAAGATAGTCACAAAATACATAACTACATGTAAAATAAAAGGCTGTGTCTAACGTCTAAGATCATTAATTTCCCTCACATCAGAATAAAGCTTATTTTTATGAGATTGAAGGGGTGCAGGGTGAGATGCCCCAAAATATGCCACTTTGGCATAAAGACTACTTCAAGTTAAAAGTCATAAATACTCAGCAGATGCAGGAAAAGCTCTCTGCCTCCCCCACAACTGCCTAAATTTACACTGGAAAGCAGAGCCTGCAACAGGAAGAGAGCTAGTAACAGAGACTCCCCCTTACTTAAGGAACCTATCTGCATAATAGGGCAACCTGTTCTTCTAAACATCTCCTTGCACCTTCTTGCTAATGAACTTTTTCCCCTTTGTGTCCTCAGACCATCCCCTCTCCTTAGCTCAGGTAAGCTTCCTGTTGCCTCATTGTCTTTGGAATATCTTGTCTGGGTGGATTCCCATACACATGCTATTAAATTGGGTTTTCTACTATCAGTCTGTCTCAATTCCACTTTCTCAGGCAGCATTGGTGGATTGGCCCTACTTGGCAAGGAGTTTATTCTTGTTCAGTTAGACAGAAGTTGGGACCATGAGGTCATACTGCTATCCCTTGCAGGCTATGAGATGAGGGTGCCATGAAGTAATGGGTACCTAGATACTGTAATTTATAAGAAAAGTGTATATTTGGTCATTCAGATAACCAAAATATATTTCTCATATGTATTTGGTCTTTCTCCATGGTTCCTGACTTATGGCTCCCCAAACTCTTACAATTTCCTAAGTGTTGAGTGTAATAAAGGTATCTTATGTCATGTTTAATAGGGTGACCTTGGGAAAGCACTTAAGGATAGAGGCTTGTTGCCAGTGAAACCAAGCAAGTGATTAGAGAGCTGGAACTTCTGGTCCCGACCCCAGACCTTCTAGGAGAAGGGACAAGCTGGAGATTGAGTTGTCAATGGCCACTGATTTTATCAATCATGGCTATATAATGAAGCCTCCAAAAAACTCAGAAAGCTTCTGGTTGGTGAACACGTGGAGATTTGGGGAGAATGCTGCACCTGGAGAGGGCATGGATTCTCTATGCTGTTCCCATGTACCATACCTTGCCCTATGCATCTCTTTCATCTGGCTGTTCCTGAGTTATATACTTTTATAATACATTGGTGATCTAGTAAGTAAAATATTTCTGAGTTCTGTGAGCCACTCTAGCAAATTAATCAAACCCGAGGAGAGGGTAGTGAGAACCTCTGATTTATAGCCAGTCAGTCAGAAGTACAGTAACAATCTGGGCTGGTGACTGGCTTCCTGAAAAGGGGAGAGAGGGCAGTTTTGTAGGATGGAATACTTAAACTGTGGAATCTGATGGTACCTCTGGGTAGATGGTGTCAGAATTGAGTATAATGGAGTTAAGTTCATGGATACCTTGCAGTGTCTGAGTATTGCCTGTTGAAGGTGTAGGGAACTCCCTTCTCCAAACACTAGACATTTGGATCCCAGAACACCAAAAGAGTACCTCTAGGACATATGAGGTACGGTTCACAATATAATCCTAAGAAAAAAAGAGAATTTAAAATGGTACATATGGGACATTACAAATTTAGTATATATATGTATACATATATATGCTAAATACTAAATACTAATATATACACACGCATGAGGTTTGTTGAAAAGTTAAATGAGAAAATGCCGGTAAAGTATTTAGCATAATTTGTGACACATAATAAACTTAATAAATGTTTTGTTATCATATTTAAATACCCAGAAAGAGTGTTAGAGGGAAATTCACCAAGATAGTAATTGTGACTTTTTCTCAGGAGGTGTAGGTATGGATGAGTTTTATTTTCTTATTTACCCTTCTTTCCAGTTTTTTTAAACAATGAACATGTATTTCTTATATAATCAGAAAACAATGTTATAAACCTACTGATATAAAAAAAGAAATGAATACATAAAGTATAGCAGTTGTCTTTAATTTTATCTTCCAAATACTGGATCATTTTCTTATTTTACAGTTTGAAAAAGTTTTCTAAAATAACTCTTAGAAAAGCTTTGCTAAAATCTTTATGCTAAAATTAGATATTTTAAAATATGACAGAATTAATACATTAATACATATAATGAATCATTATCTTTTTTTCTGTTACTCTCACACTCACTATTGTCCTGAATATTATTTTCTTTTTCCAAGACAACCTACCTTGTTTATCTGACTCCAGAGTATAATTGCAAACTCAGATTCTAAGTTAGAAAGGTAGATTAAATGTCATCCATATCAAAATCAGAAATTTTCCAACAAAAAAGTGCAGGCTAAGAAATTTTCCCTTTTGTTGGTAATAAAACTAATAATAAGCAATGGCATCAGATATAAGACCATAGTTTCAGATTTTAGCTTGATACCCTTTCTTTTGCAAACCTCTCCTACTTCCCTGTGTTTTGTTCATCATAAATTTCTAGGTCATTGCCTACTTTGCCAAATTAGATTACTTTTTGAAATTTCTTTTAAAGCATAGGTGATCTCTGTGGCACCAGCGGATTATACAGATTGATTCTCAGTTTCAAGACTCATTACCAAACTGGTAACCACAGCATTTTACATGAGAAAAGGAAATGTCAGCTTATACCATTCAAGTTATACCTACTTACACAAATGTGTTCCTTTTGGGGAAAACAAAACACAATAACAACAAAAATTCCCACATTGCAGCAAATTGCTTTGCTTTCATAAAATTGACACTGTGTCTCATAACTCATGTTTCCTCTTGTGCTGGGCCTTCCAGGAAGCTCAGAACTAAATATGAGTTATCAAATCCCTTGTGAGGTACTTTTGGCATTGGTGTTTTTGTAATAACATGGCCTCCCAGCTTCATGTTTTTTTTTCCCACCTTCATTTTCCCTTTTCCTTGACCATATCATTTTACTGATATTGTTTCATTAAAAAATTCAAGTATTTTTTTTGGAATAAAGCATTATATAAATAAACAAGTGAAACAATTTTCATATGCTCTTTTCAATGTACCTGCTGGTATAGATATATACATTTAATAAGTCTTATTACACTTTATGAGTAACAAGTGTATTTTCATGCCTACTCAATGTTCACTGTAGAACAGCTCTATATTACTTATGTGAGGTTATGAAATAAAATGAATAATTTTAAGACTTAAAGTTCTTTAGCTGTATAAATTAGCATTGCTGTTGAATCTCCATTCAATTCAATTTTATCCATGTGGCATATCTTTTTCTACAGTTTTTGAAAGATATTTATAATTCAAGGTAGAATATACATGAAGTTATACAAATAAAATAAAGAAGCCTAATAGATATACATACATACACCCTCAAAGATGATTTCAACTTCTCTAGAACAGGAATTATACAATTATATTTATGCAGGTATCTCACATAAAAATTAACAGGATACCCAGAAAAACTTTTGGTTGGTAGTGGATGCTCAGATTATATCACCTACTGAGCTTTTTTTTTTTACCCACATGTTCTCCTAATAGAGATTCATTAACAATTGCCATGTTTGTTTATGTCAGTAAATCATAGTAGATAAGGTATGTTACATGTCATTTTATTCTAATTATAATTATCTGTATTGTGATATTAAGATATGAGAAAATTACAGCTTTAATTCCAGGTAATGTGTAATTTTATAGCTGTTAGTCTTAAGAAAAGTGATTTTTAAAAAAGATTTATTTATTTCGAGAGAGGAGTGAAAGCAGGGGAGGGGCAGAGGCACAGAGAGAGAGAGAGAGAGAGGGAGAGAGAGAGGGAGAATCCCAAGCAGGCTCCACACTGTCAGAGCAGAGCCCAACCTGGGGCTTGATCACGCAAACCACGAGATCATGACCTGAGCCAAAATCAAGTCAGACGCTTACCTGACTGAGCCACCCAGGTGCCCTGAAAACTGATTGTTTTATACATGTAAATCCACCATTAGCATATTTGTATGGTACAACATAACAAAAACTGTGCCTATGTAATCTGTAGGATATATGACCTCATCCTGTTCTATTCCTTATTAATACTAAACACAGATAACTAAGGAAATAGAGGCTTACATATCCACCTATTATATATAAAATATTCTATAGTTTCACCATGCTAAAAGTATTTTCACATACATTATTTTGGTGAATCCTCAAAATAGTCCTATGAGCTATATAAGCAAAATAGTGTAGACCTAACTTCAAATGTATGCCAGAGAGATCATGTGACTGATGGCCACATAGTAAAGTGACAATGCTAGGACTGGAAAGCAACTCTCTTCACTCTCAGTCCAGGATGTTTCTTTGCAAACCACTGCAACTTCTAAGTTTCTAAAAATCAATACCACCTTCTCCTCAGACTAATACAGAGCTTCTTGTGAAGCTGACCTTATCCTGCTCTATTCTTTATTAACACTAAACACATATAACTAAGGAAATAGAGACAGGTTTATATATCCACCTATTACTAAAATGTTCCCACACTGCATTTATATTGAGAGAAGACTAGCAACTTTTTAAAATGTTAAGGTTTGGACTTTCTTGGAGTCTTTTCAGACTTGTATATTTAAAACTTGCACAGATATTTTCAGTTTGCATACAGGGAAACTTCAGAAATTTTCCTTTACACATCTAAACACCATCTAATGCAGTAAGTATAGTTTTGTACATGAGTTCAAAGAACACAATTATTTTGAAATAAGGTATATTTAAAGCTAAATAAAAAATATAAAGTGTATTTTTTCAGAAAGAAAAAAACTATAATGTTAATAGGTATTTGAGATTATTTAAATGCCTTTTCATTCTTTTGAATTTTCCAAGTCTAGCATCTCAAATTCTCCAAGTCTAGCATCTCAAATTTACATGTAATCAGAACTCTTGAATTTCTTCCCTGTCTACCACACAAATGAGATATGTGCAGCCTCCCAGGCTTCTACAAATTATTAATTGCTTCTTTATTCTCCTTTTGCTCAGGCCAAAAATCTAAGTCTAATTTCTTGACTCCTCTCTTCAGAGGAGCATACATTAGAGAAAATATATTCTGAATTTGACCACTTCTGATAACCTCTCCTGCCATCCTTAAAATTTTGCCTAAAATCTTACTTGAATAGCCACCTACTTGGCTTCCCTATTTCCACTCTTGCCTACCCCAACTTCCCCCACCTCCCAGCCAATTCTCCACACAGCAGCCAGAATAGTTCTATTAATACATAATTCAGACCATATCATTCTGTTATTCTTCTCCAGTGGCTTCCTTAAGTTTTTCCCTAGGGCTGTATGAGATCTGTCCCTGGCCCACATCTCCCCCTTTCCACCACTACCCTCTTGTACCCACAGGTCACAGTGGCCTCCCTTTTCAACATTTATTAGCCTTTATTCCTGGCACCTACTTCCCCTGGCCTTTACAGAGTCTACTTCCTCAATTCATTCCTCTATGATCTCAATTTAGACAGGTCCTCCTGACTCTACCCAAGATATTACTTCTTCACCTTTCTGTTCTTGTCTATTTCCTCACCCTGCTTTGTTTTTCTTCATTGCACTATCACTATCTCACTTCTATTGAATGTACATTAATTTATAATCTGCTGTCCCCTCTAGGATGTTAGCGCCACTGAAGACAGCGACAACATCAACCAGTGCTCCATCCCTAATGCTTACTGCAGTTCCTGCTCAATAAATATTTTCTTTCAAGTTATAAAGTAGTACTTTATAATTAGAAATAAAATGCATACATACTTTTGCTAAGCATGAACCCAAACTCCAATTATAGACTGAGAACATTCTGCAAAGTGCAGCTTTGACAAAGGAAAAGAATGAGCTGTCAGGAGAATTGAGAGGTTAAATGAAGAAAGTGGAAGCTGAGCTGAGCCTGACCTGAAACAAGGCATTATAGAGGCTAAGCAGAAGAGAAATGATGGAAAAAGGAAAATAAGACTGCAATTAAAAATAGAAAGGTCACTGAGGCCAATTTCTGTGTTACGAGTGACTGAGTTCCAGAGAGAACCAAATTCTATAACTGGCTGTAGAGAGGGGTTTGACACAGGGCACAGGCTGCCAAGGTTATTACTCTGTAACAGAGCTCTGTGGACCCTTTAATGATGATGGCAGGTGCTCTGTTGAAAGGTTAGCTGCAGAGGACATCTGAGATGGAAAGTGAACAGCAAAGTGCATGACATGATATAGCTTAAATCTAGTAACTGCACAAGCAGAAGACCGAAATGTTCAATGCATAGAGACTGTAAACAGAACAGGCACATGAGATAGGGCCCCAACTGTTTTCAATGATCAGGTTTACTGGAATCTAAAATGAGATTAAATCTAAAATATCCACAAAAAGGGGTGCCTGGGTGGCTCAGTCGGTTAAGCATCCAACTTTGGCGCAGGTCATGATCTCGTGGTTCATGAACTGGAGACCTGCATCAGGCTCTGTGCTGACAGCTCAGAGCTGGAGCCTGCTTCAATTCTGTCTCCCTCTCTCTGCCCCTCCCCCCGCTCACATTCTCTCTCCCTCTCTCTCTCTCTCTCTTAAAAATGAATAAACATTAAAAAAATTTTAAATAAAGTATCTACAAAAAGAAAATATTCAAAGAGAAATTGTACTGGAAAGGAAGGAAGATAAGAGGAAAGATGGTTTACATGCATATGCCTATTGGGTTGACCATCCCTGGACAAATGGTGCTGTGAGGAGAAAACAAGAAGAAATCTGAAAATGGAATCAGAAATATTGCATACACACACACACACGTGCATGCACACATACTCACATATATGGCATGATACAGATGAACATGACTATGTGGAACCAATTTAAGATCTCTTGATAACCATTTGGCAGAACCTTGAATTCAAAGCCAGAATTCCTGGGGTCTAAAACAGGTCAGATCACAAAGTAGTTGAGAGATCTTATGTGAGTCATTTCACTACTCTGAATTTAACTTTTCTCATTGGTAAAATAATTTAACTACATGATTCCTAAAGTCCATTGCATTTCCAACAATCCCTGCGATTATAACCATTAGCATTGATTTGAGTTAGGTGAAGTAAATCACAACTCTAACACAGCTCCTAAGGATTAACTCTTTCTCTTATCTTGATTGTAGGTAATCAAATATCATTCACTCATCATCCACCTATCCTCCATTCAGCAAACATTTTTGAGTAACTTCTATATGCAAAGTACCACTCTAGGAGTTTCAAAAAGGTCCTTGCCCTTAAAGAACTTAATGTAATAATCCTTTACCAGGATTTACACTGTAGTTTTTAAAAGTTAATTTGTTTTCAGAACTTAGGTAAGACTCATTTGGCTAACTGATAACTTGGTTCTTTTGCCAACATGCAGATTTATATATATAGGTGTTTGCATCTGTGTTATCTCATGAATCATATTTGGATTTTATCTGCAAAGTTTGTTTGTATGTATATATACATATAAACATGCTGATGTAGGGCTTGAACTCAGATCATGACCTGAGCTGAAGTTGGACACTTAACCGACTGAGCCACCCAGGCGTGCCACAATAATCAGAGTATTTATAACTCAGTCTTACTGACTGATACACAGGACTCCAGCACCCAGTGGGTTCCACACTTGGGCATGGACAAAAGGATAGTATTGCTTGTGCAAGAAACTGCAAGAAGCCTCTGTGTTATCAATGAGTTGAGCCTGTTGGGTGGCTTGTGGAGAGCAGAGCATCCTCCCAGGGAGTTAACTTATGCATTAGCTTCTCTTAAGAGTCTGTTCACTAGAGAATGAATTTATTCCTCATTCCTTGCTCATCTTGATGATGGCCTCTACTACTTGGGGCTTTTTTAACAGTCCTCTCTGAAAAGTTGTCTTCTCATTATTCTGATTTACCACATATCCCTAGGATTCACTTAATTTTACCACAACTTTGTTTCACTTTGAAGTTTTTATTATCAGAAAAATAACTGAATCCTAAATATCCAAACAAGACTATTTTGGTTTTGGAATTTATGCCTCCTTTTTTAAGGAATGAAGAAAGACACCCCAGAGCGCCTGTGTTCTTCAACACAAAACCATCTACTGAATAAAAAAATCTCATACTTATTTAAGAGCCAGACAGTCATTTCCTCCTGCCCTGTTCTACCTAGTAATCCAGACATGTGTGGTTGGGTTTTTTTTTAAGTTTATTTTTATTTATTTTGAGAGAGAGTGATAGAGAGTAAGCAGGGGAGGGGCAGAGAAAAAGGGGAGACAGAGTCCCAAGCAGGCTCCTTGCTGTCAGCACAGAGCCCGACACAGGACTCAAACTCATGAACCATGAGATCATGACCTGAGTCACAGTCAAGAGTCAGACACCTAACCAACTGAGCCATCCAGGCTCCCCTAGAGATGTGCGGTTTTAAAGAGAAATCTAAAATTTCAAACAAAAAAAAATCATTATTATTTGCTTACTTGGAAAACAAAAATAAATATACAAACACAAGATAATAGACAAATTACTATTCCAATATAAATTATATTTGTCTTATCATTTTGTGAGAGGTGCTTAAAATACCACTCTCCAATGGCAGACATGGAAATGTACTGCTCAGCTCTGCCTTCAAAGAAGGACTTGCTGTAAATGTAGGGAATGCGGTGTCAGCTATCAGCCCCCAACCACTGGGTCTGGGTTGTACTACCAGGCGGCTGTGGAAAAGAGCAGATTTGGAAGCTAAAGACGAGGGGATTCTGGAAAGTTGAGTGGAGGAGTGAGACAAGGAGTACCAGCTGTTACCCTTAGACCAACTTTACCTGTGGCAGCTATAGTTTATCCCACTAACTTCTATTTTCTAAGTTCCTCTTAGGAAAAGAGGTCCACCAGAATACTGGAGGATATACTACCAAAGCAAGTGAAGAAGGAGTACACAAACGGACTGTGACAGACACAGAAATGTGCTGCTTATTCTTTCTCAAGGAATATGTTTCTGTCCGCTGTAAGGAAGCAGATGATAGCAGACAGCCCCTATTCACTGGCTTCTTCAGTTTGCCTCAACTGCAGAGAGCCAGGGCCTCATTTTTTGAGTGGTTGGCATCCAGTGACTGAGCAAGATGAAGGCATGGGGCCCTGTCCATTTCAGCCCATTACAATTTCTTCTCATGGAATGATCTGAAATCTCCCCTTGCCCAGTCTTGCTTCCTCACCCTTTCCCTTTCTTGTGTAGACATTTTGCTTATTGAACTCCCATCTCAGGACCCGCTTTTTCAGGGAACACAACCTGTGGCACTCACCCCCCTCTCTCACTCACATGTAACAGTGTCTCTTACTTTGCTCCCTCACCTCTTATGCTAAAGGGACAAGGAATGTTCAGGGTAGCCAACAGCACAGAGATCTGATGGTCAGAGTCTGGCAGAGTGGGAAAGGGCAAAGGGCAGGAATAAAATTATTTCTGTACTTTCTTACTTTTCATCTAAGTCACTAGATACAGATACCATCATTAATGGCATGGGAAACTTTTTGTCTGATGCATAGTATACCTTGCTGCTTAGGATAATAGCCAAATCTTTAAGAAACGGATCCATTTTCAAATGTTCTAAGGGTATTGATTGGTTAAAAAAATTTTTCAGTGACTCCTTTAGCAAATAAAATAGTGGCCTTTTAATCTATCTGTTTACAAATACAGAATTTCATGTCAGAATTATATAAATTATATTTTTTAAAAAACTAAAATAAAGCAACTATTCTAATTAATGCTGTCTCAAGGCTTGGGAGGAGAGGGGGGTGGTAAGAAAACTACTCTTACCGTTAGCCAAAGATGTATGTTTGAAAATATTTGAACTTCTACTTAATGTCTTCACATTGAAGATAACATTCCTTCCTCTTCTCCAACTTCTTAACCAGCTCCCACTTCCATACCTGTTCCTGGTGTTTACTCTTTAATGGAACTTAGCTCTGCCCCCGTGGCCTGATGCACAGAATTCTGGAGAGTGGCTGACAGTGCCAGCTTGGCCACAGGACCAGGACTAGCAGGAAGGGAACCAGGCCAGTTGGTTCAGGCACTTCTGTAGTAGTATAGCTGAGAACCACACAGATGGAGGGCAGCTTCTTACCACCCTGGGCTTTTTCACTTTTCCACAAAAATTCCAAGTGAGGGCTGAATAGGTTGATCTTCTCTCCATGTTTGTTTCTTCATCTGTATATTGACGACCTTCATGGGCACAGTCTTGCTGTGAAGCTTAACTGAGTTGGCAGGTCCAGCACAATGCCTGGTATGCCAAAGCTGCTCAAAAAGTGGGTGTGTTTGTTCATTTATTCCTGATCTTCTAGCAGGAATGTATAAAGATATGATGGATGCTCATATCTGAGCCCATGTACCAGTCACACCTAGCAGGGTAAAAGGAAAGGGAATCAATCCTTGAGGAGATCTCCTTATGGACAGGCCATAAGTTATTTTGCCTTCACTGCTTTGGTTTAAAACTGCTCCCTCACCCCATTCCTCTGGATTCCAAGCTCTCCATTATAGTAATTCCAAGGGGTTCCCAGTTCTAAGAGGATGGTAAAAAATGCCCAAGTGGCTCATCCTGTCTTAAAAAGAAAACCACAAAAACAAAAGTCCTTTATAGCCTCTGAGAGTTTAGATGGCACCTACTATATAATCAGATACATAAAGTGTTACCAGTTTGCAAAATCCAGTAATTATTTTTTATTTGCCATTTATTAATTATTCACTATATGCCAGACACTGGTATTTTATTTACATTCTTTCAGTTCATCTGCCCTATAACCCTGTGAAATAGAGAATGGATACTAGGGAAGTAATGTAGCTAGCGTGAGGTCACACAACCAGTCTGCAGTCAATTTTCCATAAAGCTAATGCAGCTTAGGCTGCTCTGTTGTTTGTTGCTCTCATCCTCTCTTGCTATCTTCCTTTGTTATTTGGTTTTTGTAGTGATTTGCTTTGGTTCTTTTCTCTTAGTTTTTGTGTATCTATTATAGGTTTTTCTTTGTGGTTAATTCAAGGCTTGCATAAAAGATTTTATACTAGTTATAACTTCCTATTTTAAGTTGATCTCAAGTTAACTTCAGTTGTACTGAAGACATTCACAGTGGTGGTGAGGGTTGCTGGTGGTGAGGGCCTCCTTGTCTCTCTCCCCCCATGGTGAGGTAGTCATGGCTGAGGGGAAGCCTCCTGGTGTCAGGGCCAGGAACACAAATGCATGCTCAGCAGCAGTGCCAGTGTCTGGGGCATGGGCACCCATACTGTGGCACCAGGACTTGCAGGGAGTAGGGTAAGAAAGGGAAAGGCATGGCACCTCTGGCCTTGGGGGATGAAGGAACAGCTCCTGCTTAGAGAGCATACAGTGGCTTAAACTGTAGGCAGCTCTGTCAGCTTCCTTGGTGGTGCAAGTTGCAGGTGCCCATGGCTGTGGCAAGAGCTTCTGGGATCCTCAGTGATGAAGGCTGTCGAAGTTCTTCTGGTCTCCTTTTCCCCCATGGGACAAGGGGATCCCTTTTGGCCCCAAATTTTGCCAGCCTGTGGAATGGAGGATCCAGGTGAAATGCTTCCTATACTTTTCTATGCAGCCATTTTCAGTTTTTTTGTGCTCCACTGGGTTGCCACAGGTTCTTAAGTGTACTCCAGAACTCTCCGGAGATATTCTCATCAGTAAGTAGTTGTAAAATTGTGGGGTTTTTGGTGGGGGCACAAGGGCTAGGTTCTCCTAGTCTGCCATCTTTCCAGTGTCACTTCCTCTGTTATTTTTCTTAAAGTGAGTGTCTAAAGTTGGATCAATTTCTATGGCCAGTAAGCGGCAAAGTCAGATTCAAATCCAAGGTCTGTGATTTCAAAGCTACTCTTTGCTGGTTTCTTTTCTTCTCATTTGTTTATAGCTTAGCTCTGTTCCTTCCCTATAATCTCTTCCATGAGCCTCTGCTCTCTCTTTCCATTGAAACCCCTCCCCCATTGCCAGAAAACATTACTGAGTCACTCTTTTTACCTTCTCACCAAAAATGAGATGGTGTTTTTTTGCTAACAATTCCTTTTCCCTGATAATTCTCTCCTCTTGGAAGCAAGCCCTTCTGCTACTGTCAAAATTCGCAGAACAAGAATAGTAAGCTCCTTGCTTGCTCCCTACTGTCCCCACACAGTTAACCTCCAGAA
The DNA here is from genome assembly GCF_018350175.1 of Felis catus. Lineage (NCBI taxonomy): Eukaryota > Metazoa > Chordata > Mammalia > Carnivora > Felidae > Felis > Felis catus. The sequence goes on along the minus strand of NC_058376.1, from coordinate 86,554,069 downwards.
TAACCCCCTAACTTCTTCAAATAGCACTTGTCTCCAATGTACTCTGCAGCTACATTCCTTAGTAATTTTAACCTCTTCCCCCATTGGCCTCCCGGTTCCACGACCTTCTCAATACATATGGCCTTCATCTCTGCTCCATTTGAGCCACCCACAGGCATAACCACATCCTGAAACTTGGCATCCTTCAGAATAACTCCATATCCCAGATCTATGAAACGAACAGTTCCCTCCTCCCACCCTACACTCTTTTTTCCTTCTTCAATTATCCTAAAGCTGCTAATTACCTTCCTAGACAAAGGCAATAAGCTGGTTCATTTTGTTCTACAGATTTGCTGCCTCAAATCTATTAAATCTTAAATCTGTTTGGCATTTTAAAAAATCATCTACATTTATCTACCTATGACATTAAAAAAAAAAAACACTTTTTCTAGTTTTTTTTTTGTCCCTCCTCAAAGACTACTGAGGGTGCCTGGGTGGCTCAATCGCTCAGACACGCTCAAGAAGAGTGTCTGTCTCTTGATTTCTGCTCTGGTCATGATTTCATGGTTTGTGAGTTTGAGCCCCACATTGGGCTATGTACTGACAGCACAGAGCCAGCTTGGGATTTTCTCTCTCCCTGTTTCTCTCTCAAAAATAAATAAACATTAAGATTAGCCTACTGGTATTAGCTTTCTAAATAAAACCTTAATACCTACTTTACAAGAAAGATTGAAAGCAACTGGCTATATGATCTCTCTCCTTCTCAACAGTTTTGCTTCACAAGCTCTTATTTGTCCCATCCATCTCAGGACAAGAGATTATTTTTCAAGGGATCCCTTCAGGTGTGGCCCCCATCCCTTCTTGTGTTATCCCACTATCACACCTTGCTCCATATATTATTTTTGTATTTTCTATTGCTCTTCTCCCTGAATTAGTCTCCTATGTCTAGATTATGCTCTCTGTCATTCACTTGAAATAACTTTTAGTGGCATCCTCTAGGAATGAAGTGTAACCTGACTTCAAAGATGGCAATCTCTCCAATCCTAATTAAAGATCAAGGAGGGTTCAAAGATGTTAAGGAAGACTTCAATAAGGCTCCAGAGACCTACCCAATCTTTAACGTAACCTACATTATGATAAACAATAAAAGTTTATCCAAAGTTGGGATGGATTTTAGGACATATAGCTGGGTAATCAGGAAAGAGTGCTAAAGATGCTGCAGAATTTCCTAGCTGAGCAAGATTACTGGTGACTTCCCTGGACCTCGGCCAAGGTACAGAAATCCCTTTGGGGAAGAAAGCAGGTGTAGGAACAGGAGCAGTACTATGCACAGGTGTCTCAGTCTTAGAAGAACAGTTATGCCTCCGTATATCATTTTCAAAATATGAATAACTAGAAGGACATTTGAAGTTCATCTAATCCAGAGGTGAGTATTAACCTGTGGGCTATATTCTGCCCAGAGCTGATAAGCCTTCTTTGGCCCACACTGTGTTTCTCATAATAATTATACCAATACATTAAAATCTGAAAAATTCACATACATGTCATGTTTTTGTTTTTAGGAAATATTAGGAGATTTGACAGCCCAAGACTGAAATTTCAGCATGGCAACCATTGGTTGGATCTGAGTAATGACTGCCTCATTAGATGGGATATGTGTCCTTCTATTCACCACCACCCCTACCATTCATTCAGGAGGCAGCAACATCTGAATTTCCAACTTCTGACTAAGTCCAGTGTCTTAATATTACGAACGATGAAGTTGGAACCCAAGGAGTTTTTGTAGTGACTCCAAAGTCACATTAAGCTAGTTAGAGGTAGTGTTGCACCTGCTTCCCAGTGCTGTGTTCACATTCTACATTGCTTCAGAAAGCTTTTGTAGCCTAACATTTTTGACGTACAGAGCAACAGACCTAATCCTATTGTAGGTACAAAATTCAGGTAACACTTTTTGCCGTTATTAGCCTTCAAACCATCCTTTTGGAATAATGCAATTCACTCAGGAAGTCTTGTCATTGGGCAGATCAATAGCTCTGACCTACTTGATTATGTAACTTGCAATTGTGTTTCCATTATAAAACTCATTACCTAGTACAGCAAAAAAAAAATCCTCACTTATCTTTTTTAGAATCTTTTTTCAAACTACATATGCTAAAGGTTAGGGTTCCTTACCAGCTTTATAGAAAATTTTTGGCTTTTGATCAGGCAAGGAAAAAGCATAAGGCCATAACTCTAACTCTGATTCTACAATTCATTTTCATATTAAATGCCTAAATTCATATTTAGACAGATTTATGTAAGCCATCCTGGTAATTATTTATTTTTTTAGCATATTTATGCATTTTATTTGTTGCTGCTATGAGAAGTAAAAAGAAGGGAGATTCCTCCATTCCAAATCATGGCACAGCGTTCAGCCTTACTTTCTCCTCCCTATTCCTCCCCTCCCTTCCTTTCCATTCCCTTCCATGCATTTCTCTTCCTCTCCTTTCTCTCCCTTTCCTTCTTTTCTTCTTTTTTTAAATCTTCTTCCCTCCTCTTTCCTCTTCAATCATTTATTGGTTGCACACTATGTACTAGTTATTATGCAAGAAAATCTAAGGTGAATGGAGATTGATAAATATCAAGGTCAAATGAATGAATGCACAGATAGTGTAATAAATTCAATTAAAGCAAAAATAATTTGAGACATATATACCATACACTCTCAGTGTTCCATTACTGCTCTGTCAGATCCTCTTAACCATACATCAGTTTACTTTCAAATGTAGCACTGGTATCTTTGTTGGTGGGCAGTCCTCAGGCTTCCAGAACCCATTATGTCTATATATTACAGAATCCTAAAGTGCCTGTACACTACAGTGGTAGCTTGTAACCAATGACTAATCAGTGTAGGCCCAGATCCCACCTTCTTGGCTAACTTTTGCATAGTTTTGCAGAGTGTCCTAATGGGATAGTAATTATCAGTTACCCACAAAAGTTGACTTAATAACATATCTCTTAAAGGCTGTGTTCCCTTCCATGATTGTTTCCTTCCTTATCTATACATGTTCTTTGCACCTCTCAAAAGACTGCTTGACTGAAATCCTTGTGTCAGAGTCTGCTTCAGGGAGAACCCAGACTAAGACAGAATAACAAATGATATCCAGAACCTCTTGCCTAATGAGGAACAGACAAATGATTACAAGACTAAAGTCATATGGGAACTCAGGAGAAAACAATTCTGCCTGGCAGAGTCAGAGAAGGTGTCAATTTAGGAGGTAACAAACTAGGTTTTAAAAAATAAGTAGAGTTTGACAAGCAGATGTGATGAGATACAATAATACTAGCAGCTAACATATTTTACATCTGTTTTCCCCTTTGATTCTCAGGAAATTTTTTTGTAAAAATTTTTCATTTTTACAAATGAGGAACTGGCAGGTTATTCTGCCTGTAAATGGCAGGGCTAAGATTTAAACACAGTACCATATGGCTCCAAAATCATAGCTCTTCATGACAATATACTACAAAGGAGAGAGAAAACAGGCTTTCAAGGCAAACACATGTGAGTTTTAAACCTTTTTATTAGCTGTGTATCTTGAGTTAAAATTAACCTCTAAATCTGTTTTCTCCACTTAAATGTGAGATTACTCTGAATAACTGTGAAGAAGGTTTTTATAAAGTTTAATGGAAATGTAACATGTAAAGTACCACTACAATACTTGTCATAAGTAGGTATTCAGTAAATACAGCAGTAGTTGTTACCATGACTATATGACCATTATGGGTAGACAAAACTGCTCATGTAAAAATGCTGCGTTTGTCTGAATACCAGCCCTTTTTACCCTACAATAGGTAGTTTTATGTGCCTATAATATTCATGGTAGAAAGTGGTGAGAAATGAGGTTACAATGGAACTTTAGGACTTGATATTTAAAAGATATGTACCTCACGCTGAAGAGGTTCACTTATCCTACAGCTATCACAGGTTGAAGGCATGAAGATGACACATTTAGGCTGGCATTTTGTGGTTAAGTTATGATGGAGTTGTCATGTTCAGATGTGTGGGGCCTGCATTTTGCGGTTAAGGTATGATGGAGTTGTCATGTTCAGATGTGTGGGGGTTTTCTTGGTTGGAGAGTGGGTAACAAGAAGTTGCTAAAAATGTTAGATTGGAGAACCGTGGGTCTGGGGGCAGGAAGACCTTGTAGGAAGCTTTTGGAGTCTGCTATAGGATTTTCCCCATTTTCATTGCCTTTCAGTATTTTCAAAGCACAACAAAATAATCAAGTGTGAGTGAATTAAAAGATATTATGCACGTGTGAGAGAGAGAGAGACAGATAGAGAAAGTAGCTTAAAACAGCAACCTCCCTTTCTCAGTCTGTGCTTCTCAAGTTTAATGTCTTCAGACTTGCTGTGGACCCTGAAAATCTACACACTTGTGTTCCATAACAGAGAAAAGATCTTCCAGATAATACCCTTCATTTTACTTTCAGACCTCTTTCCTTGAATCTTTATATGGACTATGGATCTTTGGTCTAGCCCACTTGATTTCTAACATCTAGTCAGTCAGTCTCTGGTCATGGCTTGGTCTGGAGAGTGTTCTGTTGAGCTTTATTTAGTTTGCTCATCGGTAAATGGTCAATAACCTTCCTTCTTTCCCCATAGGGTTAAATGTGACCTAGCTATCTATATTACACATCACTATACAAACATTTTGCTTAGTGAGACAAAACTGCTTTTTCCACCTCAATCCAGGGAGTCTCCTTCCACTTAATAATTAATTATGCAAAAAGCTAAATCACTACTCAAATCATTTTTTTACTTAAAAGTTGCAATCACTATTTTCCTATTTAATCTTGTGGTAGAAGCCTAAATAGGATCACAAAAATCATATAATTCAACTCTACCTTAATTTCACATTATTTTTCTAACATGGGTTTTAGATAACAAGTCATTCAAAACTCTTTCTTTCCTTCAAAGCACTGCCTAAAATAATAGGGGAGACTTGGCAGGGGAAATATGGGAACTTTCTGTACTATATGTACAACTTTTTTGTAAATCCAAAACTATTCTAAACTAAAAAAAAGTTTATTTTTTAAAAGTGATGATACCAATTTGAAAAATAATGTGTGCAAAATTTAGATATGGATGCTAGCCCTGTGTGTGTGTGTGTGTGTGTGTGTGTGTGTGTGAGAGAGAGAGAGAGAGAGAGAGAGAGAGAGAGAGAGAGAAGGTAAAGAGAGGCAGGTTGGGCTTAGGTAGCCTAAAAAGGAATACTTCAAGGTGAAACTGGAAAGCAGTCCAGTTAGTATGACTGAAGTCTAGGCTGTCAGCATTTTCTCTGAGGAAATCAATATCTAACTATGGTAGCCAACCTCCAAGATAGCCTCCAATGATCCACATCTTCTGGTATTCACACTCATGTAAATCCCTCCCACATGAAATTGAGGTTGTCTCTGTGTGACCAATATGCATATGGTGGAAATGGTAGTATGTGACTTCCCAAGCTGATTTATAAATGGCATTACAATTTTCACGTTGGTTTCTTGGATCATTCACTTAGGGGGAAGCTAGCCACTATACCATGGGTATACTCAAGCAGCTCTGTAGAAGTCTTCAGAGACAGAAGCTGAAACCTCTAGTTTTTCCATCTAGTTCTAACCTACTAGCTATGCAAGTGAGTCTCCTTGGATCCTCCACTTCCTTCTGTGACTGCAGCCTCAGCTGACATCTAACTGCTTCTGAATGAGAGACTTTAAGCAACAATGGCCCAACTGAGCCCTTCTGAACTTCTTGGTCCACAGAAACAACGAGAAATAATAAATCATCATTATTGTTTTAAGCTACTAAGTTCGGGGTCGATTTATATAACACAAAAACTAAAATGCTAATGTTTAATTAATTAGTTAATTTAGAAAGAGAGCAAGAGAGAAAACATGGGCAGGGGAGGAGCAAAGGGAGAGGGAGAGAGAGAATCTTAAGCAGGCTCCATGCCCAACACGGAGCCGGAAACGGGGCTTGATCCCACAACTATGAGATCATGACCCAAGCTGAAGTCAAGTCAGGCACTTAACTGACTGAGCCACCCAGGCACCCAAAAACTATTATTTATTAAGTTCCCACTCTGTGCCAAGAATTCTATTAGGTGCTTTTGTGAACATTGTTTCTGTACCCAATCGTTTGGCCTAGGTATACTTATGTCCATTTTACAGATTAAAAAAAAATTCAAAGCAAGATAATTTAGGTTGCTTACTTGTAAGCAATAAAGTTTTGAGGTCACCTGACTCCATTTCAGTGTTCCTTCCACCAAGTAAGTTTTGACTGAGGAAACAGAATGAAGAGAAGCTGGGAGGGAAGAACTGCCTAGGACACAATGGTAAAGACTTCATAAATACTATCTTTTTTCTTGGGGGGTGGGGATGGGAGGAGGCAGAATTAAGAGAAAAGGAAGAAAGGATAAAGAAAAAAACACTATTTGGATGAGAACTGGTGAAGAGCTTTGAAGCAAAAATGGATTTGCCATGTGAAGCAGCTGGGAACTAGTGCCAACTAGTAACTTATTACCGAGAGTTCTTTAATGCCCAGCTCCATTTTGTGAAGGCTAGGAACACTCAAAAAACAATGCTCTGTTGGCACACATGTGACTGGGTTACATTGGAGAGAAAGCATAGGTAACAATAATTCAGTTGACATCTAGACTATGATGGTAATTATAAAAGGAGTTTGAATTGATAATCTCTGTTCCTAAGAAAGTTGTTCATCAAATTTGAGTTTAGTCCTTCTTTAGACTTTCACTAAGAAGACTACTGCCTTTCCTTACCAAGAATTCTTTCATGTTATTTGTACACCTCCAAGGGTTCATAAATATTCACATATACAAATTGAGTACTGATAGAGTGATATAACTGCATGCATGAGTCAACACCTTGGAATTCATTTCCATAATCTACAATTTGTAAACCAGAGAACAGTTTGATTTCTTATCTGCGCAGTAAGGTTTTGGAAGCATGAATTAACTCCTTAAGAAGAGAATCTTGGTTTGGAACCAGTAGCAAATGTGTATCCAGTTTTAAAAAAAGAAAAGCGTAAGATTGAAAAAGAAAAGCTTCTTATATGGACAATTGTATCATAATCTATAATTGTATTTCTGGATAAAACTCTTTTTTTCATGTTTATTTTTGAGAGAGAAAGAGACAATACATGCACCCTTGTGTGTGTGCATGCATGCACACGCGTGGGGGGGGGGGTTAGAGAGAGAGGGGGCACAGAGGATCCAAAGTGGGCTCTGTGCTGACAGCAGACAGCTTGATGCAGGGCTTGAACTCATGAGCTGTAAGATCATGACCTGAGCCAAAGTCAGACACTTAATTGACTGAGCCACCCAGGTGCCCCTGATAAAACTTCTTTTTGACACATCATCCTCCTTTAATTAGTAAGTATCTAAAGACATCAATCCATGTTGTCATGAAAGGACATACCAATATATATTTTCATCATTTGGAGAACGGGCCATGTGTCTTTTTAAAAAGTTAATTTAAGTATAGTTGACATACAATGTTACTGTTACATTAGTTTCAGGTGTAAAACATAGTGATTCAACATCTCTATACATTATGCTATGTTCATAAGTGTAGCTACCTTATGTCACCATACAATGTTATTATAATATCATTGACTATATTCCCTATGATGTGCCTTTTATTCCTGTGACTTATTCATTCTATAACTAGAAGCCTGTATCTCCCAATTCCCTTTGCTCATTTTGCCCATTCTTCCATCCCCCTTCCTTCTGGCAACCATTAGTTTGTTCTCTGTATTTACTGAGTTCTCTGCTTTTGTTTGTTTGTTTGTTTTTTATTCTTCTGGTTTTTTAAAATTAATTATTTTTAAACAGATTTTTTTAATGTTTATTTATTTTTGAGAGAGAGAGTGCATGGGGGAGCAGGGGAGGGGCAGAGAAGGGGGTGGGTATAGAGGGGTTGAAGCAGGCTCTATGCTCACAGCAGAGAGCCTGATATGGGGCTCAAACTCACAAACCAAGAGATCATGACCTGAGCTGAAGTTGGACGCTCAACTGACTGAACCACCCAGGCTCCCTGTTTTGTTTTTTTAGATTCCACATGAGTGAAGTCATATGGTATTTTTGTTTCTCAGTCTGACTTATTTCAGTTAGTATAATACCCTCTAGGTCCACCCATGTTGTTGCAAATGGCAAGATATCATTCCATCTTATGGCTGCATAATATTCTTCTGTGTGTGTGTGTGTGTGTGTGTGTGTGTGTGTGTGTGTGTGTGTATGCCACATCTTCTTTATTCATTCATCTATTGGTCATGTGCCCTCGTGTCCTTTTTTTTTTTAAAGATATTGTTTTACCAATTGCTTGAAAATGAAGATCTATGACCTGATCTCAGAAGCATTTGAGAGAGATTTATTTCAATACACCATTTGGGGATAAAGATTGGAAACCTTAGAATTACTTAACATAATGATTTTACTTCTTTATTTCCTTTATAATATATGCCCACAGTTCTGAACTATGTAACTATTTGACTTTAATTGTTAATAAAGTGGCCTAAAAAGTCATCAGTGTATAAATTTATATGACTTAGAAAAAGTTCAGTCAGGAAGCTCTTAGCTTTCTGGGCAGTTATATAATATGTATTAATGGACAGAACTTTCCCAATTGGGAATTGTTGTTAAGTTACATACAGAGTAAAAAAAAAAAAAGTAAGATTATGAGTTTAAAAATACTGTTTAAAATTCTCAGCACTTTTTATGAAAAGCTTGTGACAGAACCAATAGGACCTTTAATTAAAAAGCAACAACTGTAATCAGGTGTATTTGTGTAAAGGGAACACTAGCGAATGTAAGAGACGAATCCCATATCTCAGAAGCTTAACATGAGAGAAACTCATTTCTCACTTAGGTAAAACCCTGCTTGACAAATGGCTTTCTACCAAATAGTTCAATGACTCAGATTCTCCTATCTTGTGGTTCTATAACTTCAACATGCTGCTTCCAAAGCCATTGTGTTCATTTGCATCAAATTGGAAGGGAAAAGGGCAATGGAAATTATGTACGAAAGGTTTTATGGACCAGTTCTAAAAGGATATACATTACTTTAATCTCATTTTATTAGCTAAAGTTTACTCACATGGCCACATCTAACTGCAAAGGAGGCTGGGAAATACAGTCTACCTGAGTATCCAGCAAGAAAAGGAAAGATTTGGTGACATTAGCTGGCAATTTCTGCCACAACAGCCAATGTCAATGCTAAAGTCTAAATGAATATAAAATTTATATTTACCAGTATTTGGGGTGAAGAAATATGAAACCACCAGCTAATTTTTCTAAGTGTTCTGATTTGTCATTGTCTGGTTCTGGGGAATGAGAATGAGACTATTTCTCAGATTTTGTATTACTATTGACAGAATTATCTATATTTACTTATTTTTGTTTGGCTAAGCCATATAATCATGAGAAACTAATTTGTAAAGTGATTTTCATGTATCCTACTTTATCATTATTGACCTAAGTAGCAACCAAGGAGTGGTTTATGAAGACAAAATTATCTCATTTGTGTTGACTGCTGAAACTCTCTCCTCAATCATAACAACACCAAAACAAGGAAACTCATTCTCCTGCTCCTCCCTTTTAAAAAATATTCTAATAGTTTTCTTTCTTTTTTGTCTCTAAATTACACTCTGAAAATCTGTGCTATAATTAAAAGAAGCAGCATTTTCTAGTAATGGGAATCATGGAAGTGTTCTCTGACCAATTTTTTTCTCATTTCAAGTTTACCATAAGAGCTGCTTTTGGTACAGGGACTCTCAAGGGAAATCAAGAGAACCGCAGAAACTTGTTTAGAACTTCCAGGTTAAGTGGAACGGGGAGGCTGTGACAAGTGGCTATGCCACCTGCAATATGATGAGCAGCCAGAGGCCCCAAACCAGAAGCATCTTCCTATATGTCTGCTAATTGCCCCTTCATGCACACACATAAAACTTATATCAACTCGGCCCATCAGTGAGTGAGAACTTTAAATGTTCTATTTCATTAAGATGTTAACATTATTGTAATTAAAAAATTTCAGAACCATTATTGGAAAATAAACTAAAGAAGAAAAATATTCATTATATACTATGTCAAATAGTTTCTTTGTCTACTAAATGCCTTCAGTAACAGAAGTTTGTCTTCTCAGACTACCCTGGTCATAAAATGCTTCCTTCTGAGAATTGCCACAGGACATTTTGCCATAGTACTCAACTCATAATTTTCATTTAATACTCTACATTAACGATAATTAAAGAATTTCTTAAAAGGAAACACACACAATCTTATCATCTTAACAAATTAGCTATTTCCAATTTATTTTCTAATTCATTTCACATCCCTATTTATATGCATTTAAGGTCTTGTTAGTGTTGTTGATGTTCTTGTTGATAATCTTCTAACCCCCCCCCTCTTTTATTATTACCATTTAGTGTCCTACACGAGCCTAGGTTTTGAACAGAGTAAATATTTTTGTTGACAAGTACTTATTGAGCTCCTACTATGTGCTAGGCATTGTTTCAAGTCCTGGGAGACAGCAATTATAGACATAAATTCTGCCTCATGTAGCTTATACTCTAGGAGTGGGGTTGCAGAGATAGATAATAAGATGTAAAGATGTAAATTAGGCAGTGATAAGTGTGGAGAACTGAGACTTGAATGATAATTTTTTTTTAACGTTTATTCATCTTTGAGAGACAGAGAGAGACAGAGCATGAGCGGGGAAGGGGCAGAGAGAGGGAGACACAGAATTGGAAGCAGGATCCAGGCTCCCAGCTGTCAGCACAGAGCCCGACGCGGGGCTTGAACTCACAAATAACGAGATCATGACCTGAGCCGAAGTCGGACGCTCAACTGACTGAGCCACCCAGGCGCCCAGAGACTTGAATGATGAAAAAGATGCAGCTATGTGAAGCCCCAAGGAAGAGTGGCTGGTCCAAACAGAAAAAAGCATTGCAAAAAAGTGCACATTTGGTGTGCTCCAGGTGCAGAACAAAGGCCATAGTGAAAAATAACATGAATGAAGAGACAAGAAGAAGATAATAGATAAAGAAGAGATAAAGTGAGAGAAGTCAGTGGGGGACTTTGGAGTCCTTGCAGATGATATTAAAGAATTTATTAAGAAGCCACAGGAAGGTATTAAGCAGAGGCACGGTAAGATCTAATTTATGCTTTGATCACTCCAGTTTCCATGTGGCAGACATAGAGAAGACAAGAGAAGTAGACAGACTGAGTAGACAGACAAGTCTGGTCTTAAGTCAGGAATGTATTAGGAGAGGTATTGAGAAATGCTTGGCTTCTGGGTATATTTTGAAAGCAGAGGCAACAGGTTGCCATGAATTAAGCGTGTGCTATGAGGAATCAAGTGGAATCAGGGAAGATTCCTAGGCATCTAGTAGTGTGGTACAATTTATTATAATAGAGATAATTTGATGATATTTATTCATTCAAACATTTATTAGATGGTTACTTTTTGTAAGATACTATGCTAGGTTTTGTGGACAGGAAGAATCCCCTAAGGAATCTTAATCTAAGTAAGAATTGACAAGGGGTGGCATTAAAGCAGAGGGAAAAGGATGATGAGGAAATGACAAATTTAAGAAATATGTAGGAGGTGGGACTGGCAGAATATGGTGCCTGATGTTCAGAGTAGGTAAAAGATTCTGGAATGATTGGAAATTTCTGATTTAAGTGGGTAGATGCAATGTCATTAACAAAGATGGGCAATTTATATTAATAAACTGGTCTGTGGAGAAAGGCCTTATTACACTAAAAATGGAAGCCAATGATTACTGATAACTTCTTACATACCAGGCGCTATGCTTAGTGCTTAATACAAACAACCTCATTTAATTATCAAATCACGGTATTGTATCAATATTGATATACTATTATTGTCCCTGTTTTTATAGAGAAGTAATCTGGGAATTATGGAGGTTAAATAACTTGCTCAATGTTATTTACACATGTAGTTAAGTAGAAGAGCCAGGTCTTGAACCCATGACACCAATATTCGTAGATGTCAGGTTTCAGATGCCATGGATATTTGGTTAGAGCCATTTAGTAGATTTACAAATAAAGACCTAGAATTTGGGACATTACCTGGAGATACAGATTTGAGAACTTTCAGCATAAAAGTGATTGATTATACACCCTGGATTGGCATCCTTCTCTTCCTTGTCTTGCTTTCTTCTACCTCTAATGTGTTGCCTGGGACCAAGTTCCAAAGAATCTATTTGCACTTGAATCCTTGTACCAGAGTCTGCTTCTGAGGGAACTCAAGTCCACACAGAACTGATTGAAAAACAAATAGAAGGTGAGTAAGAAAGAGCACCAAACCCTTTCTTAGGAGATTGGCCATGAAAGGAAGGAAATTAATAGATAAGTAACCACAAGAGAACATAGGATTACTTTTTAAGAAGGGAAAACAACCAAATTTATATGCTGGGAGGAAAGTTAATAAATAGGGAAACATGGAAAAGATCCTGGTAAAAAAAAATCTATTATTTTCTGTGAGGTTGAGAAAAGTTTTCTGCTCAGAAGGAGGGGTGAGAGAGAGAAAGTGGAGTGGGGTTTGGGATGACTGATGAAGGGTCAGGATTTTGGTGATATCAGTTTGAGTGTTTGCATTATTTTTGCCATCAGAGCTTGGCAATCACAGAGTAGAAGTGAAGATGACTGGAATAATATGAGACTGGGTTAAAACTTCCAGAACTGACTTATTTGAGTAACTCAAGTGTCCAGGGTAGGAATGATGGTTTTCAGGTAAAGTGCAAACAGCTTAGGTCTTTCCAGAAACTCTAGTTCTTGCTGACCTAGTTGGTCACAGACCACCTGACTGAGACTTCAAACCCCCAATCATCCTTGCTTTGTCTTCTTAAATCCTCTTTGCCTGACCAATTTCTGACCTATGACTTCCGTAATCTTCAGACTTCATAAATAGCCTTACAGTCTTTTTTTTTTTTTAATAAAAGGAGTTATGGAGTCACTGAGTTGAAGAGCTGCTAAAGCTAGAAACATTTTTGCATGCAAAGAAATGGTCCCAGAGAATTACTCACTTGCCAAGATTATAAAACAAGTTAGTGGGAAAGCCAAGAGACTGTTTTTTCTACTACACAGAGATGTCTATGGTAAAGGTAAGAACAAAGAAGCAAAAACAGAGAGGGGAATATGCAAAAAAAAAAAAGTGTGTGGACTTTTTCCTTAAAAAAAAATTGGAATTTGCATTTTTTTCTTAATTCCTGGTAAGTATTTTTATTTCCACAATTTATTACCTTGATTTCCATCAGGGATTAAGATACAGTGACCTAATAACTCTGGTTCTTCACCAAGATCATCATCACTTTGTCTTTCAAGGAATGACCTTCCTTCAACTAAAAAGGCTGGGTGATGAATTGGATAAGATCACCATGGTCAGTTTAAGAGTCTGGCATCCACTACTGAGGATCCCTCCATCTCCCCCAAGGAAACACCTCTGCACCGGATTCTGTCCCAGGAGGCAAAGAGGGCAAGAGATCAGGCAAGCTAATTAACTCAGATCTCTCCCTTTGGCCGTGGAAATCATTAATCATAGAACCACCACATGGCCACTGATCTTCTAATGATGATTTTAATTTGCATACTAAGCAAACAGTCTCAAAATGTTGCTTTGGATAGAATTTGTGAGCCATGCCTAGGCAGGTTATTTCAAAGTCAATTGCACTTTAATACTCTTTCCCAAAAAGTCACTCTTTCATTTTGACAACTTCATTTTGTAAATACTGTCATTGAGCTGTCATTTGGTTGGTGCTGGGTAAATTAATCCCAACCAAGCATTTATTAGTTTTAATAAAAGGGGAAAAAAGATTTCAATTTAAAATTGCTTTTAAAATTATAATGGCTATGAAATAGTCTGGGTTTTAGAATTAGAAAGGACTTTAGATATTATCTACTCCAAGTGATTTGCAAATGAAATTAAGATCTAGCTTGTTAAGTGACTTACCACAGGTCACAGAGAACTGATTGGCAGAGCTGAACTGGATCAAAATTCTAGTATTTTCCCCTCAAACTATTAATGAAATTAGTCACATTAAGATACCATAGTGCTTCAAAAACAATGTACTCTTTTTTTAGAGTCAATTAAATCCTACATAGTTGAGTGTATCTGCATTCCAAATTAGACAGCTTGGCTCACAAGCATTATTGCTGTCAAAAGCCATATCATCTCAAGCTAATTTTCTTAATTTGAAAAGCAAAATCCATTTACTTGTTTTTCATTAAGTAATAATACTTGTCTTGAGGTAATGTGGCCCAAAAATTGCAATCATGAAAAGAAACAGCTTAATTGCACTCAGAACAGTACTTAAAAGAAACAATCATATCTCAAAGGCTTCAAAGTATAACATATAGGGAATAAAGTGGCCTACTTTAATAATAGAGGACAGGACATTTGAAGTGATTTACAATTTAACAAGTGATTTCCCATCTACTCTCATTATTATGATGTACTCAATGATTGTTACTGTCTTCTGTAACTCAAGACACAGGGTTGTTATGTGACTTGCTGAAAGTCACACAGCTGGTTGGTGACCCTACCTAGATCACATCCTGAGCTCTAGTCTCCTAGCTCTAAGTTCAGTGTTTCCCTGGAAAAATACTAACAGCCATTCATTAAACCATATGTGATATAATGGTCACTCTGAGTTTTGGTTGGCTGCTGACTGACTAGCTGCTCACACAGTGATGTAAAGGTCACCGCTAAACGATTCAACTGAGGTCCTGTCTCTAAGAGATCTGGGATGGAAAGCATTGCTCCCTACTTCATCAGAGTCCTCTTGACTTCAGTGTGGACCCTGCAAATTCTCTGACTCACATAACCTCCTGCTCTACCTACACAAGGCTGCTTCCACCGATACCACACCCCTCTTTGGAAAATGCCTTCCTTCACATTCTGTGGGCAACATCATTAATGGCCCCAAAACATTCTCACTTAGGATGTACTGAGGGTGAATAAAACCTTTTTAAAAAAGTCACCGAGCATTAACAGATAAGACAGGAGGGTGGAAACAGAAAAATGCACTTAGATGTGAAGGCTACAGCTTATGTGGCTAAAACCCAAGAAGTTCTGGAAATAGAGGAGAGGTAAGGCAAGGGTTTTAGAATTTAAGGCAAGGGCAGCATGCTTCTCTGCCCAGGGACACTCCCCCCATTATATTCCTGATCAACATGGAAGGCAAATTTAAAATAGTCTGTCTTTTCCATTCCAGGTGAATGGGAGAAGGGAGCTCATTTCAAATCTGTAGTCTGGTCAACTCAAGCTAATTTCAAGGACCTTCAAACTCTGACACATATTCCAATTGCTTCTATTAGCACACTTCCATATTTTAAAAATTTGATCAGACTCAACTTTCTCTCTGCAACTGTGTTGGTTTCATGATGGCCAAAAGGAAGAAGTAATATAATTAGGATAATCTTTGCACTATTTAGCTGTGTTTTCATGGAGTTTTCTTTTGGTCATGATGACCATACATTCCAGTGTGTACCTGTTATCCCCATATAATAATAAGTAATATCCTCTCTAACTCTAAAATGCTAAAAGTGTCCCCATTTGGAACAATATGTTATTGATTATCATAGCCATATTTAAAAAAATAAATTTGCAGTTTATTTGAACATATTATATTGGTTTTCCTATGTCATACCTTCGATCCAAAAAACATCTACTATTTGTTACATACAAAATAATATTTTAAAAGTCCTAATGCTAAGGTGGAAATACAGTTTCTATTGCTCAAGAGTTAGCTATCATAATGAAAAGATAGACAATGAAAGAACAAAACAACACCACTATAAAGTAGAATGATGAGTTATAAACTAAGGTTTCAATATTGTGCTGTGGCACAGTGAAGAAGAGATGATCCTTAGAATTGAGGAGCTTTAATTTTTTTTAATTAAAAAAAATTTTTTAATGTTTATATTTCTTTTTGAGACAGAGAGAGACAGAGCATGAGCAGAGGAGGGGCAGAGAGAGAGGAAGACACAGAATCCAAAGCAGTCTCCAGGATCTGAGCCATCAGCAGAGAGCCTGATGCAGGGCTTGAACTCATGGACTGTGAGATCATGACCTGAGGCGAAGTCAGACACCCAACCGACTGAGCCACCCAGGCATCCCTTAATTTTTTAATGTTTATTTATTTTTCAAAGAGAGACAGAGTGCAAGCAAGGGAGGAGCAGAGAGATAGGAAGACATAGAATCTGAATCAGGGCCCAGGCTCTGAGCTGTCAGCACACAGCCCCATGAGGGGCTTGAACCCATGAACTATGAGATCATGACCTGAGCCAAAGTCAGATGCTCAACCAACTGAGCCACCCAGGTGCCCCTGAGTTGAGGAGTTTTAAAGAAGGATAAGACCTGAGCAGGCATTCCAGGCAGAGATAACAAGCAACAATAACACTAACAGCAAAAACAATAATGGCAGATATAATTTATTAATACCTACTACTTTCTAGAAATGATGCAAGATGCTTTAGAGATATTTCTAGTCATGTTTAGTTTAATCAAATCTAGTTGAATCATAATTCCTGTTAAGTCTCATCTACATTAGTGATGTTGGAATCCAAGCAGTGCATATGGCAAGAAAGGTTGGGAGATCTCTTGCTATGGAGGCCTTTGAAAGCCTGGTAGTTGAAATTTCAACCTACAGGCAGCAGAAGTCATTTTCACATTAAAAAAAAATTTTTTTTAAGTTTTATTTATTTTGAGAGAGACAGAGACAGTGCAAGTGGGGGGAGGGGCAGAGAGAGAGGAGACAGAGAATCCCAAGCAGGCTCCATGCTGCCAGCGCAGAGCCCAACACAGGGCTCAAACTCACATTTTGGTATTAAGTGGGAATAAGATCAGATGGAAGTGGTGAAAGGATTGTCAGAAGGGAAGGACATAGGGGATTGGTTAGGAGGCTATGAAAACATTGCTGACATAATGAGGGACTGAAGTAGGTGAGGGACAATGGAAACTTGGGGCAAATAGAGTAATCGCAGAAATGATGTTAATTTGATTTTTCACAATTTAGTAAGTTATGAGATTTTCTCATTTGTTTTGATAAACTTTATTAAATTTCTAATTCTTAGGATAAAGTGGCATTTGTGGATGAATGGATTTTTGTATTTGAAATTACTCTGAAATTTTCTCCCTTTCCCCCTTCATTCCTGCTTAGCCCATTATATTTTATATTACACTTAACTCACTGACCAATTTCAGTAACTTTCAGAAAAAGAACAGTTATTCTTTGTACATTTTTTAAAGTAACTTTTAAACCCTGTGCAGCATCATGTAAATGAGTTGGGGGACATATGTCAAAAACGAATTTTTGGGAAATCCATTCCCTAGGAAATTTGAAAAGATAAGTGCAAAGAAAAGATTATCTGGCTCAAGAGTGAATCTTTGCATAGCAAGGTGAATTTTAATAATCACAATCTTCAGGAAATTCATTTTGGATTGCTTTCCTAGCTATGGTGTTAGCTAGTGTTCACCCATTCATATTTTTTCAACTGGTTCCTTGATTAAGAAGTAACTATGATCAAATCCAGACATCAGGCCCTTCACTTCAATCTCATTAGGAATATTTTAACATAGACTAAGCTGAAATGAGTTCAGACTCAAAAATGACTAAATGTGAACTATATTAATGACTTTAAGTCGTTAGGATGCCATTTACCCTATTGATGCTAATGAAATGGAATAGAGGTAGAAATGAAATAGAAAAAAAAAATTTATTCCAGGAGTTTGTCTTTAGCTTGAATTAAATGTTGGATTTTTCAAAATGTGTACTGTGTCTTAAAATTATCAGGTACAAATTTGAAGGTGACATCCAAGTTCATGCCAGTAATGCAGCCATTCATATTCTTTGCATCCAGAAAAGAAGTTTAAAATTTAATATGAACTGTTCATGAAGAATGTCTCAAATTTCCCTTATTAGCTACAAACAAGATTCTAACTACTAATAATTGATGATTAACCCCTTTGAATTATGGGTTCTTCTCACATTGAAAATAGATTCCTAAATCATTTCATTTAAAAAGTAGGTATCTCGTACCACGCTGAATCAAGATGTATTATTTGTTGCTTCAAAGATCATTTAACATTTTCTACAAAGTTCATATTAGTTGGACCATCTTTGTAATATCATTCACCTAGAAATGCCCATACAAAGAACTTCTCAATGCTTTCTCTTTCAGTCATGGCTAATGCTTCTCTCTTAATCCTGTCTTCTCTGTTCCTCATCAGATGTAACAAAATACTAAGCTTTACTCAAAAGAAAATGACTTTGCCAACTGTAATACTTTTGACTACTATCTCTTGCGGAGTAAGAATTTCAGAGAAGCCTTTTTTTTCTCACAAATAGTTTTTCCTATTTTCCTTTACAAAGTACCAACAACAATAGTACAAAAAGAATTTATTTAAATTTTTATAATACTTTGTTTCACAACACACTTTCATAAACATTATCTCACTTGATCCTTAAAAAAAACCTCTAATGGAAGTTGGGCATATATTACTATTTTGCATATTTAAACTTGAGGATACTGAGGCCCATTTAAGGAGCAGGTGCTGGAGTGAAGATTTGCACCTTAGTCTGACTAGGTATCTTATGTATCTGACACTGTATCCCAAGGACAATATTTGTGCCAATACCAAGTAGTAACAGGAGACTGGTAAATAGGCTACAGAGCTTCTCTGCCAACTGAAAATTATACAAAAAGAGGAAGAATCTTCTTACATTGTTAGTGACTGCTGACTTGTATACTACAGCTTTGTATATGCAACCCTGGTATTTAGTACAGATGATGAGATCTGCGCCTTAGCAGGGCAGAGCTTTTACCTATCAGCAGAGAACACTGGGAGCAGGGTGACAGAATTTGGAGCCAGGTGAGGTAGGCTTGTTTATAAGGGTCTCACAGCTGGGGTGCATGTTATAGTATTTAATGAGATGGTACATGCAGAGCTTCTCCCCAGGGTTGACATGCTGCCTAAGAATCTGAGTAATGTCATAGTAAAGTACTGACCCTCATGCCTAGCTCCAAACCACTACTCTTTAGCTTCCAGGTTCCATTCTTCAGTTGAGCAAACCATACCCAAGTCCTCTTTCCTTTTGATTAGGGGAGTCCACCATTCTTGGAAACTTGGATTCCATCAGGTCATCTCTTCTGGAAGTCACTTTATAAATGCTTCCGTTTTCTATGTCAGTTATCAGCTGACAAAAATATACAGATGAGAGGAGTACAGTTCAGCCAGCCCAACCCACGAGCCATATCTAATGTTTATCTCTACTTCAATCAGGACATCCTTGATATTTAGAAGCTAAAATATCAAAAAATACTAAATTAAGAATCTGACACAGAGAACACTGTATATCATTTTTCAAATTTGTACAAGATTCATAAATTTGCTTTGGAACTTGTGCCCAGATTTAAGGGATGAAGTTTATGTAGAGTAGCCGGAGTTTGAAGCCAGAGATAGTCAAACTTTTGCCTTTCAGAGGTTTATATGGATAAATGTAGCAAAGTAATATTACCCCCTCCCCCCACACGCAAAACTCTGCCCACTTTTCTAAGAGTAATGCAAGAGCATGGTTCAAGCTTTATACTACTATAGTCATCTTTAGTTTCTAAAATTTACTGTTTTGCTGAAGTACTATAAAGAAATTTCAATGTATTTCCTCATCTCAATTTTGCATAGCCTAGATATAAATTAGGACTTTTAAGGCTGGAGTCCCTCAATTGACAATAGTGCTACCTCCTGACAAAGTGTGTTTGCAGCTTAGTTCTACTGCAAATTGGGGGGAGAAAAATTTACCTGTTGTTAATAAAACTCAGTGCTCTCTTTTTCTTAGTAGAGAGTTGTGGTTAGGAAGCAGATAATCCACTGGCAATTATTCTACTCACCCTTCACATTTGAGTCAGCTACAGGAAATTTTTGTTAATGCAAAGAGTAAGTGTTACAAATCACTTCCAGGTAAGGCTGTTAGGAAGAAAGCATACCTTCTCCATGTGAGAGGATGGTAGGCCTTCGTAACGGCATAGGCCAAGTCCTTGAATCTCCTTGTAGAAGCCTGCCCTCCAACCAAGGAACATACACATTAGAGTATTAGATGGGCATAGAATAACCTTATATTATGTTAAGCTACCGAAATTTTGGAAATAGTTTGTTAAACAGCTAGCATTACCTAACTATGTATACATTTGGAAGGAATGTAACCAAAAATTGGGGAAAAATAGCTGTGTAACAATTTCAAGGATTCTTAAAGGCAATGTTAAGGAAATTCCAGATTTGGCAGGGAAAATATATAGACAGGCTGGGAGAGAATGGCAAAGGAATCTCTTAAAGTTGTGAAAAAAAGAAGGAAGATAATTTGGTTTAAAAACATGTGAGTGGCTAAGCATGAACTTTGTCTTTCCACACATTTTTGCTATTGTAAAACATGATGGTAAGCAGAGCATGGACTTGACCACTAGGTTTTATTTTATCATCAAAGGTGTTTAACTCAAGTCTTCAGAGACACTATCTTTAACTCCAAAAGGAAATACACTTTAATTTTAAAGAGATGGCAAAAGTAAGATTCTCTGTACAAATTTTAAAAATCCGATCTTATTTAAACTTAGCTATCATTTTTTAAAGTTTATTTATTTTGAGAGAGAGAGAGAGAGTGCACGTGAATGGGGGAGGGGCAGAGAGAGGGAGAGAGAGAATCCCAAGCAGGCTCCATGCTGTCAGCACAGAGTCCAATGTGGGGCTCGATCCCACCAACCATGACCATGACCTGAGCTGAAGTCCAGATTTGGTCACTCAACCACCTGAGCCACCCAGGCACCTCAAACTCAGCTATCATTTAAAGTGAAGATTATCTATTATGGGGCTACATGTTAATTCATAATCTGCTTATATGTGACTTAAGGTGTTTAAATAGCTACATTAGTTACTTTGGTATCCAGTAGAAGAAATTCATTTCATAGATTCCTTTCAGAAAGATTATTGCTGTTAATTTTTTCTTTCTAGAAAAGCTTAAGGTATTTCTTGTGAAGCTATGATATATTACAAAAATCTTCCATGATGCCACTTCAAAGACCCAGTATTTTCCATGGGACAGCAGTTCTTGTTTATGGTCCTGAAGAAATTCTTCTTCTTAACAACTTTACTTATGATGTAACCATTATTTCTTTCAGAGTGACCCAATACTGTCAGTACTAGTTTGGTAAAAATACAGTTTTAAAATTATGGCCCCAAATTTTGCTAATAAAATGACACTCCTCAGATTTCTGCTCAATAAAAATGTGTTTCTTTGATTTTTCTTCCCCTCCAGTTACAACAATCTCCTGAGGCCAAATAAATGTGGACTTGTGTGCTGAATGTCAGCTGAGGTATAGAAAGTTGCTGCTAATTCATTTCTTAAAATACTATGTATTATTTTTCACTTCTTCTGGAATACTGAATGGGCCTAAATCCTTTGTATTCATCTTGTTATTAGCTAGAGGCTGATAATGGTTATATTGCAAAGCTTAAAATAACATAGCCTGCACACAGAATGGAATCAATGCTGTTGAAGACAATGAAAATGCACATATTAACCTAGTTATGATGATTTTCATTTTAATTTGTCTATGATACAATTATTGCCACATTCACTTCTAATTTCAATCCCATGGTGATTTGTTTAGTAACTCTTTTATTATATTACCTATGCTTTTTAGAACAGTGTTTAATATATAGTTGATTCCTGATACAGATTCCCAATAAGTATGTTTAACTTTCTGAATTTTTAAAATGAAGCAGATATACTATTTGGTTCTTGTTGATTTTCTTGAAGATTCTGAATTTCTGTAACAAGCTCAAATCAGGACTCATCCTGTGGTGATTTGATATATTCTGTTGGGAGCTGTGCTCATTCCTTTCAGGCCTGCGGGCAGAAACACCCACATGAAGAGAGCTAAGCACCCAGCAGTCTAGAGGATTTCCCTGTGGGTGTTGTAGAGGCCCTTCTACTTGCTCCCCCCACCAGTCCCTCTGCATTTCTCCTATGACTTCAACTCATTTAAAGCTAGATTATGGGGCATGGCAACCAGACATGTGTTGTCTGATTGCAGAGGCTAAGACTTCCAATACTATGTTGAATAACAATGGCGAGAGTAGACATCCCTGTCTTATTCCTGACCTTAGGGGGAAAGCTCTCCGTTTTTCCCCATTGAGGATGATATTAGTGTTGGGCCATTCATATATGGCTTTTATGATGTCGAGGTATGCTCCTTCTACCCCTACTTTCTTGAGGGTTTTTATCAAGAAAGGACGCTGTATTTTGTCAAATGCTTTCTCTGCATCTATTGAGAGGATCATATGGTTCTTGTCCTTTCTTTTATTGATGTGATGAATCACATTAATTGTTTTGCAGACATTGAACCAGCGCTGCATCCCAGGTATAAATCCCTCTTGGTCATGGGGAATAATTTTTTTACTGTATTGTTGGATCCGGTTGGCTAATATCTTGTTGAGGATTTTTACATCCATGTTCATCAGGGAAATTGTTCTATAGTTCTCCTTTTTAGTGGGATCTCTTTTTGGTTTTGGAAATCAAGGTAATGCTGGCTTCATAGAAAGAGTTTGGAAGTTTTCCTTCCATTTCTAATTTTTGGAACAGCTTCAAGAGAGTAGGTGTAAACTCGTCCTTAAATGTTGGGTAGAATTCCCCTGGAAATCCATCTGGCCCTGGACTCTTGTTTTTTGGCTGATTTTTGATTACTAATTCAATTTCCTTACTGGTTATGGGTCTGTTCAAATTTTCTATTTCTTCCTGTTTCAGTTTTGGTAGTGTATATGTTTCTAGGAATTTGTCCATTTCTTCCAGATTGCCCATTTTATTGGCATATAATTGCTCATAATATTCTCTCATTATTGTTTTTATTTCTGCTGTGTTGGTTGTGATCTCTCCTCTTTCATTCTTGATTTTATTTATTTGGGTCCTTTCCTTTTTCTTTTTGATCAAACTGGCTAGTGGTTTATCAATTTTGTTAATTCTTTCAAAGAACCAGCTTCTGGTTTCATTGATGCGTTCTATTTTATTGGTTTTGATAGCATTAATTTCTGCTCTAATCTTTATTATTTCCTGTCTTCTGCTGTTTTGGGGTTTTATTTGCTGTTCTTTTTCCAGCTCCTTAAGGCGTAAGGTTAGGTTGTGTATCTGAGATCTTTCTTTCTTCTTTAGGAAAGCCTGGATTGCTATATACTTTCCTCTTATGACCGCCTTTGCTGCAGCCCAGAGGTTTTGGGTTGTGGTGTTATCATTTTCATTGACTTCCATATACTTTTTAATTTCCTCTTTAACTGCTTGGTTAGCCCATTCATTCTTTAGTAGGATGTTCTTCAGTCTCCAAGTATTTGTTACCTTTCCAAATTTTTTCTTGTGGTTGATTTTGAGTTTCATAACATTGTTGTCTGAAAATATGCACGGTATGATCTCGATATTTTTCTATTTACTTAGGGCTGATTTGTGTCCCAGTATATGGCCTATTTTGGAGAACGTTCCATGTGCACTGGAGAAGACTGTATATTCTTCTGTTTTAGGATGAAATGTTCTGAATATATCTGTTAAGTCCAGCTGGTCCAGTGTGTCATTCAAAGCCATGTTTCCTTGTTGATTTTTTTATTAGATGATCTGTCCATTGCTATGAGTGGGGTGTTGAAGTCTCCTACTATTAAGGTATTACTATCAATGAGTTTCTTTATGTTTGTGATTAATTGATTTATATATTTGGGTGCTTCTACACTTGGTGCATAAATGTTTACAATTGTTAGGTCTTCTTGGTGGATAGACCCCTTGATTATGATATAATGCCCTTCTGCATCTCTTGATACAGTCTTTATTTTAAAGTCTGGATTGTCTGGGGCGCCTGGGTGGCTTAGTCGGTTGAGCGTCCAACTTTGGTTCAGGTCACGATCTCGCAGTCTGTGAGTTCGAGCCCAGCGTTGGGCTCTGTGCTGACAGCTCAGAGCCTGGAGCCTGCTTTGGATTCTGTTTCTCCCTCTCTCTCTCTGCCCCTCCCCCACTAGTGCTCTGTCTCTCTCTGTCTCAGAAATAAACATTAAAAAAAATTTAAAAAAATAAATAAAGTCTGGATTGTCTGATATAAGCATGGCTACTCTGGCTTTCTTTTGTTGACCATTAGCATGATAGATGGTGCTCCATCCCCTTATTTTCAATCTGAAGGTGTCTTTAGGTCTAAAGTGGGCCTCTTATAACAGCGTATAGATGGATCTTGTTTTCTTATCTATTCTGTTACCCTGTCTTTTGATTGGAGCATTGAGTCCATTGATGTTTAGAGTGAGTACTGAAAGATATGAGTTTATTGTCATTATGATGCTTGTAGAGTTGGAGTTTCTAGTGGTATTCTCTGGTCCTTTCTAATCTTTGTTGCTTTTGGTATTTATTTGGTATATATATATATATATGTATATATATATATATATATATATATTTATTTGGTATTTATTTTGTATTTATTTATTTGGTATATATATATATATATATATATATATATATATATACATATGTGTATATATATATATATATATATATATATATATATATATATATGGATTTTGTTTTCATCTTTTCTCCCCTCAGAAAATCCCCCTTAGAATTTCTTGCAGGGTTGGTTTAGTGGTCACAAACTCCTTTAATTTTTGTTTGTCTGGGAAACTTTTTATCTCTCCTTCTACTTTGAATGACAGCCTTGCTGGATAAAGAATTCTTGGCTGCATATTTTTCTGATTCAGCACATTGAATATATCCTACCACTCCTTTCTGGCCTGCCAAATTTCTGTGGATAGGTCTGCTGCAAACCTGATCTCTTTTCCCTTGTAGGTTAGGAAATTTTTTCCTTTGCTGCTTTCATGATTCTCTCCTTGCCTGAGTATTTTGTGAATTTGACTATCATATGCCTTGTTGATGGTGGGTTTTTGTTGAATCTAATGGGGGTCCTCTGTGCTTCCTGGGTTTTGATGTCTGTGTCTTTCCCCAGGTTAGGAAAGTTTACCACTATGATTTGTTCACATAACTCTTTTACTCCTATTTCTCTCTCTTCCTCTTCTGGGACTCCTATGATTCTGATATTGTTCATTTTTAATAAGTCACTGATTTCTCTAATTCTTAAATAATGCTCTTTTGCCTCAAACTCACTCTTTTTTCTGCTTCATTATTCTCTGTAAGTTTTTCCTCTATATTGCTGATTCTCTTTTCTGCCTCATCCATCCTTGCCGTGATTGCAGCTCAGTTATAGCATTTTTAATTTCATTCTGGCTATTTTTTATTTCTTTTACCTCTGCAAAAAAAGGGATTCTAATCTATTTTTGGCTCCAGCTACTATTCTTATTATCGTGATTCTAAATTCTGGTTCAGACATCTTGCTTGTATCTGTGTTGTTTAAATCCCTGGCTGTCATTTCTTCATGTTCTTTCTTTTGGGGTGAATTCCTTCATTTTGTCATTTTGAAGGGAGAAAAGGAATTAACGAGGTAGAAAAATTGAAATTAAACAAATTAAAATTAAAAAAATATTAAAATTAAAAAATTACACACACAAAAATTGAATAAATGATGCTAGATCCTAGGTGTGTTTTGGTCTGGGTGTTTAAAGTAGTTTGACAGATTAGAGAAAAAAAGGGGGGGATAGAAAAAGAAAGAAATCATTGGAGAATTTTAAAAAATGAAGACACTGAAGTAGACTAATATGAGATGATGGGAGTAAAACAGAATTTGAAAAAATATACACAAAAGTAAAGAATATGGTAGAAAAAATTAAAGAAAAATATTTCTAATAAAAATTAAAAATAAATATGAATGTTTTTCTTTTTCTGTATTCAAGAAAAAGAAAAGAAATGAAAAAGATAAAAGACCAAAAAAAGGGAAAAAAGAAAATCGTTTGGAAATTTGAAAATGTGACTACATTGTAGTAGACTAAAATAAAATGATGGAAGTAAAATAGAATTTGAAAAATTTACATAAAAGCAAAAAATATAGTAAAAAAATTAAATAAAAATATTTTTAATAGAAATTGAAAGTAAAAATAAGTTTTTCCCTTTCTGTATTCAAGAAAAAGAAAATAAATGAAAAAGAAAAAAGAAAAAGAAAAGAGGAAATTGTTTGAAAATTTGAAAAGGTGAATACATTGAAGTAACTAAAATAAAATGATGGAAGTAAAATAGAATTTGGAAAAATTTACAAAAAAGTAAAAAATATAGTAACAAAAATTAAATAAAAATATTTTTAATAAAAATTGAAAATAAAAATGAATTTTTTTTCTTTCTGCTGAATTCTGTGGTTCAGGTTGTGCAGATTGTGTGTTAATCCTCCAATAAGTTTTCTAGGTGTGTAGGATGGTTTAGTATTGGTCTGGCTATATTTCATGGACGTGAGACACACAAAAAACTTCCATGCTGTTCCACCATCTTGGCTTCTCCCAGTCTCCCTCTTTATTCTATAAGTTTTAGCTCACATTTATAACATAAAACTTTAATAAATATATGAGAATAACTAGTAACCACCATATGAATTTCTTTCCTTTAAATTAGTACTTAAAACATTTGTTTCCTTGAATAATGTAAATATTCTTGCCTACAATACAAGAGAAACTGTACAATCTTTGAAAACATATTTGTTAAACTTGAAGCTCAGTCCTTGTCTACATTTTTACAAATCTGAAATTAGTGGAAAGCAAATTAGCATGCTTCTCTCTATCAGATTCTAAAAAAATAAGCATTTTCTTCCTCTATTAGGATGTGAAGTGTTAGCAGAGTCTTTGGATCTTTGTAAAGATCCAAAATGAAATTACAAATTAGTTAGCAAGAGTTTAACATTGATCTGTAAGACATTCTGCTATTTTCTCAGGGCTTCTTCTCTCAAGTCATTCAACAATCAACAAATATATTTTGCCAGTTGTGTATCAGGTATTGCCACAGGAGTTGGGAAAAAAACAAATAAAAATATGGGATTCTTGATCTAAAGCAACTTAGAGTCTAGTCTGGGAGACAGATGAATACCCACATAACTAAATAGAGTGTGAGGAATGCCAAGCTGGGGTACACACAATGAGCTACAGGGATCCATAGAAAAGCCTCCCAAGACAACTTAAGTGATCAGGGATTGGGTTGGAAAAGCAATTAGGAAAGCTTCCTGGGAGGCTTGTTGCCTTAAGTGAATTGTGAAGCAGTATAGGACAAGAGCAGATAGAAACAGAAAGGGTTGAAAGCAGAAGAAGCAGCATGCACTAAGGCCTCATCACATAGAGGAGAGACAGATGGAAGAAGGGGTGGGGTGGGGGAGGTATTTGGAGGCCTAAAAATAGTTCACTATAATTTAGGATAGAATGTGGTAGGGAGACAAGTGGGAATTGATGGGAAAAAAGGATTTGAATTCCATCCACCAACATAGATAATATTTTTGAGCTTCACTTGCGTATAAGTAGATTGCACTTACATATAAGTAGATTCTACAACAAAGAAAATATAGACAGCACGACATGTAATCCAAGAGGTAAGGTTCCAGGAGCAGCCAAAGTCCAAAAAAGGGGACACTAACTGATATAAAGAAGTGCCCAAAGCTGTAATTGAGGACAAGAAATGAATGAAAACTGGGGGGAGAAAGTTATAGAAATGAGAATGAGAAGTACAAGGAGCAGTTGGCAGAGCATTCTGACCAATAGTACCAGATTGTTCTTTGATCTATTTTGACCTATTTTTAATATTCATAAAGTCTCTTTCACCTGATAAAATGCACATAAAATAAATATACTTGACTACCATTGTGAGGAATGGCTGGCAACTACAGCCAAGCAGGATTATAGGACCATACTTCCTTAAAAAGGAACAATGTTCTGTATAAGAATGAAAGCAGGGAAAGGCAGAGCTATTTTATCTTAGACTCCTTGGCCTTCTGCTGACAAGAAATTTCATTAGTACCACTGGAAGGTTATTGATCTCTAATGAAGAAGTTTTAAAGAAAGACAGAATCACACATTGCTCCACCGTACTTAGGGGAATACCACGCTGATGCCCTCTTGACATAAACATAACTCTCAGAAATAAAAAGTATTTTCTTATTTATGGGAGATTATTGGAGAGAATCATACATCTTTAATATTATATTATGTCTA
Organism: Felis catus; assembly: GCF_018350175.1. Classification (NCBI taxonomy): domain Eukaryota; kingdom Metazoa; phylum Chordata; class Mammalia; order Carnivora; family Felidae; genus Felis; species Felis catus. Next base: position 86,525,888 of record NC_058376.1, on the reverse strand, counting down.
AAATTAGCATATTAAATTTTAGGAGGATTTTATTAATATAGAAATGTCTAACATGTAAAGAAAGAAAATATGCGAGAAAAATTGTCTGGCAATGAGTACTTCCAGATATGTTCCATGTCATTGTTCTACTCATGTGACTTATTCCAGAAACATATTTGAGCCATTCATAAGAAATTACAGCCACTCCCTCTTGGGTTGGCCCAAACCACATTTCAGTTCTTCAGCAAGGTTCTGGTACTCAACCCAGACCCACCTTTATCTGAAAACACAACTGGATATGCCCCTCTTGGTTAATATCCTTGACACTCTTTCACAGATGTCATTTTGACACTTGGTGCCTGTCTTGCATACCCCACTGCTGGTGAGAGGGTGAAAAACAACCTTGATACAGGATCTATTCTGGATAAGCAAAACATTTTCTTCCTCACTTCCTCCCTCAAGAGGAACATTAGACAATTAGATAGGACTAAAGGTGTCTGGTTTCACCATGAGGCAGGTTGAGAAGGTGGTACTGATAGAATAAATGGCTACAGAGAGTCCCTGGTTTTCAAAAAAATTGAGTTCAGACCGAAAACACTCTTTAAAGAAACAAATTGATCAGAGTTTGTACAGACTCAAGTGCTCCCATATTCTTAAAATTGCCTTGCCCATATTAATTTCCCAATGGTTACAAATAACAAAGAAATTAAGCTTCTGAAGGGAAAACAAAGCTTTCATTATTCCCTTTCAAGGTACACAAATAGGGTGTGAAAAGAGTTCTTGCATAATATAAAAAATACTAACCAGGGACACCTGAGTGGCTCAGTCGGTTAAGTGCCCAACTTTGGCTCAGGTCATGATCACATGGTTTATAGGTTTGAGCCCCATATTGGGCTCTGTGCTGGCAGCACAGAGTCTGCTTGGGATTCTCTCTCTCCCTCTCTCTGCCTTTCCCTACCCTCAAAATAAATACATAAACTTCAAAAAAATTACTAACCATAAAAGAAGAGACTGATGAATTGGGTTACATTAAAATTAAGAATTTCTGGGGCACCTGGGTGGCTCAGTCGGTTAAGCATCCGACTTCAGCTCAGGTCATGATCACACAGCTTGTGAGTTAGAGCCCTGCGTCAGGCTCTGCGCTGACAGCTCAGAGCCTGGAGCCTGCTTGGGATTCTGTGTCTCCCTCTCTCTCGGCCCCTAACCCACTCGCATTGTGTCTGTCTCTCTCAAAAATAAATAAACATTTTAAAAAATCTAAAAAAAATACTTCCTTCTTAAAAAAATTAAGAATTTCTGTTTATATGGGGTGGGAGAGAGGGGAAAGTGAATGATGGGCACTGAAGAGGGCACTTGGGATGAGCATTGGGTATTGTATGGAAACCAATTTGACAATAAATTATATATATATGTATATATATACGTAAAGAATTTCTGTTCATCAAATGACACCATGAAGAGAGGGAAAAAGACAAATCACATGCTAGGAGAAGATATTTGCAAAATATAACCAGCAAAAGGTTAGTATCCAGAATTTATAAAATATTCTCATAACTTAGTAAGTAAAAGGGTAAATGATAAAATAAAAAATGAGGAAGACACATGAATAGACATGTCACTAAAAAGGATATACAAAGAACCAACAAACATATGAAAAAATGTTCAATTGCATTAGGCATCATAAAAAAATGTAAACTAAAACCAAATGAGATACCATCACAAACCTTCCAGAGGGCTAGAAAAAAAAATTAAAAAAAACTGATAATAACACGTGTTGGTAAGGATAAAGTGCAGATACATATACTTCTTATAAGAACAAAAAAATTATATAATCACTTTGGAATTATATTTGATAGTATCTATTAGTATATTGTCAATGTAAGTACCTATATAACCTAACAAGTCCACTCCTAGATATATATCCAATAGAAATACACACATATGCACACCAAAAATCATGTTCCGCTATGTTTATAGCAGCATTATTAGTAGTAGCCATAAACTGAAAACATTCCCAAAGTTTATAAAAAATAAAGTGAATTTAGAAATTGAGGTATGTCAGAAGGATACCTGGGTGGCTCAGTTGGCTAAGAGTCTGACTTTTGATTTTAGCTCAGATAATGATCCCAAGGTTCATGAGTTCAAGCAAGCCCCACACTGGGTTTTGTGTTGACAGCATGGAGCCTGCTAGGGATTCTCTCTCTCCCTCTCGCTCTGCCCCTCCCCACTCATGCTCTCTCTTTTTCAAAAATAAATAAACTTAAAAAAAAAGAAACTCTGGTATGTTTACAATATGGTGAAGATGGACTCATATGTTGAGAAAAAGAAAATCACAGACACACTGATCATTTTTTTAAAACCACCAAATGGGAAAAGGATATCTGTGGCATTAGAAATCAGGATAATGATTGCTTTGGTATGAGTGGATGTGAGAAGATATGAATGAGGCTTCTGGTAATATATTGTGACCTGGTGGTGCTTATATCAGGTGCTTATTTTGTGATAATTCATCTAGCTATATACTTGCTTGCATTTTTTCTGCATGTATATTGTACTTCAGTAAAAGTTTATTTTTAAGAAGTGCATGGAAGTAGCCTAACACTCAGTTATTGTTTAAATAATTCTCTGCACTTCTGCCACCCAATGTTCACTTGCCAAATATGGTTGTGTCTGCAGCACTGACAGAACTAGAGCAGGAGAGAGGATCCCTACGTAGTTTTGCCTGAGGCTAGTTGGGACTCCTTGACCTTCAGGGGGAAGGTGATAGTTAGCTGTCAAATTAACATCTATATTTTTAAGCCTTAACATACAAAAAGGGAAGTATGGTTTAATTATATCCCTAAATGAAAAGTCATGCAATGGCTTGGTAAAAACATGGATGCTGAATCTTCATAAAATGAAAATTGCTTGACAATGTTAAAATACATAAAATTTTGTTGTGGCATGAAAAGTGTCACAGTTTCTCAGAACTAAGTAGATAAAAGATGTGTGTGATATCTGGGAAATACTTGGACCCTGGTGGGAATGCACATGGACAAGGCAATCAGTCTGCTTCACAAAATAATTTTCATGTCTCCAAGGTAACATCACATAATCAGTGTTGGCTTTTCCATAGCATGTTTAGCATAGCAAAAATATAAACAGATTGTTCTAGCTTACAGATGAGGCATTTTAAAAGCTTAAATTGCTATCTATTTATTAGTTATTAAATTGTAAATTATTAAATAAAAAGGCTGAATTCAGAGTCTACATATCACCTTCAGAGTCGAGTCATTCTGCCTCACATGGAATATGAGGTTCTCATGATCTACTTCTTGCAAATTTCTCCATCTTCCCATCTTCACCTCTTCCCACTCCATCCTCTCTTGACCTATTTTATACTCCAATTGTTGCTAATTACTTCTAGTTCCTGAAACATTTATTCCTCCAAACTTCCAGGGTTTGTGTATGTTCTTAACTGTCTGTTCCAAAGAACTCTTTCCTTAATTATCTGCCTAAAAGATTTCTATTCGTTCTTCAAAAACTTCCTCAAAGATTAATCACTCTTTATTCTAACTGAAAACTGTTTCTATTTCCATTGTTGATCTCATTTTTAATCCTTCTCTCTTTGGATGCTTAGAATTTCTAAAGATTGGGATTACATTTTATGCCTCTCTATCCACTGACTCCTGTTGTCCAACATCTAGAGCATAGAAAATGCTAAAGAGGGGCACCTGGGTGGCTCAGCTGGGTATCTGACTCTTGATTTCAACTCAGGTCATCATCTTGTGGTCCTGAGATGAAGCTCTGTGTTGGACTCCATGCTGAGGATGGAGCCTTCTTAAGATTCTCCCTCTCCCTGTCTCTTTGCCCCTCCCCCACTTGTATGCGCACGTGTGCATGCACGCTCACTCTCTCTAAAAAAAAAAAAAAAGAAAAGAAAGAAAATGCTAAAGAAGTATTTACTGAATGGAACTGAAAAAAATTTGCTCTTTCACAAGCAATTTGCCAAAGAAGAAATTCAAATGGCCAATAAGCTATTAGAAAATCGCCAATCTCCAGGCACCTGGGTGGCCCAGTTAAGTGGTTAAGGATCTGACTTCAACTCAGTTCATGATCTCACCATTTGTGAGTTCGAGCCTGCATTGGGCTCTGTGCTGACAGCTCAGAGCCTGGAGCCTGCTTCAGATTCTGTGTCCCCCTCTCTTTTTGTCCCTCCCCTGCTCACACTTGGTCTCTTCCTTCTCTCTTAAAAATAAACATTAAAAAGAAAGTTAAAAAAAAAAAAGAAAATCTCCAGTCTCATTACTTAACAACTGAAAGTTGAAATAATATACATTATTTTCTTCCTTAAAGTTAAACATGTAAAAATATATATATATATGTATATATATATATATATATATATATATATATATATATATATGTATATAACTGTGCTACTGCTGATACACTACGTTTGGTAGGTTTTATCAAGTGCTTTAAAAAAAATTATAAACTTGGCCTATAAATATATGACTAGCTGTCTACTCTATGAAACAATCCAGCAATGTGGATATATATTTATATGCTAACATACTTACAGTGTTATTTATAATTTAAAAATGGAATTTAAGCAAATGGCCTGACATTAAGGGAATAATTTAATCCCCCTGAATAATTGTGATAGAGATCTATAATAGAACATTTTGCTTTACAGTATGTTTTATGACACGGAAAAATGCTTGTAATATAAAGTTATCCAAAAAAAGTGAGATACCACAATGCATATGCATATACAGTATCATTTCAATGACATAAACCGTTGATCAAAAGATTAAAGGGAAAATATACTGAAAAGATAGCAGTGGTACCTCTAAGAAAGGAAGTTAAGAAATTTTTTTTCTGCTTCCACATACTTTCCTTGAGTTCCTAAATTCCTATAATACTCTTGTTATCAGGAGAAAAACTGATCCCCCCATTATACTTTCATATGTGTAAGTTAAAAACACAAAACAAAACCCTTTAAACTCTCCAGTGACTGGATAACTAGAATTGGTCACTAAAAAGTAGAACATTTCCCAGAGAAGGGAAGAACAGGAATCATCAAATATTACTTAAGCATGTGGAACCAGGTGGTGGGCCAAATCCTCTTATACCTTTCCTTAGTTAACTGCCATGGAAATACTACAGAGCAGATGTTATTATCCACAAGTCGATGATTTGTCCAAAATCAATCTAGCATGTCACAAGTCAGATTTTGATCATAGGACTATCTGCTAAAACAAAACAAAACAAAAAAAAGTCTTGTTCATTTTCTTGCAATGACACTTTAAGCAAAATAACAGTTCACAGCATACTTAATGAGATGAAAATTATTTGTAATGAGTCATATAATTTACTAAGAATTTTTTATTAAATAGCTAAAGTTTGCTCCCTGAATTATAATTTACTCAAAGTTTTCACCAAGGGAAACACTACCGGACAAGAATGCCTTGAAAGCAGGGACTATGTTACAAGTGCTGTGAATTTGCTGTCATGAGCCGAGCCCTGGGACAGAAATGACTCAGTAAGAGCTTGATGAATTAAATTAGATAATTCAGCAGGAACTTAAATCTTTTCAAGGCCAAGTTACCCCAATTTCAAATTAGGAAAAGCTAAATAAATGAGATTTTACTGTGTTTCCTCATGCACACTTTCGTGAGCATGTTTTTTTTAACTTTGGCAGTGGGTTTTACTGTCAAGAGATAAATCTCCCTTAGGATTTAGTGCACCCATTAAAATTCCTCTTTCAAGATCTATGAAAAATTACAACATCCTATTTTACCAGCAAGGATTAAGGGCTATTGACTTTAGTCTCTTTGAAACACTTGTACATTGATTTTTGTGGCCATTACTACAAACATTATCTTGTCAGGGGAATGTGGGAATGACCAAGAATCCAAAAAAACAATTCTAGATAAATGTGAGCTTTGAGAACTGCCCCTTTGAGTCAGTTTTGGATTTTGTGCTCCTTTTGATGAAGATTACTGAAATTAAAGCAGAGCTAAAGGTAAGATTTGGTGGCCAAATTCTCTTAAGAATCATTACTTTCTTCTTTTTAGGAAAACAATACTTTGAGGAATATTTCTAAATGGGAGGGGGGAAATATGTCTTGAGCTCCCACTATAAACTAAACACTGTATATTCATTATTGCATTTGGAGTCACAAAACTATAAGGTAGGTATCCCTCTTCTCATATTGCTGATGAAGAAACAGACTCTAAATGTTAAGGCAATGTCTCACAGCTAATAAAAGGTTGAACAGTGTTTCTGAGTTGTTTCTTTGCTTTCAAATATTCTCTGCTCTCATTCTGCCTGTTCTCTATTAAAAATGCAATTCCCAGGCTCCTTTATTGTGGCTTCTGGATATATTATGCCAAGGGGTAGTAAGTAAGGTTGGGACCTGTTGGAGACCGGGAGGCCACAGAAAAGAAGACAAGGTAGTCTACCATCTCCTTGCTGCTTCAGCAATAGAGGTTGCTGCTTCTTGTTCTTACTAATCTCTGAACGGCCCAAACTGATCCCTTGCCCAACAGATCCCTTTCCTTTCCTCAACTGCGTGAACTTTCTGTATTAAAACTCGCCAGCAGGGAAAGTAAAGGAAGAGGAGGGAAAAGGGAGAGAGGGAGGGGAAGGGAAGACCTAGATTGGTTTCTCTGCTCCTGACTCATCTGGCTCATAAAGATTCAAATTTTAGTCTATTTGATTTATTTACCTAGCTCTCTTTCTATTGACTCACAATAGTACACTGCCAACAAAAAGGTGATCTTTTTTTTTTTTAAGTATGAATGTGTGGTCACACATTAACATATGACAATAACTTCTGTCTCTGATTCTATTTCATATGTCCCCTGACTACGTGACTCGATGCATTTTTTAATAGTTTTATGTAACTGGAAACTATTATTGACACAGCTATATTCAAAATATGTTGCTGTAAAAATTAGTTACTATGGCATGGGCTGGATTCTGGCAGAGAAGCATATGAAGCTCAAAAAGTAAGTCACATAGCCATGAATTTTAATGTTTTATTAAGACTCATTTCCCTTTGGCCACCAGTCCTGTAATTTGTCATACTGTCAGATTGTCGAACCTGAAGTTTTGCTGCATTTTGTGAAAAAAACTCAGTGTTCATACTTATCTAACCCACAGCAGTCTAACACTATTTTCTCCAAGTTTTAGAATGCTTTCAGGTAAGTGAAGATATTCGTTTTCCTAAAACTTATGAAATATTATCACCAATTTATTGAATGAGTTGGGCTCAGGAAGGTGTCAGTGGAACCCAACTTATTTTTCTTCTAACCACTCAGCCTGGTTTTCTCCCACTGTTAGGATGCTATGTCCCCAAGTCCCATAGCTTTTTCAGTCACTCCTGTATTATACTCAGACGCTTCCTTTATTTTTGTATTAAAAAAATCCAATCTACCCCACTTTTAATAATCATAAAACCTTCCATTAATTAATTTTAAAAATATTGAATGAATACTTAGTTACCTGGTAATATTCTGGGTTCTGCAGTTACAGCAGTCAATACGTCAAACATAAAACCTTACTCTCATGGGGTTCACATTCCAGGGGAAAAGTAGACAATACATATAAGAAGTAAGCAAAATATAGGTTATGCTAGTGGTGAGTGCTAAGGGGGCTAAGTTTTACATAGGTTGATGGGAAGGGGACTTTTCAAAGTTCTCAATACCTCATATGCAGCTGATGACCTTACTTCCTATTTGCCTGAGAAAACTGAAGCAATCAGAAGAGAGCTTCACATGCTGCCACCATGACATCTACCCATCTGTCTATGCCCATATACTCTGCCTTTTCTCCTGTTAATTTGGAAGAACTATCTAGGCTCTTAATTAATCCAACACCTCCATTTGTGCACCAGATCCAATCCCCTCTTGCTTATACAGGAACATTGCTTCAGTCACTCTCCTCTCTCTTTTCTGTGTCACCAATTTTCTCTTGCTCAGTGTCATATAAACACCTCTTATCTTAAAAATCCTCTTACAGTCCATTTCTGCCTCCAGCAACCACCCCATTTTCTTGTAGATCAAAACTCCTCCCCTTGTCTAAACTCTTTACCCTCTATGATTCTTCTCTTGTTCTCTTTAGAGTTTGTTCAAATTGGCTTTTGCCCCTAACACTTCACTGAAATTGAAAAGTCACCAACAGTCTCCATGTTGTTAAATAAAATGGTTAGTTCTCAAAAGTCATTTTACAACCTCTTCAACACCATTTCACAAAGGCCAACAGTCTACATCCTTGAAACACATTCTTCACCTTGCTTCTAGGACACCACACTAGCCTGGTTTTCTTTTCATATCTCTGGAAACATTCCCTCCTTAAGAACCCATCATCCAAATGCTGGAAGTCCCCAGGTCTCAGTCTTTGAACCTCTCAGTTTTTTTATTTACATTTATCCTCTAGTGATCTCATCTAGCGTCATGGCTTTTGACAACACTAATATCTTGAAGACTCCCAAATCTAGATCTCCAGGCTTAAATTTTTTAAATTTAATTTAATTTAATTTAATTTAATTTAATTTAATTTAATTTAATTATTTTATTTTGGGGAACTTAATTTTTTTTCATTTTCACTTACATTTTCTACAGATTTATTAAAACACAATTGACAAATAAAACTGTATAAATTTAGGATGTACACATCATGATCTATTCTATGTATATATTGTGAAACAATTGCTACAATAAAGTTAGTTAACACATCCATCATTTCACATAATAACCTTTGTGTGTGTGTCCTGAGAATATTTAAGATTTACTGTTAGTAGGTTTCAAGTATACAATATAATATTATTAACTATAGTCACCATGCTATAGATTAGACCCCCAGAACCCATTCATTTTATAACTAAAAGTTTATATTCTTTGGCTAACATCTCCCCATTTCCCCCAACCCCAGCCCCAGACAACCACCATTCTATTCTGTTTCTATGGGATTGACTTTTTTAGATTCCATATATTTAAGTGAGATCATACAGTATTTGTCATTCTCTATCTGATTTATTTCACTTAACATACTGCATTCAAATTTCATTCATGTTGTCTCAAATAGCAAGATTTCCTTCTTTTTATTGTTGATTAGTTTTCCATTTCACATTTTCTTCATCCATTCATCTGCTGACAGACAGGTCGTTTCTATATCTTGGTTATTGTCAATAATGTGGCAATAAACATGAGTGCCAATATCTCTTCAAGTTAATGATTTTGTTTCCTTTGGATATACATCCAGAAGTGGAATTGCTAGGTCTAGGTTTTTACATTCCTAACAGTACACAGGATTCTCTTTTCTCCAAATCCTTGCCAACATTTGTCATTTCTTCATATATATATATATATATATATATATATATATATATATATATATATGTAATAGCTATTATATATAACTATTATATATAATAACTATTATATATACATTATATATATACATTATATATATTATACATATATTATATATACATTAACAGGTGTGAGGTGACATCTCATTGGGGTTTTGATTAGTGATGTTAACTACCTCTTCATGTACCTTTTCACCATCTATATGTCTTTTTTTTTTGAAAAATGTCTATTTGGGTCTTTTGCCCATTTTTAAATTGGATTATTTGTTTTTTTGCTATTGACTTGTAAGTTCTTTATATATTTTCAATATTGAATATTATCAGATATATGGTTTGCAAATATTTTTGTTCCTATTCAGTAGGTTGCCATTTCATTTTGTTGATTATTTCCTTTGCAATGCAGAAGCTTTTTAATTTGATGTAGTACCACTACTCTTTTTTTTCTTTTTTTTTTTTTTTTTTTTGCCTTTGGAGTCACACCCGAAAAATCAAGACCAAGTCAAGGAGCTTTTTCCAAGTTTTCTTCTAGTTTATGGTTTCAAGTCTTCCATTCAAGTCAAGTCTTTAATGCATTTTGAGTTAATTTTTGTATATAAGATAATTCTATACCTTATATAATTATATATCTATATCTAAATAGTCTAATTTAATTCTTTTGTATGTAGATACACAGTTTTTCCAATACCATTTATAAAAAAGACTCTCCTTTCCCCATTGTATGTTCTTGGAATCCTTGTCACATGTGTAGGGGTTTATTTCTGGTCTGTTTATTCTGTTCCACTGGTCTATGGGTCTGTTTTTATACTAACACCATACTGTTTGATTACTATGCTTTACAATATAGTTTGAAATAAGGAAATGTTGTACCTCCAAGTTTTATTCTTCTTTCTCAAGATTGCTTTGGCATCTTTTGTGGTTCCATACAAATTTAGGATTGTTTTTTCCTATTTCTGTGAAAAATGTCATTGGAATTTTGATAGGCATTATACTGAATCTGTAGATGGCTTTGGGGGATATGGACATTACCCAAATAATATCAATTCTTCTGATCCATGAACATGGGATGTTTTCCCATTTACTTGTATCTTCTATTTCATTCATCAATATCTTAAGTTTTCATTGTAGAAATCTTTTACCTCCTTGGTTATATTTATTCCTATGTATTTTATTGTTTTTTATGCTATCATAAATAGGACTGTTTTATTTATTTCTTTTTCAGACAGTACATTGTAGTATATAAAAACACAATTGACTTATGTATGTTGATTTTGTATCCTGTAGCTTTACTGAATTTGTTTACTAGTTATAATAGTTTTTTGTGTGAAGTCTTTAGGGTTTTCTATATATAAGATCATGCTATCTGCAAACAGAGACAATTTTACTCCTTTCTTTCTGATTTGGATTTCTTTTTCTTGCATGAATGCTCTGGCTAGGACTGCCAGTATGATATTGACTAGAAGTGGTGAGAGTGGACATCCTTCAGCATTAAATTTTAGATTCATAAATCCAACTGCCTATTCAACATCTTTACTCAAATGCCGAATAGATTTCAAAATCAACATGTTTATATCAGAGTTCCCCTTTCCATCCCAAAATGTTCCTATTAAAGTTTGTCTCTCATCCTAATGCAGGCCTGCTTGAGGGGAGGAGAGAGTACAGCTGGTTTCTTTTCTTTCCTCATTATACCTCCTCCCCTCTCCCTAGCTCCTCTCCAGGATTAAACAGGATAGGGAGAAGGGTGAAAGTGGCAGGAAAGTTCTACACTGACTATCATGTGTCTCTTGCCTTGCATTCCGAAAACTTAGTGCAATATTTCATGATAATTTTTTAAATGAATTAGGAGATAGAAGATGAAAAACAGAGGAACCAGCCAAGATGTTATTTCCACAATTCATGTAAGAAATAATGGTGGACTAAACTAAGGAATAGTAATAGAAAGAGGAAAAAGTGGACAGGATGGTAAAGTTTTCAGGAAATAAATTAGCCAGGAGTTGATGATTGATTGTAAGAAAGGGTGAATAAGTGGGAAACGTCAGAATAATTTCAGATTCTGACTTTGAGGTCTGGGTTGATACTGGTGGTATTGAGATAGAGAATACATGGAAACCATACAATTTTGGAGAAAGAGTTCAATGGCTCAATTGCAGTCATATTGTAAGCTGATGTCTATTAGATATTAAGAAGAAGCTGAAGAAACTATTCATGTAAGTTAAGTATAGATGATAATTTTAAAAAAACATGAGAGATTTCTGGGAGGTGGCAGAATAGGAGAATGTGAGCTCACATCATCCCACAGACACACCAAGATAACAGCCATATCAGCGCAACTAACTCTAAAACAACCCAAAAACCAGTAGTAGAACAGACTTTCCACAGTTAAGTTTAGAGAGGAGGCCACACTGAAAGGGTTAGGAAGGGTGGTGATGCAGTTGGGAACCAAACTCCCTGTGAGACTTAGTCACAAATGAGAAGGATACAGGAATGGAGAAGCAATAGGATCAGACACCCCAGGCAAAGGGGACCTGCACTGGAAAGATAAGCCCTCATGATATTTGGCTTTGAAAAGCAGTGGGGTTTAACCTCAAGCGTTTTTACAATCAGTGGGGCTTAATTCAGCAGGTTTAGCTTCGGGGGAGCAGGAGGGCAATAGGAAACTGAGTCCTTGACGTTAAAGAGCCAGTTTAACAAATAACCCCACCAACATACAGCATAAAAGCCCCAGTTTGAAAAGTGCCTGAGGTATACAAGAAGGAGATTTATTTACTAACCTCAGAACATGCACTGGAGAGACAGGGATTTTTAGGAGACTTTTCTAAGAACAAGAGAGCTGGCAGGCACCACTTTTCTCCACTGTTCCCTCGACCTAAATAGCAGGACATTTGCAGGAACCAACACTAACATTCTCCACCTATCTTGCTAGCACTGTGCACCCTACCCCCATGTTCCCCTACAGATCCACGGCATCCAACCTGCCCCACTCAGCAGGTGTCCTCTCAAAGCCCCCCAACACCCTGTAAGTAGCCCCAGCAGGGACTGGCACCACTCCAAGGTGACTCCTGCCCTGAAAAGAGGGGGAGATAACCACACACAGCAGTGCACCTCCAGTCCATGCCAAACCTTATAGCCAGTAGCATGGAGTACCCTGCCAATCAGTGCAACAAGTGCAGCTCTGGAAGACAGACTGGTGGCAGGAATCTGGTCTGTCTGCCAGCCCTACTGACCAACAAAAGCCTCTCAGGGGACAAAGCAGGGAGAGCTCCTGACAGGTCAGTGTGATTGCAGTCCCAGCAAACAAGTTGAGGGGAGGCATCTGCCCAACTACAAGCCCACAGCAGCCTCAGACTGGCCAATAGCACAGTGACCTAACCCTGCCTGATGCACCCACAATAAGCAAAGTGGGCTATTGCAGCCATCTGGACTGAAGGTATATGTGGTTCAGTCACAACAGTAGGGTGTATGCAACCCACATAAGCGACACCTCTAAAATGACTAGTTCTGGTAAACAGGGGACATTACATTACAGGGCATCACAGGATATCTTCTTCAAAAGGCCACTACTTTCAAAAGCAGGAGATCTAGCTGACTTTCCTAATACAAAGAAACAAATACAGAGAGTTAGACAAAATAATGAAACAGAGAAATATATCCCAAATGAAAGAATAAGATAAAACCATAGCAAAAAAAGAAAGCTAAATGAAACAGAGATAAGCAATACGTATGTAGAGAAGTGAAAGTAATGATCATAAAGATACTCACTAGATTTGAGACAAGAGTAGGTATTCTCAGTAAGACCTTCAACAAATAGTAATAAGATATTAAAAAGGATCAATCACAGATGAATAACTCAATAACTGAGATTAAAAAATACAGTAGAGGGACTCAATAGCAGATTAGAGGAGGGAGAAGAATGGATCAGCAACCTGGAAGACACAGCAATGGAAAGTAACCAAAATGAACGGCAAAAGGAAAAAAGAATAATAAAAAAATGAGAACAGGTTAAGGGAACTCAGCAACATCATCATACATGATAACATTCACATTATAGGGATTCCAGAGGGAAAGAGAGAGAGAAGGGGGCAGAACATTTATTTGAAGAAACAGTAGCTGAAAACTTCCCTAATCTGGGTAAGGAAACAGACATCCAGATCCAGTAGGTGCAAAGAGCCCTCAACAAAATTAACCCAAAGAGGTCCACATCAAGACACATAGACACATAGTAATTAAAATGACAAAAAGGTGATAAAGAGATTGTAAAAGCAGCAAAAGAAAATAGTTACACACAGAAACACCATAAGGCTGTAAGTTGATTTTTCATCAGAAACTTTGCAAGCCAAAAGTGAGTGGTATGATATCTTCAAAGTGCTGAAAGAAAAAAACCCTGAAAATATGAATACTCTACCCAGCAATTTTATCATTTACAATAGGAGAGGTAGAGTTTCCAGACAAACAAAAGTTAAAGAGTTCATCACCACTAAACCAGGCTTACACAATTTCCCCTTGTTAAGGGGAGTGGAAAGGAAAAGTCATATTCAGAAGTAAAAGAATTATGAAAGAAAAAAATGCACAAATAAAAGCAAGCCTATAATAAAAGTAATGGATTAATCACATATAAAACCAGTATGGGACTTAAAGCACAAAAGCAGTAAAATCAATTATGTTTATCTATAGAAATCTGTCAAGGGACTCACAAAACAAAAAGAAGCATCATATCATATATATCAGCATGGAGGGAGAGTACCACTTACATCAATGGATACATCATGTACGTAGAAAATCAACAAGGAAACAATGGCTTTGAATGATACACTGGGTCACATGGATTTAATAGATACATCCAGAATATTTCATCCTAAAGCAGCAGAATACACATTCTTTTCGAGTGCACATGGGACATTTTCCAGAACAGATTACATCCTAGGTCACAAATCAGGCCTCAACAAGTATAAAAAGATTGAGATCATACCATGCATATTTTTCAACCACAACATTATGAAACTTGAAGTCAACCACAAGGAAAAATTTGGGAAGACCACAAATACCTGGAGGTTAAGGAACATTGTACTAAAGAATGAATGGGTCAACCAGGAAATTAAATAAGAAATTTTAAAAATATGGAAACAAATGAAAATAAATACATGACAGTCCAAAATCTTTGGGATGCAAAAATACTCATAAAAGGGAAGTATATAGCAACACCAGACTTATCTCAAGAAGCAAGAAAAATTTCAAATATGCAACTTCAACTTATGCCTAAAGGAACTAGAAAAAGATCAACAAATGAAGTCTAAAGCCAGGAGTAGAGGGAAATAATAAAGATTAGAGCAAAATTAAATGATATAGAAACTAAAAAAAAACCCAATAGGACAGATCAATAAACCAGGAGCTAGTTCTTTGAAATATTAATAAAATTGATAAAATCCTAGCCAGAGTTATCAAAATAAAAAGAGAAAGGACCCAAATAAATAAAGTCACAAATGAAAGAGGAGTAATCACAACCAACACAACAAATAAAAACAATTGTAAGACGATATTATGAAAAATTATATGCCAATAAATTGGGCAATCTGGAAGAAATGGATAAATTCCTAGAAACATACAAACTACCAGAACTGAAATAGGAAGAAATAGAAAACTTGGACAGACCCATAATCAGCAAATAAATTGAACAGCAATCAAATATCTTTCAACAAAGGGCACCTGGGTGACTCATTTGTTGTGTCCAACTTCAGTTCAGGTCATGATCTCAAGGTTCGTGGATTTGAGCCCCATGTCAGGCCCTATGCTGACAGCTCAGAGCCTGGAACCTGCTTCAGATTCTGTGTTTTGCTCTCTTTCTGCCCCTCCCCTGCTCATGCTCTCTCTCTATCAAAAATAAATAAATACTTTTAAAAATTAAAAAAAAAAATCTTCGAACAAATATAACTCTAGGGCAAGGTGGCTTCACAGTGGAGTTATACCAAACGTATAAAGAACAGTTAATACCTATTTTTCTCAAACTATTCCAAAAAATAAAAATGGAAGGAAAACTTTCAAACTTATTCTATGAGGCCAGCATTACCTTGACTCCACTAAAAAAGAGAACTATAGGCCAATATCCCTGATAAACATGGATATAAAAATTCTCAACAAGTAACAAATCCCATCCAACAGTAAATTAAAAGAATCATTCACCATAATCAAGTAGGATTTATTCCTGTACTGTGGGGTGGTTCAATATTTGCAAATCAATCAACGTGACACACCACATTAATAAAAGAAAGGATAAGGATCATGTGATCATCTCAATAGATGCAGAAAAAGGATCTGATAAAGTACAGCATTCATTCTTGATAAAAAACCCTCAATAAAGAAGGGTAAGAGAGAACATAACTCAACATCATAAAGGCCATATAAGAAAAACCCACAGCTAAAATCATCCTAAGTGGGGAAAAACTGACTCTATGGTCAGGAACTATACAGGGATGTCCACTCTCGCCATTGTTATTTTAACAAGGTACTAGAAGTCCTAGCTTCAGCAATCAGACAAGAAGCAATAAAAGGTCCAAATAAGCAAGGAAGAAGTCAAACTTTCACTATTCACAGATGACATGATACTCTGAAGAAAAGTCAGAAGACTCTACAAAAAAATTGCTAGAACTGATACACAAATTCAGTAAAATCGCAGGATATAAAGTCAATGTACAGAAATCTGTTGCATTTCTATACACCAATAATGAATCAGAAGAAATTAAGGAATTGATCCCATTTACAACTATATCAAAAACCATAAGATATCCAGGAACAAACTTACCAAAGAGGTAGAAGATCTGTACTCTGAAAACTATAGAACACTTGTGAAAGAAATTAAAGATGACACAAAGAAATGAAAAAACATTCCATGCTCATGAAATGGAAGAACAAATATTGTTAAAATGCCTATACTATCCAAAGCAATCCACACATTTAATTCAATCCCTATCCAAATACCAATAGCGTTTTTTACAGAGCTAGAACAAAGAATCCTAAAATTTGTATGGAACTACAGAAGACCCTCAAAAGCCAAAGCAGTCTTGAAAAAGAAAAGCAAAGCTGGCAGCACCACAATTCCAGACTTCAAGTTATATTACAAAGGTCTCATCATCAAGACAGTATGGTACTGGCACAAAAACAGACACATAAATCAATGGAATAGAAAACCCAGGAAAAAGAAAAAAAGAAAGAAAGGAAGGCCAGAAAATGACCCACAAATATAGGGTCAACTAAACTTTGACAAAGCAGGAGAAAATACCATTGGAAAAAAGACAGTCTCTTCAACAAATGGCATTTGGAGTACTGGAGAGCAACATGCAAAAGAATGAAACTGAACCACTTTCTTACACAGTGAAGGAAACAATTAACAAATCTAAAGGGCAATCTTCAGAATTGGAGAAGGTATTTGTAAATGACATATCTTATAAAGGGTAAGTATACAAAATCTATAAAGAATTTATCAAACTCAACACCCAAAAAACAAATAATCTAGCTTAAAATGGGGAGAAGACATAAATAGACATTTTTCTAAAGAAATGCAGCCAGATCAACACTAAACCATCTTGCACAACCAGAAAATTGATTTGAGGAATAACACAACAATCTGCACAACGTGAACTATAGAACTCGGCAGGTACGCAGCACGGAGAGAGAGGATGGGGGAGAGAAGCTGCGGAGGACAGGGAGCTGTTTTTGCTTTCAGAGAGAGGACAGAGACGGGGGAGAATATAGGAAAAGCACCCCCCCACACACACAAAAAGCAGCTAGAGAGAAAGTAGAGAATTGGAAACAGCCACAGGGACTGGACAAAAAAAGGAGAAGGGAGGAAGGAGAGGGTTTAAATTCCATTAAGACTCTATAAACAGGGGGAGCACAGAATCTGAAACTCCACAGCTGGATACCTGGAGGTGCTCTGGTGGGAAGGGTGAATCCCTAGGAGCAGAGAGCAAGGTTCAAGGGGTCCTTGGGCCACATGGGAAGAAGCAGTTCCCTGCTTAGAGGACATTTGGTAGAGGCTGTGTGGCCACCCCACAGGCAAAGGTCCCAGCAGACCCTGGATAACAACCACATTCACTGGTGTTGGAACAGGATGTTAAGGGTGAAGCCTGGCACCAGATGTGTGTTGTGATTTTCCATAAACCCTGAAACACTGCCGCTACAAGATTGTGCAAACTTTTTCTGGGGTGGGCTGGCACCCAGCCGGAGTCTCTGGCATCTGCAGCTGTGCGGTCTCATGAACGTTCCTGGGGTCAGCACCAGCCATTGCTTAGTGAGACCCAACCCCAGAAGGTCAGAACAGATCAAAGCCGCAGTCCCTCAGAAATAAGTCATTGAGAAACACAGCCCCATTTGAGATAAAACTCAGGAAGGAGGTGCCGCCTGGCAGCCTGATGGCCTGGTCACAGACAATGTAGAAGCAGGGAGTAGATGGAAGCCAGAGACAAAAGAGGGGTGCTTGATTGCCAGTTGTGGAGAGGTCAGAGTTCTGATACTAGAGACTGGGTAGCTGGGTGCCGCCATTGTCAACCCTCCAGTGCATGCACATACACGCCTACACACGCCACAGCAATCTACCCCAGTAAGCTAAGCATCACCACCTAGTGGAGAATGGAGAGTAAACCCCACCCAACTGGGCCAACAGCGCTCTTGACAAACACAAGTCTCTCCACCTGCTTAGTTTACAGACTATAAAGTGCTTCGTAGATTGACTTCTATGGGAAACCTGATGTAATTTCAATCATACTTCATTCTGTTCACTGGTCTTTGCATTCATTTTTTTTTTCTTTTTCTTTTCTTTTCTTATTCTTGGTACAGAAAGAGAAAAAAATCTATTTTTAATTTCCATTTTTATTAAAAGACTTTTCTTTAATTATTCCATTTTACTTTCCATTTTACTTTCATCATTTCATTTATTCTATATTATTGTATTCACTTTTTCAAATTTTCAAACATTTTCCTTGTATTTTTCCTTTTTTTCCTTTTTCTTATCTTTCTCTTTTTTCTCTAATCCATCAAGCTTCTTTCAACAACCAGACCAAAACACACCTAGGATCTAGCATCCTTTATTTGATTTCTTTGTGTTGTTTTAAATTTTGTAATTTTATTTTTTTAACTTTATTAATTCCTTTTCTTCCTCCAAAATGACAAAATGAAGGAATTCACCCCAAAAGAACGAACAGGAAGAAATGACAGCCAGCAACTTAATCAACACAGATATAATCAAGACGCCTGAACCAGAATTTACAATCAAGATAATAATACTAGCTGGGGTTGAAAATAGATTACAATCTCTTTCTGCAGAGATAAAGAAGTAAAAGCTAGTCAGGATGAAACAAAAAATGCTATAACTGAGCTGCAGCAGCAAGTAAGCGATATAGAGGACAAACTTATGGAGAATAATAAAGCAGAAAAAAGAGGGAGACTACGGCAAAAGAGCACGAAATAAAAACTAGAGAACTCAGTGACTCATTAAAAAGGAATAATATCAGAATCATAGAGGTCCAAGAGGATGAAGAGAGAGAAAAAGAGGTAGAAAATTTATGTGAGGAAATCATAGTGGAAAACTTTCCTAACCTGGGGAAAGACACAGACATCAAAATCCAGGAAGCACAGAGGACTCCCATTAGATTAAACAAAAACCAACCATCAACAAGGAATATCATAGTCAAATTCACAAAATACTCAGGCAAGAAAATAATCATGAAAGCAGCAAGGGGAAAAAAGTCCTTAACCTATAAGGGAAGTCAGATCAGGTTCGCAGCAGACCTATCCACAGAAACTTGGCAGGCCAGAAAGGAGTGGCAGGATTCAATGTACTGAATTGGAAAAAATATGCAGCCAAGAATTCTTTATCCAGCAAGGCTGTCATTCAAAATAGGAGAAATAAAAAGTTTCCCATAAAAACAAAAATTAAAGGGGTTGGTTACCACTAAACCAGTCCTGCAAGAAATTTTAAGGGGCACTCTCTGAGGAGAGAAAAGACAGAAAAAAAGAAAAAAAAAAGACCAAGAGCAGCAAAGACTAGAAAGGACCAGAGAGCACTACCAGAAACTCCAACTCTACATGTGACATAATGGTAATAAGATCATATCTTTCATTATTCACTCTAAACGTCAATGGTCTAAATGCTCCAATCAAAAGACACAGGATAACAATGAATAGGGAAACAAGATCCATCTGTATGCTGTTTACAAGAGACCCATTTTAGACCTAAAGACACCTTCAGATTGAAAGTAAGGGGATGAAGAACCATCTATCATGCTAATACTTGACAAAAGAAAGCCGGAGTAGCTATACTTATATCAGATAGTCTAGATTTTAAAATAAAGACTGTAACAAGAGATGAAGAAGGGCATCATATTGTAATTAAGGGGTCTATCCACCAAGAAGACCTAACAATTGTAAACATTTATACTCCAAATGTGAAGCACCCAAATATATAAATCAATTAATCACAAACATAAACATAAAGAACCTCATTAATAAAAATACCATAATAGTAGGGGACTTCAATACCCCATTTAGAGCAATGGACAGATCATCTAAACAGATAATCAACAAGGAAACAATGGCTTTGAGTGACACACTGGACCAGATGGACTTAACAGATATATTCAGAACATTTCTTCCTAAAGCAGAATATACATTCTTCTCCAGTGCACATGGAACGTTCTCCAGAATAGATCACATACTGGGACACAAATCAGCCTTCAACAAGTACAAAAAATCAAGATCATATCATGTATATTTTCAGACCACAACACTATGAAACTCGAAATCTACCACAAGAAAAAATCTGGAAAAATAACAAATACTTGGAGACTAAAGAACATCCTACTAAAGAATGAATGTGCTAACCAAGAAATTAAAGAGGAAATTAAAAAGTACATGGAAGCCAATGAAAATGATAACCCACAGCCCAAAACCTCCGAACACAGCAAAGGTGGTCATAAGAGGGAAGTATACAGCAATCTAGGTCTTCCTAAAGAAGGAAGAAAGGTCTCAGATACACAACCTAACCTTACACCTCAAAGAGATGGAAAAAGAACAGCAAATAAAACCCCAAACCAGCAGAAGACAGGAAATAATAACGATTAGAGCAGAAATCAATGCTATGAAACCAAAAAACAAAAACAAAAACAAAACAAAACAAAACACAGTAGAACTGATCAATGAAACCAGGAGGTGGTTCTTTGAAAGAATTAACAAAACTGATAACCCCCTACCCGGTTTGATCAAAAAGAAAAAGGAAACGACCCAAATAAATAAAATCAATAATGAAAGGGGAGAGATCACAACCAACACAGCAGAAATACAAACAATAATAAGAGAATATTATGAGCAATTTAATGCCAATAAAATGGCAATGTGGAAGACATTGACATATTCCTAGAAACATATATACTACCAAAACTGAAGCAGAAGGATATAGAAAATTTGAACACACCCATAACCAGTAAAGAAATCGAATTAGTAATAAAAAATCTCCCAAAAACAAGAGTCCAGGGCCTGATGACTTTACAGGGGAATTTTACCAAACATTTAAAGAAAATTTAAAACCTATTCTCTTAAAGCTGTTCCAAAAAATAGAAATGGAAGGAAAACTTCCAAACTCTTTCTGTGAAGCCAGCATTGCCTTGATTCTAAAACCAAAGACCCCACTAAAAAGGAGAACCAATTTCCCTGATGAAGATGGATGCAAAAATCCTCAACAAGATACTAGCCAACCAGATCCAACGATAATTAAAAGAATTATTCACCATGACCAAGTGGGATTTATACCTGGGATGTAGGGCTGGTTCAATATCTGCAAAACAATCAATGTGATCCATCACGTCAATAAAGAAAGGACAAGAGGGGCACCTGGATGGCTCAGTTGGTTAAGCATCCAATTTCAGCTCAGGTCATGATCTCTGTCCTGACTTTGAGACCCGCGCTGGGCTCTGTGCTGACAGCTCAGAACCTGGAGCCTGTTTAAGATTCTGTGTCTCCCTCTCTGTCTCTGCCCCTCCCCTGCTTGTGCTCTGTTGTTCTTTGTCTCAAAAATACATAAACATTTAAAAAATGAAAAAAAAAGGACAAGAACCACATGATCCTCTGAATAGATGCAGAGAAAGCATTTGACAAAATACAGCATCGTTTCTTGATAAAAACCCTCAAGATAGTAGGGATAGAAGGATCATACCTCAAGATCATAAAAGTTTTCCCTAAGGTCAGGAACATGACAGAGATGTCCACTCTAGCCACTGTCAGTCAACATAGAATTGGAAGTCTTAGCCTCAGCAATCAGACCACACAAAGGAATAAAAGCCATCCAAGTCAGCCAGGAGGAAGTCAAACTTCCACTCTTCACAGATGACATTATACTTTATATGGAAAACCCAAAAGATTCCACCAAAAAACTGCTATAACTGATCCATGAATTCAGCAAAGTTGCAGGATATAAAATCAATGCACAGAAATTGGTTGGATTCTTATACACCAATAATTGAAGCAACAGAAAGAGAAATCAAGGAATTGATCCTATTTACATTTGCACCAAAACCCACAAAATACCTAGGAATAAACATAACCAAAGAACATACCTAGGAAATAACCTAGGAAAGAAAATACCAAAGAAAATACCTAGGAATAAACATAACCAAATAAACATAACCAAAATCTATACAATGAAAACTATAGAAAGCTGATGAAAGAAATTGAAGAAGACACAAAAAAAATGGAAAAATATTCCATGCTCACGGGTTGGAATAACAAACATTGTTAAAATGTTGATACTCCCCAAATCAATCTACATATTCAATGCAATCCCTATCAAAATGATATCAGTATTTTTCGCAGAGCTAGAACAAACAATCCTAAAATTTGTATGGAACCAGAAAAGACCCCAAATAGCCAAAGCAATCTTGAAAAAGAAAACCAAAGCTGGAGGCATCATACTTCTGGACTTTAAGATGTATTACAATGCTGTAATCATCAAGACATTATGGTACTCACAAAAAACAGACACTCAGATCAATGCAACAGAAGAGAGAACCCAGAAATGGACCTACAAATGTATGGCCACCTAATCTGTGACAAAGCAGGAATGAATATCCAATGGAATAAAGACAGTCTCTTCAGCAAATGGTGCTGGGAAAACTGGACAGCGACATGCAGAAGAATGAACCTGGAACACTTTCTTACACCACACACAAAAATAAACTCAAAATGAATGAAAGACCTAAATGTAAGATGGGAAGTCATCAAAATCCTAGAGGAGAAAGCAGGCAAAACCCTATTTGACTTGGCCACAGCAACTTCTTACTCAACATGTCTCTGAAGGGAAACAAAAGCAAAAATGAACTATTGGACCTCATCAAAATAAAAAGCTTCTGTGCAGTGAAGGAAACAGTCAGCAAAACTAAAAGGCAACCAATGAAATGGGAGAAGATATTTGCAAATGACATATCAGATAAAGGGTTAGTATCCAAAATCTATAAGGAACTTACCAAACTCAACACCCAAAAAACAAATAATCCAGTGAAGAAATGGGCAAAAGACATGAATAGACACTTCTACAAAGAAGATATCCAGATGGTGAACAGACACATGAAAAAATGTCCAACATCACTCAATATCAGGGAAATACAAATCAAAACCACAATGAGATATCACCTCACACCTGTCAGAATGGCTAACATTAACAACTCAGGCAAAAACAGATGTTGGTGAGGATGTGGAGAAAGAAGATCTGTTTTGCACTCCTGGTAGGAATGCAAACTGGTGCAGCCACTCTGGAAAACAGTATGGAGGTTGCTCAAAAAATTAAAAATAGAACTACTCTATGACCCAGTAATTGCACTACTAGGTATTTATCCAAGGGACACAGGTGTGCTGTTTTGAAGGGGGACATGTACCCCAATGTTTTTAGCAGCACTATTGATAATAGCCAAAGTAGGAATGAGCCAAATGTCCATCAACTGATGAATGGGTAAAGAATATATGGTATACGTATACAATGGAGTATTACTCTGCAATCAAAAAGAATGAAATCTTGTCATTTGCAATTACATGGATGGAACTGGAGGGTATTATGCTAAGTGAAATTAGTCCATCAGAGAAAGAAAAATATCATATGACTTCACTCATATGAGGAATTTAAGATACAAAACAGATGAATTTAAGGGAAGGGAAGCAAAAAAATATAAAAACAGGGAGAGGGACAAAACATAAGAGACTCTTCAATATAGAGAACAAACAAGGTTGCTGGAGGGGTTGTAGGAGGGGGATGGTCTAAATGGGTAAGGGGCATTAAGGAATCTACTCCTGAAATCATTGTTGCACCATATGCTAACTAACTTGGATGTAAATTAAACAATACATACATTTAAAAAAGAGAGAGAGATCACCTCACAGATGTTAGAATGGCTAAAATTAAAATCATAGGAGAAAACAGCTGTTGGTGAGGATGCAGAGAAAGGGGGATTTTCACACTATTGGTGAAAATGCATTCTGGTATAGCCACAGAGGAAAATGGTACAGAGGTTCCTCAGAAAGCTAAAAACAGAACTACCATATGATCTAGCAACCAGACTACTAGATAATCACCTAAAGGATACAAAAATACTGATTTGAAGGGATATGTGCCCCCTATGTTTATAGCAGCATTATCAATAATAGCCAAATTATGGAAAAAGCCCAAATGTTCATCCACTGATTAATGAATAAAGAAAAAGTGGCATGTACATATAGAATGGAGTATTACTCAGCCATAAAAAATGAAATCTTGCCATTTGCAATGAAATGGATGGGGTAGACAGTATAATGCTAAGTGAAATAAGTCAGTGAGAGAAAGGCAAATACCATATGATTTCATTCATATGTGGAACTTAAGAAACAAAACAAATGAACATAGCAGGGAAAAAGAGAGCGGCAAACCATAAAACAGATTCTTAAAAATGGAGAACAAACTAAGGGTTGCTGGAGGGGAGGTGGGCAGAGATGGATAGGTTATATTGATGATGGGTATTTGGAAGGGTACTTGTGATGAGCAATGGGTGTTATATGTAAGTGATGAATCACTAAATCCTACACCTGAAACTAATATTACATTGTATTTTAACTAAGTGGAATTTAAGTAAAAACTTGGAAGAAAAAAAAAGAATGAAATCTTGCTATATTCAGTGACATGTATGGAGCTGGAGAGTATAATGGTAAGCAAAATAAGTCAGAGAAAGACAAATTCCATATGATTTCACTCATATATGGAATTTTTGAAACAAAACAAATGATTAAAGGGAAAAAGAGAGAGAGAGAGAAAGAGAGAGAGAGAGAAACCAAGAAACAGACCCTTTATTGTAGAGAACATAGTCCTGGTTACCAGAGGAGAGGGGAGTGGGGGGGATGGATGAAATAGGTGATGGGGATTAAGGAGTGCACTTGCTGTGATGAGTACCAGGTGATATATAGAATTGTTGAATCAATATATTGTAACCTAATATTATATTGTACATTAACAGGAATTTTTAAAAAATTAACAAAATTTTAAAAAATTGACAAAGCGGTTGAATAGATATTTTTCCAAAAAAGACATACAGATGGCCAACAGACATATGAAAAGATGCTTGACATCAATAACTATCAGGGAAATGCAAATCAAAACCACAATGAGATACTACCTCACACTTGTCAGATGGCTAGAATCAAAAAGAGAAGAAATAACAAATGCTGGTGAGGATGTGGAGAAAAAGGAAGCCTTGTGCACTATTGGTGGGAATGTAAATTGGTGCAACCTTTGTGGAAAACAGTACAGAAGTTTCTCAAGAAATTAAAAATCAAATTACCATATGATCTAGTAATTCCTTTACTGGGTATTTACCAAAGAAAAATTAAAACACTAACTTGAAGATATATATGCACTCCTACATTCATTGCAGCATTAATTATAGTAGCCAATCAAGTCATGATCTCACAGGTCATGAGTTCAAGCCCTGTATCAGGCTCTGTGTTCACAGTGCCAAGCCTGCTTCAGATCCTCTATCACCCTCTTTCAGCCTCTCTCTCTCTCTCTCTCTCTCTCTCTCTCTCTCTCAAAAATAAATAAATGTTAAATTTTTTTTTAAAAATTATAAAAGCCAAATTATGGAAGCAACCCAAGTGTCCACTGATAGGTAAATGGATAAAGAAGATGTGATATAAATATATATGTATATGAAAATATAGGAATATTTATTACTCAGCCATAAAAAAGAATGAGATCTTGCTATTTTGACAACACAGATGGATATAAAAGTATAATGGTAAATGAAATAAGTCAATCAGAGAAATAGAAATATCATATGATTTTACTCACATGTGGAACTTAAGAAACAAAACAAATGAATAAACAAAGAAGAAAAAAGATAAAAAAAACAGACTTAAATACAGAAAACAAATTGGTGGTTGCCAAAGGGCAGATGGTTGGGAGGAGAGACAACATAGATAAAGTGAATTAAGAACACTCTTTTCTTGATAAGCACTGAGTAATGTATAGAATTGTTGAATCATTATATTGTAGACCTGAAACTAATATCACCGTATGTTAATTATCTTAAATTAAAAAAGAAAAAAGAAAGATATGTGAGAGTATGTAGCTATGATAAAATTAGTCTGAACAATAATATGGCTGGAGATAATAATATAATAATATGGATTTTTCAGTGAAACAAAGAGGACTATTAAATATAATGTACCTCTGTTTCTCACTCCTGATGAAAGAAACAGACTTGAAATAAAAATATCCACCACTTTCATCACATTATGCTTATAGAGCTGAGGGGAAAGGAAATGGGCTAATTGGTATAGTAGTTTGTTAAAGAAGTGAATATGAGGGGTGGCCTGTCCATGGTTACAACCTTTTAACCTTTACATGAGGTTTCTTGCCTTTCTGAAATTCAAACCATTGTATAAACCTAACATCTTCTCCTAATAAATCCCACCCACTCCAACCCCATTCCGCCACAATTCATTTCCAAAGAAAATGGTATGTATTTAGGGCACTCAGTGAGTAACAACAAAAGTAAGACCAGTGTATCTTCCTGACGACAGCAATTTTGGGGACTTTAGGGCCAGTGAAGCCACAGGGAAGCTGAGCTGGAAACAGTTTTGCATTGTGAATCATTATCAAAATTGTGAGCTCAATTCAGATTACAAAATCTTTATTACTGTGATGTTACAAAAACCCAGAAAGAACACAACTGGATTCTCAGATGACAGGTGAATCTTCCAATTTCTGGCTGAAGACACCTCAATTTTGTGGTAATAAATTGTGCAAATTTGATGTGGACATTACTGTATTGGGATACATGTGGAACCCTACTAGGTTATTATTACAGTGACTTTTTTCTGGCAGTAAGACTTACTTTATGATAAAAATTTAGCAGCCTATGGAGACCCCGCCCCCATAGGGAACTCTCTCCACACAAAAACTTTCTGGAATTTGATTAGCTTAATTTACTGAAAGTTTAGCTTTTAGTTTTATGGTAAACAACAGCAGCATTAAGACCCTACAATTTTCTCCCTGCCTATATTCCCAGTTTTAACTCTTAACTTACCTTCCTCAAATTCATACTTCAGCCAAGGTGTTCTGCTTACTGCCGCTGACCCTGGGTTGCATTTTCCTTACTTTTTTCTGTCTTCTTTCCTCTCCCAAGCCCTTTGAGATCCAGTTAACATCCTGACTCTTCTTAAATAAAACCTTGCTCAATCTTTATAGTTTGAAGTGATTCTCACTCCTTTGAATTCCTATAACAAATAAATTATGGAAAATTATTGTAAATCGTAACAATAAATGTTTGATATATTATTATAACATTTATATCTCATAATTCTACTGGACAATTTTTTCTGTTTATTAACTTTTATTCATCTTTTGTTTCATGAGATTCCAAGATACTCTTAGGTTCAATGATTTACTAGAACTCACAGAATTCGGAAAAGCTCTTATATTCACAGTTGCAATTTATCACAGTGAAAGGATACAGATTAAAATCAGCAAAAGCAAAAGATGCATAGGACAAAGTCCAGGAGAAACCAGGCACAAGCGTCCAGTTACCCTCTCCTATTAGAGTTGCATAGACAGCACTTAGTTCTGCTAGGAACAATGTGTGACAACATTTGAGATGTATTATCAACCAGAGATGCTCACTAGAACCTTGGTGTCCTAGGTTTTTATTATGAGTCAGTCATGTAGCAACTCCATTCTTACTCTCCCCCTCCCCCCCCCCACCAGAGGTCAAACTAATACAGCATGGCTGAAGAAAGATAAAAAGAGGCATTCACCATAAATTTCACTGTTAGCATAAACCATCTGCTGTGGTCCAAGGTCTCAGGTATACAAAGATACTCTTTTCAGGCATGATATTTCAAGGGCTCAGAGTTTGTCTCCCAGGAGCTAGTTAAGAAACAGTCCATCTGGGATGTGCAGGATTTGAGCACACCGAGCCCATTGAGTTAGCACTCTACTATGCACTTTATTTGGTAATATTGAGCTGTCTAACCATATTTGATGACTCTTCGGTGTCAGTGTAGAACAGAATCAACATTTTCTCCTCTGTGTTTAGTTACTACTCAATAAATATTTAAATTTTTTCACCATTATATATCTCCTACTCATTAGTTCATATACCAAATATATTGTTCAGGTTTGTTATATCTTTCCTCTGCAGAGCAACATAAAGAATGTCAATTCTTGGCCAAATTCTCTTCTTTATTACAATGACATATTTCTATAGATACTTCATCTAAGTTTATCCAAGTAGAGCAGCAGCTAGAGTGACATTTTTCAATAGGAAGTGAGGGTGAGAGGTTTGTAAGACGGCGGCTTAGGAGGACGCTGGGCTCACCCCACGTCCTGCTGATCACTTAGATTCCACCTACACCTGCCTAAATAACCCAGAAAACCGCCAGAGGATTAGCAGAACGGAGTCGCCGGAGCCAAACGCAGACGAGAGGCCCATGGAAGAGGGTAGGAAGGGCGGCGAGGCAGTGCGCGCTCCACGGACTGGCGGGAGGGAGCCGGGGCGGAGGGGTGGCTTGCCGGCCAAGCAGAGCCCCCGAGTCTGGCTTGCAAAAGCGGAGGGGCCTGACCGACTGTGTTCCCACAACAAGCGTGACTTAACGTCTGGGAGGTCATAAGTTAACAGCTCTGCTCGGAAAGCGGGAAGGCTGGAGGACAAAGGGAGGGAGAGCTGCTGAGCCCCCTGACGACAGAGCTCAGTTTGGTGGGGAACAAAGGCGCTCGCCAGCGCCATCTCCCCCGCCCATCCCCCAGCCAAAATCCAAAGAGAACCAGTTCCTGCCAGGGAACTTGCTCACTCCACACAAACACCCAACTCTGTGCTTCTGCGGAGCCAAACCTCCCGCAGCGGATCTGACTCCCTCCCGCTGCCACAGGGCCCCTCCTGAAGTGGATCACCTAAGGAGAAGCGATCTAAGCCTGCCCCTCCTGCCCCTGTGCACCTTGCCTACCCACCCCAGCTAATACGCCAGATCCCCAGCATCACAAGCCTGGCAGTGTGCAAGTAGCCCAGATGGGCCACGCCACCCCACAGTGAATCCTGCCCCTAGGAGAGGGGAAGAGAAGGCACACACCAGTCTGACTGTGGCCCCAGCGGTGGGCTGGGGGCAGACATCAGGTCTGACTGCGGCCCCGCCCACCAACTCCAGTTATACACCACAGCACAGGGGAAGTGCCCTGCAGGTCCTCACCACGCCAGGGACTATCCAAAATGACCAAGCGGAAGAATTCCCCTCAGAAGAATCTCCAGGAAATAACAACAGCTAATGAGCTGATCAAAAAGGATTTAAATAATATAACAGAAAGTGAATTTAGAATAATAGTCATAAAATTAATCGCTGGGCTTGAAAACAGTATACAGGACAGCAGAGAATCTCTTGCTACAGAGATCAAGGGACTAAGGAACAGTCACGAGGAGCTGAAAAACGCTTTAAACGAAATGCATAACAAAATGGAAACCACCACAGCTCGGCTTGAAGAGGCAGAGGAGAGAATAGGTGAACTAGAAGATAAAGTTATGGAAAAAGAGGAAGCTGAGAAAAACAGAGATAAAAAAATCCAGGAGTATGAGGGGAAAATTAGAGAACTAAGTGATACACTAAAAAGAAATAATATACGCATAATTGGTATCCCAGAGGAGGAAGAGAGAGGGAAAGGTGCTGAAGGGGTACTGGAAGAAATCATAGCTGAGAACTTCCCTGAACTGGGGAAGGAAAAAGGCATTGAAATCCAAGAGGCACAGAGAACTCCCTTCAGACGTAACTTGAATCGATCTTCTGCACGACATATCATAGTGAAACTGGCAAAATATAAGGATAAAGAGAAAATTCTGAAAGCAGCAAGGGGTAAACGTGCCCTCACATATAAAGGGAGACCTATAAGACTCGTGACTGATCTCTCTTTTGAAACTTGGCAGGCCAGAAAGAATTGGCACGAGATTTTCAGGGTGCTAGACAGAAAAAATATGCAGCCGAGAATCCTTTATCCAGCAAGTCTGTCATTTAGAATAGAAGGAGAGATAAAGGTCTTCCCAAACAAACAAAAACTGAAGGAATTTGTCACCACTAAACCAGCCCTACAAGAGATCCTAAGGGGGACCCTGTGAGACAAAGTACCAGAGGC
Organism: Felis catus; assembly: GCF_018350175.1. Classification (NCBI taxonomy): domain Eukaryota; kingdom Metazoa; phylum Chordata; class Mammalia; order Carnivora; family Felidae; genus Felis; species Felis catus. Next base: position 86,495,880 of record NC_058376.1, on the reverse strand, counting down.
ATCACTACAAGCATAAAACATACAGACATCACAATGACTCTCAACCCGTATCTTTCTATAATAACACTGAATGTAAATGGCTTAAATGCGCCAACCAAAAGACATAGGGTATCAGAATGGATAAAAAAACAAGACCCATCTATTTGCTGTCTACAAGAGACTCATTTTAGACCTGAGGACACCTTTAGATTGAGAGTGAGGGGATGGAGAACTATTTATCATGCGACTGGAAGCCAAAAGAAAGCTGGAGTAGCCATACTTATATCAGACAAACTAGACTTTAAATTAAAGGCTGTAACAAGAGATGAAGAAGGACATTATATAATAGTTACAGGGTCTATCCATCAGGAAGAGCTAACAATTATAAATGTCTATGCGCCGAATACCAGAGCCCCCAAATATATAAAACAATTACTCATAAACATAAGCAACCTTATTGATAAGAATGTGGTAATTGCAGGGGACTTTAACACCCCACTTACAGAAATGGACAGATCATCTAGACACACGGTCAATAAAGAAACAAGGGCCCTGAATGAGACATTGGATCAGATGGACTTGACAGATATATTTAGAATGCTGCATCCCAAAGCAACAGAATATACTTTCTTCTCGAGTGCACATGGAACATTCTCCAAGATAGATCATATACTGGGCCACAAAACAGCCCTTCATAAGTTTACAAGAATTGAAATTATACCATGCATACTTTCAGACCACAATGCTATGAAGCTTGAAATCAACCACAGAAAAAAGTCTGGAAAACCTCCAAAAGCATGGAGGTTAAAGAACACCCTACTAACGATGTACTATCCTAATACATGGATATTATACATGGATATTATACATGGGTCAACCAGGCAATTAGAGAAGAAATTAAAAAATATATGGAAACAAACGAAAATGAAAATACAACAATCCAAACGCTTTGGGACACAGCGAAGGCAGTCCTGAGAGGAAAATACATTGCAATCCAGGCCTATCTCAAGAAACAAGAAAAATCCCAAATACAAAATCTAATAGCACACCGAAAGGAACTAGAAGCAGAACAGCAAAGGCAGCCTAAACCCAGCAGAAGAAGAGAAACAATAAAGATCAGAGCAGAAATAAACAATATAGAATCTAAAAAAACTGTAGAGCAGATCAACGAAACCAAGTGTTGGTTTTTTGAAAAAATAAACAAAATTGACAAACCTCTAGCCAGGCTTCTCAAAAAGAAAAGGGAGATGGCCCAAATAGATAAAATCATGAATGAAAATGGAATTATTACAACCAATCCCTCAGAGATACAAACAATTATCAGGGAATACTATGAAAAATTATATGCCAACAAATTGGACAACCTGGAAGAAATGGACAAATTCCTGAACACCCACACTCTTCCAAAACTCAATCAGGAGGAAATAGAAAGCTTGAACAGACCCATAACCAGCGAAGAAATTGAATCGGTTATCAAAAATCTCCCAACAAATAAGAGTCCAGGACCAGATGGCTTCCCAGGGGAGTTCTACCAGACGTTTAAAGCAGAGATAATACCTATCCTTCTCAAGCTATTCCAAGAAATAGAAAGGGAAGGAAAACTTCCAGACTCATTCTATGAAGCCAGTATTACTTTGATTCCTAAACCAGACAGAGACCCAGTAAAAAAAGAGAACTACAGGCCAATATCCCTGATGAATATGGATGCAAAAATTCTCAATAAGATACTAGCAAATCGAATTCAACGGCATATAAAAAGAATTATTCACCATGATCAAGTGGGATTCATTCCTGGGATGCAGGGCTGGTTCAACATTCGCAAATCAATCAATGTGATACATCACATTAACAAAAAAAGAGAGAAGAACCATATGATCCTGTCAATCGATGCAGAAAAGGCCTTTGACAAAATCCAGCACCCTTTCTTAATAAAAACCCTTGAGAAAGTTGGGATAGAAGGAACATACTTAAAGATCATAAAAGCCATTTATGAAAAGCCCACAGCTAACATCATCCTCAACGGGGAAAAACTGAGAGCTTTTCCCCTGAGATCAGGAACACGACAAGGATGCCCACTCTCACCGCTGCTGTTTAACATAGTGCTGGAAGTTCTAGCATCAGCAATCAGACAACAAAAGGAAATCAAAGGCATCAAAATTGGCAAAGATGAAGTCAAGCTTTCGCTTTTTGCAGATGACATGATATTATACATGGAAAATCCGATAGACTCCACCAAAAGTCTGCTAGAACTGATACAGGAATTCAGCAAAGTTGCAGGATACAAAATCAATGTACAGAAATCAGTTGCATTCTTATACACTAACAATGAAGCAACAGAAAGACAAATAAAGAAACTGATCCCATTCACAATTGCACCAAGAAGCATAAAATACCTAGGAATAAACCTAACCAAAGATGTAAAGGATCTGTATGCTGAAAACTATAGAAAGCTTATGAAGGAAATTGAAGAAGATTTAAAGAAATGGAAAGACATTCCCTGCTCATGGATTGGAAAAATAAATATTGTCAAAATGTCAATACTACCCAAAGCTATCTACACATTCAATGCAATCCCAATAAAAAATGCACCAGCATTCTTCTCGAAACTAGAACAAGCAATCCTAAAATTCATATGGAACCACAAAAGTCCCCGAATAGCCAAAGGAATTTTGAAGAAGAAGACCAAAGCAGGAGGCATCACAATCCCAGACTTTAGCCTCTACTACAAAGCTGTCATCATCAAGACAGCATGGTATTGGCACAAAAACAGACACATAGACCAATGGAATAGAATAGAAACCCCAGAACTAGACCCACAAACGTATGGCCAACTCATCTTTGACAAAGCAGGAAAGAACATCCAATGGAAAAAAGACAGCCTCTTTAACAAATGGTGCTGGGAGAACTGGACAGCAACATGCAGAAGGTTGAAACTAGACCACTTTCTCACACCATTCACAAAAATAAACTCAAAATGGATAAAGGACCTAAATGTGAGACAGGAAACCATCAAAACCTTAGAGGAGAAAGTAGGAAAAGACCTCTCTGACCTCATAGCAATCTCTTACTCGACACATCCCCAAAGGCAAGGGAATTAAAAGCAAAAGTGAATTACTGGGACCTTATGAAGATAAAAAGCTTCTGCACAGCAAAGGAAACAACCAACAAAACTAAAAGGCAACCAACGGAATGGGAAAAGATATTCGCAAATGACATATCGGACAAAGGGCTAGTATCCAAAATCTATAAAGAGCTCACCAAACTCCACACCCGAAAAACAAATAACCCAGTGAAGAAATGGGCAGAAAACATGAATAGACACTTTTCTAAAGAAGACATCCGGATGGCCAACAGGCACATGAAAAGATGTTCAGCGTCGCTCCTTATCAGGGAAATACAAATCAAAACCACACTCAGGTATCACCTCACGCCAGTCAGAGTGGCCAAAATGAACAAATCAGGAGACTATAGATGCTGGAGAGGATGTGGAGAAACGGGAACCCTCTTGCACTGTTGGTGGGAATGCAAATTGGTGCAGCCGCTCTGGAAAGCAGTGTGGAGGTTCCTCAGAAAATTAAAAATAGACCTACCCTATGACCCAGCAATAGCACTGCTAGGAATTTATCCAAGGGATACAGGAGTACTGATGCATAGGGCCACTTGTACCCCAATGTTCATAGCAGCACTCTCAACAATAGCCAAATTATGGAAAGAGCCTAAATGTCCATCAACTGATGAATGGATAAAGAAATTGTGGTTTATATACACAATGGAATATTACGTGGCAATGAGAAAAAATGAAATATGGCCTTTTGTAGCAACGTGGATGGAACTGGAGAGTGTGATGCTAAGTGAAATAAGCCATACAGAGAAAGACAGATACCATATGGTTTCACTCTTATGTGGATCCTGAGAAACTTAACAGGAACCCATGGGGGAGGGGAAGGAAAAAAAAAAAAGAGGTTAGAGTGGGAGAGAGCCAAAGCATAAGAGACTGTTAAAAACTGAGAACAAACTGAGGGTTGATGGGGGGTGGGAGGGAGGAGAGGGTGGGCGATGGGTATTGAGGAGGGCACCTTTTGGGATGAGCACTGGGTGTTGTATGGAAACCAATTTGTTAATAAATTTCATATATAAAAAAATAAAAAAATAAATAAATAAAATAGGAAGTGAGGATACGGAATGTGTACAGTTGTCCATTTGCATTATAAAACTAGAACAAATAAATGTGAAACCTGAGTTGTTTCTTTGAGGCCTGATGTGTCCCCCATCTCACCTAAAATAAGGGACTTACGTTGAAAGGTGTACATGTTTTTTTTGTTGTTATTTTGTTTGTTTGTTTTAAACATTTATTTGTTTATTTTGAAGGGGGAGGGGCCGAGAGAGAGAATCCCAAGCAGCCTCCATGATGTCAGCGTAGAGCCTGATGTGGGGCTCAAACTCATGAACTGTGAGATCACAACGTGAGCCAAGATCTCAAGAGCTGGATGCTTAACTGACTGAGCCACCCTGGTGTCCCAATATTTTTAAATAAGAAAAAAAAAAAGACCAGAATGCCTAGATTTTATGTAAATAGATATGATTTAACTAAGAATACTATTAGTGAAGAATATCAAACTAGCTTCAAAGCTAGAATGTATGGGGTGAAAGGCAAAATAATGTCATAATAAGAGTATGTGACTGGATATCAGGACTTCTGCTATGATAGGGACAATGTTATCTATTTACCACACTTTTAGGATATCTATATTCCCCAGCTGTCCTGGCAGTTAAGTTGAGGTCATCTGATTAATTCTCTTGAGTGAAATCTAACATGTCACTTAGTCCTAGGCAGCTAAAAGTGAGTGGAGGCTAAGTATTCCAGAAGGTGGGATTGCTTGACCTCTCTTAGACTTTATAAAAGAGGAAACAAATATTTGTTGTATTAAAGCCATTTAGATTTTAGGCCATTTGTTACTACAGTCAAACTTAGCCTGACCTGGCTACTATACCTGCACCACAATAACTCTGCAATTAGCAGCAGTACAGTTGACCCTTGAACAATATGGGGGTTGGAGGTGCCAACCCTCCTACAATTGAAAATCCACAAATGATTTTTGACTTCCCCAAAACTTAACTACTAACAGTAGTTAACAGTCTACTGCTGACTGGAAGACTTGCCTCTAACATAAACAGTTAGTTACATATTTTGCATATTATATGTATGATATACTGTATTCTTACAATAAAGTAAGCTAAAGGAAAGGAAATGTTATTAAGAAAACCTTAGGCAAGAGAAAGACATTTACAATACTATACTATATAGAAAAAAATCCACTATAGATGGATTCATGTATTTCAACCACTTTTTAAGGGTCAACCATATAACCAAAGGCAAGAGGCTTCGACTCTTCAGCTTCTAGTTTCCTGGAGCATAAAATGCATACGTTAGCTCTCTCTAAAGTTACTCTTAACTAAAAATGGTCATACAATTGGTTAAAAGCAAGGGCCGGGTAGATTCAATTACTGGCAGTGTCACTTAACTGTGATGTTAATCTCATTTGTCCTTTTCCACAAAATGAAGATATTAATGGTTAATACATATCATCATTTTTAAGTTGCACACGGAAAGCACTAGCCTGGTATATAGAAAGAGTTCTAAAAGTCAACAATTAATAGTCATACCCATAACAATAACAAGCACATTGGTTAAAAAAAGTTTACAAGTCAACAATAAATTTTGTTTTCTAAACATCCTTGCCTCAACAATGATATGGTTAACAGTAGTAAGTGCCTTTTATATCCAGCATTCTTAAACTTCTTCCTAACAACAGAAAAAGATAACAAAGTTAGCCTCTCCATTATTGTCCTGTAGTCATGTTTATGATACCCAAAAATGAGAAAACTTGGTTCACTCTAGTTCATGGAACTCTTACAGCATGAAACAAAAGTAAAAATGTTCTGCTGCGATGCTCCAGTGTCAGAACCTGCTTTGATGATAAAGCGACATAACAAAAAGTTTTTCCCCAGGGCACTATTCCCAACTATGAGACTTAGAGTCATTTTTAATTTCCTTGAATATATCTAAAAATGCCCCATTTCTATCTGAAAAGGAAGTTCACTGTAGCTTTGAAGCAAATATGTAAATACTAATGTATCAATCATGTATTATAACTGCTTGAAATTTTTTTTAATGCTGAACAGATAGTGTACAGATGATGATCTGTGGTCTACTAGGCATCATTGTCCACCCCTTTCTATATCTCCTCTGCCTCACAGGTAAGATGTCAAAACTACATTTTCCAGAACAACTAACAATCTGAGTCACACTCTGACAATGAGAAGCACTTAGGCTAGATCTGGAAGGTTGAAGAGAAGCCAGGAGTCTATGCTAGCAATGTGAGCAGAAGAACAGTCTAACAAAGGCCTCCGGACAAAACTCCAGAGAATTGTCATCCACTTTTGAGACCCCAGCTGGATGCTTAAATTAACATTTGTTTTTCTGATTGAAATGTGACTGACATAGAAATCTGACTAACATTATAAATATTAGTAAAGATTTTCTTGGAACTGCGTAAGCAGTTAACAATAGATTAAGAATAATCTATTCTTAATAGATTATAGATTAATAGATTAATAGAATAGATTAAGAATAAAAATTAAAACCTATTAAAAGACTAGAAAAATTTTTAAGTTTATTCATTTATTATTTCAGGGAGAGAGAGAGAGAGAGCGAGCACAAGTGGAGGAGGGGCAGAGAGAGAGGGAGACACAGAATCTCTGAGTTGTCAGCACAGAGCCAAACATGGGGCTGAACCCACCAACCATTAGATCATGACCTGAGCCAAAGTCGGACACTTAACCAACTGAGCCTCCCAGGGGCCCCAAGATTAGAAAATTTTTAACCCTTTGTCTTAAAATTCATTTCAAACTATACTCAAGAAATTTTATTTGATTGCAGTTTAATTCCCTTTTAATGCTACATAATGTTCTTTATCTTTCTTTCTCTTTAGGCCCAGTGTTATTTTTGTACTACTGTATAGGCTCCTAAAATGAAGCTGGAAATAATGAGTACCCACCAATAGAAAATTTAAATATTCTGTTTTAGAGATGCCTGGGTGGTTCAGTTGGTTGAGTGTCCAACTTCAGCTCAGGTCATGATCTTGCAGTTTGTGGGTTTGAGCCCTGTGTCAGGCTCTGTGCTGACAGCTCAGAGCCTAGAGCCTGCTTCAGATTCTGTGTGTGTGTGTCTCTCTCTCTGCCCCTCTTCTGCTTGTGCTCTGTCTCTCTTTCTTAAAAGTAAATAAACATTAAATATATGTTTTTAATTTTCTGTTATAAATTGTACTTGGCCTGTATTTGGCCTGTCTTTACAGATTCTTAAATGTGCCTTGGCCGAGATAGAATACCAGAGACTAATTTTTAAAATATTTTCCTGTGGTCCCTTAGATCTACAAATTAAATCAAGAAACATGTGCTGAACACCTATACTGCTTGTGCTGTTTAAAAGCTTAAAACTCAGCAAGAAAAATACAAGCATGGGAATGTAGAAAACAATGAAACATATTTAAATAATACTTCAAGACAACAGTAGATGAAATGTTGCAAGGTAATGGAGGAGTCACTGCTCACATTATTTACCAGAAGACTCAGAAAAACGGTGGGGTCTTTTTATGCACATTTTCTCTGCCTTGCTGTCAGCCTTTAAATATCATTAATAAAAGTTCTGTTTAATGTCTTGGTATAGGGTTCTAGCAGAGCCCATCATTCTAGATGATGCAAAGCCAGCCAGGTTCACAGCAGTAATTGTTGGTGAATTATATGATGAACTTTGTCTTGCCTAACTTTGTTCTCTTTCTCTATATTTTTATGAAGGTATATTGTGATATTTTTAGTTCCTGTTGAGGTGTGAATTATAGGCAAAGACTGAATAGACAAGAAACTTCAAGTAACAACATAGAAGGAAATTAATCTGTTTGCTTTAGTTTGGGTGTTAAATATTGTATAAGAAACGAAGGGAATAGGATAACCCTACAAAATATTTCCAACTGGTGTGAAATGTTACTAGGAGAGGTCTTCAGTCTTGACGATGGGCTATAAGTCAATGATAAATTAAGTCAAGTATGTTCAATACATAGAAACCACCTATCTATTAAAATCCTCTCTCATATTCCTCTTTTAACTTTAATACTTCTACTTGGGATTTTCCACTGAGTGAGCCTTGACTTTATGCACAGAAATTCATTCATCAGCACAGAGCAGAAACTGAAAACACACTCAAAACACTACAGGTCAAGAGAAAGGATTAAATTAAAAGATAAGGTAAACAAAGAAGGTCACAACCCCCCCCCCCCCCTGCCGCCCATTACTCCAATTCACCTGATCTTCCTTTATCCATATTCTCAAGGTACTTTTTACTTATTATATGTCCATTTGTCCTTTTTAAGCTTTAATGATAGAGTAAATTTATTCACTAAAGGTAAGGACAAGCACAAAAGTTCCTTGAGTTTTTCTCCAGTTCTGTATTTCTCCCACCTATCAGTTCTCTTGTTAAGTCAAACTCCAAAATTTCAGATTTTAGGAAGGAGGGAATTTGGCTTGCTTCCAATTTTCTGGGTCTTACCATCTGGAAAGTAAATAGTTAAATAGAAGATTTGCAATTCACTCTTTCCATTTAACATGGAATACCTCCAGGAAAGGAAAAAGAAGATGACCCTGTCAAATATCCTCCTAAACATGCTAAGGCTAATGACTCCTAGCAAACACACTAATGGTATTTGCTTAGCAATACAGTCCTCATCAATAGGATATATCTGTTATAAAATTGTTTATGGTAAAAACATACCTGGAATCAATGGATTTATAGACTGCTTCATGGAAAGTGTCATATAAACTACACAACTATCTGAGTTTAAAATGGAGATGTTTTACAACCCAAAAAGCTTTTCCTCCATAGTTAACATCTCATTGGAGACTTCATATATTAATCTGAGCCCAGGGATCATCCTGACGCAGAGGAAAAAAAAAAAAAAAAGGACCCAGTAAGGTGCCCTATTTCAGATCTCTCCCTGCTTCATCTATGTCTCCTGATTGTGTCCCTGAAATCATTATTAAAACTTGTTCTTGGCCAAAATCTGTCACTCATGTGTCTGATTTTGATAACCCAATCTTTGTATTATCTCACCATCCAATCATACCGATCACTTCTCTGACTCTAGCATCAAGCCCAGCCTTGAAAAATGTGTTCTACTTAGTTCTTGGGACTCAGTCCCTGCTCAGTATCCCAGCTCTGCTAACCAGGTCTTCCCTGGTTTCTGTCTCCTGAAACATCTCTTAATAAACTTGTTAAGAACCTCAGAATTTGCAGGTCCTACATTTTTAATGCCAGTCCCTACCAGAGATTTGAGTTTTGTTCCACAGCTTAGCACAATGACTATTGATTTTGTGTCTGTGGAAAGATGTGACTGGTTTGGCTTATGTGTTTGACTTTAAGAGAAGCACCCACTCCTGGGTTCTTGTCATCTTTTGTATCACATGTTGCAACCACAATGGGTCCCTTGTATGCTGAATCCTCCAGAGGACTCTGCAAAACTGTAGATACTATTTTCTGTTATCTTTTTAATAATTGTGGCTGGCCTTCCCACCTAGATCATAAGAGTAATTCCAGGTTCAGCCCTCCTTAATTTACCTGTCATGTCTTTATATGTGACAGGTAGTGTATCTTACAATTAATTTATATTCCACTTAGTCCACAGAACACATAATATATACTCAATAATTGCCTGTGGATAGAGAGAAGAAAAAGAACCCACATAATGGCTACAGCTTACTTATAATCTCTGTGCACCAGACACACAGTGAGGAACATTACTGTATATAATTTCAAATCCTTGAAAAATATCCTGAAAAAAAAACCCCATGATTTTAGTGATGAAGAACATGAAACTTAGGAACATCAGCTCTGTCCAAGGCTTTCCAGCTAGTAGAGCTGAGATTGAGAGATAGGCCTTTCCTGGTTCCAGGCCCATGACACCATAGTGGCTTCTTTTGCATTCTGTATCTTTTGCATTTATTATCCTCCAATTTTGTCCAGGAGCTAAAGTAAAGGAACTTTATCAACTGAGTGTTGAGAATTCAACAGAAACAAGCAAAAATATAATTTAGGGTATGAAGAAAGATGGCACAGGACTTTAGGGATTTAGCAGCAACACAAGAAGGAAAAACACATGACAAAAACCACTTCATACTAATTTCTTTCCTACTTCATTTAAATTCCTTGCAAAGAGGTTCTAAGCATTGTTCAGATTGTTTTGTTTCCTCTTTATTGTTTTCTAACACGTAATGAAAAATTCAATTTAATCATGGGCTACATAGTTTTCATTTGGAGGGTCAAAATTAGAAGTCACATAGCTCTAGACCTATCTTTAAAAATTACTTACAATTATTTACACTGCAATTCTGTCAGTAATGGTTTTTCACACTCATATGCAGAACCTAATTCAGAGGCTCCTCAAGTGAGAAGTTCTATTTTTACATTTAACCACTGAAGAGAAAGCATACTTAGCAGAAACATCTTTTAAAATGAACATGAATTTACTAATGCATTTAATTTTACCTATGAAGCCTTGATATCCTTCTCTTCTTCAATGTAATAAATAGTGTTTTTGAACAATTTTGCCATTTGAGAGTGGTAAAATAATTTCAAAATCAAAATATGTAATGTTTTTCAAATCTTACTGGTAAAATTATATTTAATATGGTATATGAGTGTGCAGTGGTATTTTGATATAATGTAGGTTTCAGCTTCTAAATAAGAGTGTGTAAGGCCTATGAAGGTCTTTATATGGCCCTGAAGCTAAGAAGTGAGCTAGAGAGTTCATACAGTTATTAAACAATTAGTTGAGAGTCTATTACATCTCACAAACTCTGTTAGGTGCCAAGGGGCGTACAAATAACTATAAAGTACTACTTATGAATCTTAGGAGCTAACAACAAATCTGGGGAGTATGGAGGTGACTACTGTTCACAGATCTTTGTTGCCATTCTTAGTACACCATCAAGCTATTATCAGTGTTTCCATACATTGAGATGGACCATGGGACTGAGTTTGTCTGTCTAGTGGAATGTGGGCAGAAGTGATGCATGAATTTCTCAAATTTAGCTGTGTACCTAAAACTTAGTATGATCACTGTAACCCTACATAGTTCTATGGGTTAGCAGGTTGCCAAACTGCATTATGCTGATTTCTTCAACTTTCCCCCAGCAGGAAGTCTCACCATTCTTACCCTGATCCCTCTTGTTGCAATAACAGGACCAGAGCAGAGAAAAATTAAACATTTTGTAAGATGATGTTATAAGGACAAAATAAAAACTTTTCAAATGAAACTTCATAGCACCTTAAAAAGCTGTTAAAATTCCGGTCCAAAATTAATTACCATAACCACTGTACTTGGCCTCAGGTAAATATCCTTACTGTCTCTTTTTTTCCTTAAACTATTGACTCCATGTGGAGTATCCAATGAAAGCATCAGAAGCCCTAGGGGATAGTTGTTACACTAAACACAATCAGCCTGGGTCTCTGAATGATTGCATGGAGCAGAGGCCCTCTCCCCCATGTCTATACATTGTAAAATGAGCAAGAATTAAACTTCGGTTGTTTATACCAAAATCAGAGGTAGTTTGTTATAGCAGCATATCCTGAATAATATAGTCAGAGTTTAAATCTCTGTTCTTCCACTTACTATATGATCTCGGATAAATTATTTAAGCCTTAATTTTCTTATCTTTAAAGTGGCAATGATATCAGTCTGCTCCACAGAATTGGTATATGGATTCAATGAAATAATATACATCAATACTAACTGTACATGGTTATAATATAAAATATATCTGAATTTTTAAAACTCCTGTCCATAAGGAGGTCAGCATCTAGTATAGCTCTATAGTTGGTATAATCAATAAAACATCATTACTCCTATTTCTTGATTAAATATTATATCTAAACCTTTATAAGTTCTCTGCAATCTTGTAATCTCAGAACAAATCAACAAATTTTTAAAAATTTGTTTTCATAAACAATTTAATTTATTTTAAATCTGTAATTTTGCAAATTTTTTGTAGAGCTGGTCTATTGTATTATTTTTCTTCCTAGTGACATTGTGATTTTAAGTGAAGAAGTGCAGCAGAATGACATTTTTTACCATTGTTTTTGCTTTTTTGTAGATAATAATATGGTAGGCAAAGACAGATTAATATTAGAATTACATTCTAATTAGCTTACATAATGTAATTAGCTTACATTATGATGAAAAAATTTTAATGGTCTCTTTGCCTTCTTTCAATCCATCCTTCACCTTGCTTTCTTGATCTTTAAAAAGATAAGTCTTCCTGAAATCATTATTATATGATAACTAATTTGTATTTAAATAAAATTTTAAAAAATTAAAATGAAAATGTAAGTCTGATCATGTGATTCCCCTGTTCAATATTTCCCTCCTAAGTCATAAAGTCCCCATGCCTTTCAGTGGCTTATAAGGCCTTCTGTTAGGTAATCGCACTCACCTTTTTGGTTTCATTTTCCTCCATATTCACCCCATGCCTCAACCTGATGGAACTATTTGGACTTCCTAGAATATACAATGCTTTTGCTCAAAATGTTTCCTCTGCCTAGAAGGCACTTTCCCCTTATATGCTAAACACCTGCATGGATTGCAGGACTCAGCTTGAGTCTTACCTTCTTTCTGAATTCTTTCTGTATACTTCTACTACTCCTTTCATTAAATAGAATTGTACTATGATTCATTTACGCCCAGTTATTCCCGTTAATAATTTATCACATCCACTTGTGTTTATATAGGTGTTGCCTACTAGACTGTTGGCTCTATGAAGGTAGGGTAGGAGAGATATCTCCAAGGAATGAGCCCAAGTAGATCCTACCTACATGATCTTTTTATGTCTCTAAACTGCACCTCTAGTTTATTATGCTTAATATGAAATAGCAAAGGGAAGACACTGGTGCTTAAGGGCACAGCCTTGGAATCTGACCTAAGTTTCAGATCTGCCATATTAACTGTGTGGCCTTCACCAAACTACTTAAGGTTAAGTAAAATTTTTCATCTGTAAAATTGAGATGATAATTCATGACTCATAGGATTTCAGGTAGGATTAAATGAGGCAATGCCTAGCACTCAATAAATATTATTATTATTATCCTTTATGTAACTATGCATTTGTTTTAGAAAGGTAAAAAAGTGCATATCTCATTTAAATAGTGACATAAACCCATTTGGAAAAGCAAATTTGTTTCCTGTTTGAAATGTAACACAGAAAAAAACTAGGACTTTTCTGATAGTTCTTTCTAATGTAAAGGATTTGATTTTTCTATATGGGCTTAAAGTAAGGCATATACCCCCATCAGTTTGATGTAAATTTAGATTGTAAAATATATTCATTCAACTGATGCTGTATTTCCAGTCAACTAATTTGGTCACTTCAAGACATATTCCTTTTCTTTTTTCTTCTGGCTATCTCTGCAACTTCACCCAATGTTCCTGCCAAGTGGACCTCCTACAATTCCCTAGATGTTATCTACTAGTCCCTCACCCAACCTTCTACAAACCTTTCTCTTCTGCCTAGAATTACCTTTCCCTCCATAGATAACACTCCATCTCCAAATATAGCCCAGTGGTTATCTCAGGTAGGATGTTTTTCCACTATTTCCATCATTCTTTTTTTTTCTTTCTTCTCTGTGCTCCCAAAGCACCATGTGCATACTTTTATCATAATATTTACTATTGCATTGGAACTGTCTGTTTGCTTTTATGTCTTTCCCTAACTAGATACCTATTCTTTGGGGCAGGAGCCATAACCACATTGCCAGACCAGCAGCATCAACACCACTCTCACTGACCTATTAGAAAGACAAATTCTTGGGGCACCTGGGTGGCTCAGTCAGTTAAGCACTGACTCGGTTTCAGCTCAGGTCGTGATCTCAGTTTGTGGGTTCAAGTCCACATCAGGCTCTGTGCTGGCAGCATGGAGCCTGCTTGGTATCTCTTCTCTCTCTCTCTCTCTCTCTCTCTCTCTCCCTCTCTCTCTCTCCCTCGCTCCCTCTCTCCCCCCCCCCCCACTCCTCCTTGAACTCTCTCAAAATAATTAAATGAACATTAAAAAGAAAGAAAGAAAGAAAGAAAGAAAGAAAGAAAGAAAGAAAGAAAGAAAGAAAGAAAGAAAGAAAGAAAGAAAGACAAATTCTTGGGCCCTACCCCAGACCTACTGGAACAGAAACCCAGGGTGGAGCCCAGGAATCTCTGTTTTAACAAGCCCACCAAGTGCTTCCAATGCCACAAATTGAAAATTCAGGCTCTAGAATAAAAGAAGTGAAAAATATACAACTACACACAATAATAGGGAAGAATTTACAAATATATTGTTCAGTGAAATAAGCAAGACTCAAGGAGAGTGTGTTCCGTGTATCTCAATTTATGTACATTGTAAAAATAGGCAAAATTAATCATGTTATTAGAGTACAGTATATATGGTTAGCCTTGGTCAGGCAGACTGCATAATCTGCAAGGCCCAGTACAAAAAGAAAATGCAGGGCCCTTGTTTAAAATGCAACCCTTGGGGCGCCTGGGTGGCTCAGTCGGTTAAGCGGCCGACTTCGGCTCAGGTCATGATCTCACAGTCCGTGAGTTCGAGCCCCGCAGTGGGCTCTGTGCTGACAGCTCAGAGCCTGGAGCCTGTTTCAGATTCTGTGTCTCCCTCTCTCTCTGACCCTCCCCCGTTCGTGCTCTGTCTCTCTCTCTGTCTCAAAAAGTAAATAAACGTGAAAAAAATTTTTTTTTAAATGCAACCCTTTAAATACTTTCCACATATATTAAGCTCTAGAAATTTTACTCTCCCAATGTCTACTTTGGGATGAATTAACTTTATCTTTAGTATCAGAAATTGTTTGAGGTGCAATGATAACAACATGAAAAAAAAGTTGGAATCATGGAAGGAAACTCCTTTGAATAAGGAAGAATTTGGTAGAAATCAATAAGTGCTTAATAAATGGCAAATCTTGTTTTATTTGAAACAACAGAGTACAAAGCAATTTATCAGAAATACGTTAAATACCTGCAGCCTTCTTGATATTTTGTTACTATACAGCACAATACATTATGATAAAGGGCTTAATAGACATAGTCTTGTCATTCTTGTGCTAAACATCTAGGACAAACAGAAACCTCAAGCACTGGAATCTTCTGTGTGTAAGTTAGCATGAAATACAGCCCTGTTTCCAGTAGAAAATGTGTCAGTAATCAGCAATTTCTAGAAACAGGTTTTGTGAGGGAACGATGGGAAACCACATAAACATGGGCACCATGTGGGAGTAAAAGGAGATGCCAAAAAAAGAAAAAAGGACATGAATCAGTTTCTTCTTTTTTTAATTAAAAACATTTTTTTTAATATTTATCTATTTTTGAGAGAGAGAGACAGAGCACAAGCAGAGGAGGGGCAGAGAGAAAGGAAAACACACACAGAATCTGAAACAGGCTCCAGGCTCTGAGCAGATAGCTCAGAGCCTGATGTGGGGCTTGAACTCACAAGCTATGAGAACATGACCTGAGCTGAAGTCAGATGCTTAACGAACTGAGCCACTGAGGCACCTCATGAATCAGCTTCTTCTACTTCATATTTTTGTACAAGGGCTTTCTGGATTTAAGCACATTAATATGCCCCAGGCTCAAAGGGTAACTTACTTTCAAAGCTATAAACATAGATAGCTGTTTGCATCTGAGAGAAGCCTGTCACAGCAATCTGAGGTGTGATATATTTTTCCTGAGAGTGGTGTTCCTTCAGGGGAATAAAAAGATATTATATTTGTGAAAATTAAGAACACATCAGTCTCTTCTTGAACAGGCAGCTCTAGTTTGGCATCTTTTGGGACAGGGTAGGGGGAATCTTCATATTCCCTGAAATATAAAGTGTATTAATGACAGGGAGTATATGTTCTTTGGATCATTCTTAAAGCTCTTAATTATGTAAGAAATCTTGTTCAGAAGACATGTGACTGCACAAGTAGTAACTGTATTTTCCATCCTAATATAATAAAAATATAGCTATTAAGTCCTACAGTTTAGAAACATTGCTTATATTATCTCATGAGAACCACTGTCCATCAACATAACTTAATGACATCTTTTCTCATCATTGTCATCATAATTATCTACCAAGTGGTGAATATTGCAAATACAATTGTTCTCTAAAGAAGACACCAGTCTGCATGAACAAGGTATAGACATATACAATCTCATGTATTTTAAACAAACATTGGACAATCAAATCAGTTTATGCCAATAGTTGCAAAAATACAATGTCATGATCCCTGCCCTTTTCAAACGGTGACGGTAACATACTAGAAGTCTAACAAATGGATAGAATTCTGTGAAAAAGAACTCATCAACAAAATGAAATGCAGTGTGTGTCAATTTTCATGGCAGAGAATAATTCTCTCCTTTAGTAAAAATACTGAAACTCTTTAAAATACTAATTCTCTCAGTGTTTTTGTAATAGTGGGTATATAGGATTAATTCAATAAATCTCCAAGGTCCTTTGCACATCTAGTGAAAAATTCATAATTATCCTTACTTTAGTTAATGTCCAATTTATTAAAATCATATATCTGGTAAATAAAACTTTGGAAACCAACTTTTCTTGAACATTTAAACACTAATCACAATTTGTCTTTGTACAAAATTGCAGTTATAATTTAGCATAACTGATTCTTTTAAATATATCAAAACACACACAGATATAATAATTATACAATGTGTTACTAAGTATACAATTAAAGCTATTCTAAAATATCAATACCAAGGGTCTAATTCATTTCTTTACTTTATGTTTTTAGAGTTCCTATTATATTTATTATAATAACTTCCAGAGTTTTGGACTATTTTGACACCTTCTCAGGTTTGCTAGTTTCCCCAGAATAGTCAAAAGTATAGGTTTTTGGTGGATTGTTTATTGTTTAAGTTAAGGTACTTGATTCCTTCTGTCAAGGTGTTTCAAATCTAAACTCTTAAAATCCATATCTTTCACAAAAGGTGTTACTTTTGTGCAGTTTGGTGTCTTTTCCTAAAAGGTATTTAAAAAAAATTATTGTAAAAACTTCACACAAAAATGTAGCAAGTACAAGCAACCCATCAGATACCCACCTCCTACCTTCAACATCCATCAATATTTTGCTACAATTATTTTATCTGTTCCCTCCCTCTCTTTTTCTTGAATATTTTAAAGCAAATTCAAGACATCATGTCATTTCCCCCTTAACGGGAGTAGAGTAATATCACCTCAATGTTATCATCATAGCTAACAAAATAATAGTTTTTCACTATGACCAATTCCCAGCCCATATTCAAATTATCTTATTTATTTTATTAAGTTTTTTCAAATAAGTATTTGAACAAATCTACTCACTATATTTGTCAGGTATTTTAAATTGCTTTTAAGTCTCTTTGAACCTAGAGTAGTATCTTTAAATTTTTTTTTTCAACGTTTTTTATTTTATTTTTTTTTGGGGACAGAGAGAGACAGAGCATGAACGGGGGAGGGGCAGAGAGAGAGGGAGACACAGAATCGGAAACAGGCTCCAGGCTCCGAGCCATCAGCCCAGAGCCTGACGCGGGGCTCGAACTCAGGGACCGCGAGATCGTGACCTGGCTGAAGTCGGACGCTTAACCGACTGCGCCACCCAGGCGCCCCTAGAGTAGTATCTTTAATTTTCATTACTCTAATTTGTTGGAGAAGCCAGTGAGTTGTCCTCTAGAAAATCTGCAACACGTATGTGATTAATTGCTTCCTTGTTCATAGAACTGATTGGTTCCTTATCTCCATGTATTTATTTCCTGTAGATTAGAAACTGGTGCTAAAGGCTTTATCTGATTCACATTCAATATTTGGGGGAAAAGGCTTCAGAATACTACACAGAAGGTGCTGTCTCCTTAACATTCCACCACATCCAAAGGCACATTCATTATCTCACTTTTAATAGTGCTGAGATTAATCAGCACTATTGATGAGCTTGATTTCCTTCATTGTAAAGTTCTCTATCAACATTTCGCCTAACAGTAAATTAGCATTTACTAATGAGCATTGCCTAATTTATTTCACTAGTGTTGGCAAAATGGATATTCTATAATTCTCTTATCTTTCTGTATTAATTAGCTAGAATATTCTAAATACCTTTAGAATACCTTTATTCACAGGCCTATGCAGTTAAACTGAAATAAAATTTATAAAGAGAGTCAGGATAAGTGCTTAATTCTTTCTTTTTAATTGATGTCCTGGCAACATCCAATGGTTTCCAATGAATTTGGTATGTTTCTTTTCTTCATTCCTCCTCCTCTTCCTTTTTGTACCATTAGAAACACAGGTTTTTTTTTTACATTTAATATGACATAACCAGGTGCAGTCTTAACTTTGGCAAAAGGAGTCTCTTTGTATTGTCTCCTGTTTCCTTTATGACCCCATTAGTCAGTCTTTGTTAGCTCCTTTGCTTTCTGGCACAAAGATATCTCACAGACTCATCTTAAAGTTTCCTACCCCTGTGGAATTGGCCATTTCCCCCAAGGAGCTCTGATTCCTTTTAGTAGACAGACAAATTTCAATACTACAATTTAGGCATTCTATATGCTCATTGCTCCTGGGTTGTCATACTTCCATGCCTTTTCAGTGGACACACTTGAGACATATTTAGTTTTTACAAAAAGAGAAAAAACATCACAAATTCTGCCTAATATTTCCAACTGAAATTTAAAGTCATAACTTTACTTTTACAAAACATAACTTTCCTTTCACATAACATAACTTTCCTTAACCTCATTGGTTCTTTCTCAATCTCTCTCTCTCTCTCTCTCTCTGAAAATCTTGATTCCTAACATTAACCTAATTGCTTGTTTTTCCCTATAATATACACTTATAAGTATATGCATATATCTAAAACAACATCATTGATACTATCACCAACAATAAAAATTTAACTATGGATTAAGATTTCTTTGTATTTCAGAATCTATAATCAAAATGCTCCATTTAAGGATGGTGCAATAATTATTTTTTCTGAATGGTTATGTTACAAGGTACACTTTAAAATTATCACTTGGCAAGATTTACTATAATCTATTGTCCTGTCCTAGGAAATTGATTTATGTTGTTAACATTATTAGAGTTTTATACATTTACCATTATTATTTTTATCAGTAAGGCCATCTGAAGTTGTATCTCCCAGGAGATGGGTGGGTATTGGGTGAGCCTTAGCCATTAGTTGTCTTTTTTAGTTCATGAAACTAATTTATCATCTTGAATACATAGTTAAGGCCTGTTCCTCCTTGGTTACTGTGTGTGATCACTGATGCTGACTCACAGATCAATTCTCTTCCTGGCTGGTTATCATGTGTGACCACCAGTACTGATCAGTCTTTCATGTAACTGCTACTTTTACCAGGACTCTATTCATAGTTCCTTGTGTTTATTTGGAATCAGGTACCTACTATGGGTAAGTACCTTAGCATATGTGCATTAAGTAGAAGTAACAACATATCCAAATATATTAGCATTCCTTTATTTTTTTTAATAATAAAGAATTACACATGTCGTATTCTGTTCAGTCTTCTTTTTTTTTGTTACAACTATGTTTTGTATACTTTATATTATTGTGAATTCATGGCCTGATACAGATTCAACTTATTTCAATTGACCACAATTACCACCATTGGTTTGATGCTTATATTATCACAACTGTTTCCTTTTATCACTGCCACAATATCCTTTAAAATGTCCTTGTTTTCTAGCAACAGCAATTTTTTTTTTTCCTATCTATTTAAATTGTTCGTGACTTAAGACCTGGAATAAGCTATCTTGCAGTCTTGTTTCCTTTTAGATGAGAATAATATTTGTATAAGACACAATCCCTGCCCCACCCTTTCCCCTTGGCTTTATTATTTCAGTTATCATGAGCACCACTTCTAAAATGCTAGCATTCTGCTTCTCTGTACCTAAAGGCTTGTTCTTGTGGCTGCATTCCACTTTCTCATTGGTAGGCTGGAAATGCTAGGAATTGATACCACCTGGGAGCAGCCCTCAACCAATGATTCATGAAAGGTAGGTATAAATGCTCCAACTCACTCATCCACAAGTGGCATAATACTGAGGCTTGAGTTTCACATGAATTCTCAGAGTTCCAAGTTATCAGTAATCAAAACATGCAAAGGCATGTATCTTCTATCAGCTTCATTCCCTTCCCTAGCTCATTTTTTGATTCCTCTCTTTGCACTAGAATCTTTGCCTCCGTGTCTGCTTCTAGAGTAAGCTAGATTACATATTAGAGATCAAAACCTGGCACTGGAGTAGTGATGTTGGGCAAAAAAGTCCTGCTGCTGAAGCTAGAGTGACAAGGCTGGAAACTACAAGTCCTTTTTCACTGATTAACCATAATATTATTTTCCAGATCAAACTATTTGTTGCTAGACTCTATCTTTCTCACAAGATGTGATTTCACTGATAAATAAGACTTTCTTCTACTTTAACAAAGCGCTGCTAATAAATATCTGATGATGGTAATGTGATGACAGTGACAGAGATAAGATTTATGCTCTAAAGAACTGAATTTTTTCAAATAATTCATTTAAACTCAACTAGCATTTATGAGGTATTTACGTGTCAACCACTAGGGTAACAGCTAGGAATGCAAAAGTACAATAGCTGACATTAGTAAATAAGTTAAATATTTGTCAGAAAGTTGAAAAATTAAAAAGGCCATGTTTTGACATTTATAATCCTATAAAGGTCACATTTTCACACAAATATGGTTCTTTTATATTAAAAAAATACAATGACTAAATGAGACAGAGACAGTGGTATTATTTTTCCCATATTTAGGAATGAGTTGTGGTATAGGAACTTCTAAAATCCTCCTTAATCATAGAAAAAAATTTTATACAAGATTTTAAATTGAATTCACAACCAACAGCAATACATGTTAAGCTTTTCCAAAAATTCTGCTAGGATGTCCAAAAATTTAAATCCTATCAAAAGTGTCTTCTCTACTTGAGGGTTGTATATTTTAAAGATTGCTGACAAGCAAGTTTTAGATTTAGACTGGACTGAATTGTATGGTATACAGCACAACTGTAAATTCAACACAGGGGTATGTAAAAAATATATTTGGCCTTATTATTTAATTACAAGGAAAAAACCACATTGCTTTTAGTTTGTTTCCAGTCAGAATAGAATTATATAACCATACAGAATTCACACACACACAAAACATATTCAGAATAAAATGTCAGTATAGGAGAGGGCCCTGATTTCCCTATTCTAGTCTTAAACTTCTTTTCATATTTACAATTAATTCTTCTTTTTTTTAAATTTTTTTTCAACGTTTATTTATTTTTGGGACAGAGAGAGACAGAGCATGAACGGGGGAGGGGCAGAGAGAGAGGGAGACACAGAATCGGAAACAGGCTCCAGGCTCTGAGCCATCAGCCCAGAGCCTGACGCGGGGCTCGAACTCACGGACCGCGAGATCGTGACCTGCCTGAAGTCGGACGCTTAACCGACTGCGCCACCCAGGCGCCCCTACAATTAATTCTTCTAATTACTGGAATTATCTGTGGTGTTTATTTTTCAGAGGAACATCACATATTGCTGAAATGGTTTGATTCCTGCCTATTTTCTACTCCCAAGAGATACTCTTCTTACTTTATTGCCCATATCATTTCTGTACTTTGGGAAACAATATATGCTAGTAACAATTTAAAAATGTATTTTATCCTCCCTCCCCCAAGATGATGCTTAAACATGTCAGTTAAAATAAATTAACATTTGATTGATGCATTTGGCAGTAGCAACAAATTCATATGCCAATGCACGGACTGATTTCATCAGAAAATGTAGTGTATCCTCATGTTTTCATGCTGCTAGTATTAAAAAGTGGTAAGATCTTGTTTGTTTGTTTGTTTTGTTCAATTTTTCACAGTGACATTCATGGGTCTATACCTAGTGTCTTGGTAAATACATATGAGTTTGATATATATTCAATACAGAAATGCAGAAATCAGGGAAGCATAGAGAAGACATTTTACTATTTATCAGGATTTTGAGTACCCATGACTCATTTTTTTGTATTTACTCTTTTTCTCCTTGCATTACTTTTTTTTTATTTTTAAAAAATGTTTATTTATTTATTTTGAGAGAAAGAGTGCAAGCAGGGCAGGGGCAGAGAAAAAGAGGGAGACACAGAATCTAAAGCAGGCTCCAGGCTCTGAGCTGTCAGCACACGGCCCAATGTGGGGCTCAATCTCAGGAACCACGAGATCATGACCTGAACCAAAGTCAGACACTTAACGGACTAAGCCACCCAGGTGCTCCATTACTTGTTTTTATTAAATAGAATTATTTTTTTAGAGTAGTTTTATGTTCACATCAAAATTGGGTGGAAGGTACAGACATTTCTCATTTACTCTCTGCCCCTAAACATGCATAGCCTCCCGCAATATCTACATCTTCCACCAGAGTGGTGCATTTTGTTACAAGTGATAAACCTATACTGTTATCATTACCCAGACTCCATATTTTACATTAGGGTTCACTCTTGGTGTTGTATATTCTATGGGTTTGGACAAATTTATAAAGCCTTTTTTAGAATGTCGTATCATTGGAATCATACAGTGTGTAGTCTTTTCAGATTGGTTTCTTTCGCGTAGTAATATGCATTTAAGGTTACTTCATGTCTCTTTATGGCTTAATGGCTCATTTATTTTTAGCATTGAATAATATTTCATTGTCTAAATGGAATTTACCTACAAATGGCCATCTTGGTTGCTTTCAAGTTTTTGGCAATTACGAAGAAAGCTGCTATAAAAACATCTGAATATAGGTTTTTGTGTGAATATGTTCTCAACTCCTTCGGATAAATACCCAAGGAGTGTGACTGCTAGATCATATGGTAAGAATATGTTAGTTTTGTAAGAAACTGCCAAACAGTCTTCCAAAGTGGTTGAAACATTTCGCATTTCCACCAACAATGAATGATAATCCCTGTTACTCCACATCCCTGCCAGTATTTGATGTCATCATTGTTGTGAATTTTGGCCATATTCTAATAGATTTGTAATGGCATCTTACTGTTGTTTTAATTTGTATTTCCAGATGACATATAATATGGAGCATCTTTTCATATTATTATTTGCCATTTGTATATCTTCTTTGGTGAGGTGTCTATTAAAGTCTTTGGCCCATTTTTTCATCAGGTTGTTTTCTTATTGTTGAGCTTTAAGAGTTCTTTGTATATTTTAAATAATAGTCCTTTATTAGATGTGTCTTGCAAATATTTCCCCCGCGCTGTGTCTTGCCTTATCATTCTCTTGATAGTGTCTTTGTAGAGCAGAAATTTTTTAATGATATCCAACTTATCAATTGTTTCTTTCATAGATTATGCCTTTAGTGTTGTCATTTGACTAAAGTCATCACCAAACCCAATATCATCTAGATTTTTCTTATGTTATCCTCTAAAAGCTTTATAGTTTTGTGTTTTATATTTAGGTCCATGATCCATTTTGAGCTAATTTTTGTGAAGATTGTAAGGTCAGTGTCCAGATTCATTTTTTTTTCATATGAATGTCCAGTTGTTCCAGCACCATTTGTTGAAAAGATCACTTCTGTTCCATTTTATTGCCTTTACTCTTTTGTCAAAGATCAGTTTATCGGGGCGCCTGGGTGGCGCAGTCGGTTAAGCGTCCGACTTCAGCCAGGTCACGATCTCGCGGTCCGTGAGTTCGAGCCCCTCATCGGGCTCTGGGCTGATGGCTCAGAGCCTGGAGCCTGTTTCCGATTCTGTGTCTCCCTCTCTCTCTGCCCCTCCCCCGTTCATGCTCTGTCTCTCTCTGTCCCAAAAATAAATAAACGTTGAAAAAATAAATAAATAAAAAAAAATTTAAAAAAAGATCAGTTTATCTTTGTGATCTACTTCTGAGCTCTCTAGTCTGTTCTAATGATTTATTTCTCTGTTCTTTCACCAGTGCCACACTATCTTGACTACTGTAGCTTTTTAGTAAGTTGGAACTGAGGTGGTGTCAGTCTTTCAACTTTGTTCTTCTCTTCAATATTATCCTGATTACTCTAGGTCTTTTTCATCTCCACACAAACTTCATAATCAGTTTGTTGATCTCCAGAAAATAACTTAATGAGATTTTGACTGCTAATGTAAGTGGTATTGTGTTTTTAATTTCAAATTCTATACAGGAAATTTTGTTCATTCTGGTACATAGGAAAGTAATAGGCTTTTATGTATTAACCTTGTATCCCACAACCTTGCTATAATTGTTTGTTAGCTCCAGAAAGGCTTTTTGTTTGTTTGTTTGTTGTGTTTTTTATCTGTGAACAATGATAGTTTTACTCTTCCTTCCCCAACTGTAAGCCTTTTATTTCTTTTTCTTGTCTTATTTCATTAGCTAGGAATTCCTCATTACTTCTTCTATCCCATTTTCTTCCTAAACATCAATTTGATGAGAAGATAATTGGAATTACTTAGGCTTTTTTTTAAATGTTTATTTATTTTTGAGAGAGAGAGAGACAGAGCATGAGTGGGGGAAGGGCAGAAAGAGAGGGAGATACAGAATCTAAAACAGGTTCCAGGCTCTGAGCTGTCAGCCCAGAACCCCACCCAGGGCCTGAACTACAAAGATCATGACCTGAGCTGAAGTCAGACACTCAACTGACTGAGCCATCCAGGTACCTCTATACAGGCTTTTGATATAAGAGAAGGAAAATCTAAAATTTCATTTCATATCTGAAAATTTTCTGAAGTTATTCTCCAAAAATATTTCTAATATCATATGAAATAGAAACTTAAACTGAGACCTAGCTATAGTAAATTAGAGTAAATAGATGGATCTAAGACATGAGTCTGTTGAATATAACCATGAATTTAGAACTTCAAGGATAGTAAAAATATAGTCTGCAGGCTATCACTTCTACATTCTGAACTCCTGGAAGACACTGCTAATCAAACTCATCACTCTGAACTGTTAGGCAAGGCTTTTTGCACAATGTTCCCAGCAGTGCCAATCCTATCTAGCTCAGGGTTGGTTCATGGAATAAAATTATTTACCATCCCTGAAGTACAATATAAATAGTTTACAAAATAAATTGCTTCCTAATTCTCGGGAGATACCTCAATCAGAATAAGATGAAATGTGGAAGAATTATAAAAGTAGTGCATCTTTTTCCCCTGGGTTCTAAAATTGTCCAGATAGTTATAGCTACTGCATAAAAATTGGAGTTTCTTCTATCCTAATGATGATAATAACTGAAAATAACCCCAATCCCAAAATGGTAAGAGCAATAAATCAACTGTTTAAGAAATGTACATATAATAGATAAATTGCTTTTACTAACAACCAATGGTAATGACCATGTATCTATGGTAATGACCATAGGTAATATTGTCTCAGGCCAAGTTTAAATCATTGAGCACTGCAAGATGCTTAACATATTAATCATCAGGGAAATGCAAATCAAAACTACAATGAGATATCACCTCACACCTGTCAGAATAGGTGGAATAAAAAAGACAAGAAATGACTGTTGGTGAGGATATGGAGAAAAAGGAACCCTCCTGCACTGTTGGTGGGAATGTAAACTGGCACAGCCACTGCGGAAAACAGTAGAGGTTCTTCAAAAAATTAACAATAGAAATACCATATGATCCAGTAATTCCACTAGTGGGTATTTATCCAAAGAAAATTAAAACACTAATTCAAGAAGATATATGCACTTCTATGTATTGCAGCATTGTTTACAATAGCCAAAATATGAAAACAACTGAAGCCCATCTATAGATGAATGGATAAAGAAAATATGGTATATTGAGACAATGAAATATCACTCAGCCATTAAAAAAAAATGAGATCTTGCCATTTGTGACAACAGGATAAACCTAGAGGGTATTATACACTAAGTGAAATAAATCTGACAGAATAAGACAAATACCATATGATTTCACCCATATGTAGAATCTAAAAAAATAAATAAATAAAACAAACAAAAGGCAGAAACTGACCCATAAATACAGAGAACAAACTGCTGGTTGCCAGAGGGGAGTGGAGTGGCAGAATGGGAAAAATGGGTAAAGGAGAATGGGAGATACAGGCTTTCAGTTATGATTTATAAATAACTGGTTTATGAATAAGTCATAGGGATAAAAGGTACAGCATAGGGAATAGTCAATGGTATTATAATGGCATTGTAGGGTGACAGATGGTAGCTACGTTTGTGGTGAGCACAGCATAATGGATAGAGTTGTCAAATCACTACACTGTATACCTGAAACTAATGTAACATTAAGTGTCGACTACACTTCAATAAAAAATATTTTAATAAATAAATTAAATAAATCTCTGGGTACTGTAGATCATTCTGAGCAGAGCTAGAGTGATGTTCCCATTTTTCTTCCCAGGTTTCTATGGAAACACCTTTTGAGGTGGACTTTGCCAAAAGAGAATATTTTATTTTTAAGTAAAATGATAACAAGTGCTATTTATCTGTGCAAAACAAAAATTCTTTATAGATTTCTGAGCCCAGGCTAAAATGTGATTTCACTGTTTGTCTCCCAAGACAAATCACAGAGCCAACACTATTTAGGGTTTATGTGTGTGCATGTGAGAAGAAAATTATGCATCACTCTTCAGTTCAGGAAATGTATTATTTATTGTTACACTTAGGAAGCTATTCTATATTTTGATGCAAAATCCCAGACAATACACAATTTAAGGCATGGAAAATTTCACAAATGCTGATAAAATTTTCAATTCAATTAAGTTTTAATGGCTTTTAACGTAAACTCTGTCTTTAATAAGCACACACACACACACACACACACACACACACACACACACACAACACATATGTCCACTGCTGTCTATCCCAGCTATAAAAATAAGGTCTTCTAAGGGTATAAACTGAGTGCCTATGCAAAGTAGGCTCATTCTCTTAAAAAACAATAGCACTTTTAGAATAAAGTGTTCATGTTTACTCAAAATTTTACTTCCTAGAATTTCAAATATGAATGAAGAAGTCCGTGTCTTATATTATACATGGCATTTATATATTCTTAGATATTAATCATGTCCAGTATCAGCTTTGGTCTCTTCTCCCCTAAAGAGACCTTACTGGTCAGCTATAAGCAGCATATCTCTACCCTTCTGATCACTTTAGTTTTCTGATCATTTTTCTTGAGGTCCATTCACTAGACTTGTTTATAAGTCCCAGATGCAAGTGGACAATTGCTTTATCCTGGAATTAGGGAAACTTCTGTTAGGAAAACAAAAGAAAAGTAGAGTGTGTGGTAAGAGACACAGAGCGTGTATCTACATCTTTATGTCTAACATTGAAAATGTCTCAAACTGACCAATTAAGAATAGCAGAATAAATTCATTATTTAAATGTATTAAAGTAACACTAGAGGGACACCAATAGATGCACAGAAGATGGCTATCTTTTAAGCAGGATCAGAAATAAGGGAAGAGTTGAGTCAAGAACATCTATTCTTATAAGCTTTTTAGAGTACTGTACCTTTTAGACTATGTACACATACTGTTTTACTAATAATTTTTTTTAAAAAATAATAGGAATAATAAAAGTAGGGGAGGAAACTCATCTGCTATTTTTTGCCCACACAAACAGATATATTAGGATATATATCAATTGACCAGGATATTCAATTCATAAATAACAAAGGTTAAATGCAAAATGGATATTTACATTGTCCTCCTGTCAGTTACTTTTTACCTCTTAATTTGAAAATGTTGACTAAGACAAGTTTTCTCAAGAAGAAACCTTACTATATTTTTTTCTATGCAGAAAAGTATTCAGCTATTCCTCCTCTGGATTTTGTCCTAAGCCATCTCTCTATCTATAGCAAATGTTTGTCATTCACCTCCCAATCCTATGGTAACTCATTTTCCATGAATCCATTTGCTTCCCCAGAAAACTCCAAAGAATTACTTACAGCTATACTTATTTAAATTTGTATATAAAATATTCGTCCCAATTAGCCATACTTATTTAATTCTTTTAAACTAATCTTCACTGTAAACCCTTCCATCTTGCTCCATGAGGCAAAGCTGTCTTTCCTTCAACATTTTTGATCAATAAGGGTGCTTACTTTTCTCATTTGCCAGTATGATGTCATGCCTCATCGGTTTTCTCCCTTTGCAGCCAAGTCTTGTCTAACCCTGGCACACTTCTGTGCACCCTCTCAAAGCCTCTGTGCCCTGAGCACTGACCTACAGCTCCTGTGACAATGTCTTCAGTCTTCTGCTGAGGATTGTGCCTTTGGGTAATGTAAACTGTCACCTGTCCATTGTAACTTCACAGTAGGTAGCAAAAAAGAATCAAAATAAATTAACCTCAGCCTCTATGTCCTGCAGTACATTGTCCAGAAATTGCTCCTAATTCCTTCTTTTCATAAAATTTAAAGACAGCATGACACCAGCAGAGTGAACCACTTCACCTTTATCCCCATGGCTAAAAATACATCTCCTAAATGTAGGTTTAAAATTGAGAAAATACACTTTCTTTCAACCGGGATGGTTGAAATTTCTAAGACACAATAACTAAGTTCTGAAAGTTGTAGGCTTCAAACATGAGATGAGAGGTCGAAGTCCTTTATAAAATAACAATTTTTATTACAAAAACAGTCTGGTCTCAAAATTTAATATATGAAAAGCCAAACTGACAAAATAAATTAGGTACTTTTTACAATACAAAAGACTTTCATTATCTGAAAATCTTTACCTTAAAATTATTTGGAAAATGAATTCCCAGACATTTAAGATTTTTCTCTCCATAAAATCGTTAACTATTTGACTTCTTTGACCAAGAGGAAAAGACAGAGACTTTTAAACCTATTCTATTCGAAACATTGTTAATGAAAGGCATTAAAAAAACAATCCCAGTGGCCATAATTAAATTTACACAAATTTTTCAACACACAAGTTATTATATAAAGCGTAGGTCAGAGACTTGTCCAAAAGCAGGTAACTAGTCCTTTTATTCCCCTCTTCTTTCCTTCTTTTTCCTTTTCCTGTTTTTTAAATTTTTGTTTTTGTTTTACTTTTTTTGAGACAACATATAAAACTTCAGGGATATCACATAAAAATCTAGACTCCTGGGTTCTCCTCAAAAAACCCAAGGATCTGGCAACTCACATTTCCACTGGCAACAAACAGCTAGTTGAATAGCTGATTTCTTTCACGTGCAGCATGAATACCCTAGGTTCTAGAGGCCCCTTCATTCACTATTGAGTGCCAAATCCAGCCAAATCCACTCATTTAAATTACATACTTAACATCTAGAGTCATTTATTTGATTTTGTGAACACTAGTTTCCTAAATAAGTTCATTAGTTAGTTGTGGTACTCATAAACGATTATCTTAGTTACAGGAAGACTTAATAGTTATAAGAAATCCAATTTAATGGTTAGTTTTAATCAATAAAATAATTTATATCTAAATTAATAGTGACAGAAATAGAACTCTTAGGTGGAATAAGAATAAAGTTTAAAAAATTGAAATTTTGTGTAATTCAGTTGAAAATTGAAATGAGCCAAACAGTATTGTTCCTTGTTTTGCTACTAGTTTGTTATACTGTGTATTAGTCTTCTCAGACTGCTATAAGAAATTAGCATACATTTGGTGTCTTAAGAGAACAGAGATTTATTTTCTCATAGTTCTGGAGACTAGAAGTCTGAAATCAAAAAGCTGGCAGGGCTGTGCTCCCTACAGGAGGCTGTGCTCTCCTGTTCTACAGGAGAATCCTTCCTTTCCTCTTCTAATTCCTGGTGTTCCTGGGTTTGTGGCAGAAGAACTCGAGTCTCTGACTTCATGTTCACATGCCCCTCCTTTCACTGTGTCTGTGTTTCTGTGTCCTTTCTCTTATAAGGACACCAGTCATTGGATTTAAGACAAAATAAATCCATATCATGTCACCTTGAGATCCCTAACTTGATTACACCTGCAAAGACCTTATTTCCAAGTAGAATCACATCTACAGGTATGATGAAGGGGTTATAATTTGGACATTCCTTTTTTGAGGGATACAATTAAACTCACTACATACTAATTTTTCACAGATTCAAATAAATCTGTGACCCATTTGGTTTAAGTATTTATGTTCTAGTCCCTTTCCAATTTAAATTCACATATTTAATAAAATCAGGCTATAAATATAAAGTTTTCCTTTCATTTAAATTTAGGATCTCTGCTGAATTATAATTAGTTGCATCTAGTAAACCAGTTCTAAGCCATATGACTAAATGGAAGTAAAGGAAGTCTTATAATTTAAGCCACAGTTGTTAATTCAGAGTAGTTAGCCACTTTTTTCTCTTTGACCAGGGTTTCTCAACATTGGTGCATAGCCCCTGCAATGGATGCTGGAACAGGCTAATGTAACTTTGATTTTATGAGAACCAACTGTTAAGCATTCAGGAATATTGACAGCTAGTAGTAACTTGAAATTGGCGATAGTGGGAATATTTGCACCACGAAATTTAGCAAACACTACCAATCAAAGGCCCTCCTCTCCTGAGAATCTCTTGTTAACAGTTACCAGCACACCACAGCTCCCATATTATCAAGTGGTTCAAGGGTGGTTTGGCAGTTTTAGGAGAAAAAGCAATTATTTATAGTTTTGTCCACCTACATTTCATAAATGTGAAATGCAAGGTTAGTTATTATCATCCCCCAAATATTGTTGCTTGTTAATCATCATTATTTCCTCAAATGATGTACAGGAGCATCAAGGATCACTACAGTCAAAGTTAAGAAGGTGAACTAATCTCAGGTAGTGAATTTTCACATCATTTTCATAAAGCAGGCATTTTAAATTATCATAGTGTTGTGTTGTATCTAAAAAAAGGATCAATGACTCACAGTAATTCAGAAAAGCATAAAAGCAATGATAGAAAGGGTAAATAAAGGTTTCAGTTCAGAATATCATCATGTATGTATCACAGTATTCCTGTGCAAGTGTGGAAATTAAATGTTGTTCTGACAAGGATTCTATGAGTATAATGATTATTGGCAAATAACAAACACAACTATAAATATCTAGAAAGTAGACTTTGTTGGCCAAGAGATCTAGTCACCTCTATCCCTCGATGTATTATCTGTTATGAGACCATGTGAAATAATAATGAGGTAAAGAAAGTCTCTCATTTTCAAACACAGCACAGTGACCATTTTGGCAAACCAATTACGTTTTACCAGATTGAATGCATAATAATGTTTCCAGCATGAAATTGATTAACTTTGTTAGCAACTTTTGTTAACTTTGTTAATTAACTTTGTTAATCAATTTAGGGAGATGTGACCAAAACCACAGAGGCTTCCTTCATACTTGTACTGCTCAGAGGAAAAAGGGCTAGAAGTTCTGTTATTACTGTGAGGCTTGCTAAATTAGCTACAAAGTTAATAAGTATCACATTCACAGGAAGAGCAGAATGAGCTCTAGATAAATTCCTCTATCAAATGGCACTATTAGATGTCATTTAATATCAATTACAAACAATGTGGAGAAGCAAATGCTGTGACATGCTCATTGGAAGAAAATGTGCACTTAGAACGTACAGTGCAAGCTGTGTGTGTGTGTGTGTGTGTGTGTGTGTGTGTCCAAGAAACAGAAGTATTGCTGGAAAAATAAAGAAATTGCACCCAAATGCCGGGCCACACTCTGCCTTATTCACAGATAGCTGTTGGTAACTCCTCATCTTGACTCAGTATTCAAGGAAATGATTCAAATTTCAAACATGGTTTAATTGATTCAACAAACTTTTATTGTATCTGACAGGCACTGACTTGTGGGGCTGGGAATAAGTCAGTGATGAAGCAGACAAACTAATCTCTGTCATTTTGGTGTGTGTCTTGGTTGGGGGGAGGACAAACAACAAACCAAATAATTAAGTGAATTCAATAGTTGATATTTGATAGTCTTTGTTCTATAAAAATGATAATTGCATGTAGTTCAACTTAGTATTTTAGAAAATGATAAACACCATGAATATAAATAAAGCAGGCCATAGGGAGGAGTTTTGTAATGAGGTAGGGGTTAAGTTAAGGGCACTGAGAAGTGAGGGAAGGCTGCACAGGAATGACGTCCTCAGTGAGCTCTACAGAGAAACTGGCAGAAATAACAGGGCTACTTTCCCCACTAAATAATGCTGGCTGTTGACACATGAGGTTTTGAAAAGATGAGCAAGATAAAACCACTCCTTCATGAATTCATAATACCAGAAAAGATGGTTTCTAATATTTCAAGGGACTTGCTCAAGCTATGTGCCTCAAAGATAAATTCTATATCTTGATCAGCCTGAAATTATCGCCTTATGGCCAAAATGCAAAATTTTGCTATTGAGATTGAGAATATCAGGATTTCTTAAGAAGACAAGTTATGAGACAAGCAACTTGAGTGCCAACAGTTCTGTACTGGCCAGAGAAAGAAATTAGGCTTATTTTTAATCCAAATTGAAATCGTGCAACAGAATATGGGTTGCACTTTCAAAGGTAAGCACTACCTAAAGAGTGGATTGGAAAACCATTGGCTATATATCCCAAGTTGAAGCTCTTAGAACTAATGTATGTTAACCTTGTCTACTTCGCATCTTTCAGAGTACTCAAAGTAGACTTCAATGGAAAATTTCTTCATATTTTTGGATCCATATGCAGTCTGGAAATCTGAAACTGTATGACAGTGCCAACAAACACTTGCTGCCATTTCCAAGAGCTTATAATTATGATGAAAGAATTTCTAATTTAATAGAAATAAAGATAAAATAAAGGAGCCAACTGCATATAGAACATGACCTATAGCTATAACTTTCATATTCAATAAATGCATCCAAGTAAAATGTTACCAACAGCATCGTCCATCTCACAGATATGATAAACAGAACGGGATAATAATGCCTGGTTAAGAGCTCATGTACCAAAGTCTAAGTATTTATCTAACTGCATGGCTTTGAACAAGTTACTTAACCTTTCCATGGCTCAATTTCCACCTGGGAATGATCAATAATGCCAATCTCATAAGACTTTGTGTGGCTATCACATGGGTTAATATATGTAAAAATGTAGTGCCTGGTATACAGTAAAGTACCTTCATGCCTGATTATGCAATAAAGGCTATATAAGTAATAAGATTTCCCAGGTTGTTGTGATGACTTGGTGGATTTAGAGATACAACAATGAATGAGAAGTACTGTGTGCATACAAAAACCTATTATAGATTGACAACTATACGCATCATTCAGTCTGGTACACCAACATCTTTCTAAAACCTAAGGTGATCAGTTAAGCTTAAAGAAAATAAAAGGTCACGAAAAGTTTGTCATATAAAAGTAAAACAAAGTGCTTGAAAACAGCTTGTTCTGTTTTTTGTCCCTTCCCTTTTACCCTCATCAATCTTTCTCATTTGCTTAACAAGCAAGCCCCTTTTTTTGTGTCCCCGAATGTTTATAAACTCCAAAGTTGCAAAGTCTAACTTTAGACTGTTTTTATTAAATGCTCATTTAGATCTTTACTGTTTTCCTTACAAGGTCATGCCAATTCATTAAAATCTGGCATTGCTTTTCTGGGAGATTTTGCTTTAGTTAACAAATCTCAGGCATGGAATGCAGTGAGGTGTAGGGGAGAGAACAATAGAATCAAGCAATCTATGCCTGAATCCTGGGTATTGAACTTTAGACCCCAGTGGAAACGAGCAAGTCACTGAAGCCTCTAAAGCTTCCTTTTCCATATCAAGAAAAACAGGGATAATCATTTTGAAAAACAAATGTGAAAATACTTTTAAATTGAAAATACTATGCAGAAATTCAGGGACACATTCAGGTTTTGTGGGGGTCCTCTCTAAGAAAAAAATACAAAACTAGATGCACAAGAAAATATTAATTTAGAATGAGAAAATAAGCCACAACATATTATAAATGTTGATGTTGACAAGTAACCACAAACATGATGAAATCCAGCAATATAGCATATTTTTATTAACTGCCTGACATGCAGTTAGAATAGGCTTTTCCTACATTTTTCGTTGCATACTCTTTAAACACCTCTTGGGGTGCTTGGGTGGCTCAGTCAGTTAAGCATCCGACTTCGGCTCAGGTCATGATCTCACAGTTTGTGAGTTGGAGCCCCATGTTGGATTCTGTGCTGACAGCTCAGAGCCTGGAGCCTGCTTCAGATTCTGTGTCTCCCTCTCTCCCTGCCCCTCCACCACTCTCTGTCTCAAAAATAAACAAACATTAAAAAAATGTTCAAACACCTCTTAAATATGATAATTGTTTTATAATATAATTATTCTGCAGTGACTAAGAAAAAAAATCAGACGTTCCTCTGATATGATTCATTGGAATTTTTTTAAAGTGACTTAGAATGGTTTTTTTAGCTTTACAATTTTTTTGGCCATGTCATGTATATTTTTTGAGTTATTATCATATTTGGAAAAACCTCTATTAAGTGTCTTTCCTATGTATGTTCTATGATCTCAGAGCTTTTCATGTTTCTTGTCTAGGGACTAACCTAACATATTCACTGACTTAGTGATACTCATTAATCTGTGCTAGAATTATAATCTTCATCAGTTTCAGTACTAATACCAAATTAAAATATTAAAATATTTCCCAATGTGTCCATATGATGCATTCCTTTCACTGGGTGGATTATTAAACAATCCAAAAGCCTAATTCATTACTTCTACTCAAAAGTGTATCTTGGAGATAATTCCTACAGTGGGATGTCTAGCAATATCTTTATTATAGAAGAAAGTGACTGCTAGTCACACAAATATATTCTAAAAAACTCAAACTAAATGTATTCTCAACACAACTTCCTTTTAGTTGGATCCCCAAAATTACCCTGGCCACTCCAATGCTTCCTGATATTAGAAGTGTGGCAGAGAAGTCAGAGTAAAAAGACAGCAGTCTTGATCAATCAAAATATCTCATCTTGGAAAATGTTACCAAACTTCTGACTTTGTGAACACAGTCACATAGAGAGCCTGGACCCTTCCCATGATTTTGGCAAGCTCCTAAGCAGATGAACATAAGCTTCATTAGCTTCATAGAAAATCTGTCTCTGAAGTTTTAACTCATATACCCACTAGAAAAATACCATTCTCACCTTACTGCTTTCCATAGTCTTGGCAGCAACTAATACAAATAGGATCTGAATAAATATTTGGCAAATGAATAAAATAGGCTTTACTATGGTTAATACAATTATTGAGAATTCAATTAGTCATGTGGTAATAACAATATAGAAAGATTTTGAATATACTAAAGAAGGCAATTTAATGTAATGGTAGAGCATGAGCTGTGGAGTCAGTATTCCTAGCTCCATCATATAAAAGCTATGTGTGTCTACCTTTTTTGTGCCTTGTTTTCCTCTTCTGAAATGAAGATAATGGTAACTTACTATGTGTGGTTGTAAGAATTTAACAGCATTAACACATATAAAATGCTTACACATAGTAAGCATTTGGTAAGTGTAGCTATTGTGCAAACAAAACAAAATTCAAAGGCTAAAATGCAATTAATAACTGGGATAATCAAAATATATAAACGGATGACATGAAAAATAATAAAACCCAGGAGTGAATCAGTACATGAAATGAAAAATGTCATATGAAAAAATGTCCCCTTATACTTATTAGAAGCAGGGAGCAAATCTGGTTCTATGAACTCTATAAAGCAGCCCAGTCTGCTGGAGAATACCTCTCAGATACGGCAGCACCAGACTTTCTTCAATCTCTCCTGCTATTTGGCAAAAGGTGCTGGCAAAAATTATTAGTACTTAAGTCAAACATTTCTCCATCTTTCTCATCCTCTTCAGATTTTACATTATGGAGAAGCATTTGAATTAGTCAAGTACTCCTAAGGGAACTCTGCTCTTAAGTGATTGGCTAAGATTTATCAAGCAGGTGCTGAGTGATTGGGCAGGCTAGATTAGAATGAAAAAAAAAAAAAAAACCTGTCATTTCTAGGGCCTCTCAGAATCCTGTATGACCAAATGAACATGAAGTCACAGGACCAGAAGAAATGCAGAAAAATAGGTATCCAAACCAACATCTCTCAATATTTTCCTTTGCAAAATAAAGACGAGAAACCTTTTAAAGGTATTATCTGTGATAGACTAGGATATATAGATAGGATAGAGTTTTAAATTTTATGAAGCCCTGCAGACTTTCATTGTGCTAACCTAAAGAATCTTTTAAAAATGTAACATTGTTTGCCCCCCAAATTATAATTCTCTGGTCTGCAAAAGAATTGAAGCAAGTCCTTTGTTATCTTTTTATTATTGTTGCTGTTGCAAAATTTTTTAAAAGCAAGCCTCTAAATGTTAGTGCCTTCTCTGAGATAAAAATCCCTGAGTGCCACTTCAGATTTGATGTTTTCTTTTAGAGCTTATAAAAAGAACATCTACCTTCCACTTGAATTATTACTTCAGTTAAGCCTGCTAATGTAAATTATGGGACTCTCTGGAGCCATATAGATTTGCTAAGTACTATTTAGCTGCACAAAGAATATGAGCCATTCTATAGGAATTGATCATTTAAAATAATTTTGTCATGTATGGTTTTGAATTAGTTATTCATGTCATATGCCCCTAATGAAAATCAGTGTGCCAATTCTGGGTTTTTTAGTTGTATTCAGGGGCATACTGAGAAAACAACATTTAAAAAAATTCTCAGAGATACTCTTCATATCCCAACACTAAGGAAAACTTGAATATAGGGACAAAAACTTTTAGGTTGTTTCTTTGGAATTAATAACCATAAACACTAATTTTTACCAGCACA
This sequence comes from Felis catus, assembly GCF_018350175.1. Taxonomy (NCBI): domain Eukaryota; kingdom Metazoa; phylum Chordata; class Mammalia; order Carnivora; family Felidae; genus Felis; species Felis catus. The sequence continues at coordinate 86,459,025 of NC_058376.1, read as the reverse complement.
CCATAAAATAAAGTACATCCTTAATATAACTGACCTTTTTTTGAAATTTAAAAAAATTTTTGAATTGTGGTAAGCTATATACAATAAAATTAGCCATTTTAACCATTCTTAAGTATACGATTCAGTGCCATTAATTACATTCACAGCGTTGGGCAACTGTCACCAATATTTCCAAAACTTTTTCATCTCCCAAAACAGAAACTCTGTAACCATTAAGTAATAACTCCTCATTCCTCCTCTCTTCCCCATTCCCCTGATAACTTCTAATCTACTTTCTGTCTCTAGGAATTTACCTATTCTAGAAATTTTATGTAAGCTCAATGATACAATATTTGTCCTTTATTTCACAAAGCATATGTTTTCAAGGTTTATCCACATCATAGCAGATATAATAACTTCACCCCTTTTTATAGATAAGTAATATTCTGTTCCATATACTACCATATTTTTTTTAATTCATTCATCTCTTGATGGATATTTGAGGTACGTGAGCATTTGCACATTTGGCTATTATTATGAACAAGATTGCAATAAACACTAGCACACTTGTATCTAGTTAAATCCTTGCTTTTAATTCTTGGAGTATGTACCTAGAAATGGAATTGCTGAGTCATATAGTAATTCTGTTTAACTTTTTGGAAAAAAAAAACACCAAATTATTTTCCACAGGGGCTGTAACATTTTACATTTCCACCAGCATTGTATGAGGGCTCCAATTTTTCCACATTGTTATAGCCATTCTAGAAGGTGGGAAGTGGTACCTCATAGTGGTTTTGATTTGGATTTCTTTAACCACCAATGAGGTTGAACATCTTTGCCTGTGTTTATTGGTCATTTATATGTCTTCTTTGGAGAAATGTGTATTCAAATCTTTTGTCCATTTTTTAATTGAGTTGTCTTTTCATTGCTGAATTTTGAGAATCTGTTATATATTTGGGGATATTAAGTCCTTATCATATATGTGATTTGTAAATATTTTCTCCTATTCTGTATGTTGTCTTTTCACTTTCTTGATAATGTAACTTTTCCTTTTAAAGGACAGTATCTAAATTTTTCACTTTGAGATGAAAGAAGATATGAAAGTATTTAAAGTACTAATCATACCAGTTATTGAAATTGCTATAAAAGAAATGTATTTTCCTCTCTACTGATTCATTATCCTTAATGTGGAATATATTAATTAACCAAGTTTCTCATTTGTGTAAAGGAAGGCTCATTTAATTAGAGTCATTTCTAAAATAGTTTTTTAGAGGAAAAAAGGATGACAGTAGAGGAAAAACCTAACATATGTTTCATTTATAGAATTCTTTTCTCACCTATGCCTAAAGAATCATTTGGTTTTTTGGAGTTAGATAGTATTGATTAGAAGAAGATCTATTATATTGGAGGAGGGATTTGTATAAAGTTTAGTGGAAAGAGAATACGTTAAGTCAGCAAATTTAAGGGAATATGCATAGGTTCATATTGTGGAAAAGGAAAAAAGACAAATTGAGAGTATCCTTATTCTGGGGACCACAGAAGTTAGATGAGCCAAGAACACAGTTGGAATTTACTCATATGCACACAGAATGTGCAAGTTCTACTCCTGGTATTTTTAATAAGAAAATTCCTTCTCATTAATAATAGTATAAATGATAAAAGTCACAAGCACTTACAGTTTGTAGGAAGCAGGGATGGAGCTAGCTCCATATCAGAAGGCCTGGGGAGGAGTTTAAAGAAAGACAAAAGATAGGACCAAAGAAAAGACCATTGATTATAGATAAAAGATATTATAATGAGCCTGTGTGCTAAACAGCTTCATCTTTATAGAAGATCTTCAGCAAAATCTTTTTGCAAGCATGGAAAAAAGAATTGACCATGAAGTATTATAAATTACATTACAAAAACAAGCCCATAAAACAGAGAGCTGATTAAGAATTATGAAAGCCTTCATAATTTTATTCCAGAATCAAAGTCTCCTCCTAGTATGTTTTAAGAAGGCAGGAATGCAACCAGATTTGATAGAATCCCTGATACCTAGAGATTTCAATCATTCCCAAAGGCAGAAATGTAACCAGATTTGATAGAATCACTGATACCTGGAGCTTTCAATCATCCCCAAATGCAATGTACCTCTGAAAAGTGCACAGCATGACAGTATCCTAACAGCATTGAAAAATAAATGGAACAGAACCTGACAATTTGCCACAGATTTAAAATTGAAGTGTTTTCTAGAGAATAAACCTTTAAAATGTTCTTAGGGCACCTGGCTGGCTAAATCAGAGGAGCCTGAGACTCTTGATCTCAGGGTTGTGAGTTCGAGCCCCACAGTGGGTGTAGAGATTACTAAAAATAAAAATAAATAAACTTAAAAATGTTCTATATCACATACAGAAACAATCCCTCTTAAATAACTCTCTAAAATATATATAAGGCATCTGTCAAATTATGCTCTAGCTAAAGATAGGATAAGAAATAATAAATATCTACATTTTATTCTTTGGGAGTCCTGACAGCAAAAGAGCATATACATTCAAGGCAAATAAACTCATGGTAAAACTCTTTGCATGGTCAAAAAATATAGCTAACCCAAAGAAAGTGGAAGGAGGATGTTATTGATACCAGCAGGTTCTGAACCCAGCTAAGCTAGTCAAATTACTTATTACAAGTATGTGTGTATGTAGCATGTATGCATGCCATCTTAAATAACAAATCCTAAAATATCCCAGAATACATAAATTTTTGAGTCATGTTCTGTGAGAGGAAGAAGAATATTTTTACAGAATTGTGTACTTACCAATAAAACAAAGGATAAACTTAGCAACTAAATTAAAATGTCATGCTTCTATGTATATGTGTGTGCATGTGGCTATGTGATTAAATACTTCCATTCTTCCCACTACATAACTGCAGTATGTACATAGCCCCAGCACTCATTTTGTGTTTACTGAATATCATTGCTTACTTAATGTTGTTGCTCTTAGATGATGGAAAAAGATGACATAAACTGTGAGTAGTTGATCAGTCTCTACTACCCTTTGAAAGGCAATGAGACTAGTTCTGAGACAAGACGCTGATTTTTGTAAGATGTATTTCTAGGTCCCACACTTCCCATTTTGACTTGCAAGAGTCAGTCAAGATTAAAGACACTCCTACGTGTTAGAAAAGAAACATCTGATGACAGTTTGAGACAAAGACTTGTTAAGAACCCTCTAGCATAGGTCATTGGCTAAGGACAGAGAAGAGGACAGGTTTATGAGCAAGGTTATTAAATTACATGTTACCAGCTCTTTATCTTTCCCTTGTATTTTCCCATGTGTTTGGTAAATCTACTTTTAAATGTTACTTTCTGATCTACACAAGAATGCAAGCTCCATGCGAATAGGTGTGTTTGTCTGCTTTGTTGACTACTACGTTCCCCTAGGCTCAGAACAGTGCCAGGGGAACAGTCAACAATTAACAAATATTTGATAAGAATTTCTAGATTCATGTTACTGAAAAATGAAGGAAAGTTTCTATAGTCCTACTTTGATCCATATTTTAGAGAAACAAATTCCTGAGACCAGAGGTGAGGACAGCACTACTGGTGAAAAATATAGAAGAAAAAATTCAATCTGGGGAGAAGAAATTATGGCTGTAAGATACAGCTATTCCTACCTCCATGGGGATGTTCTTCTATTACCAGTCTAGAAAAATCTGGCTTTGATATGCTAAGGCAGCTTTGTGTTTGGAGGCAAGGTGAGGACAGCAACTGGGTGAGTCCCTAGAGCTGCATTATATAAGCATAATCAATAGTACAGTTCAGAGTCAGAGATAAAGGGAACAATCCAACAAGAGAATATAACAATTCAAAATATCTATGTACCTAACATAGGATCACCTAAATATATAAATATTATCATATATAAAGGGAAAGTGATAGTAATACAGTAATAGTAGGGGACTTTAACATCGCACGTACATCCATGGATAGATCATAAAGACAGATTGGGGCGCCTGGGTGGCGCAGTTGGTTGAGCGTCTGACTTCAGCTCAGGTCATGATCTCACAGTATGTGAGTTCGAGCCCCGCGTCAGGCTCTGTGCTGACAGCTCAGAGCCTGGAGCCTACTTCGGATTCTGTGTCTCCCTCTCTCTCTACCCCTCCCCTGCTCATACTCTGTCTCTCTCTCTCTCTGAAAAACGAATAAACTTAAAAAAAAATTAAAAAAAAAAAAAAGAAAATCAGTAAGGAAACAGTGGCTTTGAATGACACATTAAACCAGATGGACTTAACAGATATATATAGAACATCCCATCCAAAAACAGCAGAATATACATTCTTTCAAGTGCATATACAACATTCTCCAGGACAGATCATATGTTAAGACATAAAACAAGTCTCAATAAATTTAACAAGATTCAAATCATATCAAGTACCTTTTCTGACCACAATGATATCAAACTAGAAAACAATTAGAAGGGCGGGGGGAAACAGGAAAAAACACAAACATGTGGAAGCTAAACAACATACTACCACACAATCAATGAGTCAATGAAGATATTTTAAAAAATTGTTTTAAATACCTTGACACAAATGAAAATGGAAACACAATGGCTCAATCTTTGGGACACAGCAAAAGCAGTTTTAAGATGGAATTTTATAGTGATACAGGCCTACCTCAAGAAACCAGAAAAATTCCAAATAAACAATATAACCTTACACATAAAGGAACTAGAAAAATAAGAACAAATGGTGTCCAAAGTTTGTATAAGGCAGGAGTTAATAAAGACAAGAGCAGAAATAAATGAAACAAACGAATGAATGAACTAATGAGAAGGAAGGAAGGAAGGAAGGAAGGAAGGAAGGAAGAAAGGAAGGAAGGAAGGAAGGAAGGGAAAAGATCAATGAAACCAAGAGCTGGTTCTTTGGAAACATAAACAAAATTGGTAAGCTTTAACCAGACTCATCAAGAGAAAAAGAGTATGCATGCTCTCTCAAAATAAATAAATAAACGTTAAAAAAAATAAAAATAAAATGCTTTTGCATAAATTTAGCCTTAGAAAAAAATCCAAAGAGATTTTTCCATGTATCTTTAAATGGCCTTTGCTAACCTGTGGAAAATATTTTCTGTGTCATCAAAGATTCATTCTAGGTACAGCAATAGCTCTTGAGGCTACGTGCTTCTTCATAGGGCTATATTCTTGGGAAGCTGCTGATTAATACAAGGAAATTCTATCATGTGAACCACTAAAACAGGGAGGACTTTGTGTAAACTTGCTGTGAGTCCCTTTTTCATAGTTCAATTGTTCGCATCCAATCTGTTTCTTCCTTACACACGGATCCTATCTTCTGTTTTATTTTTCTATCTTCTATTTTCATGTGCTTTAATAACAATTAAAGTATCTGAAGTTTTGATTTTTTTAAATTTTCATTTATTTATATTGAAAGAGTTCGAGAGAGAGTAGGGGAAGGGCAGAGAGAGAGACAGAGAGAGAGAGAGAGGGAGAGAAAGAACTCCAAGCAGGCTCCATGCCGTCAGTGCAGAGCCTGATGCAGGCCTCAAACCCGTGAATGATGAGATCATGACATGAGCCGAAATCAAGAGTTAGACACTTAGCCAACTGAGCCACCCAGGCACCCCTCTGAGGCACTAATTTTTTTTTTTCAACGTTTATTTATTTTTGGGACAGAGAGAGACAGAGCATGAACGGGGGAGGGGCAGAGAGAGAGGGAGACACAGAATCGGAAACAGGCTCCAGGCTCTGAGCCATCAGCCCAGAGTCTGACGCGGGGCTCGAACTCACGGACCTCGAGATCGTGACCTGGCTGAAGTCGGACGCTTAGAGGCACTAATTTTAAGGATATTGAAGGATGAAATAATTGGGTATGTAATAACAATGGGACATCACGAGTAATTATTGAATCTAAAATAAAAAACAAATTTCCAAGAAAGCTGAATTGAAGAAGCTTCTCATAATTAATACAAAGAATTTAATTTGGCTATGGATTTTACTCTTATCCCTAGTTGCTCAATACCTATGGGGATAAATTTGAGGGTGGGGGGATTGGTGGACATATTTATTGAGAACCTACTGTGTTAGGAAGTACTTTATATATGCTAACTCATTATTCCTTACAACAGTTCTGTGAGGCAGTTACTTTTATCCTCATTTTATAGTTGAGGAAACTGAACTTTAGAGACATTAAATAATCTGCCCCAAATCACACTAGTAAAATCTCTCAGAGGTAGAATATGAGCCCTGGTGTATCACACTTTAAATGTTTACTTTTTATTTCCACAGGGAAGGACATTATTTTAATTAATTGCTTATTGGAATTTCATCATCAATAACTACTTGTTGAGCAAGGTACTTTCTGAAAATAGCATATTAGTTTTCCTATGTACAATATAAATGTATAATTAGAAGTCATTTTCTAACATCTCATTCTTTCCTTTCCTTTCTTTTGTCCTTTTTTTCAGTTGTACTAAGTTGTTTTCCCTTTAAAAATTGGGAAATACACAATTGTGTACACAAATTGTGTATAAAACAAATAAGTATAGTTTAAAGAATCATAACACAGTGATTAACCATATATCCAGATTAATAAAAAAAACTTTTACCAGTACCTCAGGAATCCTGTGAGCCCCTCCTTAATCATAATCTTCTCCTTTACCTATACAGATTACCACTGTCTTCCATGTTAATAATTCTTTTATATTTCTTTATCATTTTGTCACCCATGTATGTATCCTTAAACATATTTTATTCCACTTTGAACAAATTAATCACAAGAATAAATCTGATTCTGTAGGAAAAGTCAATAATGCAGCAATAAGAATAAGGCTCCTAGGAGAAAATAAACTAAACAGAGTTTCTGGGGCATAACCTGACTTCACCTTCAACAAAAGTTTACCAGGACCCTGGGGGAAATTTGTAGACAAGGTGAAATATGAATGGAAAATATGGAGATCATCACAGTTGGACATTGGGTAAATCTGAAGGATACCCAAAGACAGGACAAATGAAAAAGTTGGCTCTGTATTTTCTACCTCCACCTTTCAGAAGCATAGCTAAGAAAAACACTTTTATGGAGCAACTCAAGTGATCCCATCTCAGGTAACACTTTGGAAAATAAAGAAGAAATTTCCTCAGCACATGGTCTGTACAAGATAAGTACAGAATACTCACTTGGACATTCTGCACTAGGTTTGGTAGTACAGTGGTATCAGAGTAGATATTTCAGTTTCTGCCTACCACAGGGGAGACAAAGTTTGGAATGTGAGTTCCAAACCTTGAGTTTTCCATTAATATCCCAGAATGGCCACATTCTAGGAATACAAATTAAGCCTTAGAATTAAAATATTTGCCCTAAGACTAATGGCAAAACCGAAACAGACCACAAGAAGAAAGCATAAAGCCAAACCTTATTCATTCAAGTTAACTGTTGTTAGAACAAACCCCAGGACTCTTCAGAGGAATATATTAAAATTCATCATCTTCATAGCATATTACCTGTAATATACAGTATACAATAAAAAATATCTAGACATGCAAATAAATTTGTATTATTTTTTTAATTTTGCAAATAAACTTTTTAAAAGTGACACACAGACCAAAGAAAAATCAGTCAATAAAAAGACTCACAGAAATCCCTGAAGTTGTACCTAACAATTGTAAACATTTATGCGTCAAATGTAGAAGCACCCAAATATATAAATCAATTAATCACAAACATAAAGAAACTCATCGATAGTAATACCATAATAGTAGGAGACTTCAACACCCCACTCAAGCAATGGACAGATCATCTAATAAAAATATCAACAAGGAAACAATGGCTTTGAATGACACACTGGACCAGATGGACTTAACAGATATTTTCAGAACATTTCATCCTAAAACAGAAGAATATACATTCTTCCCAGTGCACATGGAACATTCTCCAGAATAGACCATATCCTGGACACAAATCAGCCCTAAATAAGTACAAAAAGATCGAGATCATACCATGCATATTTTCAGACCACAACACTATGAAACTCAAAATCAACCACAAGAAAAAACTTTGAAAGGTAACAAATACTTGGAGACTGAAGAACATCCTACTAAGGAATGAATGGGCTAACCAAGCAGTTAAAGAGGAAATTAAAAAGTATATGGAAGTCAATGAAAATGATAACACCACAACCCAAAACCTCTGGGACACAGCTAAGGCAGTCATAAGAGGAAAGTATATAGCAATCCAGGCCTTCCTAAGAAGGAAGAAAGATCTCAGATATACAACCTAACCTTATGCCTTAAGGAGCTGGAAAAAGAACAGCAAATAAAACCCAAAAACAACAGAAGACAGGAAATAATAAAGATTAGAGCAGAAATCAATGCTATTAAAACCAAAAAAACAAAAACAAAAACAAAAACAAAAACAAAACAAAAAAAAAAGTAGAACAGATCAATGAAACCAGAAGCTGGTTCTTTGAAAGAATTAACAAAATTGATAAACCACTAGCCAGTTTGATCAAAAAGAAAAAGGAAAGGACCCAAATAAATAAAATCAAGAATGAAAGAGGAGAGATCACAACCAACACAGCAGAAATAAAAACAATAATGAGAGAATATTATGAGCAATTATATGCCAATAAAATGGGCAATCTGGAAGAAATGGACAAATTCCTAGAAACATATACACTACCAAAACTGAAACAGGAAGAAATAGAAAATTTGAACAGACCCATAACCAGTAAGGAAATCGAATTAGTAATCAAAAATCTGCCAAAAAACAAGAGTCCAGGGCCAGATGGCTTTCCAGGGGAGTTCTACCAAACATTTAAGGAACAGTTAACACCTATTCTCTTGAAGCTGTTCCAAAAAATAGAAATGGAAGGAAAACTTCCAAACTCTTTCTATGAAGCCAGCATTACCTTGATTCCAAAACCAGACAGAGACTCCACTAAAAAGGAGACCTATAGAACAATTTCCCTGATGAACATGGATGCAAAAATCCTCAACAAGATATTAGCCAACCGGATCCCACAATATATTAAAAATTTATTCATCACGCCCAAGCGGGATTTATACCTGGGATGCAGGGATGGTTCAATATCCGCAAAACAATTAACATGATTCATCACATCAATAAAAAAAAGGACAAGAACCATATGATCCTCTCAATAGAAGCAGAGAAAGCATTTGACAAAATACAGCTTCCTTTTTTGATAAAAACTCTCAAGAAAGTAGGGATAGAAGGAGCATATCTCGAGATCATGAAAGCCATATATAAACGACCCAACACTAATATCATCCTCAATGGAGAAAAACTGAGAACTTTCCCCCTAAGGTCAGGAACAAGATAGGGATGTCCACTCTCACCGTGGTTATTCAACATAGTATTGGAAGTCGTAACCTCTGCAATCAGACAACACAAAGAAATAAAAGGCATCCAAATCAGCCAGGAGGAGGTCAAACTTTCACTCTTCACAGATGACATGATACTCTATATGGAAAACCCAAAAGATTCCATCAAAAAACTGCTAGAATTGATTCATGAATTCAGCAAAGTTGCAGGATATAAAATCAATGCACAGAAATCGGTTGCATTCCTATACACCAACAATGAAGCGACAGAAGGAGAAATCAAGGAATTGGCCCCATTTACAGTTGCACCAAAAACCATAAAATACCTAGGAATAAATCTAACCAAAGAGGTGAAAAATCTATATAATGGAAACTATAGAAAACATATGAAAGAAATTGAAGAGGACACCAAAAAAATGGAAAAAGATTCCATGCTCCTGGATAGGAAGAACAAATATTGTTAAAATGTTGACACTACCCAAAGCAATCTACATATTCAATGCAATCCCTATCAAAGTAACACCAGCATTCTTCACAGAGCTAGAACAAAAAATCCTAAAATTTGTATGGAACCATAAAAGACCCTGAATAGCCAAAGCAATCTTGAAAAAGAAAACCAAAGCAGGAGGCATCACAATCCCAGACTTCAAGCTATACTACAAAGCTGCAATCAAGACAGTATGGTACTGGCACAAGAACAGACACTCAGATCAATGGAACAGAACAGAGAACCCAGAAATGGACCCACAAAAGTATGGTCAACTAATCTGTGACAAAGCAGGAAAGAATATTCAATGGAATAAAGACAGTCTCTTCAGCAAATGGTGCTGGGAAAACTGGACAGCGACATGCAGAAGAATGAACCTGGAACACTTTCTTACACCATACACAAAAATAAACTCAAAATGAATGAAAGACCTAAATGTAAGACAGGAAGCCATCAAAATCCTCGAGGAGAAAGCAGGCAAATACCTCTTTGATCTAGCCCGCAGCAACTTCTTACTCAACACGTCTCTGGAGGCAAGGGAAACAAAAGCAAAAATGAACTATTGGGACCTCATGAAAATAAAAACTTCTGCACAGTGAAGGAAACAATCAGCAAAACTAAAAGGCAACCGACAGATTGGGAGAAGATATTTGCAAATGATATATCAGATAAAGGGTTAATTTCCAAAATCTATAAAGAACTTATCAAACTCAACACCCAAAAAACAAATAATCCAGTGAAGAAATGGGCAAAAGACATGAATAGACACTTCTCCAAGGAAGACATCCAGATGGCCAACCGACACATGAAAAAATGCTCAACATCACTCATCATCAGGGAAATACAAATCAAAACCACCATGAGATACCTAACCTGACACCTGTCAGAATGGCTAACATTAACACCTCAGGCAACAACAGATGCGGAGAAAGAGGATCTCTTTCGCACTGTTGGTGGCAATGCAAGCTGGTGCAGCCACTCTGCAAAACAGTATGGAGGTTCCTCAAAAAAAACTAAAAACAGAACTACCCTACCACCCAGCAATTGCACTACTAGTCATTTGTCCACGGGATACAGGTGTGTTTTTTTGAAGGGACACATGCACCCCCATGTTTACAGCAGCACTATCAACAATAGCCAAAGTATGGAAAGAGCCCAAATGTCCACTGATGGATGAATGGATAAAGAAGAGGTGGTATATATATACAATGAAGTATTACTCAGCAATCAAAAAGAATGAAATCTTGCCATTTGCAACTACGTGGATGGAACTGGAGGGTATTATGCTAACTGAAATTAGTCAGTCAGAGAAAGACAAAAATCATATGACTTCACTCATAGGAGGACTTTGAGACAAAACAAATGAACATAAGGGAAGGGAAACAAAAATAATATGAAAACAGGGAGGGGGATAAAAGAGAAGAGAGTCATAAATATGGATAACAAACTAAGGGTTACTGGGGGGGGGGGTTATGGGAGGGGGATGGGCTAAATGGGTAAGGGGCATTAAGGAATCTACTCCTGAAATCATTGTTGCACTATATGCTACTAATTTGGATGTAAATTTCAAAAAAAAAATGAAATAAAAAAAAAGAAATCCCAGAAATTGTAATTATCAGAGAAGGACTTTAAAACAACTATGCAGAATTATGTTAACACATATAAATGAAAAAAAATTACTATAGTGGGAAAACAACTGGGGAATTTCAGGACAGACTGGAAAACTGCTTAAAAGAATGAAATAAAAATTCTAGAACTGAAAAATACAAAATATAAAATAAAAAATTTATTTAAAATATTAATGACAGACTGGAGACAACAGAAAAAAGATCACTGAACTTGAACATAGTTAGTAAAAACATCCAAACAGGACACAAAGGAGGAAAAAAACCCTCAGTGAAATGTGAGACATTATCAAGGTGTCTAAAATATATAAAACCAGAGTTCCATAAAGCAAGAGGGCTAAAAATAGGGCAGAAAAATATCTGAAGAAATACTGATTTAAAAGATTCTAATATTTGATCAAAAAATAGCAAACCACTAAGTTAAGAGTACAGCAAATCTCAAGCAAGTACTCATCCATTCAAAGAAGATTTCTATGTCCTTGCAAAATCTTTTATAAAAGATGTAGAACACTGTCTTATTTAATATACCTATTGTATAGAGGTACAACAAAACAGTTCTAAAAGTTACTATCAAGAAAAAACTGAATGTATGTTTCTATTTGTTATATTGATCATTCCCAACACAAACACTTTTGTATTTTTGCTTTGTCAGGAAATTTGGAGCTGGATATGGTAGATACTTATACCAACTAAGCTATTGCCATCTATATTCTCTCTCTAAAAGCTTTTATTCTGTTTTTTTCCCTCCACATTACATGTATGTTTTATGTTAGAGACACTCCATAGCAGGTAGCCTTTGGAGTTAACCAGACCTAGACAGGAATTTAATCCCTAGCCTTTTTCACTGTATCATTTGATTCCTTTATGTCTATACTTTCTAATCTGTAAAATAAGGATAATATGAATACTCTTATTACCTATCTTGCAGCACTATTGGAGTATTAATTTATAAAATGCATGTAGAGCCCATATATCCTGGTACAGAATAAGATCTCAGTTAATGCAGGCTATGGTTATTTAGTCATCTCAAATAATGCTTGAAAGTAGCTGTCATATAAAACATAAGTTAATGACAATAATATTCATTCCTGTACAAAGCAATTATTTATTCTCAAGATACAATAATATGGAGAATTATGAAATTATTGTAGAGGTTAGCAATCCTTGTCTCTGGAATGAATACTGAAACAACATACATCATGGCCGGAAATGATGCACTAAACTTCTGGGCAATAGGAAGTGTATATAGTGGACACAACATTTGTTCATGGAATAATTGATAGGATGTTTACGTAAACAAGACCTTAGACATATTTGGTTAAACCCTTCACTTTACTGCTAGGGAAATGTACCAATTTTGTGTATTTTTAATGTACTGTATCTTTAAACTTCATAATTTGTGTTACTTCCAAAACTTCCACAGTACTTCTTGTGGACTCTAGACCCCAGTTTCAAACTCACTAATTTTGAATAATAGCTAAATCCTAAGGAAGTTGAGTATCTGTAAAATGGGAATAATAGTATCTTCCCTACCTACTTCACAAGTTGTTATGAGAATTAAACTGTGAAACACTTTAGGAAAAAATATATGCAAACGGGAAATTGTGATTCTTATTATTATTCTCTGTAGCATTTCTTTTCATCAGCAAACAAAATCCTGGTATTGATCTTCCTAGACAATGAGAGACTTTCTATTCCATAAAATATATTTACTTGGTTTTAGTTTAATTTTTCATTCAAATACGGGTGATTACCTGATTTGTTTTGAAAGGGAGTAAAAAAGACTATCTTGGACATCTTTTATCTATTTTTTTTATGACATGAATTTGAAACAACTACTACTTAAAGTCTGAGTGTGAGGAAGAGTGCACACAGTGAATAAAATACTTGACCTTTTACTAGAATAAAGGTATATTTTCTGGTACCCAGGAAGACTGGTAAATAATAATAGCTCTGTTATGATATAAAGAAACCAAACAGATAATAATGACCCCACAGTTCTGAGAGCCTTTAGTTCTCTTTCCACATATAAATGGATTGTTTCTTGATTCATATTCTATCCTTCTACCTTTCCAGTAACCTCTTATATTGAACAACACTGTGTGATATTAGAAAAGAAGAAATGGATTAGCTTACTTTCATATACAAGTATTACATGGTCAAGTGTTTGCTAACACACACATAAACCATCTTTTTTTTCTAAGTATAAACTGATATAATTTATTTATTAGATTTTAGAGATGTCCTTTATGATTCATGTCATTTCAGAGCAAAAGACATTTTTTAAAAAAGGACAAGAAATCGTTGAGGGTGTCTACCTATGTGCCCAAGGACTCCAAAACAGATAAACCAGATTGCACTTTTGAATGCCAGACACTTAGTACTGTTTCAAATTCAACATACGCAATATTAAATTCATCATCTCTTCCTCCCATGCAAACCTGCTCTTTTCTTTCTATTTCTAATCTTGGAATAATCCCACTATTATTTTTTTTTACTAATCTCTTAGTGGAATTGTATTTTTTTCAGATTTATTGAGGTATAATTGACAAACAGGAACTGTATATATTAAAAGTGTACAAGTTATATTTTGATATGTATGTGTAAACATTGTAAAATGATCACCGCAATCAAGCTAATTAACATATCCATCACCTCATAATTACCATTTCCTTTCTTTCTCCTTTTTCTCTGGTGAGAACACTTTAAAAGATGTACCCTCTTAGCAAATTTCAAGTGTACAACACAGAATTGTTAACTATAGTCACCTTACCATACACTAGATCTCCAGAACTTATTCTTCCTGTGTAACTGAAACTTTGTACACTTTGATCAACACTTTCCCATTTTCCTCTCTACCCTGCCCCTAGTAACCACCCTTCTATTTACTTCTTCTGTGAGTCTGACTACTTTAGAGTCCACATACAAGTGAGATCATGCAGAACTTGTCTCTCCGTATCTGACTTATTTCACTAGCATAATGTTGCAAATGATAATATTTCCTTCTTTTTCAAAGCTAAATAATATTCCCCTATGTGTGCATGTGTGTGTGTGTATTTGCATTGTTTTCTCAATGCTTAGCCACTGCACTACATACAGTATGTCTACAATAAGTATTTGTTGAACATATAAGTAAACAAAATTTTTAAAATGCTATGAACACAAGACTAGCACTTTCATACACATTTTAATCCCCACCAGAGCTCTGAAATATTAGTAACTCATGGTCACTGCTATGGAACAGTTAGACAGAGTGCAGCACTAATATCAATGTGAAAAAAGTTCTCTTACACCACTTCCAAAGGCCCAGTGAATGTGTACTATGATATAGCTCACTGAGTAATTGAACTCATTACTCATGACTCATTGCGTAATTTAATATGCTAAAGTAACTGCTATTTACTCCACTTAGGTTTGATTTTACAAGGAATTCTGTGTATGTGATGCAGACATATATTTTTCTTTTCTCAATTATTAAAATACTATTAGTGGCCTGAGGTATGACTCCCTCCTCTTCTAGAACACAGATCATACTATATTGACATTACTTGTTCATTATTTGGTTTCCCTAACTGCCCTTGATCTCTTGAGGAAAAGAACAATGCCATTTTAATCTTTGCACCCCAGCACTAATCACAATGCCAGGTATTTAGTGGGCTCTAATGAAATGTTTTCAGGGTAAAAAAAAGATGGAATAGAAGGAAGAAGCAGAGAGAGGGAAGAAGGGAAGGGAAGAAAAAGAAAGCAGTCATGTCTGTTTACTAAAGTAAGAAATGTGACTATTATTCCCATTTTATGGCTAAGGAAATTTTTAAAAAGTACCTAAAACTACCCATGGACTGATTAACTGGTAAAGCTGAGACAAGAACTAAATTATCCTATGTGAGAGTCAAGGGAATAGATAATCTGACATCTGTAAAGAAGCAGGAACCCATACATTGGTATTTCCCTTCCCATTTCCATTGAGATTTTCTGCCATCTGATAAAGACAGTTGTGTAGAGAAGTGTTTTTCTAATTACTCATTGAGTAAAACCAGAGCTTTGCTGAGTACTCAGAGAATTGCAAAAGAAATGCTTTATTCACAGTATCCTTTTAAAACTTATTTTCTAGTTTTGTTATTATTCCTACATTCTAAAATTCTATCCTTCACTGTTAATGTAGAGGACAAAATAGTCTAAAATTAATAAGCTGAAAATTATGAAAGAGAGGTCAGTGGAATATGTCCCAACTAAAGCAATTTATAGGAAATGAAACCTAAATTACATTTTTTCTCTATTACTCGTTTTAACTGTTAAGAAATTTCATATTTAAATTATTGGACAACATTGAAATTATGTTTCAATAATCCTTAGAGACCATACTTTCTTCCAAAACACATTTGCATCCCATTTTGCACCCTAGAAAAATGTTCCTTTGCTTGGTTCCCATAGTACCCTCTAATAATATATTTACTACACTGTAACAATCCTTTAATCTATTAATTTTTTGCACTATTTTTTGAGCCCCTTAACAGCAGGGAAATACAGGAACTAGAAAATATTTGTTTGAATCAAGGTAGGTTGTATGTAAATATTTAACGTTTTAAATTTTGTGAGAAAATTACCTTCCCATTATACCATGTTTTCTCCTCTCTGATCCCAATTTCCTCTTGTACTGTAGCCCTTTTATATTACAGACTATCAGTTCATGAGGAACATAAGTTCAAGAGTGAGTCTGCAGTCACTTGTATCAGAAAAGGAAGATTACAATCATGTAAGTCTACTGTGAACCTATAACTCTTGAAATGTAAGATTTCCTCAAGCAAGAACATATCTTAGTGCTCTCTGTTCTAATTAATTTTGATAAAATAAAAATTCACAGATACTCCATTTGTACCAAGTTCAAAATAAAAACAGTAAAATATAAGTTGATAACAACAGATAACTACTATATTTCCCAGCCCAGGATCTACTAGATTTTCATTTGAGGAACTGCTTCCCAAACCCTAAGATCATATAATTTTCAGGTTATCCCTGTTTCTGCACTTTAAGGAATTTCATGATCCAAGCCCAGGAATTAACCACCAGCCATGTTGATTAGGTCAGAAAAGAGCTTGGAATCTCAGTTAAAGCAAACATAGCTAATTATGGGGAGTATGTTGGGATAATAGTGAAAGAGAAGGCTTCTTCTTGCAGAGACTACTAAGAGAATGGCATGTATGTCTGAGAATGCTGGCCTGTACTGAGGTAGGGAGGGACTTGCCTTAAAATGGAGCCAACAGTGAGTAAGACAGAGATTAGTGATGACATTGAACCCTTGGATACAGTCATACATGACTCTTCAGTTATGGAAGCCAACAATTTCTTTTTTCTTGAGGTACTAGATACAAATTTCTGTTTCATTGGTAAGTAGTATTTCATTCTATTTTTCCTGAATATATTTCATTTATTGTAAGTCTTCAAACTTACTAATGCATGCCCACCATTCATAATCCCAACTCTAAAATGCTACCCTTCCCAACTAGAAATAAGCCTTCATTTATCTGAACTCTTAAAGAACTTTACCTCTAAGAAAAGATAAAAATACTTTCAATTTTCTAAATATTTATAGAGTTGTCTTATTTGGACCAAATTACTATGCAGCCAACTTTTGATTTCCTCTTGAATTGTTCCATTAACGATAAATAGATGAAACATTAGACTGTTTTTTTAATGTTTATTTATTTTTGAGAGAGAGAGACAGAGACAGAGCACGTATTGGGGAGGGGCCTAGAGAGAAGAGAAGAGAGGATATATAGCAGGCTCTGTGCTGACAACAGAGAGCCCCACACCGGGCTTGAACTCACAAACTGTGAGATCATGACGTGAGCCGAAGTCCAAAGGTTAACCAACTGAGCCACCCAGGCACCCCTAGACTGTGTTCTTATTTCAGTTACTTTGTGTTGGAATTGCAAAAAAAAAAAAAAATTAGCAACAAAATGTATTTAAAAACACACTTCTGTTGGCATTTTGAATGAAATGGCATTTGAATGAAATAGCTAACAATTAACCCTTTATATTGTGGGGGTTTGTTTGTTTGTTTGTTTGTTTTTGCTCCTGGAGTTCTCTTGCAGCTTTAATTCTTGAGTCTCAGGTGGCAGCACCAGACATTAAATCTCCAAATCTCCAAGGGGATTAAATCCATTAAATCCATTAAATCTCCAAAGGGAGAGGTATTATTAAACTTTTTGCTGGTCATTCGTTTCTGAACACAAATGAACAAATTCTTAAACCCACTTATTCATTTCATGATGATCATTAGGAGAAAAATTTAAGCCAAGCTTGCATATTGAAAATAAGAACAAAACACACACACACACACACACACACACACACACACACACACACACACCCTGTTGATAATAAATTTCATGGATTCATTTGTTAAACAAAGTCCAATTTTATTCACTCTTAATATCCTTGTAGTCCATTGTATGCCTTCTGCAGTGATCCTTGCTTCAGTAGCTGTTTGATACCTTCTCTTGTTTCCTCTGTTAACTGTTCTTTTGGAAAATCTACATGGAAAGTGATTATCAAAGAATTCTTGATGTTGTTGTTGTCAAAGTTGGGGAGGCCCTCTCCTTTCTTCCATACCTTGGTTCCTAGTCTGGTGATCTTATCCTGGAAAATATGTACACTGTGGCCATCCAAGTGAGTAATATCCATATCAAAGCCCACCAGAGACTCAACTAGTGTGATTGTCACATTTGTATATAAATCTCCTTTCCTTTCAAATACTGGGTGCTTGACAACTTTGACTCTGAACCTCAGGTCTCCTGGCTCTCCATCCACGTGAGGGTCACCTTCCCCAATAAAAGGATACTCCATGCCATCTCTCACCACAGGTTCTATTTCTACCTCCAGTGTTGGTTCTTCATTTACTAGTCTGACATTAGGGCATTCATTACAGACCACCTTTGGGTCATTTGGAAGCACCCTGGGCCCAGCTGTGTAGTCCACATTTTTGCTGGCAGTTGTGTTTTTGTTTGCCAGGAAACTGCCTTGCCACAGGTTTGTTTCTAACTACTTCCACAAAATTTCCTGCATATACTTCATCCAAAGGAACTTCTAGATCTACAATAATATCACTTCCTCTTAGAAAATTTGTCTTGCTGATAAGGGGTTCCTCCACACATGAAATCACAATCTCCAAAGAAGTATAGAAAAAATGTCTCCATGGGAGCTCTAATGCCATCTTTTAACCCCTTTTCACTATTAACTATCATATTGTTTCCGTTTCTCATTGTCTGACAGAACCTAATAAGTGGAACCTAGATCCTGGAATTTCTCCTGAGCTCCAGGATCATCAGGGTTCCAGTCAGGATGAAGCTGCAGGGCCAGTTTCCTGTGGGCCTTTTTAATGTCTTTTACAGATGCACTTTGAGGCACCCACAAGATCTTATAGAAATCTTGCCCAGCAATCAAGGCCCCGTGGAGGTACAGCAGCAACAGGCAGAAGGTGCCCAAGTCCTGCAGGGCCATGGTTTCTCTGTGCCAGCCTCTGTGCTGGTCCCTAGCCACAGACTCCTTACACACCCCGCTGCCGCCTCAGCTCAGAGCTAGCTCGCCTCCTCCTCTACCCAAATCCCACCAAATCAATATTTTAATATTAAAGTTTACTTCAATCTCAATATTTTATTAGTATTTGTAATTATTCATTTTTATACTTAACAATTTTAGTTTTACATGTAATTTAAATGTAATTTCATTGTCTATATCTGAGTTCTTTTGACCTTATTTATGTGTTCATAAATAGTTCCCAAAATACTCATGGGAAATAAGTAACAAACGATGGCATGCATGTCATATTATATAGCTTTTATAAAGTTCCTATTTTAGTGAACCCAGGTGGGTTGTTTTAGTATTTGAACTGTATCTACATTACAAATAGATTACCTGAAAGGTATATCCTACAATGAAAATCCCTTAGAACTCATACCATCCACATAATCTGCTTTATTATATTAATCCAAACTCATTTCTAACAAATCCCTACCCTAAACCTTATACTCAAAAAAAAAAAAAAAAAAAAAAAAAAAACACTAAACCACTTGAATTTCATAAAACATACCATGTGTTTTTCTGTCTTCTTGCTTTTGGACATAGTCATCCTCCTATTTGTAATGAATTTCTGTCTTTCGTCCACCAGGGGAATGCTTATCTATCTTCCAAGCTTTAATTTAACTATTATCTTCTCAATGAAACCTCCCAGATACGCCTTCACTGTCCATGGAAAAACTGATCATTCCTTCCTCTCTGCTACTATAGAATCTATCCATGTCTCTTTCCTTATACTCATCCCTTTTGAATTACTTGTTTGACTCTCTCCTCAATCAAAATATGAGTTCTCTGATGGAAGTGGAGCAGATCTCATTGATCACTGGAATAAGAAATTCTTTCAGTTTATAGAAATATACAAATAACATCTCACACTGAAAAGATAAAATAATAAAGAATCCATATCTTAAGATACTACTAGAAAAATGGCACACTTACAGGTTTCATTCAAAGGCCACAAAAATAGAAGATTCTCAGAATCAAAAGACATTAAAATGTAAAAATTTCTGTTTCATTAATTAACATAGATGATTGAATCAATAGATAAATGTTCTGATCCATCCACAGTCAATAAAACAGGCTCCCCAAAATAAAGAGCCCATGTTTCCAGCTTCCTATTCTATGAAAAGTATTGCAGAGTTAAATTTATATTTTCTGCTTGATTTTGTATGATTCAGAAATATTTATGTTTCCCTATCACTAAGTAAATGCTTACAACTAGGAAAAATGAACTATTTTGTTATCTTGAAGTAGTCCCTCTCATATAGTATTTCATAAAGAAAAAAATATCTGGGAGTTAGGGCAATGTTTACATTTGACAGCAATAGTAAACTATGCCAATAACATTCGGTTGCTTCATATACCATGAAATAAAGACATGGTACCATTGTCCAATGCCATAGTTTTCTGATTATTAACATGATCTATGGCACATTTTTCTGTCTTGTATCTAGTTGTCCACAGCTTGTTTCCAAAACTCAGGCTTTTTCCAATTAGTTATTCATGTTGTTAAATTAACTTGTATTAAAATAGAAACAGTTTGAGATTCAAGAGAAAGAGAAAATAGAATAGGAAGGAAGTTTATTTTGGTTTAACATTTTTCCAGGTTTACATACAACTTTGTCTAATGGCAGAAGCAATCTCAGTTAAAAAAAACATTATTTATTTTTTTGTTTATTAATTTAGACTGTATAAAGTTAGCATAATGATGAGCTGGAAACTGTCCTATGTTTGTAAAGATAAAGGAAATGATAACATGCCTTTACAATACAAAGAAGGGTTGCTCTGTGCAAAGCATAATACTAAAAACTGCCACATATCACCAAGAGCTATCACATATAACCTGTCTACTATATGCTAAATGATTTTTTATATACTATCTTATTTAATCTACATGACAATCCTAGAATTTATGATTTTCTCTGCCCCCATTAATGTGATTTTTTAACTTAAAATGTCAATAGGTAATTTTTTAAAAAATGGTAACTAATCAGGTAGAATACACATCTCATATGCACAGCAGAAACACAGAGAATACACGTCTCATACAGCACAAAGAAATGAATAACATGAAGGAAAGGTAAAAGACTCAGAGAGGACAGATCCAGAGACCGAAGCATATGAAAACTCACAATTCCAAAGAAGATAGAAAGAAAATGAGGAGGTAACAAAGAAATAACAGAAGAAATTTCCCTGTGCTAAATAAAGACTTAAGTCTACGAGATGGAGAGTAAAAATAGACATTTTCAGCAACAAAATATAACAACAGAACAATACTGAAATGATTTCTCATTAGTGTGAATCTTTGAAAAAAAGGTATATTCTTATCACTATATGCTAATTGAAATAAGTCAGTCAAAGAAAGACAGATACCATATGTTTTCACTCATATGTGGATCTTGATAAACTTAACAGAAGACCATGGGGGAGGGGAAGGGGGAAAAAAGTCACAGAGAGAGAGAGAAAGGCAAACCATAAGACATTCAAATACAGAGAACAAACTGAGGGTTGATGGGGGGGTGGTGGAGAGGGGAAAGTGGATGATGGGCATTGAGGAGGGCACTTGGGATAAGCACTGGGTGTTGTATGGAAACCAATTTGACAATAAATTATATTAAAAAAATATATATATATATTTTTTTAATTTTTTTTCAACATTTATTTATTTTTGGGACAGAGAGAGACAGAGCATGAACGGGGGAGGGGCAGAGAGAGAGGGAGACACAGAATCGGAAACAGGCTCCAGGCTCTGAGCCATCAGCCCAGAGCCTGACGCGGGGCTCGAACTCACAGACCGCGAGATCGTGACCTGGCTGAAGTCGGACGCTTAATCGACTGCGCCACCCAGGCGCCCCTAAAAAATATTTTTAAACATATAGTTAAACTGTATATTAAAAAGCAAATTGACCTTTAAAAAATAAAATAAAAATCACCTTAAAAAGACAGATTAAATATATTTATTTTTTTTAAATCTCCCAGTAGTCTTCTGGCAGTCACTTCTAATTTCCAAAAATATCAACAAATTGCTAACATTTCTCTTTTTGTTAAAGAAAACTTGGAAATATTTTTTTTAACAACTTAAAAAACTTTGCCATATCTGTAAATCTTTTGTGGTACAAACTATTTGCAATCATTTCCTGTTTCATAATAAAGTGCTACTAAAATGGTATAATTTAGGGAGAAAGAGAAAATATGATTCAGCAAATTAATACTAAAGGAATTACAGTGTTAGCCAATTTCCCTGCCACCTCATCTCCTACCTCAACCTCCCTGCTATGTAACTGCTACATCTGTCATATCTATTTCCTTAATGATGGATAGTGAGGGAATTCCTCTCCTTCCCCAAACTGCTTGCCCCAAACATATGACAACATAATACATGGCATAAGTCACATCCAATTTAGTGGGAAAAGAATAGTTGACATAATGAATTCTATTGACTGAACTGACTACCCATCTGGAAGAAGGCAAAATTAAGCTAATTTTAATATTTTATATTTAAATATAAAAAATTAAATTTTTAGAAGAAAACTAAAACATAGTATACAAATTGGGATTGGGAAACATTTTGGAATAAAAATAAGAAATATAGAAATCCATAAGGGATAAGATAGAAATAACTAAACACAAAAATATTAAATGTTCGTAGAGTAAAGATATTGTAAATAAAAGACAGAAGATAAAAAAGAAATAAAGATAAATATTAGTTACATATCTAAGAGTCAAGGTTAATATTAAAGAGTGCCTACAATTATTGTTTATAAAAAAGAATAAATCAGTGGGTGAATGCACAAAGCATATCAGCATGTAATTCATAAAGGAGAAAATTCAAATGGCCAATAAACAAAAAAAAGATGTTTAACATGCTGTCACATAATTTGGTTATTAAAACTAAATACAATATCCTGCAACCAAGCTATTTAACTCTTGGCAATCTGTTCAATATAAATATAACCAATAGTACATAGACAAGAATGTTAATTTAAGCACACGGATAGTGGGGGGTGGGGGAACTGGAGATAGCATGACTATCTAACAATGAGAAAATGGTAGACTAGATGGGAGTACATCCATAGTATCACATTTTATCTAGCCCTTAAAAAAA
Source organism: Felis catus (assembly GCF_018350175.1). Lineage (NCBI taxonomy): Eukaryota > Metazoa > Chordata > Mammalia > Carnivora > Felidae > Felis > Felis catus. Next base: position 86,435,919 of record NC_058376.1, on the reverse strand, counting down.
ACAAGTTAGATTTCCATCTATTAACTAGAAAAATAATATACTATGAAGTGAGAAAAGTATACTTCAGTTTGTATGATTCCATCAACAACAAACAAACATAGCTACATGTTTTAAAAAAAACTATTCTTATGTACATTTATATGAACATAGATAAAAGTTACAGAAATACATATCAGTCTATAAAAACTGGATACAACACGGGAAAAAAAGAGGATTTGATGAAGGTGGGAGTCAGGAAGTGCATGTGTATGTGAATTTTTGTTTTTTACTTTGTACATGTTGGATTGTTCATCTATTTAAAATTAGCAGGTGTTACTTTTGTGACTAAGAAAAATAATAAAACAAAATTATGGAAACAGGCATTACTCTAAGCTCTGTATAGGACATTTCAAATAAACATGGGTTAAAAGGTAACTTATCTTAAAAGGGAACAATCTTAAAATGTTTAATCCAATGAACAATCTAGAACACAAAGTTTCTGTTAAAAAGTGTCCATGTTTAAGTTAATTTTTATTTCCAAAGAAATCTAGGACAACAGTATAGTTAGTTCATCATGAATACCACTGGGCTTTAGTTTCATCTATAAGTAAGTGGGGTCAAGCAAAATCTCCTTCCTCTGATGTTCTATGATTCTTCTAGGATATATAAATATATATCATCAAAGGCAGCCTACATGCATTATATATGATTGGCAATGTGCAAGGTACATTGGACCTTGATCATATGGACAAGACTTGACACTTACTCTCAAGAAAACTCAGTCTGCCAGAGGGAAAAGGAGGCAGTTAATTCTACCCATTGCAATTAAAAGTATATTAAGGAAAAAAAAAAAAAGAGGTTAGAGTGGGAGAGAGCCAAAGCATAAGAGACTTAAAAACTGAGAACAAACTGAGGATTGATGGGGGGTGGGAGGGAGGAGAGGGTGGGTGATGGGTATTGAGGAGGGCACCTTTTGGGATGAGCACTGGGTGTTGTATGGAAACCAATTTGACAATAAATTTCATATATAAAAAAATTTTTTTAAAAAGTATATTAAAAGGCCTAGGAACATCTATGAGGTTATAAATAATTCCCTTTAAAAGGTAGCCTTCAAGGATTAACAGGAGTTTACAAGGTGAATCAATATTTCAGCATAAAGGACGAAAATTTAAGGAGACAATAGAAGAGGATTTTCTGTACATGTTTGAGTGATGAGCAGCCCAGTATGAGTACAACACAAAGTTCATGGAGAATGTCAAAATACAAAGTTGCCAAGCTACTTCATTAGGGTTTCTCCTGCTGAAGAATATGAATTGTAGCCCATGCACAAGCAGTTCTCAAACTTCAATACACATAACACCTTAGGAGTGCTTATTACAATTCAGATTCTTATCTCCCTAGAGACAGCATGACTGTCTAACAAAGGAATGGCTGAACAAAATGGTAGTACATCCGTACTATGATAGTTTATCTAGTTCTTAAAAATAAAAAATTAGATCTCTAATAAATCTCCATCTAATGATTTTATCTGTTTGTTTTAGTTATTGTGTGGTAGTCTCTTCCTTCAGCAGGAAGAAGGCAATGCAGAAAAGAAAAAAAACTAATATTTATTGAGTGATGATTATATGTTAGATATTTGCAAGATGCTTTCATTTTTAATCTTCATTTATTTGTTTTTAAGTTCTGTGAAGTATTATTATTACTATTTTGCATGTGAGAAAATGAAGGCTCAGGTGAAGAAACTAAAAAAATCAGAAAACTAATCTGATCCTGATCCAGGATTTGATTCCAGGACTTCTGACTCCAAGTTTAATTGATTCTCCTGGATTTGACTTTGATAAACTTTAGCTGAGGAGTAAATCCAGGAAGAAAAGCAGATTGCAGGAGATAGATAATAAACTCCGTCTTAGGAATGTAAAAATGGACATTGCTAAAAGATATTATTGAAGAGGAAATGGGTAATAAACAGTTGGAAATATAGATGAAACTCAGGAGAAAACATGGATCGGGAATGATACATTTGGGAGAAATTTTGTTCTACGTTGGTGAAAAGTTAAAGGTTAGTCATTTAAAGTGCTAATAGAAGAGAAATAAACAACGAAAGAAAGAGAGAGAAGAAAATAATTCTTTAAGGAAAGAACCAAAGAAAATATAGTCATATATGAAGCCAGAGTAGAAAAGATTTTTATTAAGTTTTTTTTTTAATTTAATTCCAGTACATGAACATACAGTGTTAATTAGTTTCAGGTGTACAACACAGTGGTTCAACAATTCTATACATTACTCAGTGCTCATCATGGTAAGTGCACTCCTTAGTCCCCTTCACCTATTTCACAACACCCCCCTCCACTTCCCTTTGGTAACCATCAGTTTGTTCTCTACAGATAACCATCTGTTTCTTGGTTTGCTCTCTCTTTTTTCCTTTGTTTATTTGTTTTGTTTCTTTAAATTCCACACACGAGTGAAATCATATAGTATTTGTCTTCCTCTGACTTATTTCACTTACCATTACACTCTCAACATCCATCCATCTTGCTGCAAATGGCGAATTCCCTCTTCTTTATCCATTCATCTGTTGATGGACACTTTTGCTGCTTCCATAATTTGGCTATTGTTAATGCTGCAATAAAGACATGAGCGCATGTATGGCCCTGTATTTTTTTAGGATTATTTATTTTTTGAGAAACAGAGAGAGAGAGAGAAGAGGTGAGGGAGGGGCAGAGAGACAGGAGCCAGAGAATCCCAAGCAGGCTTCCCACTCTCTGTGCAGAGCCTGATGTGGTGCTTGAACTCACAAACCGTAAGATCATGACCTGACCTGAAGTCAAGAGTCAGACCCTTAACTGACTGAGCCACCCAGGTGCCCCAATATTGTTGTACTTTTTGGGTAAATACCCAGTAGTACAATTATTAGAACATAGGGTAGTTCCATTTTTAATTTTTTGAGAAATCTCCGCACTGTTTTCCACAGTAGCTGTACCAGTTTGCATTCCAATCAACAGTACAAGAAGGTTCCTTTTTTCCATATCCTCTCCAATACTTATTGTTTCTTGTGTTTTTTGTTTTAGCCATTATAACAGGTATGAGTTGATATCTCATTGACTCAAGACTATTGATATCTCAAAACTATTGATTTGCATTTCCCTGATGATGAGTGATAGTGAGCATCTTTTCATGTGTCTGTTGGCCATCTGTACACCTTCTTTGAAGAAATGTCTGTTCTTGTCTTCTATTCTGTTTTCATTGGATTATTTGCTTTTTGGGGTGTTGAGTTGTATCAGTTCTCTATATATTTTGAATATTAACACTTTATTGGATATGTCATTTACAAATATCTTTTCCCATGTAGTAAATTATCTTTTAGTTTTGTTGATTGTTTCCTTTGCTGTGCAGCAGCTTCTTATTTTGATGTAGTCCCAAGAGTTTATTTTTTGCTTTTGTTTCCTTTGCCTCAGGAGACGTATTTCAAAAAATGTTGCTATGGTCAATGGTAGGCCACCTATGCTCTCTTATAGGATTTTTAGGATTTCATGTCTCACTTTTAGGTCCAAAATCCATTTTGAGTTTATTTTTGTATATGGTGTAAGAAAGTGGTCCAGTGTCATTCTTTTGCATGTAGAGAAACTGTCTTTTCCCATTGCATATTCTTGGCTTCCATGTCAAGGATTAATTGACCACATAATCCATAGGTTTATTTATGGGTTCTCTATTCTGTTCCATCGATCTCTGTGTCTATTGTTGTGCCAGTACCATGATGTTTTGATTACTACAGATTTGGAATATAACTTGAAGTCTGGAATTGTGCTATCTCCAGTGTTGTTTTTCTTTTTCAAGATTCCTTTGGCTATTCAGAGTCTTGTGTGGTTCCATACAAATTTTTATGATTATTTATTCTAGCTCTGTGATGATTATTCATTCTAGTTCTGTGAAAAGTGGTGTTGGTATTTTGATAGGGATTAAATTAAATCTGGAGATTGCTTTGGGAAGTGTAGATATTTTCACAATATTTGTTCTTCCAATCCATGAGCATGGAATGTCTTTCCATTTGTTTGTGTCATCTTTAATTTCTTTCACCAGTATTTTATAATTTTCATGACATAGGTCTTTAAACTCCCTGGTTAAGTTTATTCCTAGGTATTTGATTATTTTTGGTACAACTATAAATGGGATTGCTTTCTTAATTTCTATTTCTGTTGCTTCATTATCAGTGTTTAGAAATGTGACAGATTTCCCTACATTGATTTTGTATCCTGAGACTTTACTGAATTCATTTATCAGTTCTAGCAGTTTTTTGGTGGAGTCTTTAACGTTTTATAGTATCATGTCATTCTCAAACAGTGAAAGTTTTACTTCTTCCTTACCAATTTGGATGCCTTTTCTTTCTTTTTGTTGTCTTACTGCTATGGTTAGGACTTCCAGTACTATGTTGAATAAAAGTGGTAAGCGGATATCCTTGTTTTTTTTCCTGACCTTAGAGGGAAAGCTCTGTTTTTCCCCATTGAGTATGATTTTGGTGTAGGTGTTTCATATAAGGCAAATATTTTTCATATAAGAGGTATGTTCCCTCTAAACTTACTTTGTTGAGGTTTTTTTTTTATCATGAATTGATGTTGTACTTTGTCAAATGCTTTTTCTGCATTTATTGAAGTGATGACATGTTTTCATCCTTTCTCTTATTGATGTGGTGTATCATGTTCATTGATTTGTGAATATTGTACCACTTGTACAACCTAGGAATAAATCCCACTTGATTGTGGTGAATTATTTTTTAATATATTGTTAGATTCAGTTTGCTAGTATTTCGTTGAGGATTTTTGCATCTAGATCTGTCAAAGATACTGTGCCATTGTTCTCTTTTTGTGTGATGTCTTTACCAGGTTTTGGTATCAGGGTAATGCTAGCCTCATAGAATTATTTTGGAAGTTTTCCCTCCTTTTCTATTTTTTTGGAATAGTTTGAGAAGAATAGATATTAACTTTTCTTTAAATGGTTGGTAGAATTTGTCTTTGAAGTCATCCTGGACTTTTGTTTGTTGAGGGTTTTTTGATTGCTGATTCAACTTGATTGCTAGTAATCAGTCTGTTCAAATTTTCTTTCTTCCTGCTTTGGTTTTGGTAGGTTATATGTTTCCAGAAATGTATCCATTTCTTCTAGGTTATCCAATTTTTTGGCATATAATTTTTTAACAATATTCTCTTGACAATTGTTCATATTTGTGGTGTTGGTTGGTTGCTATTTCTCTTCCCTCATTTGTGATTTTTTTGAGTCTTTTTTTTTTATGAGTCTGGCTAGACGTTTATGAATTTTGTTGATCTTTCAAAGGACCAACTCCTGGTTTCATTGATATGTCCCATTGTTTTTTTTAGTTTCTATATCATTTATTTCTGCTCTAATCTTTATTATTCCCTTCCTTCTGCTGGTTTTAGATTTTGTTTGCTGTTCTTTGTCTAGCTTCTTTAGGTGTAACGTAAGGTTTTCATTTGAGATTTCTTGCTTATTGAGGTAGATGTGTATTGCTATAAACTTCCCTCTTGGAGCCATTTTTGCTGCACCCCAGGGATTTTGGACCATTGTGTTTTCATTTTCATTTGTCTCCATGTAATTTCTTATTTCTTCTTTTATTTTCTGTTGACCCATTCATTGTTCAGTAGAATGTTTATAAACCTCCATATATTTTTGCTCTTTCTAGATTTTCTCTTGTGGTTGACTTCTAGTTTCATAGCACTGTGGTCAGAAAAGATGCATGGTTTGACTTCAACCTTGTTTAATTTGTTGAAACTTGTTTTGTGGCCCCAGTAGGAAAGAGTACAGGAGGATGTGATTGACAACGCTGTATGTTGCAAAAAAGAGAAGAAATTTAATGAAGCTACTGGGTTAAATTACTCTACCTTTGATGATATCTATGAGAATAATTTCAGTCAAGCAACAGGAATATAGACCAGATTTCAATGAGTTAAAGAGCAGACAGGTGGGGAAGAAGGAGAGATAATAAGTTTAGATGACTTTTTCTATTCCTGGTAGTGAAGGAAAGATTGCCAAGGCAAAAAAAAGGTTTAAGGGGAAAATATAACTAAGGGAGGTTTTTTTTTTTTTTTTTTTGCTGTTTTTAGGATGGCAAAAACTTGAGCATAATTTAAGCAAAAGACAAAACCAGTGAAGAAGATGTGTTAGAATACGATAGGAGCACAGGCAAAGGGAGTAAACCCTTGTTTGTGAACATCTCTTCCCCTATTGCATAAGGGAAAAAAGGAAAGGGGAATGAAGTGATGGACAGGTTTTCCAGTGAATGGGAGGAAATTAAGTGATCATCTTCCTATTAGTAAAGACAATCTATGCCTAAAATTACTCTAATTTTATTCAATCAGAATAAGTTTTGCTAAGGGAATTTAAAATAAGAGGTATCTCTGTCCACAAACTAGAATGGGAAAATGAGTAAAACTAGAAAGCATGGAGAATGGCAAGAAAAGGATTAGTGGAAGAGGAATCAGAAACCACAGGGAAAATGGAGAGATAAGCTTTGTGTATAGGAGCCAAAAAATTGTGAATACAAAGATAACAATTATTCTGACATTCATTATGATTTTGGATCAATTCCTTAATTTCTCCACCCCTGGGAGTTTACAGCCTGATTATTTGCTTTCCCAACTATAAAACTATAGGACATGTCAAGTATTGTACAGCTAATAGTAGAATGGTAGTATTTGCCTATCTATCTCAAGAGTAGGGCACAAGAATTAGTTGTTTCAGAGTTTGTGGATGAACGTGATAAATCTGAAAGGAGCAAGGGGAGAAAAAATTATAGAGAAACACTCGTTATGTGAATATATTAATGGTTTTTAAAATACATATTATTTTCACTAAATTCATTTGCCATTATTCACTTTCCTACTTTATTTTAGGTACTTCTATTCAGTTGTCTCTGTGCTTTAAATAAAAGGTATTGTCAAACATTTTTTGCAATCTGCTTTTTCCAATTTAATTGCAGTTCATTAGGAAAAAAAATCCACTGACAAAAGAAGTTCAATGTTAAAGATTCATCAAGTTTTCAGATGGAGGCCAAATTTTTCATAAATGGTCTAGAGCCATTAATAACTAGTAATCTATTAATTGCTAGAAGGAATCAGAAATGGAAAAGTCATTTGCAGATAAACTGATTTAAAGCTAATTAGAGTTCCTGAATAGCCCACAAACTGTCAATGAGTTCAAAGAATTTCAGTTAAATTAGAATTCTTTGTGGGATTCAGTTTAAGAGAAAACTAGAAATGGGAACATCAAAGGAGAGCAAGTGCCATTTAATTTATGCATGGTCTACTGAAGTTGTGAATACATTCACTCTTTCTATGACTTGCCTTGGTTTTATAACATTTTGTATGTTATTTGTAATATAAGTTTAAACAATATAGAGACAAATCCTGAGAGGTTACATACTAGAAAAAACACTGCTTCAGGGATTTCAGAGAGAAATAATTATTTGGTGAAATGTTACCGAATTGGTAGTGTTGTGTTTATCTGATACTTTTAGCTTAAAATATTATGCAACAGCTGGGCAGATGTTAAAAAGATCAAATCCTTGTGACACAGGAAATAATTGACTTATCTATGCCTATGATTATTTTAGCAATAAAAACAAAGCCAATAATTAAGATGTAGCTTGTAATAGTGCCTTTTAAGGAAAAAATATTTTTACTTGTAAAGCAGAACAGTTCAATACAGAACCATTGGGAGGTACATACAATTCCATCATCAGTGCGTATATGTGATACCATGTGATCATGTACCCAGCTACCAAACAGTTAAGTCATTAATAAATACTAACTGACTGCTCAAAATATAACAAACACTGTTAGAGAATGGAGACTCAGATCTGGTTACCAGACACGGCCAATTCCTGGTGAGGCACCAAGAGATTATTAACACTGTCTGTTCACTCCAATGAATATCATCTATCTATTTTTTAACAATACCTGAAGAAGTTAACTAGAGATTTTTTAAGAATAGCAAAAGGAATTAATTGAGAAAAAATATTATAGTCTAAATATAATATAAAATGAATCTAAAATGTCAATTTTTAACTATTTATCTGAGTTTTAGAGTTATTCAATTCTTAATTCACTTATCCTTAATTCATTTCCAGGGTATTAATAAAAACTTCTAAAAATAATGGGCAATTATGGGCATTTCTTTTTTTATGTTTATTTATTTATTTTGAGAGAGAGAGACAGAGAGAGCAGGTGTGAGAGGGCAGAGAAAGAGGAAATCCCAAGCAGGCTCCATGCTTTCAGGGCAGAGCCATGAACTGTGAGATTGTGACCTGATCGGAAACCATGAGTGGGATGTTTAACCAACTGAGCCATCCCAGTGCCCTATGGTCATTTCTTTATTCAGGTTCTGCAACTAGTTCTCCTCTTCTTAATCTTAACTTTAAGTGCATCTTATTCAAAATTCAGAATAGTCAACCAATACTTTCTGAAGAGCTGACACATGCCAGGCACGTGCTGCCTCCACAGAATCATATTATATTGTGATTTCCTGAGTTTCATGACATACCATATTTTCATGCCAGAGTCATCAATTCATTCTGTGTGCTTATTGGCATACCAGTTATATACAACTCTCTGTCTCTCTGCAAATACTCTAGATTTAGGTGATAGATATAAACAGGCATGTTGGAGGGGGAGTTGTTCATTTCTTTGTATATCTGTCTTATCTGTAAGAGCACAACAGCAGTTGTTAATTCCTTTTTTTTGTCATTCCTATTTTGTCATTCCTTTTATTAATATTGCCCTTTCCTCACTCCATCTGGTCCTATTATCCCTTATTTTAGTCCCACCTCTTTCCCTCATTCCCCTTCATCTCTCATTCCACCTCTCCATAACCAATGTCACAGAGAGATTTCTGCCAGATAGGTCCTGTCATCCTGCCTCTCACAACATCCTAACAGGGAAAATCAATGAGCCTTAAGGCTTCTTCTTAACTAAGGTCTTATTCAAGGATGAGTGTTATTCCTTCATGACTACCATGTATGAGTTACACTTAACAGCTTTAAAATACCAAATCAATTCAGTTTTATCTTAAGATGGCAATCAACTCAAACTTTTATCTTAAAATTGAAACTTTTATACTGGCCTAAAGCCCATGGCACTAAATTGAAAACTAAGAACAGCCAAAGAAGATAAAATCTGCAAATTTTGCAGATAAAATGGATTATTATGAAGCTGTGCCAAATGTCTATTCAATATGTGTTACAAATTAGATGGGAGCCTATTCCAACAAACTCATACTGAGTAGTTCGAGAATAATGAAGAAAAATAAGAAAAGGAACGTCTGACTTGAAATAAATGCTCAACCCAAAGTAGTCTGTTTTTTATCTTCTCCTTTTTTAAAGCATGTTTATATAGCAGGCTTTAAAATAACCTTGGAGAAATGAAATAATCACTGCCTCCCATGATGATTCTGTTGTGCAAAAAGAGAACCTCATTTACTCCTTTGTTCAAAAGATGTTCATTGAATATTTTATCAATTCCAGTGTTGTGCCATAAAGATACAATGATGAAGCAGATAGAGACTATGCCTCTTGGATGAGTTCATGCTGGGAGCGTACCTGGAGACAGCATTCAACCCAGTCTTAGGAATTTACTTACTGTTTCCTAGAGAAGATAACATCTAAGCTAAGCCCTGAAAGATGAAAAGGAAATAAATTAATTCTATTCTTATTTTTAATGTTTTTATTTATTTTTGAGAGAGAGAGAGAGAGAGACAGAGCATGAGTGGGGGAGGGGCAGAGAGAGAGACAGAGACACAGAATCCAAAACAGTCTCCAGGCTCTGAGCTGTCAGCACAGAGCCCAACACAGGGCTCAAACTCGTGAACCACGAGATCATGACCTGAGCTGAAGTTGGACCCTCAACCAACTGAGCCACACAGGTGCCCATGATTAATCCTATTCTTAAATTTTGTGAGATTCCACAACCTTGAGACTATTTCTCAGACATTTTAATATAGAGATGAGAGACATAAATAAAATAGTTCTTTTCTATACAATATCATCCCCCTGACCAGCTAACCAGCTGCCTTTCCTTCTTCCCAAAGTGGGAACAAGAGAGAAACAAAAACAAATGAGGGGTGAGGTAGAAGTTTCTTGACAGTTTTAGAGGGGCAGGTTATAATCAATTATAGAGGAGTACTATCCTAACACACACATAAACACACACACACACACACACACACACACACACACACACACACACCTTTTTTAACAGCCAAATACTCAGAAACTTCCAAAGCTGATCTAAAGAGAAGGAATTAAAAATTCAAACTGAATAGTGGGCTTTGAAAGGCAAATATATGAATGAATGGTTGATTTTACAACTACAGACCTTATAAAAAAAGAAAGTTTTTGTTATTCAGAATTTTGACATATTCCTTCTGCTTCATTGTGGTTTCCTGAGTTACTTAAACTTATATTCAGGAAAAGGAAAGCCACATATACTAACTGATAATACATATAGCTAGCCATAGAACTATTAGTAATAAGAAGTCTTTTAGGAGTAAGTTCAGATCTTTAAATGCAGTTGAGATTCTTTCAGGCATCACCTCCACAACACCCACTATGAAAGACCTCTTTGAACCTACCTAAAGAAAGCTCTACAGATAGATCAGTAACAGGGCAAAATACAATTAAAAGGTGATACCTAAAGAAGATGGTGTTTAAAGAAATGGATCAGGTAATTGTCATCCTGGATTATTTCAACAAATAGTTCATCTTACTCCTTGCCCCATAATAAGTTCATTTTGCTGACTTTATTTTTTTTTTTTAATTTATTTTGAAAGAGACAGAGACAGTGCAAGTCAGGGGTGGGGCAGGGAGAGAGAATCCCAAGCAGGCTCCGCACTGTCAGCGCAGGGTCCAATGCGGGGCTTGAACCCATGAATCTGGGAGATCATGACCTGAGTCGAAACCAAGAGTTGGATGCTTAACTGACTGAACCACCCAGAGGCCCCATTTTGCTGACTTTAAAACTCACTGGTCCATCCAACATCGCAATTTCCCTGCTAACTACTTTGAACCTATTTTTACTTAATTTCTGAAAATTAATGATCCCTACATAAAAATTTCTCTCTCTGACCACCTCTCTTTCCACAAATTCCCATTGACTCATTCTACTGACCCTAGTTGTTCTAGAAATTAAGCACTTGCAACCTCTGATTCTTAGTCCTTCCAAATTCTTCCAGGCCACCTGAAGTGGGGAAAAGGTACAAGAAGTAGCCCCCACCTGCCTATGCAGATGCCTTATGTACAAACAAAATTAATCATCTTTTAACACAAAACTGCCATTCCTTTAATTTTCTCTATCCTTATAAATTATAAAAAGCTTGCTAGGTGCCAAGCATAGTCTGGGTACAGCAATGTATTAATAAGGATAAGCTATCTATTATAACTGAAAAGCTCAAATTTCAGTAGCTTTAATTGATAATTTATTTCTCATCCACATCACAATCCAATGTAGGTCAATGTGAGGGGATGGAGATGGGCTTTACTCTACACCATCATTTAGAGACCAGGGCTTCTTCCTTCTAGTGTCTCTGACCACTAGTGGCTCCAACCATTAGGACAATTACAGAATAGTTTTATAGGAGAGGCCTGGGGTGGAATATCTCACTTGTACCTATATCCCATTGTCCAGAAGTCTGTTACATGACTCCACCATAACTGAAACAAAGGCTTGGGAATGTAAACTTGAGTGCCCCCCAAAGAGAGAAGATGGGTATGATGCACACCTAGCCAGTCTTTGCAACTAGTAATGAACAAAACAAAGCTCCCTATATGTACCTAGTGTAGAGAGAGGGACAATAAAGAAAATGTACATGATCATATCAGATAGTGATAAGTGTTGCAAAGAGAAATAATCTGGGGTAAGGAAATAGGCAATATCACTGCATTTCACTGATTCTAAAAAAAATTTTTCTTCACATTTTAACATCTCTAAAATCAGGATGCATATTATGAAACTGTCATATCATTGCTTAATTGGTACTTTTCTTTCTTAGTGTTATCCAAAGTAATATTACAACCTACTAAAAATGACATATAAGATATTTTGTATAGAGTTATCAGGGAAGGCTTTTCTGCAATGATATGTCATCAAAGACCTTGATAAAGAGAGAGATATAACCACAATAATAGCTAGGGGCAAAGAGCACTGAGCAGAAGAAACATCAAGGGATGTTCAAGGAAGAGCAAAGATGCAACAGTGGCTAAGTGGAATAGGTGAGGTAGAGAATGGTAGAAGGTGACGCTAGAGCTGGTGACCTTCAACAAATTATCTCACTTAATATGTTTCACTTAATATTTCACTTAACTAAGCCTGATTTCTAAAATGTGAAATAAACACAACAGCATCTACCTGATATGAATGTGTGAAGTTTAAAAAACATAATGCAGTGAAGCAGAGGAACAGAAATGGCACGGGCATTCTCAACCCTGCCTTTCCCTTCTTTCTGCCTTGATAATGATCTACCAATCATTTGATCCCCTTATACTTCCTCTAATAGAGGAGTGACAATAATACATTTTGGTTTTTCTAATATAATTTTAGGCTTCATATTTTAAGCTTTTAATGTAAATCCTCATCCATTCAAACACACCATTTCCTATAAACTAACAAAAGCTATACATACAATCTTCTGGCCCTTTTCCTCATAATAAGTTCTCAAAAGAAAGCTCTCTAAGTGTCACATTCTTTCTTTATTTCACTGAAAATGAAGCATTCACTCTTTTTTTCTTTTCTCTATTATATATGTAGACTTGAGAGGAGGAGAACAAGGAGATGGATGAGGACTGGCAGATTACTAAATCTTGAAAAGGCTTTCCTGTTTTCATTTAAACTGTATTCTCATCTCCCTCAAAAAAACTTTTGACTGACTTGCCCCACAAATCAGTATTTAAGATTTACATTCCAAGTCATTACATATTTCACTTATATTCTGATGGACACTCAGATTTATTTCAGATATAGACATTCTACTCTGACAAAGAAACCATCTGATCATGACGGTCTAATAAAAAGACTGATACCTTACTTAGTTCCTTTCCCATGTTCTTTTCCTATTTCCCATTTTACTTAAAGTGCTCCTTTAGGAAACCAGATTTTACTGGTTTGAAAAGTTACTGTATGAACTTTCCCGATAAACTAAATTGTCAAATATTTCTGTGAGATGTATTTATAGAAATATTTATAAATAAAACCAATGCAGCAGGAAAAAAACAAGTTGTTAATAAATTTAATTTTAATGATAGGACACAAAAAAGGTGAAACTCATAAAAAGAAGAAAAAGTACTGGCATTTATATAGTTTGGCTTAGATTTTACATAAGTAAATTCAATATTATAATTTAGCAACTGGACTAAAAGAAGTCACCTAAGTTTCTATCCTAACAACACCACAAATCTAATGATTTCAAGGTGAGTTTCATCACACACTTTTATAGTCTTTTAAAACATAGTCCAGAGAGGTGTATATATGTACATTAGTTTTAAATGACTGATTTATTTAATCCCAAACTATTTTCATAATATACTGAGTAGTCCATAGATTAGATTCCTACTTCTTACCCTAACATGGTCAACTTGAGAAGATGCCCTTGGCAATGAAGAGAAAATTGCTTTAGACAATATATAATATCAAGGGCAAAAGAAGGTGACATGTGGAAAAATAATCAGGGATGGTTTAAACAGAGAAAATATAAAAACTGAGGTGGCTAAGGCTTTAAATTAACTAATATTTCCTCCCTGCATTATTTATATCCCTTGATTCCTCACCCCCACCCCCAATTCAGCAGCAATAACACTCATTGCCTTGATAAAAAGAAGAAAAAAGTCTTATTTCTGGCTTTTGAACTTGAAAACCTTGGAATCAGAGGACAAAAGGAAAAAATTATTATGATAAAACAATCTATAAGAATCCTAGTAAAGCTAAAAGAAAAAAAAATTAACTAGAGAATAATAAAAGTTCCTAGGACTAGAGAAATCATTGGAGGAAGACCCTGCCTAAACACCAGGTACAGGTGAATTTGGATGAGTCCATGCCCCAATTCCTGGGTAAAGTTTAGGGAAGCAGCAATACTCCAAGGTTCTCCACATCTCCTGTGCTGCTCACAGAAGAGATGGCTGTATAATTAGTCTTCAGATGGTACCCTAGGGATTCCTGTGACATGACACGGCTCAGGAGCACAGAATGTTTCCTATATTTCTAAGAACAGTACAGGAATGGCCCAGAGAACCAGCTGCTTAAAAAGAAATAAGAAAGGACCTAGAAATTACCACCAAGACCAAAGTTCATTCCATCAAATGCTGATGAAGGCACCTGACACTAAAAAGGGCTAGATGTGTCCTCCCAATGATTTGGCTTATGAAAGTCTCCTGGAATTTATGCTAAAAGGTATAAGTTAATAAGAAGGAATGTCACATTGACTGAATTATGGTTCTACCTTTCCATTAAATTGAACATTTAATTCTTATTTAAAAAATAAAGTTAACATTCTTGTACAATTTTGTCTTTTAGACTGAGATTTATACCTGCTAAATGGAATGAACCCTGTCTGATTCTAACTTATTTCATGCATTGAACTCAGACAGGAGCCTGAGTGGGGGTGGTATAAGACTAAAGTAGAGGAGTGGTGGAGAGGTGAAATGGTGACCCTGATGTAATTCTGCAGCTCTCCCTCTGACTCCATTTCAGACTTCCTACACATATACTTTTGAGTGCCTCTGACAAGGCTGCAGCCAAACCTTGGCTTAAGTATCTTACAGACATTTTCTCTCTCCTTACTGCAACCTTTCTTCATTGATAGGGTAAAGATGATGACCAAAGGTTTAGAAAGTTACATAATCATTCAAGTTCACACAATTACTAAGTGAGGATTTGAACCTGAGTCTCCCTGGCCCTGAAGCCCATACCATATCCACCCCCCCAAGTGGCCTCCAATAGCAAGGTGCAGTCAAATTTTAAGGAAATGTAACTGCGGGGGGGGGGGGGGGGGAGGGGGGCAGAGGGGGTGGGAAATACTAGAACTGTATTTGAGGAGAATCTGGGTTTTTTTCCACAGGAGTGTATGAAAAGGGACTTCTGATTTTGTGGGGAGAATAATGCCAGGGAAGGATTTTTTTTTCCATTTACTCATTCAACAACATGTTCAAGCACCCATGATATGTAAGGTACAGTACTCCAAACAGTGTTATCCTCACTATGGAAGCCACTCTAGTGCCAGAACTCTACTCAAGGTACATAGTAAGAACCATGAACATTATTCCTCCCCTCATTGTTTCTGGAGACCAAAACTGCTTTATAACACCTGGAAGGGAGCAAGGCGCACACTCACTGCTCTAAGGAATAAGGACAGTATATGTTTGCAATACATATAATATTTTACCAGTTACTTGCTTTCCAGATCTCAGATGACAAAGTTCAGTCATTAGCATGAGTTTAAGGCCCTTCGGTATCTTCCCTGACCTCCCTCCTCAAACCTGCACTTCAGCTACCCTGTGCTATTCTAACTCTATTTCCATCACCTAAAATGCCCTTCCTAACCTATTTTGTGCATTCCTCAAATATCCCCAGATTCTAATTCCTCTAGGAAACCTTTTAGGAACCCTCTCTTTGCTTGCAAAATCACTAATTCCTTCCTCTGATTCCATTCAGCAATTCCTTCACACTTCTACAAAAGCATTTACATCATTTATGTAAAATAGGCAATAGTGATCACAGGTAGAATTCAGAGAGGAAAAACTCCATGGCAATGGAGGAGGAGAAGGTATCAGAGTTAGAAAAAATGGAATGTATAAAGTCAGTGAATTCAGAAGAACACATACATAGGTCAGCAATACTTTTTGGAAGAATAGATTAAAGGTAAAAAATAAAAAAGAGGGAGAAGTTGAAGATTATTTACAAACATATGGCCAGAAAAGTAAGGTACCCCAAGTATACTATTGAACCACGTGAAGCAGTTGGGGCTGTAATTCTTGGTAACAGTCATGTTGGTGACAAACAATTTTCTTAGTAATAGACACCTGCATCATGCCACTGACATTTTTTTACTGTTTTTTATTGATTTTTGAGACAGGGAGAGACAGAGCATGAACAGGGGAGGGTCAGAGAGAGGGAGACACAGAATCTGAAACAGGCTCCAGGCTCTGAGCTGTCAGCACAGAGCCCGACGCAGGGCTCGAACTCACGGACCGCGAGATCATGACCTGAGCCGAAGTCGGCCGGCCGCTTAACCGACTGAGCCACCCAGGCGCCCCTGCCACTGACATTATAATGGGGACAACCATAAGAAAATAAATTCATAATTAGAGGTGGAGATATACATAGTGTAGATATCTTCACGTTTTGGCAAAGGTCTAGAAAGAGGTTTGGAGGGGTTTGTGCTAAAAGACAACAATAACATCCTGAAAGATGAATTTTGGATCATATATTATAATAGAGCTCATTTCATTCTACATACCCAAGATACTTTCTGGAAACAGTGCATAATTATTTTTCTATGTACATATGTTGATGTAGATAATATGTCAACTATTTCTTCCAATCAATGATGTCTCATTTACTCTACCTATCAATCCCCCTGCCTAGAAAAAACTTTAAACTAGATTTTCACTTAAAAAAAGTGAATTTCTTTCCTACTTGCAACTGGGAAGTAATGGAAGTTCATTTTCCCAATGACCTAAGTTAGGGTGGGGATTGGAAAGGTTGTGTCAACTCACTACTTAGATTTCTCAAGGAATCAATAAATTGGCATATGGGCAGAGTGTGAGCTAGTCTCTGCAGAGACACTAGTAACTAACTTTACCTGCATGAAGGAAAATGCAGGAAGACTAGAATAGTGCTTGGCAGAAAAAAAATGCAGAAATAGACTAATTCAATCCTCATGATGGGGGGTCAGAAAGGGATGCAACGTTTTAACCAGTAAACATTTGATTTATTATAGCAGCAGGTATAGAAATGGAGAGAAATTCATGGCCCTGAAAGAATCTGGTGACAGATGCATGAATGAATAGAACTGGAGTCATCTCTGAAAAGGTAAAGTTGAGAAAGGGTAAAGTTGCCTAACAGTTAGGACCAGAAGATCAGTAAGCAAGTTTTGGTTGAGGTGAGGAGTAAATCAAAAAGGGCTAGAGAGAGAAGAAAGAAAGCTTGCAGAGATGTAATGAGTTTGCTCATTACAGTAAACTCTGCCCAGGCCACTTGGGTATTGGAAGTGACAGAGTAGCAGCCAACCCAGTGAAAGTGGTAGTCATGCCATGTCACAAAGAGATTTTCAAGGACAAACAAGAAAAGATCTTTCCCCCTCTCTTCCTAGTTTCCAAGAAGAAAATTAGCTATAAATAGTAATATAGTAACTATGGAAAACTGAAAAATATCTACCCCGTCTCTATATCAAGGTTGTCTCCATGGGTACTGTTGTGACTCCAGGATGACAAGTCAAAGATGATGATCAGAATCTCTAGAAGCTGATCTAGGCCTTGTATCTGGACCACTGGACTGCCCTAAACAAGGACATCGAAGATGACAGGGTAGCTAAACAGAATAAGCCACCTCAGAAGATGACATGCTTCTTTGACAAGAAACTTACCTTCACAGGAACACAGAAGAAATCTCTGAGAACTGTTAGCAAGATAAAGGGTAAAAAATAAGAAAAACTGGATGAATGCAAAAGGTCTTAAGAGGTGAGAGTGGGATAATGCTGCACTTTTATTGATCCTCTCAGAAGGAACACCCTTAAAAAAGGTTGGTTTCAAGTAAAGTATTTTAAAGTAAAAAGTTTTGAAACTCTAAGTGGAATGCTACTTACAAGACAAAACCTTGAACTCTAAGTAACTTTGTTTTTATGTGTGCAGCTTAAATCTCTCTCCTTGCCGATAACAAATTCTAGCCTTTGAAACTATGAATGCACAAAAGAGAGCCAACTGGATTCACATTAAACATCAGAATTTCATTGCTTTGAAATGAAAACATAACATTTCCATCATTAAAACTATAGTCAAATATTTCTGAAGCTTCTTTGTAAAACCAACCAGGTAGAAGGATAAGAATTTGGTTTATGCCTCTAAGAATTTTTTAAACTACGTATTTTTTCATTTTCAGAATGGATCTTTGCTCCCAATATATTGAACTGAAATGATCTTGAAATAACTGGTATATTGATCTTTTCTTACAGACTTGTGCTTTAAATCACTATTTTTTTATGTGTTTGGCTTAAGTTTGTGTTTAGAAAGTTGGACCTAATTAAATAGGAAAACAAAAATGGGTAAAGGTTGAAAATATAGAAATGCATGGCATTATATGTTTAACAATGATTATTCAAGAATTATTCTCCAAGGCTGATGTTTTAGGAGAAAATTCTTTAATGATTATTTTGCAATCTTAGTTTGAGGCTGTGGAATTTGTAACTTCTAAATGAGAAGGTATTGGGACCAGAAGATGGCAGTGGAATAGGAGAATCCTAGGCTCACCTCGTCCCATGAATACAACTAGATAAATCATCCCAAATACCCAAGAAACTGACCTGAAAGCTGGCAGAACAGACTTCACAACTAAAGGGAGAGAAGTGATCACACTGAAGAAAGGAGGAAGCACAGAGATATAGTTTAGGGGAGAAATGGATCCTGGCTGTGGAAGGGAGGGAGCTGTGGTCACAGAAAAGGGTGAGACAGAGATGACCACACAGGGGAATGCATAAGGAGAATGTTTCCTCATAGCCATTGCCTTGGGAAATTAGAGGGGCTGAATTTTGTGAGTTCTTGCAACCAGCTGGACTTAAAACCTGGAGTTTTAGAGGTCAGCGAGCTTGGCTGGGATAGAGCCCCAAGGGCACTACACTGCTCTTGGAGAGAAGGCAGGCAACCAACCCATGGCAGACAGCGTAGAAATAGCAATCTGAAGAGTGCCTGGGGCACACAGTGGGGAGACTATTTGCTCTTCTCAAGTAAGTCCCTGAGAAACAGCATTCATACAGACACCTCTCAGGGAACACAGGAGCTGGCCGGTGCTGTTTCTCTTGCCTCTCCTCAGCATAAACACAGAACCACCTGTGGGAGGCAGTGCAGCAAGAAAAATGGCTGCCTAAACCAACGGAATGGGAAAAGATATTCGCAAATGACATATCAGACAAAGGGCTAGTATCCAAAATCTATAAAGAGCTCACCAAACTGCACACCCGAAAAACAAATAACCCAGTGAAGAAATGGGCAGAAAACATGAATAGACACTTCTCTAAAGAAGACATCCGGATGGCCAACAGGCACATGAAAAGATGTTCAGCGTCGCTCCTTATCAGGGAAATACAAATCAAAACCACACTCAGGTATCACCTCACGCCAGTCAGAGTGGCCAAAATGAACAAATCAGGAGACTCTAGATGCTGGAGAGGATGTGGAGAAACGGGAACCCTCTTGCACTGTTGGTGGGAATGCAAATTGGTGCAGCTGCTCTGGAAAGCAGTGTGGAGGTTCCTCAGAAAATTAAAAATAGACCTACCCTATGACCCAGCAATAGCACTGCTAGGAATTTATCCAAGGGATACAGGAGTACTGATGCATAGGGCCACTTGTACCCCAATGTTCATAGCAGCACTCTCAACAATAGCCAAATTATGGAAAGAGCCTAAATGTCCATCAACTGATGAATGGATAAAGAAATTGTGGTTTATATACACAATGGAATATTACGTGGCAATGAGAAAAAATGAAATATGGCCTTTTGTAGCAACGTGGATGGAACTGGAGAGTGTGATGCTAAGTGAAATAAGCCATACAGAGAAAGACAGATACCATATGGTTTCACTCTTATGTGGACCCTGAGAAATTAACAGGAACCCATGGGGGAGGGGAAGGAAAAAAAAAAACAGGTTAGAGTGGGAGAGAGCCAAAGCATAAGAGACTCTTAAAAACTGAGAACAAACTGAGGGTTGATGGGGGGTGGGAGGGAGGAGAGGGTGGGTGATGGGTATTGAGGAGGGCACCTTTTGGGATGAGCACTGGGTGTTGTATGGAAACTAATTTGTCAATAAATTTCATATAAAAAAATAAATAAAATAAAAAAAAAAAAAAGAAAAAAAAAAAAGAAAAATGGCTGCCTAACTTGCTTACACTAAGCCCCACCCCACTGTGCTCTGGTGGAACTTCCCTTGTCAGTCACACTTCCTCAGTCCTAGTGAGGCCAGCCCTTCCCCCAGAAGACCAGCACAAACCCCTGCCCACACTATGTCTTCTGATCAGAGAGTTACAGCACCTCACTTCCAGTGGAAGTGGTGACAGATTGCATTTCACAAGGAGACAGAGCAGAATGTGGTAATTAAAACTCACCACACTCAGGCCAGGGACCAAACATTGCCCACAGCAAGCAAGGAGAGCCTCTGCAGATGACTGGCCTGAAGGACAGAGCATCTAGAGCATATGCAAAGCACATGCAGCACACACTGGATATGCTCCTGAAGCACCGGGCCCTAGGCACTACATGACCTCTTCTTCAGAAGCAGGAGACCTCTTATTTTCAGAAGCAGGAGAAATAACTGGCTTGTTTAACACAGAGAAACAGGAAGAGACTTAGACAAAATGCCAAGACAGAGGAATTTATACCAAATAAAAGAACAAGATAAGGCCATGGCTAGAAATCTAAGCAAAATAGATATAAGTAACATGTCTGATGGAAAATTTAAAGCAGCAATCCTAAGGACACTCACTGGACTTGAGAAAAGAATGGAAGACATCAGTGACACCCTTACCACAGAAATAAAAGAGTTAAAAAAAGAATCAATCAAAGATGAAGAGGGCAAAAAACAAAATTAGAAACATACTTGATATAATAAACAGTAGTAGGCTAGAAGAAGCAAAGGAACAAATTAATGACCTAGAAGACAAAGCAATGGAAAGCAATGAAGTGGAAAAAAAGAGAGGAAGAATTATGCAAAATGAGAATAGACTTAGAGAACTCAGTAATTCCATCAAACATAATAACATTCATATTATAGGAGTCCCAGCAGAAGAGAAGAGAGAAAAGGGGCAGAAAATTTATTTGAAGAAATAATAACTGAAAAGTCTCCTAATATGGGGAAGGAAACATACATCCAGATCCAGGAGGCACAGAGAATTCCCATCAAGACATACTGTAAGTAAACTTGCAAGATATAGTGATAAAGAAAAATTCTTAAAAGTACCAAGACAAAATAAGTCATTAACTTACAAGGGAAAACCCATAAGGCTAGCAGGATATTTTTCAACAGAAAATTGGCAAGTCAGAAGGGAGTGGCATGACATATTCAAAGTGCTAAATGGGAAAAATCTGCAGCCAAGAATATTCTATTCAGCAAAGCTATCATTCAGAATAGAAGGAGAAATAGTTTCCCAGACAAATAAAAACTAAAGGAGTTTGTGACCAATAAAGGAGCCACACAAGAAATATTAAAGGGGACACTTTGAGTGCAAAGGGGGACCAAAAGTGAGAGTATAAAGGTAAGAAACACAAAAGCAGTAAAAATGAATATTTTTGTAAAAAATCAGTCAAGGAACGCACCAAAAAAAAAAAAAAATGATAGGGGCGCCTGGGTGGCGCAGTCGGTTAAGCGTCCGACTTCAGCCAGGTCACGATCTCGCAGTCCGTGAGTTCGAGCCCCGCGTCAGGCTCTGGGCTGATGGCTCAGAGCCTGGAGCCTGTTTCCGATTCTGTGTCTCCCTCTCTCTCTGCCCCTCCCCCGTTCATGCTCTGTCTCTCTCTGTCCCAAAAATAAATAAACGTTGAAAAAAAAAATTTAAAAAAAAAATGATATACAATATAACAACATATGCCTAAAATGTGGGGAGGGCAGAAGAAAAGAATGGTTCAAACTTAAATGACCTACAACTTAATATAGACTGCTATATGCAGAAGAGGTTATATACAAACATAATGGTAACCATATTTCAAAAACCATGTATCAAAAACCACTAATAAACATGCAAAGAATAAAGAGAAAGAAACCCAAATATATCATTAAAGAAAATCAGTAAAACATGAAAGACAAGAAAGGATCAGAGAAAATCTCCAGGAACAACCACAAAACAAGTAAAAGAATTGTAATAAATACATTTTTATCACTAATTACTTTGCATGTACATGGACAAAACACTCCAGTCAAAAGACTCAGGGTGACAGAGTGGACAACAAAAACCATACCCATCTATAGGCTGACTACAAGAGACTCATTTTAGACATAAAGACATCTTTAGATTGAAAGTGAGTAGATGGGAGAAACATTTGTCATGTACATGGATGTCAACAGAAAGCCAGAGTAACAATACTTATATTGAACAAACTAGACTTTACAGCAAAGACTGTAGGGGCGCCTGGGTGGCTCAGTCAGTTGAGTGACTGACTTTGGCTCAGGTCATGATCTCACGGTTTGTGAGTTCGAGCCTCGCGACAGGCTCTGTGCTGACAGCTCAGAGTCTGGAGCCTGCTTCTGATTCTGTGTCTCCCTCTCTCTCTGCCCCTCCCCCACTCATGCTCTATCTCTCTCTGTCTCAGAAATAAATAAACATAAAAAAAAAACTTTTTAAAATTAAATTAAAGCAAAGACTGTAACAAGAGACAAAAAAGAACACTATATAATAATAAAGGGGACAAATCAACAAGATATAACAATTGTAAGTATTTATGCACCCAATACAAAAGCTCCCAAATATATAAAACAATTAATAGTAAACAAGGAAACTAATCAATAATAATACATTAGTAGTAGGAGACTTTTACACCACACACATGGACAGATCATCTAAACAGAAAATCAACAAGGAAACAATGGTTTGGATAACATACTGGACCACATGGACTTAACAGATACATTAGGAACATTCCATCCTAAAACAGCAGACTATACATTCTTTTCAAATGCACATGGAACACTCTCCAGAATAGATCACATATTAGGCCACAAAACAGGCCTTCACAAATTAAGAAGATTGAAGTCAAATCATGCATCTTTTCTGATCACAATCCTATGAAATTATTAGTCAACCACAAAAAAAA
Organism: Felis catus; assembly: GCF_018350175.1. NCBI lineage: Eukaryota > Metazoa > Chordata > Mammalia > Carnivora > Felidae > Felis > Felis catus. The sequence continues at coordinate 86,412,880 of NC_058376.1, read as the reverse complement.
AAATCAGGAAAGACCACATACACAGAGGTTAAATACCATGCTAATAAACAATGAATTGGTCAATCAGGAAATTAATGGAAAAATACGTGGACAGAGGGGAGGGCCTTCCAGGAGAGGGGCGCATGGGAGAGGAAGGTTGCGTGTAGGGATTCATGCTCCTTGCTGCTCAGGAAATGTCTTCACTTTCAGAATATGCCTTGCACATGAGTTGTCTCAGTGCCCGGCTACTCGGTGAAGTTGCCAGGCCCACTGATTCTAAAAACATGAAAGTGGTGAAGCTCTTCAGTGAGTAGCCTTTAGCCAAGAAGAAGGAGACTTATGACTGGTATCCAAATCACAACACTTACTTTGCACTCATGGGGACACTATGTTTTCTTGGCCTCTATAGAGATGAGCATCAGGACTTCAAAGAGGAGCAGATGCGTCTAAAGAAGCTTCATGGCAAGGGGAAACCAAGGAAAGGAGAAGGGAAAAGAGCAGCAAAAAAGAAATAGTGTTGGTCGGTCCATCAGGAGAAAAAACTTCTTTCTCAGCAACTGACAGCAGAAGGTGTAATCATCTTTCCACATCTTGGGAGGAGTGGGAGCTTCCTAACTGAAGATTATTTGGAGGAACACAATCATTTCTCTCTTGAAGTCTAATCCAGTTGAATTGTAACTGGTTTCGGGGACATGTTATAATTCTGCAAAGCTGTTTTGGCCTTGGTTTTTTACTCAGATGTTTACCTCTTCCTCTAAAGAAATTATTTCATAAATGATTGAAGAAGGACTCATTTGGGCTGAAAATGTGATGTTGAGAGCACAGGGGCAAACTCATCCGATGAGCATCCTTTAATGTCCTCAGTATCCCTTCTTGCTTCCCCCACTGCACCAGCTCTGAACTCCTCCATCTCTCTGACTGCTCAGACACTGTCTCCACCACCAAGCTCATAAACTTTAGGTACCTCTCCACCTAGTCCTTGGAGAGTATCTAATAAGATAGATTTGTGGGACAAGGGTGTACCTGCTAAGAGAGTACTGAGTGAGTACCTACTGTATACAATGTACTGGGGCCCTGGTAATACCATGGTTAGCAATAGAAAACAGTCCCTACCTTGTGGAACTTTCAGGCTTGTGGGGAAGACTAAATATTATATCATTACACAAATTAAATTGTATTAAATGCTACAAAGGAAAAATCCAGACTTCTGCGACAGTGTGGATCAATGAATGGCTCAACCCAGAGATAGCAAGAGGCCCAAACTTCAGGTAGTTTAAAGAAGGTCTCCCTAGGCACTCCTGGGTAGCTCAGTTGATTAAGATTCTAACTCCTGATTTCGGCTCAGGTCATATGGGTCATGAGTTTGAGCGCCATATCGGGCTCCATGCTGACAGTACAGATCCTGCTTGAGAGTCTCTCCCTCCCTCTCTCTCTGCCCCTCCCCCCATCTCTCTCTCAAAATAAATAAATAAACTTTAAAAAAATACATGGAAACAAATGAAAATGAAAACACAACAATCCAAAACCTTTAGGATGCAGCAAAAGTGGTTCTAAGAGGGAAGTATATAGTAACAAACGCCTATATCAAGAAGCAAGAAAAATTTCAAATAAACAACCTAATCTTATACCTAAAGGAGCAACACAAAGAACAACAAACAAAGCCCAAAGCTAGCAGAAGGAAGGAAATAATAAAGATTAGAGCAGAAATAAATGATAAAGAAAATAAGAAAATAGAACATATCAATGAAATCAGGAGTTCTTTTTTTTTGAAAAAATTAATAAAATTGATAAACCTCTAGCCAGGCTTACCAAAAAGAAAAGAGAAAGAACATAAATAAGTACAATCATAAATGAGAGGTGAGAAATAACAAACAACATCACAGAAATACAATTATAAGAGAATATTATGAAAAGCTTTATGCCAAAAAAATGGACAAACTGGAAGAAATTATAAATTCCTAGAAAAATATAACCTCCCATAACAGAATTAAGAAGAAATAGAAAATTTTAATAGACTGATAATCAGCAAAGAAATTGAATCAGAAAACTCCCAACAAACAGAACTCTAGAACCAGATGGCTTCAATGGCAAATTATACCAAATACTTAAAGAATTAATACCTATTCTTAAACTATTCCAAAAATATAAAAGTAAGGAAAACTTCTAAATTCATTCTATGAGGCATTACCCTGATACTAAAATCTGATAAAGACACTACAAAAAATGAGAACTTCATTACCTCTGATGAACATAGATGCAAAATCCTCAACAAAATACTAGCAAAATGAATCCAACAATATATTTTTAAAAATCATTCACTAGAATAGCGAACCCAGAGTTGGACCCATAAATGTATGGCCAACTAATCTTTGAAAAAGCAGAAAAGAATATCTAATGGAAAAAAGACAGTCTCTTTAGCAAATGGTGCTGGGAGAACTGGACAGTAACATGCAGAATAATGAAACTAGACCACTTTCTTATATCATACACAAAAATAAAATCAAAACGGATGAAAGACCTGAATATGATACAGGAAACCATCAAAACCCTAGAGGAGAAAGCAGGCAACAACCTCTTTGACCTCAGCCGCAGCTATTTCTTACTCGACACATCTCCAAAGGCAAGGGAATTAAAAGCAAAAATGAACTATTGGGACCTCATGAAGATAAAAAGCTTCTGCACAGTAAAGCAAACAATCAACAAAACTAAAAGGCAACCAATGGAATGGGAAAAGATATTTGCAAATGACATGTCAGACAAAGAGCTATTATCCAAAATCTATAAAGAACTCACCAAAGTCCACACCCAAAATACAAATAATCTAGTGAAGAAATGGGCAGAAGACATGAATAGACACTTCTCTAAAGAAGACATCCAGATGGCCAAGAGGAACATAAAAAGATCCTCAACATCACTCCTCATCAGGGAAATACAAGTCAAAGCCACACTGAGATACCACCTCACGCCAGTCAGAGTGGCTAAAATAAACAAATTAGGAGACTATAGATGCTGGCAAGGATGTGGAGAAATGGGAACCCTCTTGCACTATTGGTGGAAATGCAAACTAATGCAGCCACTCAGGAAAACAGTGTGGAGATTCCTCAAAAAATTGAAAATAGAACTACCCTATGACCCAGCAATAGCACTGCTAGGAATTTACCCAAGGGATACAGGAGTGCTGATGCATAGGGGCACATGTACCCCAATGTTCATAGCAGCACTTTCAACAATAGCCAAATTATGGAAAGAGCCTAAATGTCCATCAACTGATGAATGGATAAAGAAGATGTGGTTTATATATACAATGGAATATTGTATATATAATATATACATATGTAAATATATATGTATACATATGTAAATATATATGTATATATTATATATACAATATTTATATATATTGTCTCATTATTTGGCAATGAGAAAGAATGAAATCTGGTCATTTGCAGCAACGTGGATGGAACTGGAGGGTATTATGCTAAGTGAAATAAGCCAGTCAGAGAAAGACAGATACCATATGTTTTCACTCATATGTGAATCTTGAGAAACTCAACAGAAGACCATGGGGCAGAGGAAGGGGAAAATAAGTTACAAACAGAGAGGGAGGGAGGGAAACCATAAGAGACTCTTAAATACAGAGAACAAACTGAGGGTTTATGTGGGTGGAGGAAAGGGGAAAGTGGGTGATGGGCACTGAGGAGGGCACTTGTTGGGATGAGTACTGGGTGTTGTATGGAAACCAATTTGACAATAAATTATATTAAATTAATTAATTAGTTAATTAATTAAAATAAAAAATCATTCACCATGATCAAGTGGGATTTATTCCCAGTAAGTAAGGGTGCTTCAATATTTGCAAAGTAATCAATGTGATACATAACATCAGTAGCAGAAAGGATAAAAACCATATGATCATTTCAATAGATGTAGACAAAGCATTTAACAAAGTACAACCTCCATCCATGATAAAAGCCCTCAACAAAGTAGGTTTGAGGGAACATACCTCAACACGATAAAGCCCATATATGAAAAACCCATAGCTAACATCATCCTAAATGAAAAAAACTGAGAACTTTTCTTCAATAGTCAGGAACAAGACAGTCCACTCTCACCACTGTTACTTAATAGTACTGGAAGTCTTGGCCACAGCAATCAAACAACAAAAAGAAATAAAAGATATCCAAACTGGCAAGGAAGAAGTAAAATTTTCACTATTTGCAGATGACATGATACTATACAGATAAAACCTGAAAGACTCCACCAAAAAACTTCTGGAATTGATAAATGAATTTAGTAAAGTTGCAGGATACAAAATCAATTATACAGAAACATGCTGCATTCCTATACACCAATAATGAAACAGCAGAAAGAGAAATTAAGGAATCAATCTCACTTACAACTGCACGAAAAATAATAATATAGCTAGGAATAAACCTAACCAAAGAGTTGAAAGACCTGTATTTTGAAAACTATAAAGCACTGATGAAATAAACTGAAGAGGACACAAAGAAATGGAAAGACATTCCATGCTCATGGATTAGAAGAACAAATAATGTTAAAAATGTCTGTACTACCCAAAGCAATCTCCAGATTTAATGCAATCCCTACCAAAATACCAACAGGATTTTCACAGAGCTAGAACAAAGAATCCTAACATTTGTATGGAACCACAAAACACCCCGAATAGCCAAAGCAAACTTGAAAAAGAAAAGCAAAGATGGAGGCATCACAATTCCACACTTTCAAGTTATATCACACAGCTATAATCAAAACTATGGCATTGGCACAAAAATAGACATACAGATCAATAGAACAGAGTAAAAAACCTAGAAGTGAACCCACAATTAGATAGTCAATTAATCTTTAACAAAGCAGGAAATAATATCCAGTGGGAAAAAGACAACTTCTTCAGCAAATGGTATTGGGAAAACTGGACAGCAACATGCAAAAGAGGGAAACTGGACCATTTTCTTATACCATACACAAAAATAGGGGCACCTGGGTGGCTCAGTCAGTTAAGTAGCCAGCTTTGGCTCAGGTCATGATTTCACAGTTTGTGAGTTTGAGCCCTCCATCGGGCTCCACACTGGCAATGCAAAGCCTAATTGGTATCCTTGTTTTCTCTCTCTCTCTTTCTCTCTCTCTCTCTCTCTGACCCTCTCCTGCTCATGCTTTCTCTCTCTCTTTCTCTCTCTCTCTCTCTCTCAAAATAAATAAATAAAAACTTTTTTAAAAAATGGGCAGAATACAATAGACATTTTTCCAAAGAAGACATTCACATGACCAACAGACACGTGAAAAGATACTCGACATCACTTATCATCAGGAAATGCAAATCAAACCTACAATGAGATATCACCTCATATCTGTCTGAATGGCTAAAATCAACAACACAAGAAACAAAAGGTGCTGGCAAGGATGAGGAGAAAGGGGAACTCTTTTGCATCACTGGTGGGAATGCAAGTTGGTGTAGCCACTCTGGAAAACACTATGGAAGTTCCTCAAAAAGCTAAAAATAGAACTACCCTCAGATCCTGGAAATACACTATAGGTATTTACCCAAAGAATACAAACACAATAATTCAAAGGGATAAATGTACCCTGGAATTTATAATTTATAGCAGCATTATCTATAATGGCCAAATTATGAAAATAGCCCAAGTGTCCATCAATTGATGAAAGGGTAAAGAAAATGCTGTGTGTGTGTGTGTGTGTGTGTGTGTGTGTGTGTGTGGTGTGTATAATGCACACAATGGAATATTCTTGGACATAAAAAAGAATGAAATCTTGTCATTTGTAATCACATAGCAAAATAAGTCAAACAGAAAAAGACAATTCATATGATTTCACTCATATGGGAATTTAAGAAACAAAAATGAGCACAGTGGGGAGCAGGGAGAGGCAAACCAAGAAACAGACCTTAACTATAGAGAACAAACTGATGGTTACCAGTAAGGAGGTGAGTGGGGGAATTGGTGAAGTAAGTGATGGAGACTAAGGAGAGCACTTGTGATGAGCACCTGACCTGGTGAAGTATGGAGGTGTTGAATCACTAGATTGTACACATGAAACTAATATTACACTGTATGTTAACTAACTGGAATTTAAATAAAAACTTTAAAAAAATAAATGAGAAGAAGTATTGGCCAGTCCTCCTACCATCTCTAGTAAAATATGACCTTTATAAATTTTTTTTTCAACATTTTTATTTATTTTTGGGACAGAGAGAGACAGAGCATGAACGGGGGAGGGGCAGAGAGAGAGGGAGACACAGAATCGGAAACAGGCTCCAGGCTCCGAGCCATCAGCCCAGAGCCTGATGTGGGGCTCGAACTCACGGACCGCGAGATCGTGACCTGGCTTAAGTCGGACGCTTAACCGACTGCGCCACCCAGGCGCCCCTAATCTTTAAAGAGATTTACAACTACAAATTGGAAAGGTCCTTAATATAGGAAATTTAAACTATTAAAAATTTAAAACCTTTAAATTTAAAGCTAAGGAATGTAAAGGCAGTAGAAAATATGGTATAATAAAATTAAATGTTAGATTTTATTTTAATTTGGAGACTTTTTTAGCTAATTTTCCAAGTTGAATAGATAAGTGTCCTTTTTTCGAGGGGAGACAGAAATGGATCCATTTGTTTGGGCTTTGATTTCTAAAGGAAGTTCTATAACTTAAAGTACATAGCTACCTTAAATAGCACAACCTAGATTTGCTACACATATTCTATAATAGTTTTGAATACAGAGTACTCAATATAAAGTGGCATTCTCTGATCAGGTTGACATCAATCAATCCTAGTCTCCAGGGAGAAAAATGGCAATAGAAAATCACATTCAAGCATAATGATTGTTTTCCAATCTGGAAATCAGTTTAACACAAACAATAAATCAACTACCACATGGTGCTATGAGATTTGATGTACAGTGATGTGGAAGCTCACTCTGCATTGTCCAGACCCCTTAATGCGAGGGGAGAATGGGAAGGGCTGCACCTGAACTCAGCTCACCAGTCTCATGACTCTCTTCTCCATGAAAAAAAGGTCTGAAATTTCCCATAGATTTTATGCTCTCCAGGTGCTGAGCAGCTAGATTTCACAGAAGTCTCCTGAAAATAGCTGACATCTAAATTCAGACTGTCTGGCACCCATGTAGTCTGTTCCCCCCACCATCCTATTCCCAACAGACAAGATGGCCCTCATGTCTTTCCTATAAGGAGGAAGGGTCCTACCATGGAATGTAACCCTCCTACATCTTGCCCCTGACCCAGCTTGCTTCCCTCGATGTGGGTCTGTGTGCCCCTTTATACTGGCTCTCAGATCTTAAGTTTTCCAAACAAGCCTTTTCTTTAACTTATACCAAATGATGTTGAAAATCTGACCTTATTTACCTTGTACAACAATCTTCTAAGGACACTTTGTATACAAAGAATGATGGCAGTCTGTGGTGAAGGGGTCTATTCAGTAGCCACATTGGCATGGAAAGAATATAGATAATTTCCCTGATATCATCTGCCCAACTATAGTCAATCCTCATTATTCACAGATTCCATATTTGCAAATTCATCTACTCACTAAAATTTATTTGTAACCTCAAAATCAATCTCCACAACTCTCTCATGGTCACTCATGGACATGCACAGAATGAAGAATAATAATTTGAGTTCACTAACACATTACCAGCTGAGGTCAAATGAAGAAACCTCTGTCTTCTTATTTCAACTTTCTTACTGTAAACAACTTTTTTTCTTGTGGTCTAGTGTTAACGTTTTTCACATTTTTGAGCTTTCTGTTGGTGATGTTGCTGTTGAAAATGACCCCCAAACATAGTGCTGAAGTGCTATCTAGTGTTTCTAAGTGCAAAAGGCTATGCTGGTGCTTTACAAGATTATTAGATTAGCTTCCTTCAGGACTGAGTTATAGTTCTGTTGGCCAAGAGTCAAACATTAATAAATCTAAAAAGTGGTACTTCTAGGAAAAAAATAGGTTATTTGCTTATTTGTACATGAAGACACTCTGGAAGTGCTAAAGTAACATCTATATGTGCAATGAAGTTATGGAAAATATGTAAAGTGAACAAATTTGTGGATTCATCAGATTAAAACCAATTAAAAAAGCATAGTGGAGAGCACCATTGTAAGACTGAAAATCAAAGAAATTTATGGTCATGTTACCTAGGGTCAAGAAAATGTCAAACCCTTCTTAGCTAGTTCTGGCTGCTTGCATATTTCGAAAGGCAATAAAGAGTAAAAAATGTTAAACTTCCAGGAAAGCAGGTTCTGCAGATCAGAAAGCTGCAGAAGAACTTTTTAAAATACCTGCTAGGTGTTATACAAAAACAGAGTTATGTGGAAGAGCAGGCTGTCAATGCGTATGAGACTGACTCGTTTTACAAGGACTTTGGCAAATGAACCTATATGAAGCAAATGGTGTTTCAGCTGACAAAAATGCTGTGACCAAAGGCTCGCAGAAACTGAACCCTGTATTTATCATAGGCGCAATAGTTCAGTATTCACTAATTCAGTGTTTGTGGCAACTTTATAGAAACATCACTACTATATGTAAACAGATTAGACTGCAGTGGGGTCAATGCAGGAGAAATGTTTTCCATTTAAATGAAGAATTGTTGAAATGGTAAATGTTTGAGGATCAACAGAAACAGTAAAGCTGCTGAGTGCAATCTGTCTTTCTGGAACAAGAGCATTCCATCAACTCTGATACACACACACACACATACATACCCACACACACATATACATACACACACATATATATATATATAATATATACACAAATATGTATCATATATATATGTAGGCTGATGAGGTAGAACAGATATATATTCATATACACACATCTATATCAGCCTAAAACCCCATATGCAACCAATGAGTCAACAAAGAAGTCAAAATGAAATTAAAAAAAAAATACCTTGAGACAGATGAAAATGAAAACACAACAGTTCAAAATCTTTGGAATGCAGCAAAAACAATTTTAAGAGGGAAATTTATCTCAGTTCAGGCCTACCTCAAGAAACAAGACAAATCTCAAATAATCTAACCTTACATATGACAGACCTAGAAAAGAATAGCAAACAAAACCTGAAGTTAGAAGGAAGAAAATAATAAAGATCAGAACATAAACAAATGAAACAGAGATTAAAAAACAATAGGGGATATCAATTAAATCAAGACTGGTTCTTTGAAAAGATAAACAAATTGATAAATCTTCAGCCAGGCTCATCAAGGAAAAAAGTTTCAAATAAATAAGTCATAGGGATGAAAAAAGTATAGCATAGAGAATATAGTCAGTATTTTAATAACTTTGTATGGTAACAGTAACACCACTTATCATGTTAAGCATTTTGTAATGTATTTAATTGTCAATTCACTATGTTGTATACTTAAAACTAATATAATATTGTATGTCAACTATACCCAACATTTTTTAAAAATTAAAAAAAAATAGTAATGTTTGCAGATAAATCTGTAGGTGTTGGTACAAGTTTTTTTTACTAACTGTTGCCTTTTTTTATCTTAGTGCAGGCGCTGTTATTTTCCTTACTAAATCAACATTTCTGTTCTCTCTTAGAATAGTGCTATTTATAAGGTTGGTTTTATACTAGGCTCTATTTTGGTAAGTATATAATGACACAATGCAATATTGTGTTTTCAGACTTCTTTTTCTTAAACAGGCTTTAGAAGTCTTGCATAAATACTGGCATTAAAAGTATTCAAGCAGTTTTGGGGCGCTTGTGTGGCTCAGTCGGTTGGGTGTCCGACTTCAGCTCAGGTCATGAGCATGACTTCAGCTCAGGTCATGATCTCACGGCCTGTGAGTTTGAGCCCTGAGTTCGGCTCTGTGCTGACAGCTCAGAACCTGGAGCCTGTTTCAGATTCTGTGTCTCCCTCTCTCTCTGCCTCTCCCCCACTCATGCTCTGTCTCTGTCTCTCTCAAAAATAAATAAACATTAAAAAAATTTTAAAAAAGAAAAAAAATTATTCAAGCAGTTTGATTTTTAAAGTAACTAAATGTTAAAAGAAATGGAATGTTTGTCAGTCCCAGGTATAGTACATAGATTCTTGGACAATTTGTTGATGTCAAAATTTGTGCATCTTATTCACAGTTGTCTCTGTCCCATTATGCTTTTAAAGATTACATTATGTTATGGTGTATTCAATCCCCTGGAGCAAGAAATACGATGGCTTCCTATAGGTGAAAATTCTTATTTTTACATTCAAAGTTATCATTTCTGCCTCCTATCCTTGACTTTTCTTATTTTCAATTAGAGATGTGGTGTTAAGAAATGAAACATAATTTTAGGCCTGTATATAAAGTAGAATATGGATGCAAATAGAGTTTGTTGAAACATCACTGTAAATTGAGTACTGACACTTGATAGAATTTTACTACTTTCACATTGATATGAACAGCCATAATAATGGCTTATCTTCAAAATGTAACAGGGTATTTCTCAGAAGAAAAAAAAGGAGAAAAAGTAATCATTCTTTTTGGGACATGTAGACAATTCTGGTACCATAATGAAGGGAAGGAGACAAATAATTGGAACTGTATTATATGAAATATAATGAGACAGGAAAAATGGATTAAACAATCTCAAAAAATACAAAGCCAGTCTCACATAACCTCTTTACTTTCCAGAGTTTCACACTGCTATACTGTTTGGTAAGTGTTTAGCAAAGGAGAGGTAAGTAGGAGTAAAACTGTTCTGTGTTAATAATATTCTAGAGTTTAGATAACTTAAAGAAAAAGTCATGATCTTTCTACCCACTTATTTATTCATCAATATCCCTCTCAATGTGATTGAAATTCAAGGTTGAAAGGAGTTATAAAACCAAAGACTTAAAAGACAAAAAAAAAAAAGACAATAATAGCAATGCAGAATTACAATTTATGAATCATTAGTTGAGGAAAATTGCATTAAAATTTTTATGTAGTTATCCACATTGCACCCTATAATCAAGTGGATTTGGCCACTATGACATCATTACTTGTTCATTTTCAGCCTGGTTGATCATATCACCAGTAAATATCATGCACAGTGGAAAACTACTTTTAATTATTATAACTCCGTAAGTGTTTAAGTTAAAATATATTTATGAATAAAAGTAGTTTAATAAAAAATGTATACAATATATAAGAATATATACAATAAGCAATATGTATCCATTAGTATCCAGATTATATTACAAACATATTACATTAACAATTCAAAATTTGAAAATTTCCACAATAATGAATTTTTTATATTCATCACTAAGAATTTTAACACATAACACTAAATAGTTTTTTGGTTACAGGGGAAATCTAAATGAAAATTATGAACTACACAGAAAAAACAATTACATCATTATATATTGAAACCTGTGGGATGATGCCAAAGTAATACTCACAGGGCTATCTATAAGCTAAAATATATTTATTATTACACAACTGAAAGTAAACGACATAAACTTTTGATTGACTAAACATGAAGAAAAACAAAATAAACCAAATATTAACCACTGAGATTCATCACCAGATACCCCTTCAAGGAGAGACTTTCTGCTCAGGGACATAAAGGGAGTGTGGTCAGCAGGCAGCCTCCAGCTGCCAGCTTCTTTTGGGTCCACTTCAGCTGCAAAGAGCCCTCCTTGTTTGAGGCCACATTTTCCAGAGTGGCCTACACTTGGTAACTGAGGGAGGTGGGACATAAAGACCCATTATCTTTTCCTAGTCATGGAACGAGAAAGTCATAGGAATAAAAGGCGCAGTATAGGGAATATAGTCAATGATATTGTAATAGCTGTATGGTGACAGTAGTCTCTTGCAGTGAGCAAAGCATAACATATAAACTTGCTAAATCACTATGTTTTACACCTGAAACTAATGTAACATTGATGTCAGCTATAGTCAAAAATAAATAAGTAAATAAATGAATAAATAAATAAATAAAAGAGGAAACCAAGATTTTCCTAGCTAGAGAAGAACTTATATAACCATAAAATCTCACTCAGAGGATAACCATTATGAGTCATGATGCTCTGAAAAAGCTTAATGGGTGTGTTTGGGTCTCAAAAATAGGTTTTGACTAGATTGAAAAGGACATAAGCATTTCTAAGTATTTGGGGGGAAGAAGTGATCTTAGAGATGATGATCTCTCAGATGAGAGGGTATGAACAAAAAGCTAAAAAAGAAACAAGAGTCTTGGTTGCACATTAACATAAGAAAATAAAAACCATTTGAGGTTTATGAACAGGAAGTGACATGAAGGCAGTAGTTGGCAAGAAAGCTGTGGGATCAACTGATACAAGTGGAAACATGAGGCCCAAGGACAATACAAAGAATTAAGGGATGCAGCAATGAAAGCCTAAACCAAGATGGTGACAATGGGCATATTTATAAAGAGGTATAAGTGGAAGTCATTTTGACACAAGGTCTGTTGGGCCTTATAATGTAATATGGGAGTAGAGAGAAGATACCAGTGTTAGGAATTGAGGAGGAAATCAAGAAGCTAATATGTGGTTGGGCTACAAGTTCTGCCTCAAACGTTGAACTCAAATTTGTATACGAGAGAAGAAGGTTCAAAAGCTCTAAGTCAGTAAACTAACAACACCACCCAATACCAATCCCTTGAATTGTTGAGAGTAGTAATATCCAACTACTTGATAATAAAATAATAAAAATCTTTGAAAATGGCAGAAACTGGGAGGAAAGGTGGCAATATGTTTACAGACAAGTAGAAGAGGATAAATGATAATCTCCAAATAAAGAATGGGCAAATACTTAAGGGAATATGTGCACATTAAAGTTAGACAGCTAGGAATTACATTAAAAAAAGATGCAAGAAGAAGGAATTAGCAGTAATATGAAAGAAGAGGAGTCAGAGCCATGGGTTCATAAACCGCATGGAGGAACCTAATTGAATTGTCAGGAGAATTTTTCCTGAATTACCTAGATTGAGGTTTCCCACAGAGGCCTGAAACCAGCTACTTTGATCAGGCTTTGGAGAATGGGAATTAAAAGCGTTCTGGATACAGAAATTACCATCTCCGTCTTTATGGAGAGAACTGTGGGAGGCAGGACGATAAAAGGAAGTCATTCAGGTAGTCTACCATTTTAAATTTCAGTTGACAGGTAAAAGAAGAAACTAAAGACAATGCTAAGGTTTAAACATAAATGACTAGGAGGATAATGATGTCATTAACATACATAGCAAACTCCAGAAGGAAGTTTGGTTAGAGAGCAACATGAGTTTAAATTTAAACTGAATATAGGGGCACCTGGGTGGCTCAGTCGGTTGAGTGTCCGACTTCGGCTCAGGTCATGATCTCATGCTCCATGAGTTCGAGCCTCGCCACTGGGTTCCATGCTGACAGCTCAGAGCCTGGAGCCTGCCTTGGATTCTGTGTCTCCCTTTCTCTCTGACCCTCCCTCACTCACGCTCACTCTCGCTCTCTCTCTCTCTCTCTCTGTCAAAAATAAAGATTAAAAAAAGTTAATTTAAACTGAAAATAAAATGGCAGCAAGACTTCCAAGTGGAAGTTTATTGCAGTCTATTGGAAACCTATATCTGAAGCCTATAGGACAAGCCAGGAGTTCAGGAGAGCAATAGAGTTCTAGAAATCAGTTTCAAAGGGGGACTATTTAAAGTCATGGAATTCTAAGGTGGGGGGATGAGTAAAGCTAGAAGAGGGTGAAGAAAAAAAAGCCCTTGGGGAAGTTCCACATTAGCAGGAGAAACAGGAAAAAAGAGTCTTACAGGAGACTGACAAAACATTTGAGAGGCATTAAGACAATCAGAACAAAGACATCAATAAAGAAGCTTTTAAATATGAGGATATGACCAAAGTATACTGAAAGGTCTAAGAGAGTGAAGGCTGAGGAAAGCTCACCATAGTAGTTTGTATCTAGACAAGGCTATGATGATACAGACTCATATTAACGGGTGGTTTAAACAAAGTAAACATTTATTTCTCTATTATATTAGTAGTCTGGATGAGGGTTATTCTGCTTAATAATTTATAAGGTTGTCAGGAATCCAATCTTTTTATTGTTGCATTATTTCTAGGATGTTGCTCTCTTCTCTATGGTTTCTGATGACTCCTCACAATCTCACATTTTAGGATGTCATATGAAGACAGAGAAGGAAGGAGACTGTGACCCAGAAGTAACACAAATCACTTCCCTTCACATTCTTTTGGCTACAACTTAGTCAAATGGCTGAAATGTAGGCTATAGCTGAGTACATATGTACATAACTGAAAATTCTATTTTAAGAGAAGGAGGACAAATATTCACTACCACTGTCAATGAATTTCCCTGAACTTCTGATTTAGATAACCATTTTCTATACTCTCAAAGTACCTTGTCATAGCATTTACCATATTAATGTGAATTGTTTTGTTTAAACATTACCCTTTTTAGACTATTATCACCTTGAGGGCATGGATTATGACTTATTCATCTTCATATTCCTATTTTCAAAGATAATTCCTGATACTAATAAATGCTACGTAAAGCAATAATATTTGATGAATGAATGAGACAACCTTACAAGTAGATCCAGGGGCGCCTGGGTGGCTCAGTCAGTTGAGCATCCAACTTTGGCTCAGGTCATGATCTCACAGTTCATGGGTTCAAGCTGCACATCGGGCTCTGTGTTAACAGTGCAGAGTCTGGAATCCACCTTGAGTTCTGTGTCTCCCTCTCTCTCTGTCCTTTCCTCATTCATTCTCTGTCTCTCTCTCTCTCAAAAATAAATAAGCATTAAAAAAAATTTTTTTAAGTAGATCCATGCCACTATTTTGAATTGTGTTATTTTTCTTACTATTGTTATAAAAACTATTTGTATATTTAGAATGATAGTCATGTATCAGATATATATCTTACAAATATTTTTCCTCAGGCTATAAACTGAGTTTTCACTTTCTTAACTATCTCTTGAAAGGCAATGTTTTAATTTTGATTAAATTTCAATTTATCAATTTAAAAAATAAAAATAAGAAATAAAAGTAGATCCAGTATTGGTACAACTTTTGCAATTTAAGTGATCAAGGTTGAAAAATTGTTTCCTCTAATGAATACAGGAATGTTCTGGCACTTTTTCAGATACCATAAAAAGTGTCTGTTTTGAAAGATCCTTGAAATAATTATTATAATAAGCACTGTGGCTTACACAAGGAAGAAAACAGATACAGAGAAGAAAACACCAAAATGAATTCATCAAAATAAAAAGGAAAGTACAGGTTGCTCAAAACCCATCATGTGGGTATACTCAGTTAAAACCTATGTCTATGGCTTGTACTTTTACTTATCCTTTACTAAAAGCTGCCCCTCCTTGTATATTCTGATCCAGGAAATTCCCATAAGACTAAACTTCTCCAGTGCAAACATGGTTTAAGAGTAGTTACTTATTCAGATACAACAGTATTTAGCTCTGTCAGTGAAATTTTTTTTAGTGAATGAAGCACCACAAAATGTATATTTCTGAGTAGTTTAAAATACAGGTTTCAACTGGAAGGATCTCGGTGGTAGAAGCAGTTCTACCTATGATCCTAAATTGCCTTGAAATCAGGAGGTGCCTCTAAGTGAGTATCTAGCATAGCTAACACTTGTTTTTCAATTATTTCTTTGCCAGTTTGGAAATATATACCCTGAGCTCAAGGACTTTAAAGCAACTTGGAGACTCAGGAGAGATTGAGGGGCAAAACTGGATTAAAGCCTGAGACCTACAGAAAAAAAGTCTTCTGAAATCAGCTGATGGCATGCTGACAAAGAATAAAAAAACAAAATCTATATATAAAAATTAGCACTAGAAGTATACTTTCCTAATATTGTAAAGATTTTATATCTCCACTCAGCAGCCAAAATCACACTTACTGAGTCAGTCTCATTAAAGTCCTGAATAAACAAAAGTGTTCTAGAAGTTCTGAAAAGCACATTAAGAAATTGAAAGAAAAGTACCAAGAGTATAATTAATTGCAGAAAATATGATCACATATCCAGTAATTCCAGAAAATCATCAAAAAACTTAGAATTAATAAGAAAGTTATGAAAAGTGGCTATGAATAAGTCTCTCTATAAATATATTTATATGTATACACACAAATATATAGGATATATACTTATACATATATAATATATATTTATATTATATACAAATATATATGATACATATTATTTTATCAGCAATACTCATTTAAAAATATAATTCTTTACATAATAATAAACACAACAAAATATAAAGGGGTCAATTAATCAAGAAGAAAACATTTATGGGGCACCTGGGTGGCTCAGTCAGTTAAGCGTCTTACTTTGGCTCAGGTAATGATCTTGCAGCTTGTGGCTGACAGCTCAAAGCCTGGAGGCTGCTTTGGATTCTGTGTCTCCCTCTCTCTCTGCCCCTCCCCCACTTACAATCTGTCTGTCTGTCTTTCTCTCAAGAATAAATAAAACATTAAAAAAATCTTTTTTTAAAAAAAGAAGAAAACATTTATACACCCCCCCAAAAATGCATTTAGGAAAATCTAATAGCACTGCAAAGAAAAACAGAAAATTCACAATTATACTAAGAAATTTCAACTTGATAGAAGAAGTGATCAGAACATCAATAATGATGTTTAAGATTTGAATTATGCTACCAATAAACTAGACCTAACATTTATATAGCATACCACTCAATAACAGTAGAATACACATTCTTTTCAAGTATACCTAAACATTTACCAAGATAGACCACATTTGAACTCATAAAATTAGTCTCAACAAATTTAAAAGGATTCAAGATATACAAAGTTTGTTCTCTGGCCACAATGAAATTAAATTAGAAACCAATAACAGAAACCTCTCTGGAAAACTCTAATATTTAGAAATAAAATACGACATTTCTAAATCACCCATGGACCAAAGAAGTAAGCAAAAAAGAAATTAGAAAATATTTCACACTGAATGAAATTAAAATACACCAAAATTATAGAATACAGCTAAAGGAGTTACTAAAGAAAAAATTTACAGCACTAAACTCTTACATGGGGAAAGAAGAAAAGTCTCAAATTAATGATCTCACCTTTCATATTATGAATCTCATAAAAAGAGAAAACAAAATGCAAAGGAAGCAGAAAAAGAAATACTAAATATCGGAGGAGAAATCAATGAAAGAAAATCAGAAACATGATACAAAAATCAATGAAAACAAAAATTGATTCTTTGAGAAGATCAATAAAATGGATAAACCTCTAGTCAGACTGATCAGGAAAGAAAGTGTGGAGACAACTACCTACCAGGAATGAGAAAGCAATTCTACAGATATTAAAAAGGGAAAGGGCAATACTTTGAACAACTTTATTCCAATAAATTTGACAACTGAGATGGGCAAATTCCTTTAAAGACACCAACTACCAAAGCTCACACAAGAAGAAACAGATCATCTGAATAGCCTAATATCTATTAAATATATTGGATTTGTAGTTAAAATCTTCTCAGAAACTTTCCATGTCTAAAGGACTTCACTATTAACTTCTACCAAATATTTAAAAGAAGAAATAGTATGAATTCTACATAAAGTCTTCCAGAATTTGAAGAGCAGTTAATACTTCCCAACTCATTTTATAGGGCCAGTATTACCCTGATACCACAACCTAAGAATATTGCAAGAAAACAAAACTATGGATCAATTAAATTTTCCCCCAAAATATAGATGCAAACATTCTTTTTTTTTAATGTGTATTTATTTATTTTTGAGAGAGAGAGAGAGAGAGAGAGAGAGAGAGCGAGCATGACCAGGGAAGGGGCAGAGAGAGAGGGAAACACAGAATCTGAAGCAGGATCCAGGCTCTGAGCTGTCAGCACAGAACCCGATGTGGGGCTCGAACCCACAGACTGTGAGATCATGACCTGAGCTGAAGTCAGAGGCCTAACCAACTGAGCCATCCAGGCGCCCCAGATGCAAACATTCTTAATAAAACTTTAACAAGCAAACCCAACATATAATATTTACAAAAAGAGAAAATATATCATTTGACAATTTGTATTTGAATAATACAAAGTTAGTTTAATGTAATTTACCATATTAACAGACTAAAAAAAGAAAAACAAAATATATGATGATATCAATAGGTGCAGATAAGATGTTGAAAACACTCAGTAAAGTAGAAATAGAAAGGAATTTCCTCAACCTAATGAAGTGCACTTAAAACTGCAGAGAATATCATTCTTAATGGTGAAAGACAAAGTTTTCTGTTTAAGAACAAGAGCAAGACAAAAATGTTTACTCTCACAACTTCCACTGAACATTTTACTGGAGGTTCCAAACAAGTACAAAAGGCAAGAAAAATGAATAAAAGACATCTTCATTGAAAATTAAAAAATCATCTATGTAAACAATTGTATGCAAACTACCAAAACACCTACTATAACTAATTAACGAGTTTAGCAAAATTCCAGAATACATGATCAATATACAATAATCAGGTATATTTCTTCTAGATACTAGAAATGAAATTAAAAATCAATACCATTTACCATAGCATAAAATATATGAATGATACTTAAGGATGAAGCTGATAGAACATTTGCAAGATGTTTACACTGAAAACCACAAACATTGCTAAGAGAAATTAAAGAAAACCTAAATAAAAGGAGAGATATACTATGTCGACAATTTAGAAGATGCCTCAAAAGTGATGTCTAATCACTATTTCTATTTTCCCTCTTCCCATTTTCCCTATATATCTGTTTTTTAAGCTTCTTATTATGAGCAGCACTTGGGTGGCTCAGTCAGCTAAGCATCCTACTCTTGATTTTGGCTCAGGTCATGATCTCACAGTTGTGAGATTGAACCCAGCAACATGTTCCATGTGTGGCATGGTGCCTGCTTAAGATTCTCTTTCTCTCCCTCTGCCCCTCTCCCCCATTTGTGTTCTCTCATTCTCTCTAAATAAACAAACAAACATTATGAAAATATTAAACAAATCCAAAATAAAGGAGAATAGTGTAATAAATCCCCATATACTCATCACCCAGTGTCAATAATTATAAACCTAATATAGTTCTAGTTTTCTCAGTGCTACTAACTACTACCCACCCCCCACAAACACACACAGGATTATTCTGAAGCCAATTCCTGGTATATCACTCCATCTATAAATATCTAAAGATAAGATCTCTTTTTAAAAATATAAACACAACATAATTTTACCTTAAAACAACTGACCATAACTCTCTAATATCACCAAATGGATCATCAGTATTCCAATTTTCCAAATTATCTCATAAATACTTCTTTTACAGTCTATTGTTTGATTAAAATGAAGTCTATACTTGCATAGAGTGACTTTATAACTTATTGTCCAAACTAGGACATATCTGAGAGAAAAGGAATCATTATTAACAATAAGCAGGATAATCACAGACAAAATGAAATGTTGGTCACCATATTCTTATATCTGTTTTAATCTATGTGATTCCACTTCTTTACTTCTCTCCTTTCCTCCCATACCAATGGCAATGTATTTTTTAAAGAAACCAGTCCCTTTGTTCTAAGTTCCTAAGGTCTGCATTTTGCCCATGTTTTTCCTCTCCTGTATGCATTTTCTAAAATCTAGTAGGTCCAGAAGCTAGATCGAAGTCTGATTTTTTTTTGACAAAAATACTTCATAGAAGATGTTCCTTTCTCTCTTAAACCCACACAAATCTTTTCTATCCATCCTCAAAGAAAACTTCTGCTGCCCAGATTTCTTTAACTCCTTAACTGTATTGTTAAACCCAGTCCTCATCTTATTCAATCTATCAATTAATGACTTGCTCCTTGTTGATGCCTTTTTATTCCTTGGTTTTGTTTTGTTTTTATTTATTATTTTTTTATTTAATCCAAATTAGTTAACGTATAGTGTTATAACGATTTTAGGAGTATAATTTAGTGATCCATCACTTACATACAACAGCCAGTGCTCATCCCAAGTGCCCTCCTTAATGCCTATCACCCATTTAGCGCATCCCCCCCCCACCCAATATCCTCCAGTAACCCTCAGTTTGTTCTCTGTATTTAAGAGTCTTTTATGGTTTGCGTCTCTCTCTGTTTTTATATTTTTGTGCCCCTCTCCCTAAGTTCATCTGTTTTGTTTCTTAAATTCCACATACGAATGAAATCATATATTTGTCTTTCTCTGAGTTATTTCACTTAGCATAACACACTCTAATTTCATCCACATTGTTGCAAATGGCAAGATTTCATTCTTGTTGATCACTAATATTCCACTGTGTAAAAGTGTGTGTGTGTGTGTGTGTGTGTGTATATATATATATATATACATTTATATACATATATATATATCACATTTTATTTATCCATTCATCAGTTATCCCTTGGTTTTTAAAGCTCTACATCTTTTCTTTTGTACTCTAGCTTCACTGATCCCTTCTTCTTCGTCTCTTTTTATGAGTTCTCCTCTTCTCTCCAGCCTCTTAATGTTGGAATACATCCAAGCCTCCTTTGATGATTTCATCCAGACTCTGGGCTTCAAAAGCCATCTATATACTGACAACATCCAGTTCAGTGTTTCCTAGAACTTCAGACTTGTGTATTCCACTGCTATTCAACATCCACTCTAATATTTAATAAATATATTAAAGTTTTCATGACCAAGACTAAAACTCCTGATCTTCTCATTAAAATCTATCCCTCCTCAATTTTTTCCATCTCATTTAATGCCAACCCCATTTTTTCCAGTTGCTCAGTCCTAAAAACTTGCAGTCATTCCTAAAACATCTTTCTCATATCCCACACAAATTCATCAAGAAATCTTGTTGGATATATCTGCAAAATATATCCAAGATCTAACCAATTTTTACCACCTCTCCCATTACCATCCTGGTCTAAATATCCATCATCTCTCAACTAGATTACTGCAATAGCCTCCTAATTGGTCTCTGCATTATACTCTTAACTTTAATATTTATTAAACAGCAGCCAAAGTGATCCTTTTAAAATGTAATTTATATTATATTTCACTCCTTTACTCAAAGCTATCCAAGGACTCCTCTTTTCAAGGAGAGTAAAAGTCGAAGTTCTTACAGTGCCCTTGTAGGACACTCTCATGTAGCTCTACGGTCTCTGTCGTGTTAACTCTGATCTCTTCCCACACTCCTCCTCACATACTCACTCTGTTATAGCCATACAGGTTCTCTTGCTGTCTCTCAAACACACAAGATACTGTCTCATTTGAAAGACATTTACTCTAGCTGTTCTTTGGCCTAGAACATTCTTCTCCTTCATGTCCACTTGGCTAACTCTCTCATGAAAAGATCATCTTAATGAGACCTATTCTGACCTCCTTTTATATATTATAATCTGTACTATCACTTTCCAGCACTCCTTAACTCCTTTAAGTTGCTTTACTTTTAGTTTTCCACAGCATGTACATCAACTAGCTTATTATATTTTTCATTTATTTATTGTGTTTCCTGTTTTTTGTGTGTATCTTCTCCTACTAGAACAAAGTCAGAAAACTTTGCTTGTTCCCTGATGACCCCAAGAGCCTTGAAGAGCTCCATCTATGATAATCCCTCCATGTATTCAATTAAATGTTGAGTTAATGTTGAATGAATGAAAGATTACTCTTACTACTGTGTGAATACTGAACTTTGGTGGGGCATGTATTAGGAGGTTACTGCAATGGTCCAGATGAGAGACATGAGTAGTCTGCTCCAGGGTGATAGTAATGGTGAGAGAGAGAAGTGACACAGCCAAAATGTAGTTGAGATATTTATAATGATAAATCTATCATTATAGATGAGGGGTGGGAAGTGGGGGAAGGGAAAAAATCAAGAATAATCCTTACAGGGGCGCCTGGGTGGCACAGTCGGTTAAGCGTCCGACTTCAGCCAGGTCACGATCTCGCGGTCCATGAGTTCGAGCCCCGCGTCAGGCTCTGGGCTGAGGGCTCGGAGCCTGGAGCCTGTTTCCTATTCTGTGTCTCCCTCTCTCTCTGCCCCTCCCCCGTTCATGCTCTGTCTCTCTCTGTCCCAAAAATAAATAAAAAAAGTTGAAAAAAAAATTAAAAAAAAAAAAGAATAATCCTTACATTTCCTGGATGAGGAGCTGGGTGGCTAATTATGTTATGGAATGATTAAGAGGACAAGAAAACAAAGTAGGGGATGGATCAGGAGTCCATATTGAATGGCAAGTTTTAGATGAACCATCTAACAGGTAATTTCAAGCAAGTGATTAGAAAAAAGAGTGAAAATTAAAGTTCTCACCTATGTTTAGAAATTTTGGAATTATCAATATAAGAACAGAATTAAAATCTACAGGAATGGGCAGATGAGAGAGTAGATACATTTTAATCATCTCTTGAAGAGGATCTTACTTTGGTCCTTGGATGAGAGTAAATGATACTAAGAAGAAGGAGTGAGGTGGGAGAAAAGCAGAAGGAAATAGCATGGTAAGAGCCAAGAGACAAAAATATTTCAAGAAGCTGTCAAGTGTTCATGCCTTTGGAAACACATACATCATTTGTGGCACCATTGGTGGATGTAGTCTCAGTGAAATGGTGAGGGTAGAAGTCAAATTATGTTCCAATATACCACTATGCTTCCTTGTAATTTCATTACAGCAGGAAGTAAAATTTCTATAATCTTTCAGTCTAATCAGGTCAACACAATTATATACTTAACCACTCAAGGGTAACAAAAGGTAAGAAGTAGTAGACAAGTAGTGTAGATATGAAATTGTGTTTTGAATGCACAGAGCTGGCTGAGTATATTGCCAAGTAACACCAAGCAGTACCACTGATGATCACAGAATCTAAGGAATGGAAATAATAGTGAAGTAACATCCCAGAGGGAGAAAATGTATGGCATGCAAATCTATTGTAATCAATCACAGCACTTACTTGTTCCTCGTGAGCTTGGACAGTGTCAGAGGCCCATTGGACTCCAGGCAGGCTTTACCAGTTGATCACAGTTGGCAGGGGAATTAAACCAATTTGCCATCCTTATCCTAACTCCCATCCAGGTCCCATCACCTTGACTAATCCCATTTACTTCACCTCTACAAGATCACAAGCAGTTAGGGTATCTAGGTGGCTCAGTCGGTTAAGCTTCCGACTTCGGCTCAGGTCATGATCTCATGTTTTATGGGTTTGAACCTTGTGTCAGGCTGTGTTGACAGCTCAGAGCCTGGAGCCTACTTTGAATTCTGTATCTTCCTTTCTCTCCCTCTACCCCTCCCCTACTCATGCTATCTCTCTGTTTCTCAAAAATAAATAAATGTTAAAAAAAAATTAAAAAAAAAAAAAGACCACAAGTAGTCATTGAGCTTCTGCTTCAATAGGGATAGGAAAATTCTTTTTTTGAGGCTGAGCCAAAAGTTGCTCCCACTATCCTCCACTCCTTAGGAGTTACTAGGACTCCAAGAGCCACCAAAATCTTTTTGAATTCAAATATCAACCTTTCAGGGTTTTTAAGACAACTGTTACATTTCCCTAGAATTTTCTCATCTCCCAAGGAAGTAACTTAAGCATCTTTATCAAAGGAGCTAATGTTACATAGTTTCTAGTCTCATACCACCTTCCTCACTTTGCCAGAACTCCCACCTGCCTGAAAAACATACACACCTCCACTATCATGCTTTACATGCTCAGACTGAACCAGAAAACTGAAATACTGACCATAAACAACAGAGAAAAGCATCTATGTCTAACTTACATGTAGTCCCAGCTACCAGATGCTAAAAGCTTTCCCCCAAGGACAGCAGGGGGAGTAAGAACAAGTCTAAAGGGCTCCATGGGGATAAAGGGAGATGATGCAAAGCAGGAATATGTTCCAGCTGTTGGAACTTCAGCAGTCTAACTACTGAGTGGAACAGATGATACATTCCAAGACGTTTTTCCCTTGGGCCATGTGAATTTTAGGGTTGAAGAATATAGCAGAATAAAAATAGGTTCTGAATAAAATTACAGCATATTGAAGATGAATAAATTTGGCTCTAATAGCCTAATAGAATAGGCTGCATTATCTTTTAGCCAGTTTTTACATAAAGGAAATGCTATTCTCAACTTCTCGCAAGCATTTCAAAGGAAAAACTTTTACTTGAATTTTTAAGCTTCATATGAGTTAGTTTATTAGAGCAACATGGAGAATTAATAAAAACAAAAGCATTATATTTTACTTCCAAATAGATTTTAAACACCTTAAGAGCAAGGACCTTTTTCTTTTTTCTTGTATTTCATCCAGTGATTAGAATATGAAGGATACTCAAGTTATGTCCTTATTAAAGTAAGAATAATGAATAAGTGAAAACATTTTATAAGCATGTGAATGTCTTAAACTTTTGGTTATTTCTTCATTGTCTTTATTACTGGATATGCAGAAATAATCAAAAATTTCAAATTGTTCTTTGAAATTTGATCTATCTCTCTTGTGTATCCCACTGATAACCACAAGCAGCTTAAACAAATCATACTGAAAAGCATTGAGGCCTTCCATTTACACAAGACAAGAAGAATTCATCTTCTCTTCTCTGTCCTTGGCTCTCCTGTCATTGCTTATAACTTTTTATGATCATCAGCAGTTTCTCTTAAATAGTGTTCTGTTACTCAGAAACTCCAACTACAACCATCTCTTTATAGGACATCATGAATGTTTTAGTTTGGGTTGAGAGTCTCCCAGCCTTGCTTTTTTCCTTTTTCTTTATTCAGTGCTTGACCCCATTGTTTCAGTTTCTAGTAAGTCTTGTCACTTCCACTAATAAGAAAGAATGGAGTCTCACTGCCTTAGATCCCATATCTCATGAGGAATAGATCTGTTGGCTATACATAAACTTTTAAATTCATGAGACTTCTTGAATAAGAAGTTGTCAAAATAACATTGGCAGCGGTTGAGTAATTTGAAAAACTAAATTAAGATACTTCCCAAGGGTGAGTTTAGAGAATCCTGGCTTAATCTTTCTGAGATAAACACTTATCAAAATGAAAAATTCTTAGGATAAAGCCATTTTCAAACTATGGACAAGAAACTCAAGGATGATTTGTTATAGTCTTAAGGGCACAGGGATACAGAGCAAAGGATGCTATTACTTTTTGAGTAAATAAAATTTGAACTTTACTTACATGAATTGCTACATCCCCCTAACCTTTAGCCAGAAGATTCTCCTTGTAAAAGCATCTGTGTTATTATGTTCTTTCATGCTGCAAAGACAGAAATACTTTTTAAGTTGGATATCACTTCAATCTTATGTCACTCATTCCAGTTTTACTAGTATTTTTTCATGATAATCCTCATAATGCCAAACATTATGTCTCAAACTATGCCAAACATGTATATATGTGGTTAAGTATGTACATATGCACATATCCATTTGGATGCACCCTTGTAAGATAAGAGCTTGTTTCCTTGATTCTTTATTAACCAAAGAGGTTCATACTTTTTCCTTAAAAGTAAGCCAAAGAGAATCATAACATTTTAATGCTGCAAAATTCCCCAGAGATCATATGGTTCAAAATTTTCATTTTACATATGAAGTAACTGAGGCCCAGAGTTTAAATGTCTAGGCAACTATTACAGGGTACAATTTAAATAAATGAGCTCAAAACAGCTCATTTATTGGCCTGAAATGACCCTAGTCCTCTCCTACCTAGTCTTAAATTCCTATTACCTTCACAATGCCTTGCACTTAAAGTGTTTATATCAATTAATCAATTGGGATTAGGTAAATGGAATCATTGTTCTTTTATGAACACTGTTAAAACTGGGGCTGAAATCAAGAAAAATGATAAACTAAGCACAATGTGTTTTTGATATCCCTCTTGGCCTCCTTTTCCCCCTCTTGCTTTTTTCGTTTACATCCTCAGAGGACTCTTCTGAAGTAGCGCCACTTCTACTGGGGTTTTAAATTCCCAGCAGTGACCCAGATCTTTCTTTTTTTTTTTTTTAATTTTATTTTTTATTTTTTTAAATTTACATCCAAATTAGTTAGCATATAGTGCAACAATGATTTCAGGAGTAGATTCCTTAGTGCCCCTTACCCATTTAGCCCATCCCCCCTCCCACAACCCCCCCCAGTAACCCTCAGTTTGTTCTCCATATTTATGCGTCTCTTCTGTTTTGTCCCCCTCCCTGTTTTTATATTATTTTTGTTTCCCCTCCCTTATGTTCATCTGTTTTGTCTCTTAAAGTCCTCATATGAGTGAAGTCATATGATTTTTGTCTTTCACTGACTGACTAATTTCACTTAGCGTAATACCCTCCAGTTCCATCCACATAGTTACAAATGGCAAGATTTCATTCTTTTTGATTGCTGAGTAATACTCCATTGTATATATATACCACATCTTCTTTATCCATTCATCCATCGAGGGACATTTGGGCTCTTTCCATACTTTGGCTATTGTTGATAGTGCTGCTATACACATGGGGGTGCATGTGTCCCTTTGAAACAGCACACCTGTATCCTGTGGATAAATGCCTAGTAGTGCAATTGCTGGGTGGTAGGGTAGTTCTATTTTTAGTTTTTTGAGGAACCCAGATCTTTCTATATTACCTCACTGACTAGCCAAACTTACTTGAGATGATTCTATTAATCTATGTAACAAGGCCCTGCTACGGTAGACTATAATCTAGAGGCCACTACTATTTTCCCAATCCTTCAAACAACTTAAATAATCTATAAGTCACTTGCATTTCAAATATTGAATCATGATATAAGGCTCCCCATATCTCATAGTTTTAAATATTGACCTCTAATGAAGTAAATCTAGAACAGCAATGAGTCATAGGTGGGTATGCCACTCCACAAACTCAACCCCTCAACAGTGTACCATTATAATTCTTCTAGTTATTGCCTTTGTTTCACAACTGCCCCTACATGTCTCCCACTAGAGACATTCTCGACATTCTCCTGTGTCAATTGCAAGGATTCAAGTAAAGAGCATTTTATTTCTCCATCCAAAAAAAAGCTTATGAAATTTTTATCTGGCTAATCTAATGGTCTCTATTTTAGAGTACCAATGTGTCAATTCACTCTTTCTAGTATTTGGTTTGGTTTGGTTTGGTTTGGTTTTTTAAGATCAATTGAAGTTTCCTATCTTAACAATGTAGTTAATTATGCTCACCTAGTAACATCGATAAGAACAATGGAATATTTACTGAATACTTCCTATGTGTTGGTTAGTTAGACACATTACAAGCTTTGTCTCATATAATCATTTCAACACATTGACCTATATGCTATTAACAACTCTTGTTTTGTTTATGTGTTAACTGTTACGTGTGTAATCTTGGGAAAATTACTTGACCTTTCTAGATTTTCTAAAATGGGAATAATATTAATCTCATTGAGGATTCAGTAAAATAATCCATAATTCACATAAGATGTTTGTGCCTGACCTATAGTAAGTGCTCCATAAATGTTAGCATTCACTGAGTAACTTGAACCAGATCATATAGCTAATAAGTGGTAAAGCCAGGGATCAAAGCCAGACAGTCAGCCTCGAGAGATACACTCAACTGGCACCAAAATGGTATGCATAAAGCCCTTATAAATTAGTGATTATTATCAAATTTGAGAGGCCTAGATTGTGAAGCATGAAAACAGATATCTCCTTAGAGTATGCTTTCCCAAATGAACTTTAAGTTTGATTCCTGAAATTTTTAGTTTTAGGTTTTACTATCTCCTTCAACAAATTTAAAATTCTGAAGCAGCAGTCTTATATTTATTTAACATTCATTATACATGCTAACACATAAATGTTATCAATGAAAAACTTAAGTCCGAGACAATATTAACAAAGGTATAAAGATTTGTAGCAAGGAAACCCATCTTTTGTTTCAACAGAGTTTCAAAAGTTTTAGTAAGGAGACTAAGTATTATGCAGGAAATACTGAGACAATCTCTGATTGGCAAGTGTTCCATAAAGGTGGGGATTCTGAAAGTAGAAGAAGACTTTCCAATTGGTCTTCAGATAAACTGACAGTCTTTGGCTGACTATAAAAAGGCTAGCAGAAGTTTAGAGACATTTCAAAAAGAGGAAGGGAAAATCCTCTGCTTCTCTTTGGGGCAATTCCTGGAACAAGTGGGGTTGATGGTGGCTGTTATGGCAGATCATTTCTCAGTATTCCTAAGTGATGTTCATCAGAAAACCCTGTGAGGAAGGTGGGCCATACATTCTTATTCCTCCATTGCCAGTGAAGAAATAGTAGCTTATGAATTAAGGCTTCCCAAGGCCACACAGCTATTAAAGTGACGAACCTAGACTAGAATCTAAATTTTCTCCTCCCCTTTTCATTGTTCTTTCCACCATGTCATGTTGATTCCATACCTCTTTTGTTTTGATTGGAACTAGGAATCCTTTATTTAATGTCTATTCAAAATATATTTTTACCACATTCTAGAGAAATAATTTGGAAATCATTTTATTCCCACTGGACATTAGAAAGAATTTTACTTTCTGAAGATGAAAGCTGTATGTAGTGTTATTTAAAAGTTTCTCCTGTTGATCTCTAGAAGAAAAATTTGCTAATCTGATCTTTTGCCTCCCTTAAATATCTCTTAAAAATTATGTAAAAACTGTGCAAGCACTATCCATTTTGCACATAAATGTATTTTATGCATAAGATGTATTTTTTCTTATTTTAGCCTGAGACTTATTCTGTACTTCTTATTTCTTCTTTGACAGCTAAAGCTACTGAGTTAGAAGAATCTTTCTTGTAACTGGTGAAGTGGTCAGTTAAACACATAGGGACTTTTTTCCTATACATACAATTTCCTCTCCATTTTTGTAAAGTCTGGCCTCAAGCAATTTCTCCTTGCTCAAAAATAGCATGACACAGGAGATTGAGGTCATTTAGGTGCCTGAGCAACAGAGCAAGCACCAGGAGACTTGCATAACTGGTTTTAATGAATACCTTAAAAATACAGTTGCAGAGTTCATATTCTAAAACCTTTTGTAACTGTCAAACAATTAGTAACTGTAGAAGAAAATGCAAACTGGGACCACAACAATCTCCATTATTTTATCCTCTTTCTCTCCCCTAACTCTACCCTCACCAGTGTGAAGATTACTGATGCTGGCAAGTGAATTTTAAAAATTAAAGTCATCATTCCCAAGAAAATTATATCCATTTTGATTACGGAAATTAGTGGTAATTACTATAATCCATCTTTGGTAATACAAATACGTTTTCTGGAAATTGCAAAGAAACTATATATTAAGATTTAAACTAAAGATTTAAACTAAAAATCTACAGAGGAAGGCCAGTATAACCTCCAAGGGTTGCTTTTTTTTTAACTCAATTGCTGATTTTTGAGAAAGGAATTTAGTTTATAATTGGCTATTAGCATGCATTAAAGAAAAATAAGAAGGGGGTTACAAACTAGCAAAACTATAAAGGCAAACTAAACCTTTTCTGTGATCAATGTAATAGTCTTGGGGAAGGGAAAAGAGAAAGGACCAATGGGTTGCCTGTTCTTGAAGCAGTTCTTCATTAGCTGCTGAGAAAAACCAGACACTGAGACCAAGACATTCCAAAGAGGGAACATGACCGCAAGTGCTCTCATTTCAAGCTAAAAAGTTTGTGGGCTAATGGAAGAATAGTGAAGAATTACTGGAAAAGGTAATGGATTGTACCTTAAACATTTACCTCTATACTTTTTTTTTCTAAGTTATCATCTTCTTTTAAAATTTATTTATTTAAAAATCAAGTTAGTGGGGCGCCTGGGTGGCACAGTCGGTTAAGCGTCCGACTTCAGCCAGGTCACGACCTCGCAGTCGATGAGTTCGAGCCCCGCGTCGGGCTCTGGGCTGATGGCTCAGAGCCTGGAGCCTGTTCCCGATTCTGTGTCTCCCTCTCTCTCTGCCCCTCCCCCGTTCATGCTCTGTCTCTCTCTGTCCCAAAAATAAATAAACGTTGAAAAAAAAATTAAAAAAAAAAATCAAGTTAGATAACATACATTGTACTATTGGTTTCAGGACCAGAACCCAGTGATTCATCTCTCACATTTAACACCCAATGCTCATCCCAACAAGGGCCCATTTTAATGCCCATCACCTATTTAGCCCATCCCCCCACCTACCTCCCATCAATTTGTTCTCTGCATTTAAGAGTCTCTTATGGTTTGCCTCCCACTCCCTTTTCATTTTTCCTTCCTTCTCCTATGTTCATCTGTTTTGTTTCTTAAGTTCCATACATGAGTGAAATCATACAGTATTTGTCTTTCTCTGACTGAATTGTTTTGCTTAGCATAATACACTCTAGTTATATCCACGTTATTGCAAATGGCAAGATTTCATTCTTTTTGAATGTCAAGTAGTATTCCATTGTATATATCTTCTTATATATCTTCTTTATCCATTCATCAGTCTATAGACATATGGGCTCTTTCCATAATATGGCTATTATTGATAGTGCTGCTATAAACATTGGGGTGCATGTGCCTCTTCAAATTAGCATTTTTTGTATCCTTTGGGTAAATACCTAATATGCTGAAAACTATAGAAAACTTATGAAAGAAACTGAAGAAGACACAAAGAAATGGAAAAACATTCCATACTCATGGATTGGAAGAACAAATATTGTTAAAATATCTATACTACCCAAAGCAATCTATACATTCAATGTAATCCCTATCAAAATACCACCATCATTCTTCACAAAGCTAGAACAAACAATCCTAAAATTTGTATGGAAGCAGAAAAGATCCCTAATAGTCACAGTAATGTTGAAAAAGAAAACCAAAGCTGGAAGCATCACAATTCTGGACTTCAAGCTGTATTACAAAGCTGTAATCATCAAGTAAGTGTACTATTGGCACAAAAACAGACACATAGATCTAAGTTATCATCTTTAAAATAGTGGTGGTTTAACATTGTTTAAGCTTGAGAAAAGCAGAGCTTATTTTTTAGATAAAAGAAAAATACACAGAAAACTAAATCATAGAGATACAAGAAGAACACTACTGCTTAGAAATCCTTGAGAATGGTTCTAGAACTTAAATCTTTCATTTTGGAAAGATTGGAACTAACAACAGTAGCAGCTATTGTTACCTGGTGGCAGTATATCGAGGTAGGAGAATAATCTTTTGAAAAAAATGGTATTAACTTCTTAAATATAGAATCTAAAAATGAAGACGTGATGTCTAATGAATTGCCAAGACTTTTTTTTCTTGGCCTGGATTGAATGATGATTTGTTTGCCTGAGGTCTCCTTTCATTTACTTTTTTTTCCCCTCAAAGTTAGTCAAAGCTGAGAGTATTATTGTAATAAGCTAGCTTAAACTTTCAAGTATATGTACTTAGCTTAGGTAAGAGCTCTATGAAGTAATCTAAGCGTCAATTTGTAGAACAGTTAATTGGATCATTAAACAACTACCTAATTTGATTACTATAAAAGCTCAATTAACAGGGATGTGAAATGGATGATTTCATAATTTTATCCATATTGCAGCTAAACTGAATAGGCCATGTGGCCCACAGATTTATTGCTCAGTGATTGGCCATTAAGACAAGCAAGAAAATAATGAATATAGGTCTCATCTGTGAAGACTGTACTATGACATTACAAGGGCTCCCAGAAGTGACTAAATACATACACATACAGACACACACACACACACATATATTCTCTTTCTTCTGTATTACTTTTCCCATACCACATGACTTCCAAATCACAAGTTAGGACTACCTGTTTAAGGTCCAAAATTAGGACTAAGTTTCCAGCTTCCCACTAGTTTTTGGCTGTCCTTTCCAACAGTAAAATCAAGACCAAAGAAAAGAAAAAGAAAACTACATACACCTAAGTCCTACTGTGTCAGGAATTTTCATTCATAGCATTAATTGAATCTTCACAACTATCAAGCATGAAAAGTGCTATTATTCCCACTGTCTAGAAGAGGGTCTTCAGGCTCAGGGAGGTTAAGGAGGCAGTCAAAAATACACAAGTATTGAGTGACAAAAGTACAAGTCTCCTCCAGCCACTCCCCTTCTCACATAGTTTTAAATTTCACTTTTCAAAGGGAATTATCTTTTTTTCTGATGACGTGATCATCGTAAAAATTAAAATCATATAAAGTTAAAAGATCACCTCTCTGCCAATTTAGACACATCATACACACCCCCCAAATATGACCATATGGCAATCCTGGCAGCTTGCTCCTTCCCTTGAGGAAACATCCCTGACTGTTCAGTTATTTTAATTTTTATTGAGCTGAAGTCAAATCGACTTACTAAGGCGATGCAGAATAAATAAATTTTTTCTTCTATGTTAAAAGCTTTTCCAATACTGCATTTGAAAACAATTCTCATGCCCCAACTTAAAATTTTCTTCTTCAGGCTTACCATGCCCAGTTCCTTTAACTCTCTCTCTCATATGATAAGGTCTCCAGCTATATAATTTTTCTGGATAATATCTTGGAATTAACAATATTCCAGATATAGATTGATCAGCTGTAAAATGCTTAACTCTCTGAATTTGGACACTTGATTTTAAAGTCATTACTTTCATGACTGAAATCTAGGTTTGCATTTACTTTCTAGGGCATTTATAGAAACTTTTCTGCTACTAATGAGTTTAGAGCCAATTAAAATGCCAAAGTAATTTTGCCAGATCATCTCCTTTCTGTATGTGAACACTGATCTGTCTTAATCTAATTGTGTATTCTCCACATTAATTCCTACCATGCTACTATTATTTGCCTATAATCCAAACCTGCCAAAAATTTTTAACCTTTTCTATCATCCAGTAAATTAATTACCCCTGGAAGCGATTTCCAACTGAACCCATTCACCCCTATGTCTTCCGGTCACTAATAAAATTGTGAATCAGGTTAGAACAAAGGTCATAGCCTTGTAATTTGTCACTCAAAACAACCCCTCCAACTTGATATCAATCCATTAATCAACTGCCATTGTGCACCATGCCATGATGCAATGGACAAAAAAATCACTCAGTGGTACTTCGAATTAGCCCTAAATACCTCCCATATTTCACTTACTGATTGCAGCATAAAATGTGATAAAATTACATAATGGTTGCATTCAAGATGACACAGGGCCATCATTTTTTTGTTCACTGTTATGTATGTATTATAGGGTATATTAGAAAAGTTATCACTGGTACATAATAGATATTTTCTTTTAGAATAAGGCTAAGTTTAAGTTTTAAGCAACAAGTTGATTTAAAGAAAAATTTTAGGTATATAAAAGTAGAAATGAGGGGTGCCTGGGTGGTTCAGTTGGTTAAGTGTCTGACTTCAGCTCAGGTCATGGTCTCACAGTCTGTGGGTTCAAGCCCCGCGTCGGGCTCTGTGCTGACAGCTCAGAGCCTGGAGCCTATTTCAGATTCTGTGTCTCCCTCTTTCTCTGACCCTCCCCTGTTCATGCTCTCTCTCTGTCTCAAAAATAAATAAATGTTAAAAGTAGAAATGCTGTGTGAATATGGCAAAAAAAATATTAAAGTGTTAAAAAAAATGACTGAAAGTAGGGAAACCCTGAATACAGAAAATACAGAAAACCTTGTGGTTTTCAATACACAATATGCATCATCTGATCCACATAAAACCACAATAGAGAGTACATGAGGGACATCAAATATGTACAGAATGCCTTACAGAATATATAGCCACGATTCAGTAAGTTTCAAAAAAAAAAAACAAAAAACAAAAAACAGGAAAAGAGTTTCACACAATTTTACTTGTCCTAAGCAAACATTTACAGGTTCCTAGGAATCAACACCTGCCTCTTAATACTTTATAAAGGTAGGCAGGGTTAAAATATAACAATAGAAATGTACTTTTCAGTATTTTCTCTAAAATACTCACAAGTCATCTATCTAATAATGTGCTTTATGGCCTAAAGCTTGTGAGTCTATGACTTCTAGCATACTTTTACACCCATTATGAAAACTGGAATATTGCCTATCTCTAGTCCTTTGATACTTACACTACCCAAAATTCCTCCAAGATACCTGGCAATAGTTCCTAAATCACAATTACTCTAGCATGTATTTCATTTGACCCTGAGGACTTGAATTAATGTAAACCATCTGCATACTCTCGTCAATCAGTCAATAACCATTCTGAACATTCACTAAGTGCTGAGCAATACGTTTAAAATTGCTTCTCCTGAGAAGCTTAGAGTTTAGCAGAGAAGAAATACATGTAAATAAATACACATTTACTTACAATATGACAAGTGCTGCAATAGAAATATGTGCAGAATGCCATGTGGATACAAAGGAAAAGCTATCCACCTTTGCATGGCTTTAAAAAGGTTGAGACAGGGGCGCCTGGGTGGCGCAGTCGGTTAGCGTCCGACTTCAGCCAGGTCAGGATCTCCCGGTCCGGGAGTTCGAGCCCCGCGTCAGGCTCTGGGCTGATGGCTCGGAGCCTGGAGCCTGTTTCCGATTCTGTGTCTCCCTCTCTCTCTGCCCCTCCCCCGTTCATGCTCTGTCTCTCTCTGTCCCAAAAATAAATAAAAACGTTGAAAAAGGTGGAGACATGTGAGTTGAGTTAGGTCTTAAAACTGTCCATGAATTTCCCCCAAACAGAAGAGCATTTGCACAAAAGGATCAGTAGATCCAAAATTCAGGAAATACTAAAAAGGTTAGCATAATTTTTGAAAAGTTTCAAAAACCATGAAAGGAATAGACAGATGAGATGAAAGTTCACAACATACCATGATGGGCTTTATGTACCATGATAAGTTTAGGTGTAATCCTATAAAGTATATAGAACCAAAAAAAAAAAATGTTTTTAAGTAGGGGAATGACAGGATTTATTTTTACAGAAATAATTTTTGGGAGTAAAGAAGTGGTCTTCTTTACTTGATTGGAAGGTGAGGGAAGGAAATGTATGCCAAGAAACAACAAGAACTTTTTAAA
Source organism: Felis catus (assembly GCF_018350175.1). NCBI lineage: Eukaryota > Metazoa > Chordata > Mammalia > Carnivora > Felidae > Felis > Felis catus. The sequence continues at coordinate 86,378,032 of NC_058376.1, read as the reverse complement.
GAAGGTTGCTGAGACAATGCAGGAAAACAATAATGAGGGCAACAATCAAGGTGCTATATTATTTGAGCCTTCAATTTCTCATCAACGTGTTCTGCCAATTTAATAATAAATTTTGATAGAAGAGGTGAAAAAAATAGAGGACTCATTCTACTATTTTCCCATCACCTATTAATGTTATAATTTTCCCCAAGTGAGAACTATCACCTGTTTTTCTACTTTTCTAAAAATAAACAAAAAATTTTAAATAATCAAAAGCCAAATCTTTTAGATGCTTCAGATTATTCTAGGCTTTTATCCTTTATGACACTATTATTACAGGTTTCTGTTACTCTTCTATTTGAATTTGGTTATACCTATGTGGCAAAATTTGTTAGATGCCCCACAATATGTGTCTATCTCTTTTTAATTTACTAATAGAACTCCAAAATTCTAGGTAGAAACACAGTTATCTAAAGTCTCTATTTCCCAGCCTTCAATATAGCTAGGTGTGGCCATCTGACTAATTTTGACCAAGGGAAGTAAGAGGAGCTAGTATGTGCAATTTAAGAGTATCTTTCTAGAGTACAGATATGTGCTTCTTCCCCTTCTCCTTCCTGGTAGGTGGAACGTACATGTGATAGCTGGAACTAGAGAAGTCATATTGGAACATGAGGTGACCTTCAGAATGGTGTCTATACGTAAAAGAACCATAAAGAAGGCTGGGTCATAAGAACTTTATGAAATACAGACACTATACAAATTCTGGATTATCCACCTTCACAGTTTAACAAGAAAAAGAAATTTCTATCCTATTTAAGATACTATAACTTTAAGTTCCTAGCAGCCAAACCTAATCCTAAATGATAAGGTATCCCTTTGAAATTTGAAATTTTAATCTCCTACATTTTTTCTTTAAAGATCATAAAGTGCAAGTAGAAAAATAAGTACAAACACCACTGGCACTCTTCCTCCATATCACTCAATTCTTGTGTACCACATAGGTTTATTTGGTGCCTCTCTTTCCTCCATCACTGGAGTAATCTCAAATTGTAAAGTCAACATATCATGTGAAGGCCTGCTGTCATTACTGAGACATTTCTTTCAAGTTCACTGGTTAAGGTAGTCTGCTTATGTTTTCTAAAAAGTCTTTGAAATCTACATTCTTAGAGGCATAATTCTAAATGCAGACTGCCTGAGTTAAAATCTGGCTCTACTAATTATCTGTGATACTGGGCAAATTACTTAATCTTTCTAAGCCACAGTCTCTTCATGTTAAAACTGGGATAATTGTTTCTGTGAGGATTAGAGAAAATGTAAAACACTTAGTACAGTGCCTTGTATATTGTAACTGTTCAATAAGCAAAGCTATCATTACTTAGCATGACTTAGTGTTACTGACATTCCCTAATTCCCTTTCTTTGGTTTCACAAATTCCAAAATGATATGGTCACTGTGATCCAAGGCTTTTCACACTTTCACAATTACAAGAAGTTATCTCCACAAGCTTTCTACAAAAATAGTTTAATTTTGTTTTTCATTTATTTGCTTATCTAAGCAAATATTTACAGTTGATGTAGATTTATCCATGTGGCCACCTCAATACTAAGTATCGACAAAAGATTTCAGCGCCCATACCTGTGTATGTATGTGGTTATATTGGTGCTAATTACTCTAATTATTGAGGGTTCATGAGAAAAAAATAGAAGTTGACTCGATACATAAATGATGTATTCACACCAAACAAGGTCTTAATGGTGTCACAGAGTAATGTATGAGTAAAGGTTCTGAAGCAATTCAAATGGGAAAAAATGATACCACACAATGATACAGGCATAACAAAAACAAAAGACGTATCTCTAAGATCAACACTATATTCACATGTTGAGTAGAGATGTGGTTTTAGCAAACCACAACATTATCTGTCTCATTAAATTTATGCTAATTGAGATTTTGCTACATTTTCAGTTTCATTCATATTAAATTTATAAAATTTGTTTTTATTCTTATGCAAAAACTACAAACACAAATGGATTATATATAACTTTTTTATTTTAATACAAATAATTTAGGGTGTCTGAGTGGCTCAGTCAGTTGAGTGTCCAACTTCGGCTAAGGTCATGATCTCACAGTTCGTGAGCTCAAGCCCCACATTGCGCTCTGTGCTGACAGCTCAGAGCCTGGAGTCTGCTTCCGATTCTGTCTCCCTCTCTCTCTGCCCCTTGTCCACTCACACTCTGTCTCTCTCTCTCTCTCTCTCTCTCTCAAAAATAAATAAACATCTAAAAAATCATTCTTAAAAAAATAAAATAAAAATAATTTAAATCAGCACTGACCATCTGTGAAAATTTTTCTTATCTTTAAAAAGGGACTGAAAACGTATATCTTGATTCAAGTGATAGTTACCTGGATGAACATATATATACAAATTCATTGAACTGAACACTTAATATTTGTGTAGCTATATCAAACCTCAATAAAAAAGTGTAAAAAAATAAAACACAAACAAAAGTATTTTTTATATTTCCTCTGATTGAGGAAACATTGATGCAGCAGCTTTAAAATAGACAGATTTGGCTTCTAGTTGCAATTCTATTACTTACTAGCTAGGTAAACTGGGAGAGACTTCTTAACCAGTCCATCTGTAAAATGAGAATAAAATAGATCCTTGCAATGTGTTGTAAGGGTTATAGGGACATTTTGTAGGTAAAATACCAAAAATATAATATATAATGGTGCTTACTAAATAATAGTAATGAAAGGAAGGAAGGAAGGAAGGAAGGAAGGAAGGAAGGAAGGAAGGAAGGAAGGAAGGTGGCATGGCAGAGAGGATGGGAGGGAGAGAGAGATGTAGAAGGGAAGAGGGGGGAAGCAAGCAAGGTTTTGCTTAACATGTACATGCATGCATACATATGCACACATACAACCACATGCACATGATTCTGAAGGTTTTAAGCAAAGGAGGAAGGTGAATAAAGCAGTCCTTTAGAAACTGTGGTGTGACAGTGTTATTAAGAAAGGGTTAGAGTAGGGGCGCCTGGGTGGCGCAGTCGGTTAAGCGTCCGACTTCAGCCAGGTCACGATCTCGCAGTCCGGGAGTTCGAGCCCCGCGTCAGGCTCTGGGCTGATGGCTCAGAGCCTGGAAGCTTGTTTCCAATTCTGTGTCTCCCTCTCTCTCTGCCCCTCCCCCGTTCATGCTCTGTCTCTCTCTGTCCCAAAAATAAATAAAAACGTTGGAAAAAAAAATTCAAAAAAAAAAAGAAAGGGTTAGAGTAGAAACCACAGAATAGGAAGCTCACTAAAAATTCATCATAACTTTCAATAACCAAACTGTATAAATCAGTAACTTACATGTCCTGGAGTGAGCTTTTAGAGAGCTTCAAAAACTATTCAGTCTATCTGGATTTTTCTCCAAACCTCAAAAAAACATTTATTCAGTACCTATTTTCTGTAGAACTAATAAAAAGGGTCATGATTCTGCCTTTTCAAGAACATATGGGCTAAATGGATACACTAAAATCAATAGAGTGAAAAAATTTACATCATAACTTTAGATTAAAGTAAATAAATAATGGCTTTGGATCTAAAAAAAACCAAAAAACCCAATCCCACCAGGATATTCACTGTCAGCATTGTTGAGATGCCAGAAGAAGGGGAGGGCTGTTTCAGATAAGGTGGTCAGCAAAGGTCTCTATGAGAAGATGACATCCAAGTAGTAGAAGAAGCAGATAGCCAAATGGATGCTTGGAGGAAGAACATTTCTGTAGAAGGGAGCTAGACTGGTGTGTTCAAGGAAAAGCAAGGAGCAAAATGAGCCAAAGAAAAGGAATAGCAGAAATGAGTTCAGAGAAATATTGAGGGGCAGATGAAAGGGGACATATGGGCCAAGATAAAAACCTTTAATTTGATTCTGAATGAGTTGAGAAAATATTGGAGAATTCTTAGCAATGAAGTGACCTAATCTAACTTGAGTTCTTCAAAGGATTATTCTGGCTACTATTTTGAGAAGAAACTGTAAGGGGCAGAAGATGAAGGAATGGAGAATATTTGGCAAGGGGATTCATAAAAGTAGAAAGCACATTGGCTTTCTTTTCTTCCCCCAGTAGAAGAATCGCTAAAGAACCACTCTTAAAAGACTGAAAGAACCTTAGGAAAGGGGAGACGAACATCTCACTTCTGGGAGTGGGGTTTTGCTGAACCATAAAACCCAGACCACCAAGGTTATGACCACCAAGACTGGAATTCTAAGACAACTGATATATGACCCCTGGCATGTGGGAATATTTCAGAACAGGAAGATGGATATTTGCCTCCCACATGAAAAGTATGAAGGTGACTAGAGCTTCCCATGACGGTGGCAAAGAGAGAAGGAGCTGAGAGGGTACAGCCTACTTATCGTCCATTGTTAAGGCAAAACTGTCAGTTCCTACGTGCAAATGGGAAACCACAAAAGATAACCAGACTCGAGCTACCCCTCATAATTTAATTTTCTGCCAGGAACAGAGAAACCCAGGATAGAGAGGAAGAGGCTATGTATCTCTAGGGGTAGAGGCTGAGGGTGGGTCACAGGAGCTCAGCCCGGATACACTGGCTGCACAGAGCCTTCTTTATTAGGAGGCTTTTACAGCCAGGTTATACATAAGATTTTTCACTTTTCCTATACTAGCCCTTCTCTCACCATCTACCTTAGAAGAAACAAAAACAAGTAGAAAAGGAGTAAAAAATAAAGAGATCTATTAAAAGAACAGGTTCTACCCCACCTTTCTCTATTTCATGAATGCTAACTCTTGCTATGCTCCATAAGTATATTGGAAAAAATTAAAACAATAAAATGGAAAAAATCATACCCAGAGGATTCCTTGTCTTTGGGGCCACTGCTATTCATTTTTCATTATCACCCAACTTGCATTATAAGAATTCAAGGTAGTTTGCATAATATTTAGAGACAACACCATAGCCAATTATGGAAATGAGGTTTTTTTCTAAATAGAACATAGAGAAAGAAGGTCATTCCTGTCTTCAATCTAAATGTTGCTGTCTTTATTTGATCTTGACAGAAATTCATCTGTAATTGCTTGCATAAAGTATAATAATAATCTCCTTGTACCTGTAGGGAGCCAAAAAATGAAGCTTTAGAATTTCAGCTACTTAGTACCCATGCACGGAGAATCATACAAATAAATGACAGAAAAATATATGATATACAGAGAATAAATAAATGACAGAGATATCGGTGATTGAAGTATATATTAATATAGATGAATTAATATAGATTCATTAATTCACCAAGTACTTATTGAGTATTTACTATGTAGTAGGCACTGACTATTAAGTAGAGTCCTTACAGTCCAATAGGAGAGGTAGATATTTTAAAAGTAAACACAAAAATATTATATAATTCTAAATTCAGACAAATACTATGAAGCAAAGGACAAGAGCTAGTTACAGAGAACTCTTTACATTTGGAGGACAGGGGAAACTTCTCTGAGCCAATGGCATTTAAGCTGATAACTGAAGGATAAAAAGGAACAAGCAGATGAAGAGTTGGAACAAAGGCCCTGATGTGGAATAGAGCTTGGTGTTCGCCAGAAATTTGTTGTTGTTGTTGTTTTTAATGTTTCAAGTTTTTATCTAAATTCTAGTTGGTTAACATACAGAGTAATATTAGTTTCAGGAGTTGAATTTAGTAATTCATCACTTACATAGAACACCCAGCTCTCATCACAAGTGCCCTCCTTAATACACATTCCCCCTCCAGCAACCCTCAGTTTGTTCTCTGTAGTTAAGAGTTTCTTATGGTTTGCCTCCCTCTCTTTTTTCCTTTCCCTTATGTTCATTTGTTTGTTTCTTAAATTCCACTTATGAATGAAATTTAAACAGAGTCAATACAACAATATAAAATAAAGTTACATGGAAGCCCTAGCCTGTGCCTTATAGACATTCAGGGTCTTTTAGACCTTCCAAAGCACTTGTTTGGATTTTATTCCAACTATAATGAGAAAGCTTTGATGGCTTTAAACTTGAAGACCTACATTTAAAAAGATCACCTGGGCTGCAGGATTTTGGGGAAAATGTACTGAATAGGAGCCAAGGGGTACATGGGTAGCTCAGTTGGTTGAGTGTCTGACTCTTGGTTTGGGCTCAGGTCATGATCTCATGGTTTGTGAGATAGAGCACCATGTCAGGCTCTTCACTGACAGTGTGGAGCCTTCTTGGATTCTCTCTCTCCCTCTCTCTCTCTGCCACTCCCTTGCTTGTGCGCTCTCTCTCTCTCTCTCTCTCTCTCTCTCTCTCTCTCTCTCCCTCTCTCAAAATAAATAAATAAACATTAAAAAAAAAGATCCAGGGTGCCTGGGTGGCTCAGTCAGTTAAGCATCTGACTTCAGCTCAGATCATGATCTCACAATTCACAAGTTTGAGCCCCATATCAGGCTGTGTACTGACAGCTCAGAACCTGGAGCCTGCTTTAGATTCTGTGTCTCCCTCTTTCTCTGCCCCTCCCCTGTTCATGCTCTGTCTGCCTCTCTCTCTCTGAAAATAAATAAACATTTTTAAAATTAAAAAAAAAAAAGAATCAAAATAGAGAACACAGAGGAGATTATTGCAAAAGATTCAAGATGTTGGAATCTTGGATTAGATAGTAGCAGTGAAGATGATAAAAACTAAGCTCTTCTTTCCGTCTGATTCTACATACTTGTGAGGGACAAGTTCATGACAGATACAACCAACACTTCTATGCTGATGACTCCTGAATCGTTCTCTCTGGATGCAATTTTTTTCCTAAATTCCCAACACTTCCTGCACCCTTCCCATATCCAATTGCTTAATGAACTGTTCCCTTCAGATAGCACAAATACAAATGGAATTCTTCATCCTCCCCTCAAAACTTGCTGCCTTCTCATCATTTTACCCAAAACTTGGAATCAAAATTTTTGCATCAACTTTGATGCCTCCCTTTCCATACAATTCCCACATCCAGAATAGTGAAGCATTAATATTATGTGCTCTGGAGTCAGCATACTTAGGCCAATGAATTGGAACAGTGTCACTGACATTTACCCAGTATATGGTTGTCATTGCTATGCTCTAATCACACATTATATCTCAGGAATTATTTTTAATTTCAACTTCTGCATGCCCTATAATGTGAAGGTATCCTAACTGATCATACCAGCAGTTGCAGGTACAGCCTGTCCAAACTAAATAAACATAACAGCATGGAATCAGAAAATAGATATCTGATCCTCCCTAGTTATGCTGAAAGGAAAAATATTGTTTTCTATGTTGACTACAATTTTCTTGGTGAATAATATGCAGACTACCACAGTCCTTACACCGTAAAAGAGGTGTGTGTGTGTGTGTATATATATATATATGTATGTGTGTGTGTATATATATATATATATATATATATATATATATATATATAGTGGGCTATGGTGGCCCTAGAGGAAGAGGACCTATTTTGTGGTTTTGGTTTCTCAAAAAAATAAAAAACCAACCTAGCTAGAGACAGAGCTGAAGTTTTAGAAAAGACTGACAGAATCTTGGTAGTTATAAGAAAGTGAAAAACAGTGAGATCACCAAGGAAGAGAACTTTGAGTAAGAAAGAAGAACCAATGATTGGGGCGCCTGGGTGGCTCAGTTGGCTAGGTGTCCGACTCCTGGTTTCAGCTTAGGTCATGATCTTGTGGTTTGTGAGATGGAGCCCCTCATTGGGCTCTGCAATGACAGCACAGAGCCTGCCTGGTGTGTTCGCTCTCCCTTTCTCTCTCTGCCACTCCCCTGATTGTGCTTTCTCTCTCTGTCTCTGTCTGTCTCTGTCTGTCTGTCTCTCTCTCAATAAATAAATAAACTTAAAAAAAAAGAAGAAGCAATGATTAAAGAGAGCACTTGTGTGTAGTGGGAAGGAGGAGGAAACAGAACCCATGAAAGATTCAGAAAAGCAGAGGTCAGACAGAATGTTAATGATCTTCCCTTTGCCCCTTCCAGATCCATTCTCTATCTGCTCTGTGGTAAGGGAAGAGGATAACAACTTCAAGCTCTCTTGTACTATTGCTCTCAGTTGGGTGCAGTCAATGGGATGTGCACCAGCAAAGATAAGAGATAAGAGAGGTTGGGTATTTACTCCTTCCACAAGGTTTCCATGGGTTAGACTGTGACCCTCAACTAAAGGCCATAGCTTCTGCTAGCAACAGACCACTGTTACTACACCCAGATTTCCATATTATCTCTTGTATTTTCCCTAAATCCTGACCCTATACCTTTATAAATTATCACCTTATTAAACTCTACTCAAGATATCCAATTTGCATGTTATGTTTGTTTCTTGCTAGGATCCTTTCTGAGAAGAGGTAAAGAAATAGAATTAGAAGCCATGAGAATAATCATTAAAAAAAAAAAAAGGAATATTATTGAGTTACATGCTTAAAAAACCAGCTGTTCTTTTGTTGAATGTAGAATGAAAAGGTCTCCAGTGGGTACCCTCACCCCATCCCAGCTTCTTTTCAGGAGCTGATTAAACGGTATGTATACCTATTTGAGCTGACTCCAAGGAAATAAGCAAATGCCTAATGACAGGTTTCATTTAATCTAGATCATCTCAGGGAAGAGTCCCACTGATGTCTAAAGTTATTGAGGGCTGAGGAGTGAAGTAAAAGAGTGGCAACAAAAAAAAAGCCCACCAAGGGAGCCAACTTTCTTTTATTATTTTGTGAGACAGGAAATTTTCAAGCTCAGCAAGCTTCCCATTCTGCAGTGAACCTAATTAAAGTAAACAGAATTTTAAAATGAACCAAACCCAATTAGGCAGTGGGAGCTAACATGTCTCCTCAATTATTATGTAAGGTCACATCTCATAGTTGTATCCTAGACACCTTCCCCTTTATTCAACTTGTCTTTTCATCCACTGCCCTTCCCAGGGTGCCCAAGAACAAAGACCCTGGACCCCAAAGATCCTAATGAATGGTCTGAGCCAAACCAGCCTCCTTGCTTCATCCCTCTTGTCCTGTGCACAAATAGATGATATACCAAATGAGCAACTCACAACACAGAGCTGAGGAACAGCAAAGGTGGCAGTTGAAGACAGAGACACACGGGGAGAAAGTCACGCATTTTTTTTAATACTAATTCTGTAGCCAGAGCGGCTACTCCTTTACAGTTTATAAATTTATGGTCTGATTGTTGAGACCACTCTACCATCTGCAAATGGAGAATTGCTACTATTTTCATAACAGAAGAAAGAGTTCCTGCCTATAATGTCATGTCTGTCCTAAAGAAAGTTGGGGGTTTTGAGGGTGGGGGTAAAGAAGATCAGATTGTCTCATCCATGCAAATGAAATATGCTTTGTTTATTGCATAAATGCTGCTAAAGGTAATATCAGGTAAAACCATAGCACAATTCAGACACTGATATTATAATGCATGTCAGTCTAAAAGGAGGGTGAAAATGTTTAAGAGAAGGAGTTTTTAATAATACAACTCATCATATTCACAGGACTCATCTGAATGCTTGGAACTCTATATTTGTTCCTTAGATAATATATAATTATTATGTATACATAATATTAACATCTCTTTCAGAATTAGATTTTATGATAAATATAACAGAAGAATTGAATATAAAAGTAAGCTAAATTTCATAAATGTATATAAAACTTTTTATCTTCCAAAAACTTCTTTTTTATGTCCATTTATAAGTTTGTATCATGTACAAGTTACTTAAAGCAGAGTCTATATTTACCACTCAATAAAAATGGAAATAATTAAAAGGTAACCAGAAAAAAGTTAACTACTTGGAAATTAAGATTCATGCTTCTAAATAACCTTTAGATCAAAGAAGAAATTGAAACTGAAAGTTTCTAGAAAGCATGGAAAGATAAACTCTTCATACCATTTATCTATTTGGCCAATGAACATTTGCTGAGCACCTGTAATGGCAAAGAAAGTGTTCTGGCTGGAATGTAGGGATGTGAAGACAAATGTGACAGTCCTTCTCCAAGGCGAAGCAATCAGAGACTACAGTGGAAATATATGCTAATGACTGTGGGATTCTAGAAGAAAGAATTATGAATTCCAAATGATCTGAATACAAAAGAAAAAAGTTGTGTTTAAACAATCAGTTCTTGACTAGCATTACTTAACACCAACACCAGATAAAAACATTATAAGAAAACTATAGACCTATATCCCTTATGAACATGAGGTATAAAAACCCCTAACAAATTCTTAGTAATATTGAGTCCAACAATGTTCGAAAACAATTATCACTACAATCAAAGGAACTTACCTCTGATATGTAAGGCTGGCTCAACATCTGAAACTCAATTAATGCCAGCCATCACATCAACATACAAAAGAAGATAATTCATATGATTATATCAGTAGAAAAAAAAAGATTATATCAATAGAAAAAAAAAGACAAAATCTAACATCCACTCATGATACAAAAATCTCAAAACTAAAAATAGAGTGGAACTTTATTAACTTGAGAAATATCACCTACCAAAAACCTGCAGGAAACATATTAATGGTGAGAAACTAAAAGCTTTCCCACTATGATTGGGAACAAGGCAAGGATGTCTTCCAGTTTCACCATACCTAAAAACCTAAACAGATAGCTCACCAAAAATATATACAGATGTCAAGTAAACATATGAAAATATGTTTAGCATCATATATCCCTAGGGAACTGCAAATTAAAACAAAATGAGAATCTGCTACATATCTATTAGAATGACCAAAATACAAAACATTTATGACAACAAATACTGGCAAGGGGATGTGGAAAACAGAAAATTTCATTCATTGCTGTTGGGATTACAAAATGGTGGTCACTTTGAAAGACAGTTTTACAATTTCTTACAAAACTAAAAATATTCTCCTCATACTATCCAGACATTTCACCTCCTTGGCATTTACCCAAATGAATTAAAAACTTACATCTACACAAAAACCTGCACACACATGTTTATAGCTGCTTTATTCATAATTACCAAAACTTGGAAACAATCAAGATGTCTTTGAGTAAATGAATGGATAAACTATGGTATATCCAGATGATGGAATAGTACGAAGTGATAAAAAGAAATAAGTATCAAGGCATGAAGAGATGTAGAGGAAACTTAAATTAGTATTGCCAAATGGAAGAAACCAATCTGAAAAGGCTACATACTATGTGACCCCAATTATATCACATTATGGAAAAAGCAAAACTATGAAAACAGTAAAAAGATCGGCGGTTGCCAGAGATTGGGGAGGAGGTTAGAAATGCATGGGTGGAACACAGAGAGTTTTTAAGGAGTGAAATTATTCTGTATAATATTTGAATGGTGGATACATGTCATTACATATTTGTCTAAACCAATAAAATGTACAACACCAAGAGTGAATCCTATGAAAACTTTGGAATTTAGATGACAGAAATAAACAACAAACAAACAATCAGCTCTTGGAGAATGTGCTGGCTTTCATTAGATGGAGAAAATAAAGGAAAGAGGACATTCCATGCTGCAGGAATCACAAAGTCACAGAGGCATGAATGTGGAACAGGTGAAACATCGAAGTAAAACTGAAACTATTAGAAGATGAGCCTGCAATGTCAAGATTAAAAATGAAAATAAGGTGTGGATGGCCTTAGATGCTCAATCTTTAATGTGCAAAGCTCCTGGAGGTCTTCTTAAAAGGAAGATTCTGATTCAGTAGGTTAAGGATAGGACCTAAGATTGTGCATTTCTAATAAGCTCTGAGGTCAGGAGTAATACTTACATGGCCAATACTTTGAGCAGCAAGGCAATAAAGGACGCAAGTATGGGGATCATGGACATTTAGTGTCCTTGGAGAAAGGTAACACAATATAGCTATTAAAACAGTCTTTGGAGCCACAGAGATTGGATTGAAATTACAATTCCTTCATTTATTAGCTGTGTATCTTTTGGCAACTTACCTTGGGAGCCTTAATTCCTTCATTTATAAAGCAAGAAAATAATTATTACCTCAAAGTACTGTTAGGATTATATGAGATAATGATTGTAAATAACTTGGGATAGTAGATAGCAAAAAGTAAATAATATTTGGTGGCATTATTTCTTCTCTGCTGCTTCCATTAAGCAGGAAATCATAAACTTTTTAAAATTTTTTTCCCTTCATACTCTATGTGATGAAATAATCACTTAAAAACAAATGCTATTAGATGCTTACTAAATCTTCACATATTTGGATTATTGGGAATATTGGGATTATTCTAAATTAGAGTTAAACTCAGTTTCTCTTTTCTTATTTTTTTTTAATTGAGATATATTTGACATATAACACTATATTTGTTTTAGGCATAAAACATAATGATTTGATATATGTATATATTACATATGATTACCACAATAAGATAACATCCATCACCACACAGTTATAAATATTTTTCTTCTAGGGGAGGTGGGTGGGAGATGGACTAAATTGGTGATGGGCATCAAGGATGGCATTTTTGGGGATGAGCACTGGGTGTTATATGTAAGTGATGAATTACTGGGTTCTATTCCTGAAACCAGTACTACACTATATGTTAACTGACTTGAATTTAAATAAATAAATTTAAAAATTTTTTCTTCTAATAAAGACTTTTAAGATCTACTCTCTTAGCAATCTTAAATTATATGGCACATATATTAACTATAGTCACCATGCTGTACATTAATCACTGACTTTTCTGAACAGTGTGTTATGTGCTGGTTTTTCCACACTGCCACCAGAAATTGACATATTATAGAAAGGACAAAACAAAGGGTAGGTACATAGTTAGAAATTTTAAAATGGTTAAAATTTTTAATGAAAAGCAAAAGTATATACTTAAAACCTATAAAATATTGAAGGGATTAAGAAGTTATGGTTCAGATAGTCCATGTTCATGGATTGGAAGAATTTGCATATGATATATCCAATAAGGGGTTAATACCCAAAATATATAAAGAAATCATACAACTCAACACCAAAAAAACAAATAACCCAATTAAAAAATAGGCAGGTACCTGAATAGACATTTTTCAAAAGAAGACATACAGATGGCCAACAGACACATGAAAATGCTTCAGCATCACTAACCATCAGGAAAATGCAAATCAAAACCATGAGATATCACCTTACACCAATCAGAATAGCCAAAATCATAAACACAAGAAATAGTAAGTGTTGGCAAGGATGTGGAGAAAAAGGAACCCTTATGCACTGTTGGTAGGATTGCAAACTGGTATAGCCACTGTAGATAACAGTATGGAGGTTCTTCAAAAAATTAAAAATAGAATTACCATATGATCTTCCACTACTGGTTATTTACCCAAAGAATACGAAAAACACTAATTGAAAAATATATGTGCACCCCTATATTTATTGCAGCATTATTTACAATAGCCAAATTATGGAAGCAACCCAAGAGTCCACTGAAGAGGTAATGTATGTATGTGTATATATATATATATATATATATATATAATGGAATATTATTCAGCCATAAAAGAGAATTAAATCTTGCCATCTGCAACAACATGGATAGACCTTGAGGGTATTATGCTAAGCAAAGTAAGTCAGAGAAATAAAAATACCATGTGATTTCACTCATGTGGAATTTAAGAAATAAATTTTTAAAATGTGGTAAAACAAAAAACAGACCTTTTTAATGTTTATTTATTTATTTGAGAGAGAGAGAGAGAGAGAGAGAGAGAGAGAGAGAGAGAGAGAGAAAGCAGGCGAGAGGCAGAGAGAGAGCCAGAGAAAGAATCCCAAGCAGGCTCCCCCTTGTCAGTGCCAAGCCCAACACAGGACTTGATATCATCAACCATGAGATCATGACCTGAGACGATATCAAGAGTCAGACACTTAAATGACTGAGCCATCCAGGTGCCCCCAAAACAGACTCATAAATATAGAGAAGAAACTGATGGTTACTAGAGGGGAGGTGGGTAGGGGAGATGTGAGAAATAGGTGAAGGGGATTAAAAGTACACTTACCAAATGAGCTCTGAGTAATGTATAGAATTGTTGAATCACTATATTATAAATCTGAAACTAATATAACACTGCATGTGAAGTATACAGGAATTTAAAAAATAATAATATCAACTCAATACAGAAAGTAAATATGAAAACATTTTAAAAATATAAAAATAAATTATAAAAATAATAGTATTGTATGGTAATGGTAGTAACACTTGTGAACGTAGCATAACTTATGGACTTGTGGAATCACTATGTTGTACACCAGAAACTAATGTAACATTGTGTGTCAATTAAAAAAAAAAAAGAAGTTATGGTTCAAGTTTAGATGTCAGCTAATTACTGCTTAAAACAAAGATGATAGGGCAAAAAGTGATGAATTTCAGAAATTCCACAAAGGATACATGTTCAGTGGATCTCAGAAAGGTAGGTTTGAAGGAATACACAAATAGATTGTCAAGTTTGTAAATCTGCAAAATATAGATAAGAAATGCCTATTACAGGCCAATGATTTTGCTAAAAGGGAGTAAAATTACTAAGGAAATAAATAGCCTGGAATTATAGTATATAGCTATATACAGTATAATATACAGCTTAATGTTTTTGTCAAAATGGATTGGCTTAGTGAAAAGAAATAGCTATGTTCAGAAACTTCTATTATTTTAAAGATATGTCAATCTCTAATCCCTACCAATGAGTCATTTTTTTCTGATTTCTTAATTAAATTATTAGATAATGTCAACTAGATGCAAATATTTTTATATGCCTTCATTTGTAACTATAATTAAGGAAAAATTTAAAAATCCATTACTATTCCAGAAGAAGAAGAAAGAAAGGGGCTGAAGGTATACTTGAACAAACCATAGCTGAGAACTTCCCTGATCTGGGGAAGGAAAAAGGCATTGAAATCCAAGAGGCACAGAGAACTCCCTTCAGATGTAACTTAAATCAATCTTCTGCACTACATATCATAGTGAAACTGGCAAAATACAAGGATAAAGATAAAATTCTGAAAGCAGCTAGGGATAAACAGGCTCTAACTTACAAAGGTAGACCCATAAGACTGGTCGCAGACCTATCTACTGAAACTTGGCAGGCCAGAAAGGAATGGCAGGAAATCTTCAATGTGATGAACAGAAAAAATATGCAGCCGAGAATCCTTTATCCAGCAAATCTGTCATTCAGAATAGAAGGAGAGATAAAGGTTTTCACAAACAAACAAAAACTGAAGGAATTCATCACCACTAAACCAGCCCTACAAGAGATCCTAAGGGGGATTCTGTGAGTGAAATGTTGCAAGGACCACAAAGTACCAGAGACGTCACTACAAGCAGGAAACCTATAGACATCACAATGACTCCAAACCCATATCTTTCAATAATAAAACTGAATGTAAATGGACTAAATGCTCCAACCAAAAGACACAGGGTATCAGAATGGATAAAAAACAAGACCCATCTATTTTCTGTCTACAAGAGGCCCATTTTAGGCCTGAGGATACCTTCAGATTGAAAGTGAGGAGATGGAGAACTATCTATCATGCTACTGGAACTCAAAAGAAAGCTGGAGTAGCCATACTTATATCAGACAAACTAGACTTTTAATTAAAGGCTGTAACAAGAGATGAAGAAGGGCACTATATAATAATTACAAGGTCTGTCCATCAGGAAGAGCTAACAATCATGAATGTATATGTGCCAAATACGGGAGCCCCCAAATATATAAAACAATTAATCACAAACAAATCAACCTTATTGATAAGAATGTGGTAATTGCAGGGGACTTTAATACCCCACTTACAACAATGGATAGATCATCTAGACACAGGATCAATAAAGAAACAAGGGCCCTGAATGATACATTGGATCAGATGGACTTGACAGATATATTTAAAACTCTGCATCCCAAAGCAACAGAATATACTTTCTTCTCGAGTACATATGGAACATTCTCCAAGATAGATCACATACTGGGTCACAAAGCAGCCCTTAATACATATAAAAGAATTGAGATCATACCATGCACACTTTCAGACCACAATACTGTGAAACTTGAAATCAACCACAGGAAAAAGTCTGGAAAACCTCCAAAAGCACGGAGGTTAAAGAACACCCTACTAAAGAATGAATGGGTCAATCAGGCAATTAGAGAAGAAATTTAAAAATATATGTAAACAAATGAAAATGAAAATGCAACAATCCAAATGCTTTGGGATGCAGCAAAGCAGTACTGAGAGGAAAATACATTGCAATCCAGGCCTATCTCAAGAAATAAGAAAAATCCCAAATACAAAAATCTAAAGGACACCTAAAGGAAATAGAAGCAGAACAGCAAAGACATCCCAAACCCAGCAGAAAAAGAGAAATAATAAAGATCAGAGCAGAAATAAACAGTATAGAATCTAAATAAAACTGTAGAGCAGGTCAATGAAACCAAGAGTTGGTTTTTTGAAAAAATAAAATTGATAAACCTCTAGCCAGGCTTCTCAAAAAGAAAAGGAAGATGACCCAAATACATAAAATCATGAATGAAAATGGAATTACTACAACCAATCCCTCAGAAATACAAGCAGTTATCAGGGAATACTATAAAAAATGATATTCCAACAAACTGGATATTCCAACAAAACCTGGAAGAAATGGACAAATTCCTAAGCACACACACTTCCAAAACTCAAACAGGAAGAAATAGAAAACTTAAATAGACCCATAACCAGTGAAGAAATTGAATCGGTTATCAAAAATCTCCCAACAAATAAGAGTCTGGGACCAGATGGCTTCCCCGGGGAATTCTACTAGACATTTAAAGCAGAGATAATACCTATCCTTCTCAAGCTGTTCCAAAAAATAGAAAGGGAAGGAAAACTCCCAGACTCATTCTATGAAGCCAGCATTACTTTGATTCCTAAACCAGAGAGAGACCCAACAAAAAAGAGAACTACAGGCCAATATACCTGATGAATATGGATGCAAAAATTCTCAATAAGATACTAGCAAACTGAATATACATTTTATTGAATTGAATTTATTGAATAAAGAGAATATAAAAAGAATTATTCACCATGATCAAGTGGGATTCATTCTTGGGCTGCAGAGCTGGTTCAACATTTGCAAATCAATCAATGTGATACATCACATTAATAAAAGAAAATATAAGAACCATATGATCCTGTCAATCGATGTAGAAAAAGCATTTGACAAAATTCAGCATTCTTTCTTAATAAAAACCCTTGAGAAAGTCGGGATAGAAGGCTCATACTTAAAGATCATAAAAGCCATTTATGAAAAGCCCACAGATAATATCATCCTCAATGCAGAAAAACTGAGAGCTTTCCCCGAGATCAGGAACACAACAGGGATGTCCACTCTCGCTGCTATTGTTTAACATAGTGTTGGAAGTTCTGGCATCAGCAATCAGACAACAAAAGGAAATCAAAGCATCAAAATTGGCAAAGAGGAAGTCAAACTTTCACTTTTGCAGATGACATGATATTACACATGGAAAACCCAACAGACTCCACCAAAAGTCTGCTAGAACTGATACAAAAGTCGCAGGATACAAAATCAATGTACAGAAATCAGTTGCATTCTTATACACTAATAATGAAGCAACAGAAAGACAAATAAACTGATCCCATTCACAATTGCACTAAGAATCATAAAATGCCTAGTAATAAACCTAACCAAAGATGTACAAGATCTGTATGCTGAAAACTATAGAAAGCTTATGAAGGAAACTGAAGAAGATACAAATAAATGGAAAATCATTCTTTGCTCATGGATTGGAAGAATAAATATTATTAAAATGTCAATACTACCCAACGCTACCTACACATTCAATGCAATCCCAATAAAAATTGCACTAGTATTCTTCTTGAAGCTAGAACAAGCAATCCTAAAATTTGTATGGAACCACAAAAGACCCCAAATAGCCAAAGTAATATTGAAGAAGAAGACCAAAGCGGGAGGCATCACAATCCCAGACTTTAGCCTTTACTACAAAGCTGTAATCACGAAGACAATATGGTATTGGCACAAAAACAGACACAAAGACCAATGGAATAGAGACTCCAGAATTGGACCCACAAAAGTATGGCCAACTAATCTTTGACAAGGCAGGAAAGAATATCCAGTGGAAAAAAGACAGTCTCTTTAGCAAATGGTGCTGGGAGAACTGGACAGCAACATGCAGAAGAATGAGTCAAGACCACTTTCTTCACCATTCACAAAAATAAACTCAAAATGGATAAAGAACCTGAATGTGAGACAGGAAACCATCAAAACCCTAGAGGCGAAAGCAGGAAAAAACCTCTCTGACCTCAGCCGCAGCAATTTCTTACTTGACACATCTCCAAAGGCAAGGCAATTAAAAGCAAAAATGAACTATTGGGACCTCATGAAGATAAAAAGCTTCTGCACTGCAAAGGAAACAATCAACAAAACTAAAAGGCAACCAATGGAATGGGAAAAGATATTTGCAAATGACATATCAGACAAAGGGCAGGTATCCAAACTCTAGAAAGAACTCACCAAACTCCACACCCGAAACACAAATAATCCAGTGAAGAAATGGGCAGAAGACATGAATAGACACTTCTCTAAAGAAGACATCCGGATGGCCAACAGGCACATGAAAAGATGCTCAATGTCGGTCCTCATCAGGGAAATACAAATTAAAACCACACTCAGATATCACCTCACGCCAGTCAGAGTGGCCAAAATGAACAAATCAGGAGACTATAGATGCTGGAGAGGATGTGGAGAAACGGGAACCCTCTTGCACTGTTGGTGGGAATGCAAACTGGTGCAGCCACTCGGGAAAACGGTGGGGAGGTTCCTCAAAAAACTAAAAATAGATCTACCCTATGACCCAGCAATAGCACTGCTAGGAATTTACCCAAGGGATACAGGAGTACTGATGCATAGGGGCACTTGTACCCCAATGTTTATAGCAGCACTTTCAACAATAGCTAATTATGCAAAGAGCCTAAATTTCCATAAACGGATGAATGGATAAAGAAATCGTGGTTTATATACACAATGGAATACTACTTGGCAATGAGAAAGAA
Organism: Felis catus; assembly: GCF_018350175.1. NCBI lineage: Eukaryota > Metazoa > Chordata > Mammalia > Carnivora > Felidae > Felis > Felis catus. Next base: position 86,359,009 of record NC_058376.1, on the reverse strand, counting down.
TGAAATATGGCCTTTTGTAGCAACGTGGATGGAACTGGAGAGTGTTATGCTAAGAGAAATAAGCCATACAGAGAAAGACAGATAATATATGTTTTCACTATTATGTAGATCCTGAGAAATTTAACAGAAGACCATGGGGGAGGGGAAGGAAGGAAAAAGAAAATTAGAGAGGAAGAGAGCCAAACCATAAGAGACTCTTAAAAACTGAGAATAAACTGAGGGTGTATGGGGGGTGCGAGGAGGAGGGCACCTGTGGGATGAGCACTGGGTGTTGTATGGAACCCAATTTGACAATAAATTTCATATTAAAAATAAATAAATAAATAAAATAAAAAAGCCATTACTGTGGAATCTACCAGAGTTGGCAAATATGAGCCATAAGTTTGTTCATAAGTAGATAAACTCTGCTCTAAAATTGGTTTCAAGTACAAAACAAAAACAAAGAGAAATTGATAGCTTGTGTGATGGTGTGAAATTAAGAATAACATTTGTGTCTGACCTTGTTTTAGACTAGTTGTAAACTTGAGGAGAAGTTGGAAGTAAAGTTCTTACAAAAATAACATGTCAATGTTGGAAGTGACTCATTCAAAAGACATTTACTGGGCATCTTCCAGGTGCCAGGTCTGTCCTGGAATTCATGGAAACTGAATGAGATAGTTGAAGGTTGGCAGAAAATTAGTTCATGGAAAAAAGAGCCTCCTTTATTGTTTTATGTTGGTGACACAGGAACATGGATTAATAATACTTCGTATTCAGTCTAGTTTTTCACAAATGAACCCTTTTTAACAAAAAAGCAGTTCTTTCACCAAGTTGGAGATTCCATTCTCAACAGGCTAGAGACTTTGCAGAGAAAAGTAACCAGAGTATGAGACTAGTCTCAAATTCTAATATTTTCATCAACTAAAGTTCATAGCTGATACCTTCTCTTCAAATATTACATCAGTGTTACCCCACTGGGGGTGTGTTTGATCTGGCCAAAAAACACTCCAATCACCCAATTGTTTTTGCTTGTCTATCTTCCCTTTTAGAGTATGCTCCCTGAATTCAAGGGCTTTTTTTCCCCTGATGTTAAATGAGTCTGTCAGCATGATTTTACCCTATATCTAATTCTATTCTCACCAGAGAAATTATGCCATTGACCTTCATCTGTAACTCTATGTAAGGTAAAATTTAAAATCTCTGACTGTGGAGTCTACCAGAGTTGGCAAATGTGAGCCATATGTTTGTTGCTGGGTAGACAAACCCTGCCCTAATAGTGGTTTCAAGTACAAAACAAAACCAAAGAGAGATAAGATAATCATACTACTACTGTCACTGCTACTACCAAAATGAAAGAGGGAGGGAGAGGAGGAGGAAGAAGAAAAGAATCACTTATTGCACATTTATCATTTTCCTGGCACTGTCTCATTTGATTTTCACTAACATAAATTAAACCTTGCTCTAATTAATTCCATTTATAGATGACAAAACTAAAGCTTTGAGAGGTTAGATACCTTGGATGAGATCACACAACTTGGAATTACATGGCAGAACTTAAACCAGCAGTCTAATGCTGGATCCCACATTCTTAGCCCCTCTCTTATCATCTCCGTAGAATCAACTGATGGACTTTGAGAGAGACTGGCAAGACCCACATCGGTTGTAAATGAAGTAGCCAGGATTCAATCCCTGGTCCTCCAACTACACAACCCACTCCCTTAGCTACTATCTATCCTAGCTTCCAGCACTGTGTCTCCAGATTATTAAATGTTTAAACAATCAATAGAATAATCTGCCTCTTTCTTTGTCTCACTTTGTTAACCAAATTAGAAAAAAATTATTCAGTCATTAATAGCAACTGTGTAACTAGGATACTTAGTGATTCCTCCAAAATTCTTCCTTTGCTCAGAAGTTTTGATTTAGGGAGCTCATTAATCCTCCCATCCCAAAAAAATGGGTCAGCCAAGCTGCACCTCATCTTGTAAGAATAGATCAGTCAATCCTGTCAATATTGACAAATCAATAGCCGTAGAATCCAAAATTTAAAAAGACAAACCTTTGAATTTTCTTTAACCCTTAAAACATTGTAGACTATGTGGTACAATTACTGAAAATTCTCAGCTGAAATGTGGCAAGCAGGAAAACTAAATTCATGGCCCTTGACTTGATAACCCTCCTCCCAGATTCATCATGACTGCTTATAACAAAATGAATTCTGGAGGATGAACTCCCCGTCTTCAAAGCTTCAAAACTTCTTTTATAAGGAATCTTGACAATATTTAACTTTAGTAGAAGTAAGGGTGAGTAGAGCACAGGCATCTGGTTAATGCCAGAAATATTTCTGAATATCCTGTAACTTACAAGAATTTATTATTTTTGATGTTGATGGAGCTCTGATAGGACACATTTAGCATTTCTTAACATATGCATTCTCTCTTTCAAGGTCTTAATTCTATAGTCATTTGACATCTACATGATTAATGAACCCTTTGGAAGCTTAGAAATCTCAGTAAGCAAAGGCTGGATCTGGAAAGATTCTGAAAATATCCATTCTTATTAGGATTAGGAAGATTGCTTCCCAATATCTCTCCCTGATTACCGTTTCACTATAGTTTAATACTGTTACATAGCAAAACATTAAGAAAGTTTAAAGCATATAGCATTCCCAAATTCCTTCAGGAGACAGGCATATAGATGTTGGTACTGCCTATGGTGAGCTACAATGTATATGACTAACTTAAAAAAGCATTCAAGTTTAAGGTTTTAAAAATACTCTCCAGCCAAATGCATATATCTGCAGGCTAAATTTGGCACTAGGACCACTAGTTTGTGATGGCTGGTCATATTTCTAATCAAGAATCCAGCATTCTTGATTATTTAGTAATTAAAACTTTCTTCACTACCAGTAACTGTTTTGATACAGAGCTCACAGTTGGAAGCTACTCTTTCCCCTTCCTGTGTTCTGTTATTTCCATGTGTTCTAACTGTTGAAATACCTGAATCTAGTACTAAAGACGCTAAAAGGGAATAGAGAACTTCTTTCTCTCACTGCCTTCTGTGAGAACTTTCTATGAATTGTACAGACTAAAATGTGCTCTGCCTGCCCTGTAAAACCTGAGGACTTGAAGCCTGTAGTGGATTTGATAAAGACTGATCAAAAGCCAAAAAAAAAAACAAAAAACAAACAAACCACAAAAAGCTGTAAGACTATTAACATGTGCATTACTCAGAGGAAGCTAAACATAAATGCTTCATATTTTGGGCCAATTGTGAAGAACTTATTTCTTCAAAAATGTGGACTGCTATAAGTTTTATTAGAAGGCTCTGCACAATAAATGTAGATAAGAGTCACTATTGCAGGATTTTGGCAAATAAAGTAGAGGTAAGACATGTTCCCATAGATAACAATGTGGCTTCTCTTGATTTTATAACTCTATGATATTCACCCTATGATTTTTATTTGCAGAATTAGTAGTGAAATCTAGATGACCTAGCCAAAGTGTTTTATATTGGTATTCATGAGAGTTACAAGTTTTAATAATGTTGGGGCGCCTGGGTGGCTCAGTCGGCAGAGCGTCGGACTTCAGCTCAGATCATGATCTCGCAGCTTGTGAGTTCGAGCCCCCAGCTCATAAGTTCAAGCCCCACAGCGGGCTCTGTGCTGACAGCTCAGAGCCTGGAGCCTGCTTCAGGTTCTGTGTGTGTGTCTCTCTCTCTCTGCTCCTTCCCCACTCATGCTCTGTCTCTCTCTCTCAAAAATAAACATTAAAAAAATTTTTTAAATAAAAAAAATCTGGCTACAATATTAAGATTCTGGCATCCATTTTTCTGTAAGTTTATTGGTAATTTGTATTTGTCTTGTATAATGTCTATTCATATCTTTGTAAGAAGTCTCTTGGTTGCTATGGCCAAGGTCCAAGAGTTTGCTGCCTGTCTTCTACTGTAGAGTTTTAACGGTTTCCTGTCTCACATTTAGGTCTTTCATCCATTTTGAATTTTTTTTTGTGTATGGTGTAAGGAAGTGGTCCAGGTTCATTCTTCTGCATGTTGCTGTTCAGTTTTCTCCTGCACCATTTGTTGAAGAGACTTTTTTCCATTGGATATTCTTTCTTGCTTTTTTGAAGAATAATTGACCTTATAGTTTTGGCTCCATTTCTGGGTTTTCTATTCTGTTCCATTGTTCAATGTGTCTGTTTTTGTGCCAGGACCATACTGTCTTAATGACTATCACTTTGTAATATAGAATGAAGTCCAGAATTGTGATGCCTCCAGTTTTGTTTTTCATTTTCAAAATTGCTTTGGCTACTAGGAGTATTTTGTAGCTCCATACAAATTTTAAGATTTTTTGTTCTAGCTCTGTGAAAAGTGCTGGTGGTTGATGATAGGGATGATGATGTTGATAGGGATTGTATTGAATGTGTTGATTGCTTTGGGTACTATAGACAATTTAACAATATTTGTTCTTCCAATTAATGAGCATGGAGGTTTCTCCATTTCTTTGTGTCTTCCATTTCTCTCGTAAGTGTTCTATAGTTTTCAAAGCACAGATCTTTTACCTCTTTGGTCAGGTTTATTCCTATGTATCTTATGGGTTTTGGTGCAATTTTAAATGGGATTGATTCATTGACTTCCTTTTCACTATTGGTGTATAGAAATGCAACATATTTCTGCATGTTGATTTTGTATCCTGCAACTTGACTGAATTTATGTATCAGTTCTAGCAATTTTTTGGTGGAGTCTTTCAGATTTTCTACATAGAATATCAAGTTGTCTGAAAATGGTGAAAGTTTGACTTCTTCCTTTCCAATCTGAATTCCTTTTACTTCTTTTTGTTGTCTGAGCCCTGAGGCTGGGACTTCTGGTACTATGTTGAACAACAGTGGTGGATGAATGTCACTGTTGTGTTCCTGACCTTACAGGGGAAGCTCTCAGTTTTTCCCCATTGAGGATAATATTAGCAGTGGGTCTTTCATATATGGCCTTTATGATCTTGAAGTATTTCCTTCTATACCTTCTTTCTTGAGGGTTTTTATCAAGAAAGGATGTTGTATTTTTTCAAATGATTTTTCTGCATCTATTGAGAGGACCATATGTTCTTATCCTTTCTTTTTTTAATGTGGTAAATCATATTGATTGACTTGTGAATATTGAACCAGCCCTGCAACCCATGAATATATACCAGTTGATTGTGGTGAATAATTCTTTTAATGTACTGTTGAATTCAATTTGCTAGTATCTTCTTGACAATTTTTGTTTCCATGTTCATCAGGGATATTGGCCTATAATTCTTTTTAGTGGGGTCTTGGCCTGGTTTTGGAATCAGTGTCATGCTGGCTTCATAGAATGAATTTGGAAACGTTCCCTCCATTTTTATTTTTTGGAAGAGCTTGAGAAGAATAGGTATAAACTCTGCTTTAAATGTCTGGTAGAATTCCCCTGGGAAGCCATCTGGTCCTGGACTTTGGTTTGTTGCAAGATTTTTGATTATTCATTCAATTTTTTTACTGGTTATATGTCTGTTCAAATTTTCTATTTCATCCTGTTTCAGTTTTGGTAGTTTGTATGTTTCTAGGAACTTATCCATTTCTTCCAGATTGCCCAATTAGTTGTCATATAACTTTTCATAATATTCGTTTATGATTGTATTTCTGTGGTGTTGGTTGTGATATTTCTGCTTTCATTCATGATATTATTTACTTGGATCCTTTCTCTCTCTCTCTCTCTCTCTCTCTCCCTTTCTCTTTGTAATTCTGGCTAGGGAGTTATCAATTTTATTAATTACTTCAACAAACCAGCTCCTAGTTTCATTGATCTGTTCTACTGTGGTGTTTGTTTGCTTATTTGTTTGTTTCTATACCATTTACTTCTTCTCTAATCTTTATTATTTCCCTTCTGCTGGCTTTAGGCTTTATTTGCTGTTCCTTTTCTAGATCCTTGAAGTGTAAGGTTAGGTTATATATTTGAGACTTTTCTCGCTTCTTGAGATAGATCTGTATTGCTATACATGTTCCTGTTGGAACCACTTTTACTGCATCCCAAAGATTTTGGACTGTTGTATTTTAATTTGTTTCCATGTATTTTTTATTTTTTCTTTAATTGCCTGGCTAACCCATTTATTCCTAGTAGGATGTTCTTTAACCTCCAAGTATTAGTGGTCTTACCAAATATTTTCTTGTAGTTTACTTCAAATTTCATAGCATTGTTGTCAGAAACTATGCATGATATGCTCTCAATCTTTTTTGTATCTTTTGTATCTTTTTTTGTTGAGGCCTGATTTGTATCCCAGTATTAATCTGTTCTGGAGAATGTTCCATGTGCACTTGAAAGGAATGTGTATTCCTTTGCTTCAGGATGAAATGTTGTGAATACATCTGTTAAATCCATCTGATCCAGTGTGTCATTCAAAACCATTGTTTCCTTGTTGATTTTCTGCTTAGGTGATCTGTCTGTTGCTATGAGGTGTTAAAGTCCTCTACTATTATCATTGTATTATTATCAATGAGTTTATGTTTGTTATTAATTGATTTATATATATGGGTGTCTCTAAGTTGGGGGCATAAATATTTACGATTGTTAGATCTTGTTGGATAGACTCCTTTATTATGATATAGTGCCCTTCTTAATCTCTTCTTACAGTCTTTCATTTAAAATTTCACTTGTCTGATATAAGTATGGATACTCTGGCTTTCTTTTGATGTCCATTAGCACAACAAATGGTTATCCATCCCCTCACTTTCAGTCACCAGGTGTCTTTAGGTCTAAAATGAATCTCTTACAGGCAGCATATAGATGTGTCTTGTTTTTTTTTATCTACTCTGATACTCTATGTCTTTTGATTGGAGTATTTAGTCCATTTGCATCAGAGTGATTATTGATAGATATGAATTTAGTGCTATTTTATTACTGTTGAGTGTTGTTTCTCCATTCCTTTCTGGTCTTTGTCACTTTTAGTCTTTCTTTCCCACTCAAAGAGTCCCCTTTAATAATTCTTATAGGACTGCTTTAGTGGTCACAAAGTCCTTTAGTTTTTGTCTGGAAAACACTTTGCCTCTCCTTATATTCTGAATGACAGGTTTGCTGTAAAGTATTCTTGGCTGCATATTTTTCCCCATCATTACATTGAATATTTTCTGCCACTCCCTTCTGGCCTGCCCAGTTTCTGTGGATAGATCTGCTGTTAACCTTATTTATCTTCCCTTTATAAGTTAGGAATTTATTTTCCCTTGCTGCTTTTATAAATTTTTCCTTATCTCTGTATTTTGCAAATTTTACTACAATATGTCTTGGTGTTGGCCTACTTTTGTTGATTTTGATAGGAATTCTCTGTATTTCCTGAATTTGGATGTCTGTTTCCTTCACCATATTAGGGAAATTTTCAGGTATAATTTTCTCAAATAAACCTGCTCCTCTCATCTTCTTTGGAGAGTCCTATGATACGAATGCTGTTACATTTTATGGAGTAACTGAGTTCCCTAAGTCTCCCTTTGTGATCCAACATTTTTTCCCCTCTTCTTTTCAGCTTCATCATTTTTCATAATTTTATCTTCTATATCACTTATTCATTCCTCTGCTTCTTCCACCCTTGTGGCCATTATATCCAGCCAGTTTCACATATTGGTTATAGCATTTTTTATCCTGGCCTGACTAGTTTTAGGTCTTGTATCTCTGTGGCAAGAGACTCCCTGGTGTCTTCTTGCTTTCTGCAAGCCCTGCTACTATCCTTATGATTGTTGTTTTAAATTTTAGATCAGGGTGGGGCACCTGGGTGGCTCAGTCAGTTGAGTGTCCGACGTTGGCTCAGGTCATGATCTCACGGTTTGTGAGTTCGGGCCCTGCATCGGGTTCTGTGCTGACAGCTCAGAGCCTGGAGCCTGATTCTGATTCTGTGTGTCTCTCTCTCTCTCTGCCCCTCCCCTACACATGCTGTGCCTCTCTGCCTCTCAAAAATAAAGAAAACTAATTTAAAAATTTTATATTTTAGATCAGGGATATTAGTTGTATGTATTTTAATTAGATCTCTGGCCATGACCTTTTCTTGTTCTTTCTTTTGGGATGAATTCCTCTATCTTAGTATTTTATCTAATCACTACTTTGAGTAAAGTCACCAGAAAGCAATACTGACAAATATTTTAAACTATCTAGATTTGGGGCAATTGTGTGTGTGTGTGTGTGTGTGTGTGTGTGTGTGTGTGTGTGTGTATGGCATGTGGCAGAATGTTCCCTCCAAACTAAACTAATAAAAACCTATTTCAGAAACAAGACAAACCAAAAACTCATGAGGCAGCACAACTCAACATCACTCAAATGGCCAAAATAGAATAGAAACTGCAAAAAAATCAATGTTTTGCTAATGTCTAATCATGATAAAAATGGTTCTAAGTTTGCCTAATATTTTTAAGTTATTTATAGTGACAAGAAATTATCTATTTAATTATATTGTCATAATAAATTTCAAAGTTTATAGAGAAACATTTTGTTGTATTTGGTTGCTATTTGGTTCTAGATGAAGGGTGCTATTTGGTTCTAGATGAAGGTAGTGTTTATGAATAGCACAATGAACTATTTTGATAATACAAGGAAGAAGAGGCAAATTATATTTTGTGGTGAGGTTTTTGTTTTTGTTTTTGGGGTTGAGAGGGTTCAAGTTTTTCTTTTCTTTTCCTTTACTTCTAGTGATGGCACTGTAGAGAAGACTCCCAAGCTAGAATATAGTATTACTTCTCATTATGATACACTGATTAACTACTTTAAATGGGGGAAATCTTTTATTTCTAATAAGTTTATAACCTGTTCTGATGATGAATCTCAAACTTCAAAAACCTATTATTTTAATTTCATTGAATATATTGCCCTTCAGATAGACTAAATATATAGTCTATTTTATTTATTAAAATAGCAATCCTGTATCTTACTTACATTACAGATCCACAATATCCTGGATATCTCCCAGAACCTTACCCTAACTTTCTCTTCTGCAAGTACTATATCTAGGTCTTCTTCAATCTTATGTACAATATCAGTAAAGAGACCTTTTATCCCAGTTCACCTAGGACAGTTCTGGTTTACACCAATTGCAGCATAATTGATAGGGCCTCCCTCCCTTTCACTTCTGAACAGTCCTGGTCTGAACAACAAAAAAAAAAGTATATGGTCATTTCACATAATAAAGAGCAAAGGAACTTCAGGTTTAGTCATTCTAATGTTTGCCATTGGCATGCTATTTTTTCCTAATTAAGAAACTTATTAAGAATTACTATGGCTTTCTAATGCACCTATGTCAGTTTTTACTTACTTACAAGAACCATCTATTTAACATGACTTAAATTTTATTCTTATTGATACAGATCTCAGATTTTTAATGTTCCCTCAATGCCTTTAAAAAAAAATTCTTACGAACAATAGCCTCTTGATAAAAATTAAAGAGAAAAAAAACTTGCCTTTTGAATTTCTACATAAATAATGTGATACATTTTTTGACAAACTAGTGAAGTCTTTTCTTCCATAGTATGTAGGAAGATCAACAACCTCATCTATGTGTCTTTCACTTAACAAATACTGAGGGTTAATATGTGGCAGTTACTCTGTGAGGCACTTCTTTTGGGTTGGTCATAAGAAAGAAGTGGTAAGAGAGAAGAAATTTAAAATGAAGTGTAGAAACTTCCAGTTAAATGTAATATAAATTCCCTTAAAATAACATTAGAGGAGACCAAGTAGACAAGGATTGTCAGCAAACTTCCAGCAGGGAAAGCCAAAGGGAATAGTATCTTACAAAATGACTAGAATTTGACATCTCAGTACTGGCAGGGTAGGATAACAAGAAATGAGATAATTCTTCCCGTGGAATTCAAGTATGGAGGCAATAGGAAGCTATTAGACTACATGTTTCAGTAAAATGAGGATTCATATAAAAAAAAAAAAGAGGAAAAAGTGGGAACCCAGAAAATAAGGGACCTGAAACAAGAGAGCAACAAAGGAAAATTTCAGGATGACAGCTTGCACTAGACCAAAGAACAGTCATTCAGGCTGCTGCCGAGACAGAGACCTTTAGAAGGGAGTTCTACAGTGCTGAAAAGAAAAAGGAACAGACAGACTGTTTGGAATTGTGTTTGAACTTAAAAAAAACTTATTGATAGACTTAAAAGGTCTGATGAAGCATTAAAAAAAATAGTAAATGGCACACTGAAAATAACTGGTATTAAAATGACCACAGAGTTGTGGCTGAGGGACAACCAAGATAAATTGAAACTATTATAGAGCTAAAAAACAAAACAAAACAAAACAAAACCCCTAGAAGACCTTGAATTAAAAAATAATGCAAACTCTAATCAAAGTCTAAAAATATAAATTGAACACAATCATTTGATGAAGATAAAACATGAAAAAGACTACTAAAGAACCAGTAAGGAGTTGCAAGACTAAACCCCAGATGAGAGTGGAAGTCTACTTCCAGGTCCCCGGTACAGTAACTATGATGAGAATGATTCCAGAGTTCCCATGTATAATTTGGGCACAATCATACTAAAATTTTATGGTCCTTAGATTCAACCTAGAATATCTGACCTCCAAGCAAATGTATTAAAATATCGAGTTTTTAATCTAGTAAAATGTGTTCCTTTTAACTTGGCTAAGTGACTTTACAACTCTAGGAACCTACATAGTGAACTATGGAAGTCACACAGTATGACAAAATCTTAGTATTCATATTTTTTGCATTTGCTTTAAGATAATGTTTATTACTTAAAATGTTTATAAGGGGCACCTGGGTGGCAGTTGGTTAAGCATCTGACTCTTGAGCTCAGCTCAGGTAATGATCAAATGGTTCATGAGTTCCAGCCCTGTATCAGGCTGTGTACCTGCTTAGAATTCTCTCTCCCTCTCTCTCTGTCCCTACCCCCACTTGTACTCTCTCTCTTTCTCTCAAAAATAAATAAATAAACTTAAAATAGAATGTTTACAATATCTAAGAAAATCTGACATATTAAGCTTTGATTTTAAGGTCTCAGGTATAGGAGAATTTTTTAAGTTTTTAAAAAACATTGGAATGGTTAACATAATGCTTCCCTCTAAGGTTAATTAAGTTTGTAAGAGTTGCTAAAGTTGTCAGGAAGTTTTGTTCACTGGGACTATAAATCTTCCCTTTTGGATATTTGAAAGGCTAAAGTATTGAATATGTTAAATTTAATAATGAAATGTTAATGTTTAAGGCAATTTAGAAGTTTATTAATAGAACAAATTGTTCAGAGGAATTAAATCTGTTACAACTGAGTTAATTGAATTTTAACCCCAAAACACTGAAATGTTACTTTTATATTAAAAAATACTAGACTTTAAAAAATAATGGCAAAAAGTAAGCTGAACTTTAAGGCTTAATAAAAAATAGATTTTGTAATATATAACTTTAATCAATCAAATATTAGTTTAAAAAACCCAAAATTATAAGATCTTTTTCCTATGTCCTCCATAAATATGTACGTATGTGTTTCATAATTATACTTTTTAAAAAAAAATGTCATTACTTTATCATTAGATTTTTCTGTCCTCAATTTCCTTGTCTTTGTGACTATTACTATCTCCCTAATAGATTTATAGGGAAAAATTAGAGGTATTTATATGAAAAGGTTTTCTAATCAAAACTAAAAAGGCTACACAAGTATAGATGTTATAACTGTAGTATCCATATAATATGAGGATAACACAGAGAGCCAGCAAATTGATTAAAGGATTTTAAAAATGAGAACTGAAAAAAGAAATTAGGGATTATGATTATTTTTGCCTGAAAAACAAAGATAATATAAAGGAACAGTTAAAAGTGCATATACAGATGAAGGATTCGTACAATGCATAGTGTATTGAAATAAGCATTTTGTCGATTGATATGCCTTCCCTCTCCTCCACTTCCCTGTATGTGACCCTGTCCCTATTCAGAGACACATATTATCACAAGAATGATTTAGGATTAGAAATTTCTACAGTTCACATTACCTCCAAAAAGCCCATAACAAAGCTAACAGCCTTTAAAGTAAAGGTTTTCAGTTTCAAGAGGTGGGATCCTAGGAGAAAGAAAAGTGATTTTTGATACCAAAAAGACTAACAGCTTGATGGTTTCAGCATATAGCAAGCACACCGTAAACTATTATAACGTGGAATAATGAATGTTCATGTAGAAGTCTAGTTTTGAGACACACGTGAAAAAATATTTAAAAACAAAACAAAACCTTTGGACTGAAAAGGAATGAAACTGCAAGGACAGAGAGGAAAAAAGAGAACCTGAGCTCAGATATGACAGCACCCTCTTTGCCACCGACTCACTGTACTCTGAGCCGACCTTAGATTTCCTCATGGAAAAAGGAAAGAGGAAGGGAAAAGACAAGACCCTTATTTGATGATGTATTTATTGAAAAAAAAAAAAAAAGATGAGACAAAATTCCCAAGCATCTATATTAACCTCTCAGTGACTAGTTAAATTCTCCACCAATAGCAGGTATGGGAGAACTAAGTATAATTATAAAGAAATAAATTTCCATTTTTGCACATCCAACTTTGTAGCTATGAAATTTCTATACCCACTACAATAGCACAACAATCTTACCCTCCATTTCCACTGAGACAGAACAAGAGGGAAAAAAATGTAAGCTAAATTTATAATTTTTTCATATTTTAAATTATCTATATTCCTTTAATATAAAAAGTCATGAGTTGACTATATTAGAAATTCCTTTGCTATTTTATCCTATGAAAAATATTCATATAAAGTAATAATGCATCACAGATAGTTCTAAGCAGTATTTCCCTAATATGAAATATGTACTACTGCAGATAGGCAAAACAATTTTACATAGTACTTAAGTGTACATTTTTCATTTTAATATACATTAAGAAAACATTAGTTATTTTCTTGTATACTTGAAATAACAAATGATTCCATGGGCATTATTGCTTAAGATAAGACACAGATAAAGTGTTTACGTTTAGTGATTTAACTCAACCTAAAGAATAGTAAGGAAATAATAATGTATGTAAACACGGCAAAAATACATGAAGTGGTACACACAGGACTGAAGTCTGTAAAATACTGTACTAAGGTAATGGACTGATCATATGATTTAAAAAAGAAGGTGTGGTTCAACAGAAGAGAACTGAACTAGAATTTAGGAAGCCTGGATTGTTGTGCTAGCTTCACAACTGTGTGGTTTCAAGATCTTTTGCAGGTCAGCCTTTCTGGTTCTTAGTTTACTTATCTATAAAACAAGATAACTGAATTAGGTGACACACTCCTAAACCTAAAACTCTATTATTTGGATAAATACTCTTCAAAGCATTTCAATAGGTATCAATTTTATTTTGATATTACCCATTAACAAGTATTTATTGAACATCTTCTATGTGCCAATGATCTGGGTGCTTGGGATGCATCAGTGAACAAACAGATGAAAATTCTTGCTTTCTCAAGGGGCTTACATATTAGCTCCCATCCTTGAGGTAAATATTATGTCCATTTACATGGAAAGAAGTTTAAGGTCAGAGGTAGGCAACTGCCCTAGGTAAGTTAGTAGGAAGCAGAGATTGATTCAGACTCAGGGCTTCTGATTCATAGATTGTGCTCTTTCCATACTACACACATTGGAAAGAACATAATTCAATAGTGAAACAACTTTGAGAAATATAAAAGCTGCTGCTAACTGAGATGGCTATTAGATAATGTTATCATATGCTCTTATTTGGGGGTCTTTGACAATGTTAATCTTTTTTTTTTAAAGAAATGAAAACTCTGATGGCACTAAATAAGGAATAGGTCTTATGAAACAGATGGTTTAGCAGATGGTAGATTGCTCCTTTTCTTCTTGGCACCTCCTGCTGAAAAAATGTGATATGCAGGATGGTTAGGTATGTTTGACTTCTTGGGTCTTAACTGGTAGATATTTCTGGAACAGATGCTGCTTCTTTATCCTGAGCTCAACAAATTCACAAGTACAATCTGTAGCATTTCCTTTTCTGCCACTCTTCTCATATTGTGTCCAGTTTTATCAACTCTAATTAAAATTTTTTACATTAAAATGTGGCCTAAAATGAGTAGAGTTTCAAAACAAGTAACTGAAAGTTGTTGGAAGCCCCCAATTTCTCCCAATAAGATGTATAGCAACTGCAATGTTTGGGCAAGTCAATATTGCAATAAATACGTCTGTCAAGCAAAATGCCTGGCTGGCTCAGTTGGTTAAGCGTCTGACTTCAGCTCAGGTCATGATCTCATGGTTCATGGGTTTGAGCCCCATGTCGGGCTCTGTGCTGATAGCTCAGAGCTTGGAGCTTGCTTCAGATTCTGTGTCTCCCTCTCTCTCTGCCCCTTCCCCGCCCCCCCCTCTCAAAAATAAACATTAAAAAAAATTTTTAAAATACATCTGCCAAGCAACAGAATTTATTAGGCAACACAATGTGTAGGCCACTGGTACTGTGGAGAGATATAGGGATGGAGATATGATCTTGGTCTTCAAGGACTTTGCCATATAGCACAAATCATTATAATGCAAGGAAGACAATGATAACTGCTATAAGGCTAGTTCACAGAAAAGTTTGGGAATTCAGAGGAAGAAGAACTCACTTCATCTTGGCTGGACTGGGATGGGCTGGGACATAGTAGAGTTAGAGTGAAAGCACTTGCTAAGATCAGACTTTGCAGGATAACGAGGATTTCCGCAACTAGAGATGATAGGGAAGACTTTCCAGATAGGAAGTGCTTAAGTGTGGAGGTGGGAATGCTTACAGAGAAGTTACCAACTTTGACTAGAACATATAAAATATATGAAGGAACTGGATTGTGATGGCCTAGCAAATCAAAGCAAGCTATCTGAGCTTAGATCAGATTGTGATAGGAAATTATTGAAATATTTTGTGCAAGAAGATGACATAACCTATGCTTTGTTTTAGCAAGATTAGTCCTCAGGAGGTGGGTTGGATGATAGAAGAAAGAAACAGAAAGCAGTAAGACCATTTAAGAGGTTCTTGTTATAGACCAGAGAAGAGATAATGAGGGCCTGAAGTAGATCTAGTACTTGTTAAAGAAAAGGAAGAAGAATACGAGAGATGTTGAGGAGATATTCACTATTATTTCCCCATTAAGAGGGGAAAAGTCTGTAACTTTTGTAATAATTACAAACTAAGACTTGATCAAAGTTGCTAGGGACATTAAGTAACTAAATCACTAAGATAGAAGCCATAGGGTTGATTAAACTTTTCCCCTGATTTCATAAATTGCTAGAGAATGTTTATATATAACATACCTATATCTTGAGAGCTTGTTTGGAGGTTCTAGCAAGGGAGCGCAGCTACTTGTATACCCTTGACCAAAGAACCCTTGACCGAAGAATGATCTTACCCTATCGGTGAAGGTCATCCTCTTCTACTGAGCTTGCAGCTTAGGGAGGGACACACATGGAGCGGTGAGGGAGGAGGGGACACCCGCCTAGCCAGCCAGACCAGCCGAATCAACCCTGGCGATCAATGGAGTGACAGATGTCGCAGCCAGGTCGCCCTCACATTCTATAATATACATATATCTAAATGATTTAAGGTCTTCTGAGAATTGAATTATGATTTAAGCACAACCTAAAGCAGAAAACCTAAAGCAGAAGGGAGCCTGGTGGTTCAGTTGGTTAAGCATCAGGCTTTGGCTCAGGTCATGATCTCACGGTTTGTAGGTTCAACCCCTGCATCCGACTCTGTGCTGACAACTCTGAGCCAAGAGCCTGCTTCGGATTCTGTGTCTCGCTCTCTCTCTGTCTTTCCTCCACTTATGCTCTCTCTCTTTCCCTCAAAAATAGATGTTGAAAAAAATTTTTAATAAATAAATAAAAACCTAAAAAGCAGAATTCAAAACTAGCTTTCTTTAAAATATTTCATATTATGTAATGTAAGGTACCCTCTGATTCTTCATTGTGATTTAAGCATGCAGTATCATAAAAAGCAGGTGTTATTAAACATTAATCAATTTTCCTCTAACCAATCTTCTTTGCAACAAGAATAATGCAAATATATTAAAATAAACTGAATTTCTTATAGTGTGTATCACTCAATTTTTTTTTAATTTTAAAACAAATCTCTATCTTTTAGAACTAAAAGCAAACATAAGTTTGCTACCCACACCATGGAAAGTGCTGCTGACAACTTAGAGCCTGGAGCCTACTTTGGTTTCTGTGTCTCCCTCTCTCTCTGCCCCTCCCATGCTTGTGCTCTCTCTCTCTTTCTCAAAAATAAATAAACATTAAAAAAAAAAAAGCTTACCAAACTTGTTATGTAAAATTGGGTGAAATCTCCTGGGTCTCATTATCAATTATCATCACTCAGATCTATCTCAGGCTGAACCAACATTTCTCCAGTAGGATCCTCCCTTCCTCATCATTTTATCCCTTCTCTAAGGCACCCATTACAGTTTTTGGAATGAACTATACAACATAGTCTAAGTATTTTCTTTTTCACGAATTGAAGTTTTCTTTTTAGATGATCTCGTTTTTCCTTTTTTAGCTGGTCTTTTCCTGCCTTAATCACAATAACCTTTCCCTTTTACAAAGATCTCTGCCCTCTTGGGAAGTAATCATTATGTCTTAAACTATACACGGAAAATAATGTTATTATATTGCACTGTGGAGCTTCTTCTGCTCAAATTGCTATTTCTTAGAAATTGAACATACACTGGGATTCTCTGTCTCTTCACAGTGGCTGTTGTGTTAATCCTAGAAAAGTGCTATAGGCTTCCATCTCACCCATTTTAAATCTGTTTGTATAACACTTTATATTTAGTGTCTGAGCCTAGTGTAATTGCACTGAAATTGCCAAACGGTGTGGCTGATAGATGCACTGCCACCATTTAGTTTCCTATACACTCTAATCCAAGGCCTTTAATTTACTTGCCAGTTCCTCTCTGACTCTTGCCTTTGGACACACTGGGGGATAATAACAAAGAGGAACATCCTGAGCCCATTTTACATAATGAATTTAGTGTGCACAGATGACATGTTAAAACAGTAAACTGAAATGAGAAATACAAAAAAAAAAAAAAAAATTTAAGTCTGGCTAGGGCTGAGGGGTTAACCAATCCAGCATCTGTTTTCCTCACATTTCATTATATCACTAAGAAAGTACTCAGGGTATAGGAAATGTCGTTTACAGCTTGACTTATGGTAGTTTCCATATTTCAACTCAAAGAGTTGATGAGGCATTATCCAATTCCACTGGACCATTAGCTGAGAATTCACATTATACATGACATTTTAAATCTCAATTCCAGTATAGTTAACATATAATGTCATATTAGTTTCAGGTGTACAATACAGTGATTCAACAAATCTATAAATTACTCAGTGCTCATCATGAGAAGTGTGCCCTTTTAATCCTCTTCATCTATTTCACCCATCCACCCCCCCCCCCACCTCCCTTCTGGTAACCATAAGTTTGCTATCCACACTTAAGAGTGTTTTTTGGTTTGTCTCTTTTTTCCTTTATTTATTTATTTTGGTTTTTAAAATGCCACATGACTGAAATCATCTGGTATTTGTCTTTCTCTGTCTGAACTTATTTTGCTTAGCATAATACTCTCTAGCTCCATCCATCCTGCAAATGGCAAGATTACATTCTTTTTCTGGCTGAGTAATATTCCATTATATGAATATACCTGCCTGTCCTTTATTCATTCATCTATCAATGGACACTTAGGCTCCTTCCATAATCTAGCTATTGTAAATAATGCTTCAGTATACATATGGGTGCTTACCATTTTGAATTAGAGTCTTCATTTTCTTTGGGTAAATATCCAGAAATGAAATTACTGGATCACATGGTGATTCTATTTTTAAATTTTATGAGGAAACTCCATACTGTTTTCTATAGTGGCTGTGCCAGTTTGTATTCCCATCAACACTGCATGAGGGTTCCTTTTTCTCCATATCTTTACCAACAGTTGCTATTTCCTGTGTTTTTGAGTTTAGCCATTCTGACAGATGTGAAGTGATATTTCATCATGGTTTTGATCTGCATTTCCCTGATGATGAGTGATGTTGAGCATCTTTTCATGTGTCTTTTGGCCATCTGAATATCTTCTTTGGAAAAGTGTTTATGTCTCCTGCCCATTTTTAATCACATTATTTGGGTTTTTTTGTCGTTAACTTGTATCAGTGCTATATATTTTTTGGATGCTAACTCTTTTTTGAATATGTCATTTGCAAATGTTGTCTCCCATTCAGTGGGTTGTCCTTTACCTTTGTTAATTGTTTCCTTCTCTGTGAAGAAGTTTCTTACACTATTAGCGTAGTACCAATAGTTTACTTTTGCTTTTGTTTCCTTTGCCTCAGGAGATGTATCTAGAAGAATGTTCTATAGCCAATGTCATAGAAATTACTGCCTGAGCTCTCTTCTATGATTTTTATGGTTTCAGATCTCACATTTAAGTCTTTATCCATTTTGAATTTCTTTTTGTGTATAGTATAAGAAAGTGGTCCAGTTTCATTCTTTTGCATGTAGTTGTCCAGTTTTCCCAACATCATTGTTGAAGAGACTGTCTTTTCCCACTGCATACTTTTTCCTCCTTTACTGAAGATTAATTGACCGTATAATTGTGGGTTTATTTCTGGGCTCTCTATTCTGTTCAATTGATCTATGTGTCTATGTGATCTATGTGTTTCATTGATTTTGTGTGAGTACCATACTGTTTTGATTATTACAATTTTGTAGTATATATTGACTTCTGGGATTGTGATGCCTCCAATTTCTTCTTCATTTTCATGATTGCTTTGGCTATTCTGGGTCTTCTGTGGTTTCATACAAATTCTAAGATTATTTGTTCTAGTTCTGTGAAAAATGTTGTTGGTATTTTGACATGGATTGCATTAAATCTATGAATTGCTTTAGGTAGTATGGACATTTTAATAATATTTGTTCTTCCAATCCATGAGCATGGAATATCTTTCCATTTGTTTGTGTCATCTTCAATTTCTTTCAACAGTGTTTTATACTTTTAATGCTACATGTTTTTCAACTTCTTGGTTAAGTTTATTCCTAGGTATTTTATAATTTTGGTGCAATTATAAATGAGATTGTTTTCTTAATTTCTCTTTCTACTGTTGCATTGTTAGTGTATAGAAATGAAACATATTTCTATATAATGATTTTGTATCCTGTGACCTTACTGAGTTCATTTATCAGTTCCAGTAGTTTTTTGGTGGAGTCTTTCAGGTTTTCTATGTATAGTACCATGTCATCTGCAAATAGTGAACGTTTTACTTCTTCCTTACCAATCTGGATTAATTTTATTTCTTTTTATTGTCTGATTGCTGTAGCTAGAACTCCCAATACTATGTTGAATAAAAGTGATGAAAGTGGACATACTTGTTTTGTTCCTGATCCTAATGGACAAGCTCTCCATTTTTCTCCATTGAGTATAACATTAGCTGTGGGATTTTCACACACAGCCTTTATAATGTTGAGGTATGTTCCCTCTAAACCTACTTTCTTGAGGGTTTTTATCATGAATGGATGTTGTACTTTGTCAAATACATTTTCTGAATCTATTGGAATGATCATATGGATCATTTTTATCCTTTCTCTTCTTGATGTGATGAATCATGGTGATTGATTTGTGAGTAATGAACCATCCTAGCATCCCAGGAATAAATTCCACTTGATCATGGTGAATGACTTTTTTATTTTATTTTTTTAAGTATTTATTTTTGAGAGAGAGCCAGAGCCAGTGCAAGTGGGGAGGGGCTGAGAAAGAGGGAGAGAGAGAATCCCAAACAGGCTCTGCACTGTCAGCACAGAGCCCAGTGCAAGGCTCAAACCCAGGAAGCCGCTACATCATAACCTGAGCCAAAACCAAGCTTAAACTACTGAGCCACGCCGGCACCCAAATCATGGTGAATGAGTTTTTAATGTATTGTCAAATTCAGTTTACCTATATTTTGTCGAGGACTTTTGCTTCTATGCTCATCATAGTTATTGACCTCTAGTTCCGTTTTGTTGTAGTGTCTTTATCCCATTTTGATATCAAAGTAATGCTGGCCCCATAGGATGAATTTGGAAGTTTTCTTTTCTTTCTGGAGTAGTTTGAGAAGAATGGGTATTAACTCTTCTTTAAATTCTTGGCAGAATTTGCCTTTAAAGCCATCTGGTCCTGGCCTTTTTCTTGTCAAAAGTTTTTTTTTTAATTCATTTTTTAATGTTTATTTATTTTGGAGAGAGAGAGAAACAGAGTGTGAATGGGGTAGGGGTAGAGAAAAAGGGAGATGCAAAATTCAAAGCAGTCTCCAGGCTCTGAGCTGTCAGCACAGAGCCTGACATGGGGCTTTAACTCACTAGCTCTGAGATCATGACCTGAGCTGAAGTCGGACACTCAACTAACTGAGGCACCCAGGTGCCCCAAAAGTTTTTTTATTATTGATTCAATTTCTTTGCTGATTATATGTTCAAATATTTTATTTCTTCTATTTAAGTTTTGGGAATTTATATGTTTCTAAGGATTTATTCATTTGTTCTAGGATGCTCAATTTTGGGCATATAATTTTTCATAATACTCTCTTAAAATCATTTGTATTTCTGTGGTGTTGGTTGTTATTTCTCTTCTTTCATTTCTGATTTTGTTTAAGACCTTTCTCTCTTTTTTTGATGAGGCTTGGCTAGAGGTTTATCAATTCTGTAGATCTTTTCAAAGAACCAGCTCCTGGATTCATTTTCTATCCTATTGGTTTTTTGTTTTGTTTTACTTTTTATCTTCTATTTTGTTTAATCTGCTCTAATCTTTATTATTTCCTTCCTTTTGATGGTTTGTGTTTTGTTTGTTCTTCTATTTCTGGTTCCTTTAGGTGTAAGGTTAGGCTGTTTATTTAATATTTTTCTTGGTTCTTGAGGTAGCCCTGTATTGCTATTAGCATCCCTCTTAGAATAGCTTTTTCTGCATTCCAAAGATTTTGAACCATTGTATTTTCATTTTCATTTATCTCCATGTATTTTTTTATTTCCTCTTATTTCTTGGTTGACCCATTCTTGTTCGGTTGCTTGTTATTTAACTTCTGTGTATTTGTGTTCTTTCCAGATTTTTTCTTGTAATTGACTTCTAGCTTCATAGCATTGTGGTTAGAAAAGGTACATGGTAGGACTTCGGTTTTTTTAATTTGTTGAGACTTGTTTTGTAGCCTAACATGTGATTCTTTTTTTTAAAAATTTAAATCCAAGTTAGTTAACATATAGTATAATAATGGTTCTGTAGAATGTTCCATGTGCATTTGAAATGAATGTGCATTCTGCTGTTTTAGAATGGAATGTTTTGGGTATATTGTTAGATCCATCTCGTCCAATGTGTCCTTCAAAGACACTGTTTCCTTGTTGATTTTGTTTGGACCATGTATCTCTCAATGTCAGTGGGATGTTAAAATCCTCTACTATTATTGTATGATTATCAATTTCTTTATTTTTGTTATTAGCTGTTTTATGTATCTGGGTGCTACTATGTTGGATACATAAATATTTACAGTTGTTTTACCTTCTGGTTGCATTGTTCTCTTTATGATTATATAGTGTCCATCTTTGTCTCTTGTTACAGTCTTTGTTTTAAAGTCTATTTTGTCTGATATAACTATTGCTACCCTGGCTTTCTTTCCACTTCCATTTGCATGGTAAATGCTTTTCACTTCACTTTCAATCTACATTTGTCTTTAGGTCTGAAAGGAGTCTTTGTAAGCAGCATTTAGATAGGTCTTGCTTTTTTATCCATTCTCCACCTAGTGTCTTTTGATTGGAGTATTTAGTCCATTTACATTCACAATAATTATTAGTAGGTATTTACTTACTGCCATTTTGTTACTTGTTTAATGGTTGTTTTTGTAGCTCTTCTCTGTTCTTTTCTCTCTCATGATTTGCTGCCTTTCTTTAGTGATCTATTTGGATTCCTTTCTCTTTATTTTTTTTTTGTACATGTATTACTGGTTTTTGATTTGTGGTTACCATGCATG
The DNA here is from genome assembly GCF_018350175.1 of Felis catus. NCBI lineage: Eukaryota > Metazoa > Chordata > Mammalia > Carnivora > Felidae > Felis > Felis catus. Next base: position 86,337,041 of record NC_058376.1, on the reverse strand, counting down.
TAGTAGTCTATATTAAATTGATGGTTGCTTAAATTTCAATCCATTCTCTACTCCTCCCTGCCCCCAACATTTTAGGTATATGCTGTCATACTTTACATTCTTTTATGTTATGAATCCCTTGATTTTTATACACATACTTAATTTCACTGCTTCTGTGCTTTCTACTTTTCTTACTCTGGCTTATGTTCTTTCCTTTCAACTCAACCAGTCCCCTTTAACATTTCTTGTAGGCCTGGTTTAGTGGTCATGAATTCTTTTAACTTTTGTTTCTCTGGGAAATTCTTTATCTCTTTTTTTCTGAATGATAGCCTTGCTGGATAGAGTATTCTTGGTTGTTGTTTTTTTTTTTTTTCTTTCAGCACTTAAAGTATATGATGCCACACCCTTATAGCCTACAAAGTTTCTGCTAAAATATCAGCTGATGCCCTTATGGAATTTCCCTTGTGTGTCACTATTTTCTTTTCTTTTGTTGCTTTTAAAATTCTCTCTTTATCACTGCTTTTTGCTATTTTAATTACTATGTGTCTTGGTATGAACCTCCTTGTTGATTTTGTTGAGGGTACTCTGTGTTTCCTGGATCTGGATTTCTGTTTCTGTCCCCAAATTCAGGAAGTTTTCAGCTATTATTTCTTCAAATGAATTTTCTGTTTCCTTTTCTTTCTCATCTCCTTCTGAGATGACTACAATGCAAATGTTATTATACTTGATGATGTTGTTGAGCTTTCTAAGTCTATTCTTATTTCACATAATTTTTTTTTCTCTCACCTGCTCAACTTGACTACTTTCCATTAATCTATCCTCCAGGTTGCTAAGTCATTCTTCTGCTTTACACAGTCTACTATTATCACATATAGTGTATTTTTAATTTCATTTATTATTTTCTTCATCTCTGACTTGTTCTTGTTTATTGTTAAGGGTCTCACTGATATCCTCCACTCTGTTCTCAAGTTCAGAGAATACCTTAATGATCATTACTTTAAATTATTAGGCATATTATTTATGTCCATTTTGCTTAAGTCTTTTCTGTGATTTTGTCCTGTTCTTTCATTTGGGACATCTTGCTCTGTCTCCTCATTCTGAATAACTCTTTGTGTCTGTTTCTGTGTGTTTGGAAAATCAGCTACATCTCCTGCTCTTGAAAGTAGTGGCCTTACAAAGAAGAGGTCCTCCAGTGCCCTGGAGTGCAACGTCCCCTTTCATCAGAAACTGGTACTTCAGGGGTGTCTCCTAGGTATGTTGTGTGTGCTCTACTGTTGTGGCTGAGCCACATTTGCCTTCAGTCTAGTTGTTTGCAATGGCTTTTATTTTTATTTTTTGCATGCTTATTTTTGAGACAGAGAGAGACAGAGCATGAGCAGGAGAGGGCAGAGAGAGAAGGACACACAGAATATGAAGCAGGTTCCAGGCTCTGAGCTGTCAGTACAGAGCCTGATGCAGGGCTTGAACCCACTAACCGTGAGATTATGACCTGAGCCAAAGTTGGACGCTTAACTGACTGAGCCACCCAGGCACCCTGCAATGTCTCTCTTTGCCTGTTGTGGGCAGAGTTTGGTCCCTGTTGTTAGTGGGCCAGTCTGGAGTTGCCCTAGGCTTGAGCTGGTTAGACCAGGTGCTTGCCATAGAGACAGTAGCACCAAATTGTAGGGTGCTTTCTCTGTGTTGTCCCCTGAGAAGCTTTCATTGGGACCTAAAGTTAGACCCAATGTCTGCCCCTTAGGGCCACAGATAGAATTATGTGTGTGGTCTTCTTCTCCTCTTCCTGGGGCAGGAGTCACTCTGGGGTGTGTTGACCCATGAGGGCTGTGTACCCACTTCTAGGCTTGTGGCACTGCTTTTGATGGGTCCTAGTCAAGGGTGAATTTGAGGAGGCAGGACCACAGGAGAACGTGGGGGCAGGGTGTGTGGTGACAGCAAGCTCTGCACTGATCTGCTGTGGGAGAGGGCCTGCAACCACCCAGGAGAACTCCTCCCCAGGCTGTGATAGAGACTGGAATTTCTGCTGGAGTATGTGGGGGCCAGTCACCTTGTTAGCATGCTAGGTGGAGAGTGTTCATGTTGTGCTGGTTCCTACAGGTATCCATGCATCTAGGCTTGGGGGTGAGGTAGGGAAATGACACTCACCAGCTCCTTTGTTCTTACAGAAATCTCCCAAAGTTCTCTGTCCCTCCAGCACATGCTCTGAGATTAGTAATAAACCTTTATGCATACCCCAGGCATTTTCCAAACTATTACCTTGTAATTTCTATGGGACTTTACTCCACATTAATGAAACGTTTCAGCCATGTATTCATGTTCTCAAAACTACTATGAAAGGCATCAGAATAGGCATGGTTCTCATTTTAAAATTCAAGAAATGAAGAAACAAACATTAAATAATTTCACAACAGTTCCTACCATAAGTAACAACAGTGTTCAGAACAGCTAGGCAGGGCTATTCTTACTTGCTGACCTACCTTTCTTTTTACTTAAAACCTTAAGATGATTTCACCTTTGTTTGTGGCTTAGGCTTTTTTAAGACTATGCTGAAAAGTACAGTAGGACAGAATATGCATAGTTATTAAGAACATGGCCTCTGGGGGTGCACCTGGGTGTCTCAGTCGGTTAAGCATCCAACTCTTGATTTCAGCCCAGGTCATGATTTCATGGTTCATGAGATTGAGCCCCACAGTGGGCTCCGGACTGACAGCACTGAGCCTGCTTGGGATTCTCTCCCCCTCCCCTGCTCATGCTCTCTCTCTCTCAAAATAAATAAATAAACTTTTTTTTTAATTGCTAAGTAAAGAAATAAAAAAAGAACTTGGCTTCTGGAACTAGACTACCTTCGTTTAAATCCTATCCCTGCTATTTACTGGCTCTGAGAGGTCAGGCAACTGACTTAACATTTCCATGCCTCCATTTGCCCTGTCAAATTAGGATAATAGCCTATCTACTTGTGAGCTTGTTGTGAAGAGTTAATATATATAAGGTCCATATACAACATAATGTAAAGTCCTTAAAAAGAGCCTGACATACTGTATGCTTACTTTTTTTTTCTAACAGAGCTGGCTTTATCATGAGGCAACTTACTTAAATCTCAGTGATTATACAGGTTATGTGATTCGGTAACTTTCTGGCCACAAATGAATTTGTAGGGAGTTGTCAGAAAAACAAATCTCCTATTATTGAGAAGATGAAGAGGACTTAGGTCTTTGATAACCTCAGCCATGCCTATGTAAACCAGATATCATCTGAAATCACATTGCCTGAGTTATAAATAAAATTAGAAGGACTATCCCTTACCCCAAGTGCTATGTGAAGGCCAATGACTTCTGCTAATTCTCACTCACAGCTCCAAATCTCTGATTTTTTTAAGTGTCAGTTTCTATAGCTATTCTCTTCTTCCTACTCTATACCAAACCAAATGTGGGACTCAGCCAAATTTCCTTGATTACTCCCTCTCCAAACTATTCACTCAAGGAATGTTTCTGTAGCAACCTTGAATGAAGGTTTGGTCTCATAGTGGTGAGTACACTATATTCTGTGAACCATGTCTCCAGAGTTGGGTAGTAATGGGGTTACCTAGAGCAGCACAAACAATTTCAACTAAAATATTGGTCACATGTATTTGTGGACATTCCTAACCACCCCAAAGTTGGAATTTCCTACTTTCTCTAGATCCTGAGGCTTTCTGCCAAGTGGTGTGGCAGCCTCTTTTTCCAACACAGTCACCTTCATCTGCCTCCTCCCTTTCCTCTATTTTTTCTCATCTACACCCAGAAATCCCTATTTATTTCTTATTCATGCTTTCCCTGGGGCATCACCTTCCACCTGACAAAGCCATTTATGAAGGCATTTTTCTGAATGAGGTAGTTCCTTTCCCAGAAGTAATTATGACGACAATTAGTAAAATATTATTTTCTGTAACATTTATATATAACATATAAATGTTTTTATCACCACAAAAATATGGATTCAAACATATACTTAATTTAATCTATTTCAAAAATATTTCTTGAGCTCTAGGTAGGGATTTTCAGGAAATTCAAAGGCCTCAATCATGGATCCTGCCCTACAGAGATGTAGCTCTTTCTAGCCATGACAAATACAAGGTCAAAGTGATAAATGATTTAAGAGAAGTCATGATGAAGTGGTATGAAAGTTTAGATTTAGATGAATTCTACTTTCAAGGGCCCAGGGAAATGTTTTCAAGACTTGCTAATTCCATGTTTGATTTTTAAAATGACTGATTATAAGCCAGAGAAACCAGAAAGACTATCTAGCAACACAAGATAGAACGTTAAGGGTTATGTGTCTTTCTTAGGGACTTTAAAAATTGTTACAATTTTCAGCTTTACACTCATAGTGTTAGATAGTTTACAAGGAACTGAAGTTTTGGGGCACCTGGGTGGCTCAGTAGGTTAAGTGTCCTACTTCGTCTCAGTTCATGATCTCGCAGTCCCTGAGTTTGAGCCCCGTGTCAGGTTCTGTGCTAAGAGCTCAGAGCCTGGAGCCTGCTTCAGATTCTGTCTCCCTGTCTCTTTGCCCCTCCCCTGCTTGCACTCTGTCTCTCTCTCAAAAATAAATAAATATTTAAGAAGTTAGAAAAAAAAAAAGAACTGAAGTTTTGCTGTCTATAAATTCCAAGTAATTCCTATGCCACTCTAAGTGTGTAATTAAGGCAAAATAATGATGACCATTTAGGCAAAATGTGTATATTAAGAAAAAAGACAAATACAGATGCAAGGAAGTTATTAATTTATAAAATGATTAAAACTGTAAAATATAAACATTTATGACTAAGTTTCATATTTGATTACATAATTTAATTTTTCATTATTTTGGCAGAAGAATTATCAAAATGAAATGATTTTGCTAAATTAAGAGGACACCATGAGAGGAAAAACAACTCTCTCTGTAATCAACTTTAAGTAGAGAACAATGGCTTGTGATTACAGGGAAGAAAAGATGGAGCCATGTGAAGCCCTGCTAAAGCAAATTAGGTCATAAAACTTTGCTAAAACAAACAACATATCTAAGTGACTTATCTATCTAACTTGGTATCACTAATGGTAACAGTTCTGCATAGATGTCAAAAAAGACTTTTAAATATTGAATTCATTTTCCCCTGCTATAGGCTACTGGCTTTTAGGGTCTCCATTTAGATGGAGAAGATTTCAGAGATAGAAGGGACTTTAGAGGTGAATTTTTCACTAAGAACAGGTATCTCTGCTACTGTAACAACTCTGTCTAATAATAAATTAGCATAAGTGCTTTCAAGATTAAATGTTGGGGTACCAGGGTGGCTCAGTTGGTTAAGCGTCCGACTTCGGCTCAGGTTATGATCTCACGGCTTGTGGGTTCAAGCCCCACATCAGGCGCTGTGCTGACAGCTCAGAGCCTGGAGCCTGTTTCAGATTCTGTGTCTCCCTCTCTCTGTGCCCCTCCCACACTTGTGCTCTCTCTCAAAAATAAATAGCGTTAAAATTTTTTTTTTTAAAAATCTCTACTCTGGGACAACACTATGCTAGGGGATGGCTGGACTGTAGGAAACCACATGGTCACCATTCTTTTAGGGCTCATTGTTTAGTAAAGGGGGCCTACTTTCAGACTAAGTAGCCTATTTCTTTTTTGAATGACTTTATATATTGGAAATATTTTCTTTTATTGAACTAAAATCTGTATCCTTAAAACCTTTATCCAAGTATGCCTTCTTGAATCATGAAAAAATAAATTGAATCTGTCTTAAACCTTATCCTACAGACAAAAGAAATCATTGAAAAATTACTTCATCAAAGTCACTAAAAAAAATGTTAATAGGACAAGGCCATTATGGGATACTACAGCCTATCATTAGTAAATTCCTTCTTAGTTGAAAACATTTTCCACATATTGAACAAATTTTTTAGAGAAATATGGTCATTGCTGATTTTAAAAATTGAAATATATAACAATAAAAGAAGTTAAAAATGGCACAATCATTTCATGCAATATTATGCAAATATTTGATTTTTATTTAACTAATGTTTATATAAGAGTATTGATAATATAAAGACTTTCATAGAATATTAAGTAGAAGAATGGGGCCCCTGAGTGGCTCAGTCAATTAAGCGTCTGACTTTGGCTCAGGTCATGATCCTGCACTTCATGGGTTCGAGCCCCACATCAAGCTCTGCTTCAGATTCTGTGTCTCCCTCTCTTTCTGAGTCTCCCCACTCTGTCTCTCTGTCTCCCAAAAATAAATACAAAATAAAAAAAAAAAAAGAATATTAAGTGGAAGAAAAACTCTGAGAGACCAACTAGAAGTACACTGAACACATGAATTTATTTCCATTCCCTCACAAAAACCCATTACAATGCCAGGAACTTTTAAAGTCATAAAGTCAAAAGAACAAGGAATATGGAAAAGAAGATAGCCAACAAGAGATGATTAAAATAAAATTTTGAATTTGAAAAGTAACCAATTTAGAACAAAAAAAAAATGTCGCTAAAGGAGCCAAAACATTACCTGATTTATACCATAAAATCCCAGAAAGACTCTATTACTGGAGACAGCAGTAAAGTAGGGGTACAGGTGAGACTAAAAACACAAGGATTAATTGGACTTTCTACATACATGTATACATACTTTTATTTGCCTTTATTTAAAAAGAGGGAATGATAGGGGCATGATGTGTGGCTCAGGCAGTTAAGCATCCGACTTCTGCTCCGGTCATGATCTCACAGTTCATGAGTTCAAGCCCCATGCCAGGCTCTGTGCTGACAGCTCAGAGCCTGCAGCTTGCTTCAGATTCTGAATCTCCCTCTCTCTCTGCACCCCTCCCGCCCCCCACTAGTGCTCTGTCTCTGTCTCCCAAAAATAAACACTAAAAATTTTTTTAAAGAGGAAATGATAAACCAAAAAAGATAAAAATAGAGAAATATCTACAAAATTATAAAGGAGAAATATTCCCTACCTAGACTTCTAGGTCTGTAAACTATCAATCAAGACTAAAGGCAAAATAAGAACATTTTCAGACATATAAAGTCTCAAAAAGTATACTTTGATGAATTACTTCTCAGGAAGCCTGGAAGGATGTGTCCTACCAAAATAAGGGAATAAACATACAAATAGGGAAACATAAAATCCAGAAAAAGGGGAACCAATTCAGGAAAAAGGTACACATAATCAGTAGGATGACTGTGAAGGGAATAAAAGCCCAAGAAGCCAGCTGAGCAGTGGGCTCAGAGAGTAATGCATCTATACTGGAGCATGAGATCAGACGGCTCTAGATATACCACGAAGATATGTCACCCAAATCTGTCACAAAGGAAACAATGAAACTGAGGAATTGGTTTATGTGTTGGAATGAATTTATAAGCAATTTACTTAATGACAAGTACATTAAAAACTAAGCAAATAAAAAAGTTCTCCACAAAACAAAAAGTTTTACAAGAAAGAAATATAATCATAGTATACTGAAGAGATGGATTAGAAATAATATTTATATAACCATCACAATAACATAGACACTAAATATTTAATTATCAAAAAACTGTGATATAATAACATGAGAGAAAACAAGGTAGATGTGGGTAAAAGTGGAGGGTAGGGTAAGCGGTAGTGCTGAAGCAAGACAGCAAATTCTCATCTCCCATGATAAAAAGTCAATAAATCTTAAAAAGTCACATCATCACAGTAAAAATCAATTATTTATAAATACAAAAGTAAATTTGCCCCCCAAAAAGAAACAGCCAGAACACTCAAAAATAGTTGCTTTTAGGATTGGAAAGAATAGGGCAAGGGAGTGCTAATCATTATAAGACTTGAAGAATTATTTGATAAATGTAAAACAAATGATATTTGTATTTTTTATTTAGTAAAAATTAAATCTAAAAATGACCTCTAAATACAGTATGTAGAAGTCCCAAAAGTAAAGGCAAGAAACATACACAAATGTCAATAAAGTTTGTATTTAGATTACTTGTTTTGTTATACTTTTCTGGGTGACTCAAATTTTCTTTGATGAACATATACTAATCTAATGAAAAAATTTAAATAAAAAGGAACCAAGTTGAGCACAACTTGTTTTTTGAACCCTTGATACTTCATAATATTTAACACATTATTTCTATGTACATAAAAATCTACTAATTTATCTTCCAGAATTCTTTTAGGAATTGCTGTTAAATTCATTATTCTATTCCTAAAAGCTGCACTTCCCCCACCCATATCCAAGACACACACCCTTTACACAATTGAAAAAGTTGCTATCTATCTCTACATCCTATCCATTCCCATTCTGAGGGGCCCTTCAGAATCACAGATTGGCCTGTGACTCTAACCACAAGTTCTTTCATACTCTAGGATTCAATTTAATTAAGACTAAATATTTAAACTTAAAACAACTCAGCACTCTCTTATTTATATTTTCATAGTAGTTTGGAGTTTACATTATCTTTTCCACTTTGAAGATTCATCTTTAATGGGAAGAAGTAAAAAAGAGGTGCATACTTATGTATTTTTACTATGATTATTAAAACTGTGAGGTTTGAATTCTTTCTCTTCAAGTTCAGTATAGATTATTAACAAAAGTCTATTTATGAAATGGGAAAAATTCACTGGCACAAAAACAGACACATAGCTCAATGGAACAGAATAGAGAACCCAGAAATAGACCCACAAATGTATGGCCAGCTAATCTTTGACAAAGCAGGAAAGAATATCCAATGGAAAAAAGACAGTCTCCTTAGCAAATGGTGTTGGGAAAACTGGACAGCGGCACACAGAAGAATGAAACTGGACCACTTTCTTACATCATACACAAAAATAAACACAAAATGGATGAAAGACCAAAATGTAAGACAGGAAACCATCAAAATCCTAGAGGAGAAAACAGGCAACAACCTCTTTGACCTTGGACGCAGCAACTTCTTACTTGACATGTCTCCAGAAGCAAGGGAAACAAAAGCAAAAATGAACTATTGGGACCTCATTAAGTTAAAAACATTCTGCATAGTGAAGGAAACAGTCAACAAAACTAAAAGGCAACTGACAGAATGGGAGAAGAGATTTGCAAATGACATATCAGGTAAAGGGTTAGTATCCAAAATCTACAAAGAACTTACCAACTCAACACCCAAAAAACAAATAATCCAGTGAAGAAATGGGCAAAAGACATGAATAGACATTTTTCCAAAGAAGACATACAGATGACTAACAGACACATGAGCAGATGCTCAACATCACACATCATCAGGGAAATACAAATCAAAACCACAATGAGATACCACCTCACCCTTGTCAGAATGGCTAAAATTAACAACAGATGTTGGCAAGGATGCAGAGAAAGGGGGACACTTTTGCACTGCTGGTGGGAATGCAAACTGGTGCAGCCACTCTGCATAACAGTATGGAAGTTCCTCAAAAAATTAAAAATAGATATATCCTACGACCCAACAATTGCACTACTAGGTATTTATCCAAAGGATACAAAAATGCTTATTCAAAGGGACACATGCCCCCCCAATGTTTATAGCAACACTGTCAACAACAGGACAATTAAGGAAAGAGCCCAAATGTCCATCAACTGATGGATAAAGAAGATGTAGCGTGTGTGTGTGTGTGTGTGTGTGTGTGTGTGTATACACACACACATATACATACAGTGGAATATTACTTAGTAATTAAAAAGAATGAAATCTTGTCATTTGCAACAATGTGGATGGAACTAGAGTGTATTATGCTAAGCAAAATAGTCAGAGAAAGATAAATATCATATGTGGAATTCCACTTATATGTGGAATTTAAGAAATAAAACAGATGAACATAGGAGAAAGGAAGGAAAAATAAGAAAGAAAGAGAGAGGGAGGCAAACCATAAAAGATTTAAATACAGAGAATATACTGAGGGTTGCTGGAGGAGTGCTGGGTGAGGAATGGGCTAAATAGGTGATGAGCATTAAGAATAGCACTTGTTGGGATGAGCACTAGGTGTTATATTTAAGTGATGATTCACTGAATTGTACTCCTGAAATAAATAAATAATAATAACAACATTAAAAGGAGAAAAAATAAAAATAGAGATTTAACTTAATAAAAGAAAAAAAAGGAAAATTTCATTTTAAAAAGTTCATTTTATGTAAGGCTTTAAAATATCAAATAGGGGGGCCTGGGTGGCTCAGATGGTTGAGTGTCAACTTAGGCTCAGGTGATGGTGTCATGGTTCATAGGTTCGAGCCCCATGTTTCAAGGTACATATCATCTTTGAGTCACCCAAAACATCTAGCATAGGGCTTTATTCATAGCAGAAGTATAACAAATGCTGGGTTAAAATTTAGCTCAAATGGACAAAGGTGGATCAAGTAAAACAAGATCTGATAATACCAAAAATAAGACCCAAAAGAAGACTGCATACCTTGCAGCCATTTATGTTTCCATTAAAAATTCTTTATTTTTAAATTTACTTATCTCATAGGTACTTGGCAATTGTTTAAATTTCAAGATCCTACTTACTAGTTTAGAGCAATGTTAGTTTACATACACATATTTATATTTTCTTTGGCTCATTTTTGCATCATATGGGAAATCTATTTTTCTGATATCTAGATGAAAGAAAATTAGTCTGTCCACTGAGATGAATAATGCCTTAGATAAAGGACAAGTCAATGCCCAGATAGCTGTAAAATTCCACTGTTGCACTACATTTCCTCATAGAGTATTTTAAGGAAGTGAGTGGAAATTAACTCAAAGGGCTCCAATATTTTACCACATGTTTGGCATTTAATAGAAACAAGTAAATAGGAGAGCAAGCCATATTTTGATTATTTTTCAAAACTGACCAGAACTCTGTCACCAAAAGTATCAATAAATAAAAAACAACTTTAGAATCAAGAATGCCAATTATCCCATAATCCAACTTTTTTTTAAGTTTATTTATTTTAAGAGAGAGAGAGAGAGAGAGAGAGAGAGAGAGAGAGAGAGAGACTGCAAGCTGGGGAGGGGAAGAGAGAGAGAGAGGGAGAAAGAGAGTCCCAAGCAGACTCCGTGCTGTCAGCACAGAGCCCAGTGCAGGACTTGAAATCATGAACCTTAAGATGATAACCTGAACTGAAATCAAGAATCAGACACTTAGCTGACTGAGCCACCTGGGCACCCTCCCATAATCCAACTTTTTTTTTTTAATGTTTATTTTTTGAGAGAGAGGATGACAGAGAGACAGAGAGAGCATTTGGGTGGGGATGTGCATAGTAAAAGGGAGACACAATCCAAAGCAGACTCCAGGCCCAGAGCTATCAGCACAGAGCCTGACAGGGCAGCTTGAACATGTGAACTGCAAGATCATGACCTGAGCTGAAGTCCAATGATTAACCAACTGAGCCACCCAGGCGCCACCATAATCCAACTTTTTAAAGTTGGGTTTCCTATAGTAATCTCTTTGATATTAGCCTTAGCAACACTTTTCTAGATGTGCCTCCACAGGCAAGGGAAACAAAAGCATTAAAAATAAACTACTGGGGGGTGCCTGGGTGGCTCAGTTGCTTGAGTGTCTGACTCTTGGTTTCAGCTAAGGTCATGATCTCACGGGTTGTGGGTTCAAACCCTGCACTGGGCTCTGCATTGGCAGTGCAGAGCCTGCTTGGGATTCTCTCTCTCCTTCTCTCTCTGCCCTTCTCCCTGCCTCTCAAAATACATAGACAAATAAACTTGAAAAATAAACTATTGGGACTACATCAAAAAAAAAAAAAAACCAACTTTTGCACAATAAAGGACATCATCAACAAAACAAAAAAACAACTTGAATGGGAGAAGATATCTGGAAATGACATATCTGACAAGGGATTAATAACCAATATATATAAAGAAATTATACAATTCAGCAGCAAAAACACAAATAATCCAATTTAAAAAATGAGCAGACACCTGGATAGATTTTTCCAAAGAAGTCATCCAGATGGTTAAGAGACACATGAAGAGATTCTCAACATCACTCATCATCAGGGAAATGCAAATTAAAACCATAATGAGATATCACCTCACACGGGTCAGAATGGCTAGAATCAAAAAGTCAAGAAATAGCACGTGTTGGTGAGCATGTGGAGAAAAATAAACTCTTTTGCACTATTGGTTGGAATGTAAATTAGTGCAGCCACTATAGAAAACAGTATGGAGGTTCCTCAAAAAATTAAAAATAAAATACCGTATGATTGAGCAATTCCACTACTGGATGCTTACCAAAACAAAAAATGAAAACACCAATATGAAAAGATATATGCACCCTTATGTTTATGCAGCATTATTTACAGTAGCCAAGATACAGAAGAAACCCAAAGTGTCAATATGATGAATGGACAAATAAAATGTGGTATATTTATACAATGGAATATCATTCACCTGTAAAAAAGAATGAGATCTTGCCATCTGCAACAAAATGGATGGATCTGTAAGGTATTATGCTAAGTGAAATAAGTCAGAAAGAGACAAATACCATGTAATTTCACTTATATGTGGAATCTAAAAAAAATGAATGAAAAAGAAAAGCAAAAACAAACCCATAAATACAGAGAACTGATGGCTGCCAGAGAGGTAGGATAGGGGAATCGATAAAATGGGTGAAGGGGAGTTGGAGGTACAGGATTCCAGTTATGGAATGAATAAGTCACAGGGTTAAAACATTCAGCATCCAGAATATAGTCAATAGCAATGTAATAGAGCTAGATGGTAACAAATTATAGCTATTTGTGGTGAGAATAGAATAACTTATAGAGTTGTCAAGTCACTATGTTGTTCACCTGAAACTTATGTAACATTGTGTGCCAATTATACTTCAATGAAAAAATAAAATTGAAATTAAAAAATATTACGTTGGCCTTCCTAAACCTCCAGTGGAAAGGCCTTGTTTTCACTTGATGAATTGCTACAAAGATGCAATATTTAAGTGTCACAGACATACTCCACTAAAAATTTTGCACATATGGTTTTTAACAAAATTTTCCTATAAGAAATTTCCAGTGAGAGCTTAATTCAATTTAGAAGTAGGTAAATTATATTCTTTCATTTCCTTATTTACAGTATTTCTCCAAATGCTTGGGATAAAATATGTACAGAACATCCTCAATTCATTAATTAATACATTCTGTATCAGTCAGGGGTCTCTAAAAAAGCAGATCCAAGATAATATAGATATAGATATTTAGAGTAAGATTTATTTTAACCCCCCTATAACTGTGGGGACTAGCAAGTCTGAAATCTGTAGGGCAGGCTGGCCAGCTGGAGACTCAGACAAGAGTTAAAATTGCAATGTTGAGTCTGAAATCTGCAGGGCAGGCCAGCAGACTAACCATTCAAGTAGGATTCTGTTATAGTCTTTAGGTAGAATACCTTCTTTTCCAGGAAACTTCTAATTTTTTTCTGAAGACTTTTAGTTGATTGGATGAGGCCCATCGATATTATGAAAGGGAATGTACTTTACTGATTATGTTAGTCACATTACTAAATATATTCATAGCATCATCTAGACTAGTATTTGACCAAGTCACTGGGGACTATAACCTAGCCAAGTTGACACATAAAATTAACCATGTGTGATGGTTAATAAATTAATAAATATTTATAAATATTTAATAAATTAATAATAAATTAATAAATATTTAATTAAGCATCTCCTAAGGGCCTAATACTAACTACTCCAGACACAGACCTTAACCTCAAAGCCATTGCATTATTGTATGGGAAACAAGCAAGTTAATCAATAATTATATGACAGTGTGGAAACTATGCTGAAGAGGTTAGATTAACAGCATCAAATTCAGCCACAGTGATTCTGAGAACCATCAGAAGAAAGGTAATGATTGGACCAAATTTTGAAGGAAGCATAAGAGTTACTGAACTAGGCAGAAGAAAGAGGAGAGATAAAGTCATATACAAATGTGATGTGCCTGAAAGAAAAAGACGCAGAGGCATTTGATTTGTCTAGAGCAAAGGATGCAGATGCCACTAAGGCAGAAAATTGAGCTGAGTAAGTGGTCAGCTGCTAGAACACAAAGGGCTTTATGTGCCAAGCCATGGCATCTGAACCACATCCTGAAGTCTATGAGAATTCATCCGGAAAGAGTTATACAATCAAATCAGCGTATCAGAAAGATAACCGTGGCTGCAGGGCTGAGATGGGGCTGGGGCCATAGTTGGGAGAGTGGGGTAAAGCGGGACTGAAAGCAGAGACCAGTTTGGAGAATGATAATAGATAGCTGAGAAACTGTGAAGACCTGTAGTGGTGGAGTGAAAAGGAGCAGGGAGATTGAAAGATTTTTGGAGATAGAATAAATGGGATTTAGTGATTAATTGATGAGGGCTGAGAGAGATGGAGATATGTATGATAACTTCAGGTTTGGGATTTAGACACATATGAGCATGAGGGTGCCATTATCATAAATGAAGCATGGTGAGAAAGGTAGAGTAAGGTAAAAGGAAAAAATAGAGTGAAAAATACTCAAGCAGCAACTATTAAAATCTTTCTGCATCAAGAGCAGATAATGAAAACAATTTCACAGATTTCTTCTTAATCCTCTAAATTTTCTTAAACATGGACAAACTATGATTTGTGCAGAACAAAACAGGTTTCTTAAGTAAAACTTTAGGGTACATTCAGTACATAAGAATTTACTTGCAAAAGAAATCACTCTGCTAAAATTATTTTTGTCTCCTTAGAAAAATGTACAAAATACTCCAAAAGTCTGAATGGATTAATGGATAAATAGGGCAACTGTTAGCTTCCTGCCCAGAAATTTCCCTCTGATATTTAAAAAAAACCAACAAAACAACATATAGTGAAATAAATCGTAAATATGCAGAATCTTAAAGAAACAGATTGTTAACTGTATTAAGAAATATAAACAACGTGTCCACTTAGAACAGAAGTAAGTTAGTGCTGTAGAAATAAACATAGGTAGAAGTAAAACAAGTATTTCTCAAGGAGAAGGATGAACATCTGGTCTTCCTGGCATGTATATTCCTACTGCTGAGGTGCATGAATAAAGCTATTAAAATCTGATGCAATTAACAATTCAAATTCAAATTCCTTTTCCTTTGATTACAGATGCTTTATCAGGTCACACGCTTAAAATTTGGTTTCTAAAGTAGGTATCTATTTTTAGTTTGTCCATACCCATCTCATCTTCTGAATAGAATACTTCACATTCCTGAAACCCTTCCTCTTCTTCAGGGAACTGCCCCTTCTCTTATTCCAGCAATATAACACAGCAAGCACTCACGATGCTCTTAGAAACTCAAACCTTAGAGTAGAAAACAATGGAAACCTAGCCAATGAATAGAGAAACACAGTCCTGATAATATCATTTGAACCTCAGGGTCAAACTGTATCTGAAAGCCGGCCATAGTTCCTACACCTTTTAGTTACATTAAGTATTAAATTTTGTATTTTGCTTATACCAGTTCAAGTTTCATTCTTTGGAGCTTGCAACCTTATAGTATGCACCATTATATACTGTATAGAGGATACACCCTATCTCTAAGCTACCCATGAACTTGAAGCTCCATACATGATGAGTTTCTGGTCTTATAAAAAATTAACTGAAATACCAAAACCACAACACCAACATAAGACTCCAGTTAATAAAACAATTAAGTCTGACCTTCAAGTCCATAAAAATCTACAAATAGCCAACTGAAAAGAACACATTCTTCTCAAATTAGGGTCTTGGGTTTTTTTTTAACTGCAAGGTGGAAGAAGTAGAGAAATTTATTATCTGTATCATTTGCCAAATTAGAGAAAATAAGAGTGATGTTTTACTCTTAATTCATATAGGGATTACTGGAGTTTAGCTTCCATAGAGAGTTGAAAACACTGTAGCTCCCACCTCCATGAGAGATTCCTTTTTTTTTTTAATTTAAGAAAATTACTCCAATGTCTCATTATTGAATTATTAAAGCATTTATAAATTCAAGTCAGAGACAGGGTAGATGATCTCCAAAAGTGTAATAAAATAAACTAAATAAAATTTAGCTTAATTATGCACTAAAATGTGCTTATGAAGGCACAGCTCAAAAACAGAATAAATTATGTATGAAATTGAGTTATGTCACTGCTTTGATATCAGAGCCAAAATGTCTCACAGAGTCCACATGTACAAAGTTGTTAGTAAATACAGTAAAAGAACTTTGATTATTTTTGACAATGATTATATTTTAAAATTTGTCATGAAAAGTTTTATTCAATGGAAAATATTTGTTTTTCCCTTTCCTACTATAGTTTGGCAATTTAAATCAATGACTACATAAATTTGATTACTTGAGGTCACATATCATAATTTCAAATCAATATTCTATAAACCTTGGGCAACAGAAAGTTTTTATCCCCTTACACAATCTTACACATAATAAAAAATAATAATAAATAATGAGGTCATCCTCAAATTTTATACCATTACAGTTGGTGCATAAGGAATTTGGAGAAACCTCTCCAGTAGAAATAATGTGTCTATACACAATCTCCCTCAGTCAAGGTGTCAGGAGACATAGCATTTGAACTGTGTTATAACATATCATCAGGCAACAATGATAGATAAATGTATTCTAAATAGAGGGAACACAATGGTTCTCAATATGTAGATGGGGTGTTCCCTGAGGAGACATTAGGCAATGTCTGGAAACATTTTTCATTCCTCACAACTAGGGTGCTATTGGCATAAAATGGGTAGAGGACAGCGCTACTGCTAAACATCCTACAATGCACAGGATGCCCTACAACAAGGAATTCCATGGACCAAAATGTCAATAGTGTCAAAGCTGACAAACCCTGAACTAGAGAAATGAGAATAAGAAATGAATTAATGTGTTCAAAAATAATGCGTTAATTATTAATTACTTATTAGTTATCTACAAATGACCACAAATTTAGTAGCTTAAAACAATACATATTTATTATCTCTGTGGATTTCTGTGGGTCAGAAATTTGGGGACAGATTATCTGAGTCCTCTGCCTTGGGTCTCTCAGGAGGCTGTAATCAAGGTGTTGGCTAGGGTTCAGGTCTCATCTGAAGACTTGACTGGGAAGGATTTGATTCCAAGCTCACATGATAACTGGAAGAATTCAGTTCTTTGCAGATTCTCAGACTGAGCTCCTCAGTTTCTGGCTGGCTGTATGCCAGAGGTTGCACTCAGTCCCTTGCCATATGGGGCTCTCCACAAGGCATTTTCCAATATGGCAGCTTGGCTTATCACAGCCAGCAAGGGAGAAAGTCTGTTAGCAAGACTATCTCTAGCAAAACAATGAGAAAAAAAAATAGGTACTCAGTAAACAGTTGTTGAATTAAGATGAAATAAACATCAGATATTTGATTGACTGATTGATTGATTAAGCACCTTACTTGTATGAGGAATTACTGAGTAATATGAAGTCATCACAGATATAGACAGAGGTATATGCCATAAACTTGAGCTGAAGGTTCTTGATAAAATACAGTTAAAAAATATTAAATATATGATCATCAATGAACTTTAGAAGAAGGCACATTAAGGCCAAATTGAAAGGGCAATGAGAAAAGAGATCCAATTTCCACTCAAGGACTTTTGTGTACTAAGTAATTATCAGACATTATTTTTAGTAAATGCTCATAAGAAACAAAGAACTCTTGTAACTCAATAATGAGAAGACAAATAACCCAATTTTTAAAATTAATAAAGGCTATAGACTTTTCTACAAAGTAAATATACAAATAGCCAATAAACACATGAAAAGATGCTCAACATCATGAGTCATTAGAGAAATGCAAATTAAGGCCACAGTGAGATACCATTTTATACTCACTAGCTGTAATAATAAAAAAATAAAATGGAAAATAACAAGTTTTGACAAGGACTAGAGAAATTAGAACTCTCATACACTGCTGATGTGAAGGTAAAATTAGGACTCTCATACATTGTTGGTGCAGCCACTATGGAAAACAGTTTGCCAGTTCCTCTAAAACTTAAATATTAAGTTACCATTTGAGCCAGTAACTCGACTCCTGGACCTAAGAGTATTGAAAACATATATTCACACCAAAACTTTACACGTATGTTCATAGCGACCTTATTCATAATAGCCAAAAATAAAACAACCCAAAAGCCCACTGAGTGGTAAATAAGTAAATAAAATGTGATATATCCATACAATGAAATATTATTTGGTAATTAAATAGAATGAAACTCTGATACATGCTACAAGAATAAATCTTGAAATGTTATGCTAAGTGCAAAAAGCCATTCCATGTATATGAAATGACTAAACTAGGCAAATCTATGGAAAAGATAGATTAATGTTGTCTAATATTGAGGGGTTGGGGAAATATGGGGAATGACTGCTAATAGTTATAGGGTTTCTTTTAGCAGGCAGAACAAAATGTTCTAAAATTAGGTTGTTGTTTTGATGGAGTAACCCTGTAAAGTTGCATCAAAAAACACCTGAGTTGTACACTTTAAATTGGTGAATTGTATGTTAATGACAGCTCAATAGAGGTGATTTTTAAAAACAGATTCAAAGGTCCCAAAGTTTGTTTCCAAATGCCTTGCTAGTACATCATTTTGTAATCAGGATAGGATATTAAAGTATAGTTATAAGATATTAAAGAAAGAAAATACTTTATTGAGTAAATTCTACTCCTAAAAAATGCAAAAGGTAAATAACTAGACAGAAAAGTATAAATTCTCAAGATAATTTTGTATAAGAATTTTTACATTCAATTTTTAAAATTGTATCTTTAAAGGAAAAAATAATCAGGTCTGATGTATATATAACCTTTACTAGTTTTCACTTAATTATAAAATGTTATAGTTTAATAAGTCCTAAGATTTTCTCCATTTCTTTATGTTCCTTATTCTAGTCCATATTTTGGACTACTCAGAACCAATATAAATTTTTCTAATTCTATATTCATTAGACCAAAATGTAAGCATAACTTCTATATTAGCATTAACCCAAAGTTTAAGTCCCATGAAAATAAGCTTTTTGTGGAAAAAATCAACAGCAAATTAAAATTAAATTATCATTGGTCAGACATAATCCTTAATATCTACAGATGGTAATGATAAGGAAGTACAAAACGTGATTTAGTGAACAGCAAGAGTCTCAAAGGACTCACAAGGCTTCTAAGTTATCCTCAAACTGCTGTGTGGAAGCAGCCTTGAGCTCTGAGACTTTCCTCTGGGCTAGCATCTAGTTGTTTCCCTCCAGAGAGACTGAAATCCATTTCCATTATACCCATCTTCCAAAATATGCTTAGATATTTAACTTCAATTTCTTCAACTTAAATCCTTCCTCTCAAAAATAAAGACACAGCACCTTAATTATATTGGTCTGTTTATATACTGGGCTGACATTATCAATTCTCCTTGAGATCCCAGAGACAAACAGAATGAACCCTTGACATCTACAAAGAATAAGTTTTGGTATCTTGGACAATCCCCAACTTGGAATACCATGCCAGAAAGTAATTTGCCCCATAAATTTCACTAATGTATAACTTTATAAGAATTATTATAAGGACAGTAATAAGTAGAAAACAAAAGCCACACAAAGAAACAATTAAGAATACGAGCTACCATTGATTAAACATTTTCTCTATGCTAGATACACTTTATCTGTATTAGTTTACTTAGTCCTTGCAAATAGTGAATGGTAGTCTAAGCTCACATACTAGATCCGTGTCCCTGTTCTCCATTGCAACCACTGACTGTGCAATTAAAATTTATGTCTTAGAAAAACAACTATACACTATGACCTGAACTTTCAGGAAGCTCACAAATATTTGAGACCACGAAAGAATGCCAAAGGTCAATAGTACTGATTGTCTCCTTCATCCCATATCCCCACTTCCATTTCATATGTCACTATTATTCCAATATCTCATTTCTTCGTGACTGGCTTTAGTTCTCTTTCAATGCCATGAGGAGAGGAAAGAAAAAAGTGATGATTCTATCTCTAATTAGAGTGTCCACTCTCTCTTATACGCATACGTACATATACGTATATGTGTGTATAAATGTACGTATATGTGTGTATAAATGTATATTTCACAGGTATATTCAACAATAACCAGCACCAAAATTAGCTAATTAAAGTGCTGTATTATTGGGGAAACTTGAACAATGCCCATTCAGGATAGCTCCCTCTTGAGGCAGGAATTCCTCTTTTATTTTATAATTTTATTTTTCTTCACTGGCCTTATAAATTAAAACAAAGGCAGTGAGAAAGGTCTCAGTGTTTTTTTTTTAATTTAAATTCAAGTTAGTTAACATAGAGTGTAGTATTGATTTCAGTAGAACCCAGTGATTGATTACTTACATATAACACCCAGTACTCATCCTGACAAGTGCCCTCCTTAATGCCCATCACCCATTTAGCCCATCCCCCCCCCCACCCATCACTCCTCCAGCAGTTTGACTCTCTGTATTTAAGGGTCTCTTATGGTTTGCCTCTCTCTCTGTTCATATCTTATTTTTGCATCTCTTCGCCTAAGTTCATCTGTCTTGTTTCTTAAATTCCACATATGAGTGAAATCATATCTATCTCTGACTTATTTTGCTTAGCATAATATATTCTAGATCCATCCAGTTGTTGTAAATGGTAATATTTCATTCTTTTTGGCTGATGAATAAAATTCCATTGTATGTCTATATCTATATAGATATATAGAGATATACATTGATATACAGATATATCTCACATTTTCTTTATTCATTCATTAGTCAATGCACAATTGGGCTCTTTTCCATAATTTATCTATTAGTGATGCTATAAACATTGGGGTGCATGTGTCCCTTAAATCACCATTTTTGTAACCTTTGGATAAACACGTGGTAGCGCAATTGCTGGGTCATAGAGAAATTCAGTTTTTAACTTTTGAGGAACTTCTATACTGTTTTGCAGAGTGGCTG
This sequence comes from Felis catus, assembly GCF_018350175.1. Lineage (NCBI taxonomy): Eukaryota > Metazoa > Chordata > Mammalia > Carnivora > Felidae > Felis > Felis catus. The sequence goes on along the minus strand of NC_058376.1, from coordinate 86,316,155 downwards.
GACCAATTTGCAATCCCACCAACAGTGTAAGAGGGTTCCCCTTTCTCTGCATCCTCACTAGCACCTGTTGTTGCCTGAGTTGTTAATTTTAGCCATTCTCACAGGTGTAAGGTGGTATCTCATTGTGGTTTTGATTTGTATTTCCCTGATGATGAGTAAGGTTGAGTATCTTTTCATGTGTCTCTTAGCCACCAGTATGTCTTCTTTGGAAAATTGTCTCTTCATGTCTTCTGCCCATTTCTTCACTGGATTATTTGTTTTTGAGTGTTGAGTTAATAAGTTCTTTGTAGATTTTGGACACTAACCCTTTATCTGATATGTCATTTGCAAATATCTTCCTCCCATTCTGTCAGTTGCCTAATAGTTTTGTGTTTACTTCACTATGCAGAAGGCTTTTATCTTAATGAAGTCATAGTAGTTCATTTTTGCTTTTATTTTCCTTGCCTCTGGAGACATGTCAAGTAAGAAGTTGCTGTGTCTGGATGGCTCAGTTGGTTAAATGTCTGACTTCAGCTCAGGGCATGATCTCATAGGTTGTGCATTTGAGCCCTGCATCGGGCTTGGTGCTGACAGCTCAACTCAGAGCCTGGAGCCTGCTTCAGATTCTGTGTCTCCCTCTCTCTCTCTCTGCCCCTTCCCTGTTCACACTCTTTTTATCTCTCTCTCAAAAATAAACATTTAAAATAATTCTTAAAAAATGAGGTTGCTGTAACCAAGGTCAAAGAGGTTTTTGCCTGTATTCTCCTCTAGGATTTTGATGGTTTCCTGTCTTATGTTTATGTCTTTCAACCATTTTGAGTTTGTTTTTGTGTATGGTGTAAGAAAGTGGTCCAGTTTCATTCTTTTACACGTCACGGTCCAGTTTTCCCAACACATTTGCTGAAGAGACCGTCTTTATCCCAATGGATATTCTCTTCTACTTTGTCAAAGATTAGTTGGCCATATGTCCATGGGGCCATTTCTGCATTCTCTGTTCTGTTCCATTGATCTATGTGTCTGTTCTTGGGCCAGTACCATACTGTCTTGATGCTTACAGCTTTGTAATACATCTTGAAGTCTGGAATTTTGATGCCTCCAGCTTTGGTTTTCTTTTTTAGGATTGCTTTGGCTATTCGGGGACTTTTTGGGTTCCATACAAATTTTCAGTTGTTTTTCTAGCACTGTCAAGAATGCTGATGTTATTTTGATAGGGACTGCATTGAATGTGTAGACTGCTTCGGGTAGTATAGACATTTTAACAATATTTGTTCTCCTAATCCATGAGCATGGAATATTTTTCCATCTTTTTGTGTCTTCTTCAATTTTTTCATAAGCTTTCTATAGTTTTCAGTGTATAGCCTTTTCACCTCTTTGGTTAGGTTTATTCCTAGGTATTTATGATTTTTGGTATAATTGTAAATGGAATCAATTCCTTGATTTCTCTTTCTGTTGCTTCATTACTGCTATATAGAAATACAACCAATTTCTGTATATTGATTTTATATCTTACAACTTTGTTGAATTCATGATCACTTCTAGCAGTTTTTTGTGGGAGTCTTTGCGGTTTTCCATGTAGAGTATCATTTCATCTTTGAAGAGTTAAAGTTTGACTTCCTCCTTGCCAATATGGATGCCTTTTGTTTCTTTGTGTTGTCTGATGGCTAAGGCTAGGACTTCCAACACTATGTTGATAAAAGTGGTGAGGGTGGATATCCTTATTGTTTTCCTGACCTTAGCGGGGAAGCTCTCAGTTTTTCTCCATTGAGGATGATATTAGCAGTGAGTTTTTCATGTATAGCCTTAATGATCTTGAGGTATGATCCTTCGATCCCTGCTTTCTTGAGGGTTTTTATCAAGAAAGGATGCTGTATTTTGTCAAATGCTTTCTCTGCATCTATTGAGAGCATAATTTGGTTCTTGTCCTTTCTTTTATTGATGTGATATAGCACATTGATTTGCAGATATTGAACCAGCCCTGCATCCTAGACATAAATGCCACTTGATTGTGGTGAATAATTCTTTTAATATATTGTTGGATCCAGTTGGCTAGTATCTTGTTGAGAATTTTTGCATCCATGTTCATCAGGGAAATTGGTCTGCACTTCTTTTTAGTGGAGTCTTTGGTTTTGGAATCAAGGTAATGCTGGCCTCATAAAATGCATTTGAAAGTTTTCCTTCCATTTCAATTTTCTGGAACAGCTTCAAAGAGTAGTGTTAACTCTTCTTTAAGTGTTTCATAGAAGTCCCCTGGAAAGCCATCTGGCTTTGGACTCTTGTTTGTTGGGAGATTTTTGATTACTGATTCAATTTCTTTACTGGTTATGGGTCTGTTCAAGTTTTCTATTTCTGCCTGCTTCAGTTTTGGTAGTGTATATGTTTCTAGGAATTTGTCCATTTCTTCCAGACTGCCTAATTTGTTGGCATATACTTGCTCATAATATTCTTTTATTGTTTGTGTTTCTGCAGTGTTCGTTGTGATCTCTCCTCTTTCATTCTTGAGTTTATTTATTTGGGTCCTTTCCTTTTTCTTTTGGATCAATCTGGCTAGGTGTTTATCACTTTTGTTAATTCATTCAAGGAATCAGCTCCTGCTTTCATTGATCTGTTCTACTGTTGTTGTTGTTGTTGTTTTTTATGTCTATCATTGATTTCTGCTCTAATCTTTATTATTTCCCTTCTTCTGCTGGTTTTGGGCTTTATTTACTATTCTTTTTGCAGCTCTTTTAGGTGTAAGGTTAGGTTTTGTGTCTGAGACGTTTCTTCCTTCTTTAGGAAGGCCTGGATTGCTATATACTTCCCTCTTATGACCGCCAATGCTGCATCACAGAAGTTTTGGGCTGTCATGTTTTCATTTTCATTGTCTTTCATGTACTTTTTAATTTCCTCTTTAACTTCTTGGTTAACCCATTCATTCTTTAGTCGGATGTTCTTTGATCTCCAAGTATTCATGGTCTTTCCAGATTTTTTCTTATGGTTAATTTTGAGTTTCATTGTGTTGTGGTCTGAAAATATGCAAGGTATGATCTCGATCTTTTTGTACTTGTTGAGCGCTGATTTGTGTCCCAGTATGTGATCTATTCTGGAGAATGTTCCATGTGCACTTGAGAAGAATGTGTATTCTGCTGCTTTAGGATGAAATGTTCTGAATGTATCTCTTAAGTCAGTCTGGTCCAGTGTATCATTCAAAGCCATTGTTTCCTTGTTGATTTTCTGTTTACATGATCTGTTCACTGTTGTAAGTGGGGTGTTGAAGTTCCCTACTATTATGGTATTACTATCAATGAGTTTCTTTATATTTGTGATTAATTGATTTATATATTTGAGTGCTTTCACATTAGGGGCATAAAGATTTACATTTGTTAGATCTTCTTGGTGGATAGACCCCTTAATTATGATATAATAACCTTTTTCATCTCTTGTTACTGTGTTTATTTTAGAATCTAGTTTGTCTGAAATAAGTATGGCTACACCAAATTTTTTTGCATTAGCATGATAGATGGTTCTCCATCCCCTTACTTTCAATCTGAAGTTGTCTGTAGTTCTAAAATGAGTCTCTTGTAAATAGCAGTCTGTGTCCAAACACCCCTCCTTTGTCTTGGGACTGGCCACTTCTCACTTCTACCCTTTCTGTGTCTAAGCTGTCCACCTGCCAGGCGGTCCCTCCTTCCAGAGTTTTATCTCAGATGGGGTTGTGTTTCAAAACACCATGCTTTAGAGACCCCCATGGTTTGGACCCGCTCCGACGCTCTGGGGGAAGGTCCCGCTAAGCAATGGCCAAGTGCCAGCTTGCCCCAGGAAACGTTCATGTGATCACACAGCAACAGAAGTTCAGAGATTGTGGCAAATCAGAATACACAGCCAGCACCAGGTTTCAACGCACTCTGGCATCTTTGTCCCAATACCACCAAACATAGGCTGTTCTCTGGGGTCTTCTGGGACCTTTGCCTGTGGGGAGGCTGTATGGCTTCTACCAAATGAACTCCAAGGAAGGGAACCGCTTCTGCCGTGTAGCACACGAAGTCATCAGACCCCACTGCCTGCTCCTGGGGATTCGCCCTGCTTCCTCACCAGAGCACTGATAGGTACTGAGTTCTGAAAGGTCAGACTCTGTGGTCCACTGTTTATAGAATCCTGGTGGTATTGAAACCCTCTCCTTTCTTCCAGTCAGTGGTTTTGGGGAACAAATTTCTTGTTCAGTCCCACATGTTTTCATGTTTTCTCTTCCACTCCAGCTACTTTCCAGGGAGTGATTTTCTTACACGATCCTGATATGCCACATTCTTCCCCTTTCCCTTTCTCTGAGCTCTATCCACAAAAACAGCTCCCTACCCTCCGTGGCTTTCCTCTTCCCCAGTTCACCTTTCCACACCACGTATCTGCCATGTTCTGTGGTTCAAGTAATGCAGATTGTTGTGTTAATCCTCAGATCAATTTTCTAGCTGTTCAAAATGGTTTGGTGCTGATCTGTCTGTTTCAGGGATATGACAGGCTCAGGGTCTTCATGCTGTTCCATCATCTTAACTCCTCCCCCAGTGAATAATTATTTTAATGTACTGTTGAATTCTGTTTGCTAGTATCTATTTGAGAATTTTTGCATCCATGTTCATCAGGGATATTGGCATACAATTCTTCTTTATAGTGGGGTCTTTGGTTTTGGAATCAAGGTAATGCTGGCTTCATAGGATGAGTTTGGAAGCTTTCCTTCCATTTCTATTTTTTTTTTAACAGTTTGAGAAGAACAGGTATTAACTCTGCTTTAAATGTCTGGTAGAATTCCCCTGGGAAGCCATCTGGCCCTGAACTTTTGTTTGTTGGGAGATTTTTGATAATGGACTCAATTTCTTTTCTGGTTATGGGTCTGTTCAAATTTTCTATTTCTTCCTGTTTCAGTTCTGGTAGTGCATGAATTTCTAAGCATTTGTCCATTTCTTCCAGATTGCCTCCTTTGTTGGCATATAATTTGTCATAGTATTTCTGTGGTGTTTGTTGTGATCTCTCCTCTTTCATTCATGATTTTATCTATTTAGGTCCTTTGTCTTTTTGATAAAAGTCTGGCTAGGGGTTTATCAATTTGTTTATTCCTTCAAAGTTTAGTTGATCTGTTCTACTGGTTTTTTGGTTTCCATATATTTCTGCTCTAATCATTATTATTTCCCTTATTCTGCTGACTTCAGGTTATATTTGCTGCTCCTTTTCTAGCTCCTTTAGGTGTAAGGTTAGATTGTGTACTTGGGACCTTTCTTGCTTCTTGAGATAGGCCTGAATTGCAATGTACTTTCTTCCAGAATTGCCTTTGCTACATCCCAAAGGGTTTGGATTGTCATGTGTTCATTTTCATTTGCTTCCATGTATATTTTTTATTTCTTCTTTTATTTCCTGGTTAACACATTCATTTTCTAGTAGGATGTTCTTTAACCTCCATGTATTTTAGGGCTTTCCAATTTTTTATTGTGGTTGATTTCAAGTTTCATAGCATTGTGATCTGAAAATATTCATGGTATGATCTTGATCTTTTTGTACCTGTTGAGGGCTGATTTATGACCCTGGTATGGGATCTATTCTGGAGAACATTCCATGTACACTGGAGAAGAATATGTATTCTGCTGCTTTTAGGATGAAATGTTCTGAAAAAAAAATCTGTTAAATCCATCCAGTCCAGGGTGTCATTCAAAGCTTTGTTCCCTTGTTGATTTTATGTTTAGATGATCTTTCCATTGTTGTAATAGGGTGTTAAAGTCCTCTAGTTTTATGATATTATTATCAATGAGTTTCTTTATATGTGTTGTTAATTGATTTCTATATTTGAGTTCTTTCAAGTTAGGGGCATATTTACAATTGTGCCTCTTCTTGGTGGATAGACCCTTAAATACAACATAATGCCCTTCTTCATCTCTTGTTACAGCCTTTGTTTTAAAATATCGTTTGCCTGATACAGGTATGGCTACACCAGCTTTCTTTTAATATCCATCCACATGATAGATGGTTCTGATCCCTTCACTTTCAGTCTGTAGATGTCTTTAGGTCTAAAACAAATCTCTTGAAGGCAGCATATAGATCATAGCTTTATTTTATCCATTCTGATAACCTATGTGTTTTGATTGGAGCATTTACTCCACTGACATTCAGAGTGAGTACTGAAAAATAAGAATTTAGTGCCATTGTGTTACCTGTAGAATTGGTGTTTCTGGTGATGTTCTCTGGTCCTTTGTAGTCTGTTGCTTTGGTCTTTTTTTCCCTGCACTCAGAGAGTCCTCCTTAAAATTTCTTGCAGGGCTGGTTTAGTGGTCATGAACTCCTTTAGTGTTTGTTTGGGAAACTCTTTATCTCTCCTTCTATTCTGAATGACAGCCTTGTTGGATAATAGATTCTTGGCTGCAAATTTTTCCCATTCAGCATATTGAATATTTTCTGCCACTTTCTTCTAGCCTGCCAAGTTTCAGTGGACACAGGTCTGCTGCTATCCTTATGTGTCTACCCTTGTAGCTTATGGACTTTCTGTCCCTAGCTACTTTCAGAATTTTCTCTTTATCTTTGTATTTTGCCAGTTTCACTATGATTTATAGTGGTGTTGACCTGTTTTTGTTGATTTTAAGGGGAGTTCTCTATGCCTCTTGGATTTGAATGCCTGTTTCCTTTCCCAGATTAGGGAAGTTCTCAGCTATAATTTGTTCAAATAAATCTTCTGCCCCTTTCCCCCCACTCTTCTTCTGGGACTCCTATGATACAGATGTTGTTTCATTTTATGGAATAACTTAGTTCTCTAAGACTCTCCTCATGATCTAATACTTTCCATTCCATCTTCTTTTCAGCTTATTTTCCATAATTTTATCCTCTATATCACCTATTCTCTCCTCTGCTTTTCCATCTTCATTGTGACTGTACCCAATCGGTTTTGCATCTCAGCTATAGCATTTTTTATTTCAGTCTGACTAGTTTTTAGGTCTTTGATCTCTATAGCAAGGGTTTCTTTGGTGTCTTCTATGCTTTTTTTCAAAAAAATTCTTGTTCAGATATATTGCTTACATCTGTTTTGAGCAAGTCCTTTGCTGTGATTTCTTTTTGACCTTTCTTTTGGGGATAATCCCTCCATCTTGTCATTTTGCCTAAGTTTCTGTCTTTTGCATATGTTGAAAGCTTGTTATGTTTCCTGCACCTGAGAGTACTGCTATATTAAAAAGGGGTCATATACTGTTCAGAGCCTGGCACTTCAGGAAGTGTTGCTGGTGTATGCTGTGTGCTTCTGTGTTGTGTTTTGGCTACTCTTTCCCACTGGTCAGTCCTCTGCCGAGCTCCTCCTTTCTTGCAGTGGGGAGTGTTTGGACCTTTTACTAGGTGTGCTTTGATTGGTTTGTTAAAATAATCCTGGAAAAAAGGGAAAACAAACAAATCCTGATTCCAAAAAAGAAAAGGAAAGGGAACAACAAAAGAAAAACCCAACAGTGAATCAAAAAACTATCAGGCTGATTCCAAAGAAAAAGAAAGGAAAAGGAAAATGAAAAAGGAAAGAAAAAGAAAACACTAAAGAAGACTGATCAAAAAAAAAAAAAAAAAGAGAGAGAGAGAAAGAGAGAGAGAAAGAAAGAAAGAGAGAGGGAGAAGGAAATGAAAACAAAACAAAACAAAACAAAACAAAAAACAAGAAACTATGACTAAAAGAATAAAAGAAGAAGAAAGAAAGAAAAGAAAGTAAGCCTGGTCCTATTTCCACCAGAACTGCAGGTGCCATTTTGAAGCACACAATTTTCAATACACGTGGTGCATGCAGGGTGCTGGCTATGTGGGTCTTCTGGAGGAAAGGTCCACGGTCTTGGCTCAGAGTCTGTCTTATCCCAGTAAATAAGTAGTTGCCAGGCACAGGAGATGGGGTTTGGTGTAAGCAGGTCTCATCTCCACTGGGAGCTGCTGTGTTACTCTCTGACATCCCACCGTGTTGGTGTTGGGGGGAAATAGTGCCACCCCAATCTCTCGTCCTGGACAGGAGATCTTACATCCCCTGCCCCCTGGCCACTGTTTGGGCAGCCCTCACAGAATAATGAGGGCAGTCAGCTCACCCTGCACTACAGCTCTCTCATGCATTTTTTCTTTGGTGCACAGCTGAGATTCAAAACTTGAAATTTTAAAGGACCCAGCACTGCACAGACTCACCACCCCCTCAAGAATAAAGCCTCTCCTTACCATGTCTATAGACCTTTGTCCCTGAAAAACAGTCCCATGCCTGAGCAGTGCCAGGAATCTATGGTGTAGCACCATTAAAAGCAGCAAAGGTTATATTCCCTATGGGTGTGTCACTCTCCCCTGAGATGAAAGGATTTTCTGGAACCTACAGGGCTATTGTCCTTGAGGAGGCAATATACCCTTTTCCAAAAGTACTCCAGGAAGGGGAATGTTCTCTCCCAAAGTGCCCCAGAGATCTCTATACCACGCTCTGCACTCTGGGACCAGCTCCCTCCTCTGTAGGAGTGCACAGCACAGCTCCGCTCCACAGAAAGCTATGTACTTCCAAAACCTCAGAGTTCAAGCTCCAAACACTACTGCAAAAAAACACTTGTGATGCTCAATACTTCTCACTCCCCAGTCCATGGTCCAGAGATGTTTTCATCTTGTCTGAACCTATGCTACACTCTTTCAATCCCTCTCTCTTTCTCTCCCTTTTGTCTCTCCACAGAAATGGTTCCCTCCCCTCCATGGCACCACCATTTTCTCTCCCCCAATTCAGTTCCATGCACCTCACACCTGCCACACTGTCTCCCTCCAATCATGGAGATCTTTCTGCCAGCCTGCAGATTGATTTCCTAAGTGTTCCAAGTGATCTGACCTCAATACAGTTGCATTTGAAGGACTAGGAAAACCCAGGGTCCCCTGCTTCTCCATTATCCTAACTCCTTCAGATCTTAAGTTTTTATTCATTATTATTTGGAAACCTTCTTTCCAAAGGATCTTCATGTGAAGACTTTGTTGATATGGAATTGGAAGGACTAGAAACCCAAACACCTGACCTCTGCTCAATTTTTAGATTAGCTACTAACTTAAAGAACTTCAGATTACTGTTAAAAATCACTGGTAGAGGTATACTAAACTGGGAGATCAAAAGCCTGGATCAGAAATTGTAAAAGTGCAGCCTCATAGGCCAATTCTGCCTTGTAAATGTGTTTTGTCTGACTCACACTGTTTTTCTTTTTCTTTGTTGTCAGCGTTTTAAAATTGAAATTTAAAAAAAATTGTTTTAAGCTTATTTATTTTGAGAGAGTGTGTGCGAGCAAGTCGGGGAGGGGCAGAGAGACAGAGAGAAAAAGGGAGAGAGAGAAAATCTCAAGCAGGCTCCACTCTGTCAGCACAAAGCCTGACTCGGGGCTCAAACTCATAAGCCATGAGATCATGACTTGAGCCAAAGTCAAGAGTCAGGCACTCGACCAACTGAGCCACCCAGACGCCCCTAAAATTGAAATCTTTTACATAAAATCTCCAGATTCCCAGCTTTAAAAAAAAATTTTTTTTAATGTTTATTCATATTTGAAAGACAGACACAGAGCATGAGCAGGGGAGGAGCAGAGAGAGTGGGAGACACAGCATGCGAAGCAGGCTCCAGACTCTGAGCTGTCAGCACAGAGCCATATGTGGGGCTCAAGCCCAAAGACCATGAGATCATGACCTGAGCCGAAGCCGGATGCTTAACCAACTGAGCCACGCAGGCACTCCTGGATTCCCAGCTTTTATTTAAAAATCAGATGATCTGGCTATACTGAGTCCCTGTTTTCACACGTAAATAATCAGCTAGATCTGTGTGGCAGTGACCCTTTCACCTAAGACATCTGTCCCATTCCCTAACATCTCTTTGATGTTATAATTTATAAATCTAAATTGTTTTTTACCTGGCTCTGGTAGCAATTCACTTTGTGATCACTGACCACACTTCTAATAAAAATTATGCTACCAACAAGCTGACCTTCAGCAAGTTGTTAAATCTGTTTAGGACTCAATATGTTCACTTGACACTGGGAATGGGGCCCATGACATCCTCATCTCTAAGAGTACTTCTAACTCTAACGTTTATTCTAATATTTAGAATACTCTTTTTAGAAATGGACTTCCTGCTAGGGGCACCTAAGTGTTTCTGGCAGTTAAGCATCCAACTCCTGATTTCTGATAGCATAGACCCTGCTTGGGATTCTCTCTCTCTCTCTCTCTCTCTCTCTCTCTCTCTCTCTGCCCCTCCCCCACTCACACTCTCTCTCAAAATAAATTTTAAAAAATAAAAAGAATTTTAAAAAATGACTTCCTGTATAACTTCTACTATCAGTGAAATTTTGTCTTGACTATCATTAAATTAAATTTAGTTAAGTTTTAAATTAAGTTTCATTAGTGCATTTAATCACAAGAAAATAATTCACTGATTTACAAACACTGAAAAGAAATATACTTCAATATTAAAGCCCTTACAAGGGCTTATCCCAAGAAGGGTTGATTTGGAAAACTCTGACTGAATGAGCAGCCTCTCTGAACACCTGGGGACTGCTGACTTCAATTAGATTACAGCTGGTATTGTTCATTGTCTATTTAAAGCTTAACAAAACAGAAGAAAGGTAGGGGTATAATCATTCTCTCCAATTACATCTTCCACACAAATGATTTAGAAAGTGATTTTACTGAGGATTTACCCAAACTTTCTTTGCCATAATTACTCTACATTATCTAATTTGGATTTGTTTTCAAGCTATTATTTCAAAAAATTAAGTCACTTAAAAAGCACAGAGTAATTTTCTTGCTAGTATCTGCCACTTTAGATCACATTCTCAAAAGTACATTGTGTATTTGCTGCATCAGTCTACACCAAGTGTATACAAAACCACTATCCTCTGGGATTATCAAAAACCAATGTAAGATTCTCTAAAAATTAAACACTTGATAAGCAAACTGATAAGCTAATGAGTGTACTAATTGCTCTATCTTCACTTGTCATTACAGAAAGTCATTTTTAGTTCTCAAAGTGATAAGAGCTTACGGCCTTGCCACTCAAAGTGTAGTTTGTAAATAAGTGGCATCAGCATCCCCTGGGATCTTGAAAAAACAAAATCTCAGGCTCCATCCCAGACCTGTTGCATTAGAACCCACAGTTTAGCAAAATCCTCAGATGACTGATGTACAGGTTACAGGTTAGAAAGTACTGGTCTGGACAAAAAGGAAGAGTAATGGGTAGCCCTGAATTCTAATCCTGATACTGCCTCTTATTAGGTGGACTTAATTTCACCTCAGCATCTTCATCTGTAAAATAAGACTAAATATTAATTACCTCAAGGGATACTCCCTGATTTTATCTATTTATTACATATGATGATCACGACCCAGAGTAAGTCCACAATAAACACTTGTCAAATCTAGCTACCAAAAAAAAAAAAAAAGTTATAATCATATGGTAACCCCTATAAAAATTCTGACTCTACTTTGAAGTTAAAACTCAAATGTATTTTTACAAATCAGTTTTTTTTTACCATGAGCTGAATCTTTTTAATTAAGATATGGAATTATTTTCTTTGATGTTTCTTCTTAAAGCCTTAAATGGTGATTAAAGGAGAACTGGTTTTCCTTCCTCTTCCCTCTCTCCTCTCCCCCAACTCATCCTTCCCCCAAACATAAATGAAAGGGAGATGCCTAAAGAGAAAAAACTGATTGAGCACTGTAGTCATTTTTCAGGACATTCAAATGAATGTAATTAAATTAAACTGCTTCAAAGCCCCACATCCTACTCCAAAGGGATGCACATCCACAGCATGGATGCAATGTTTGGGTAAAAGCCTTGATCTTTTCAGAGAGAGATGGCAGCAAGATAACCAGGGAGCAGAAGTTTGCTGAACTAAATGAAGTAAATGAAAACAGACAACAGGATAAATGTAACAAAGACACCATAACAGATACCTTTGAGTTACATGGATAAAACATGAGATATGGGGATGAATGAACAGTCCCAGGCAGCACCTGATAAAAACACTTTGACTAACCCGGGACCCCAGCTTTTGAACTATGGACCAAACCTATAAACTGTATAATAGTCTATCATATTTATAATGTGAAAGATATTGCCCTTCCACTTTTGGCTAATAATGGTTTTTCTATGCAGATCATGATTTTAACTTAGATTTTAAAAACTTATTTTATAAAATCCATTTTAAATCAAATTACTCCCTCGCTACCATTTGTTTGTGGAGCTTACACATGACCACTTTAAAGCTCTTTCCCAATGTCACTAGAATAATAGTCCCCAACTTGCCAAACAGCAGCCTTTCTATTCTTTCTGGTGTTTCTTGGATACTCCAAAGAGGATAAGGAATATCTCACATAGAATTTACACAGCTTACTATTTCTACTGCTCTTATACTAGCCAACATTCTTCTTGGCTAGTACAATTTCCCTTGTCACAAATAATTATGTTTGGCAAGGAACCCACATGGTGGTAATAACTTTTGATATCCTTTGAAGTATCTATTTTCTCAAATTTGGTGCCTGGAACATCATCCTGCCTGCCTCCAAGTTCCTGGCATAACCACCACCTACAACCCTATTCTGGTCACTAATACACTGATGTTAACCCAATCTTGACCTCTAGTCCACACCTGGAAAGAAATTATTTCCACTTGTTCATCTCTTCACGTATGAAGGCAGAAGGAATTGAAAGCAGAAACTATGAGCAGGGCTCATAGTAATAAAGTGCTTTCAACTTTACCATACAACTATCTCTGTTCCAGGGTCATAAGCACCCACAAGGGTCTAAGCAGGAAAAAATTTTAGTCTCACATCTGTATCCTATGCTAATTCTCCCTTCTCATGGGGACAGACACCTTCATTTGTTGTGATGATTCTTTTCTCTCACTCTGGCTTTAAGGACTCTTATGGAGCCATTTTCTATCCTTCACAAATGTCAGTAAGAGCCTCACCCTAGATCTCAGGCAAATCAAGAGATAAAGTTAAAAATTAGGGGAGGATTGAGAGGAAAGCATTTCATACTTCCACATACTCAGTTCTGATCTTGCTAGCCCACATCAGCATGAGAGTCCTAATTGCTCTATAAATTTTCCAACATTTGGTATGGCCAGAGTTTTCTTTTTTCATTATTGTTTTTGTTTAATTTTAACTAAGGATATGCCATCCTAGTTTTATGATAGGAAAAGATAGGATTCAGTAGGCAGAGGGAAAGACCTGAAGCCCCTGGGTGGGGAAAAACACATATTTTGAAACAATGCTAGGAGTGTCTGACCACAGCAAACCCCCTCAGGCGTAAGGTTCCTCTTAAGAATGTAACAGATACCACTTATTCCCCCTCACCTTCACCTTCCCCTCAGGAATTTGAAAAAAATATCTAACTAAAAATAAACCACAAAACTTATCACCCACCCCTCATCTACAGAAATGAGTCAATCAAGAAGGAATGACTAGGCATTTAGAGTTACCTAGCCAATGAGAGCAGAACCTGAGAAGAAACAAGGAAGGGGGAAGGGAAAGGAGGGCTGACCAAAACCTTATAAAACAAAGGCCCTTGACTATTGTCACAGGCTTTCACCTTCGAAAGCCCCCTCTCTATAAAGAGAGGTTTCATACTATTCTTACTTTCCAATCTTATGCTCAAATAAACTTTTGCCTACTGCTCATTTTGTGTCTACCTCTTCATTCTTTGAAGTGGCAAGACGATGAACCCTGGGGTTTTGAGGTAAAGGATCATACAACAGTTTATTATATTATTTTAATTCCTTAGATTTCCTTGACATACCTTATGCTATTCTGCAAACTGGGGGAAAGAATGACACATATAATTATGTGATATGTGACTGAACAACAAGGATAGGGGTATCTTTTTCATAAGTTATTTCTACCACAATGGTAAATACCTTAGTATCTGTACTTATCAACAATTAAAAATTGACTTAGGGCACCTGGGTAGCTCAGTCCATAAGCATTGGACTCCTGGTTTCAGCCGAGGTCATGATCTCGTGAGTTCAAGCCCCATGTCAGGCTCTGCACTTAAAGCATGAAGCCTGCTTGGGATTCTCTGTCTCTCTCTCTCTCTCTCTTTCTCAAAAATAAATAAATAAACTTACCAAAAAAATTAAAAACTGACTTAAGGGGTGCTTATGTGGCTCAGCCATTAAGTGCCTGACTCTTGATTTCAGCTCAGCTCACAGTTATGAAATTGAGCCCCATGTTGGACTCCACAGTCTTTTTTTTTTTAAAGTATATTTTGAATTTTAGTTTTCTTTAACCTTTTAAACCTCTCTTTGCCTAGAAACTAGTACAGAAAATAGTCAAATGATTAAAAACTCAAGTGCCCAAATTACTAGGGCAGATAATATAAAACATAAAATCACTCAAGAAATCAAAAAAAGAGCTATTTGGTGTTGCATACCAAATTGTCAAAGGTTTTTGGAATGATATGTCTAGGTTTGGGAAGAGTGGGTAAGATAAAACAGGCATTCTCATTTATTACCCATGGAACAGACTTCTTAGAAAGCAATTTGGCCATTTATAGTGAGAACATTTACAGGGCTCATATCATTTGACACAGTAATATCACTTCTAGAAATGTATAACTCTAAATGAATTATCAGAGATATGGATAAGTATCTTCAAGGATTTCAGCATTATTATAATACTAGAAAACAGGAAATAACTTAATTGTCCAAAAGTAGAGGAATGGCTAAATCAATTATGGCTTATACATGTGATACTATGATGCCAATAAAAATCAAGAAATATTTAACTACATAAATAAACGCTATTTATATAACATTTAGAGAATGAGACATAAAGATTGCCACAATTTAAATAGGAAAACAAAATGAAAAAAGGAAAGATATTAAAAGTGTAACAGTGAAACCTGTCCTTGAAGAGTTTACACTCAAGTTGGTAGATATGAGTTGGTATATGTGTTACTTATATCTATTTATTAATATGCAAGCAATATATAATAAACAAGTAACATACAAAGCACAAAGCCTTGACCAACTAATTATCTGTGTACAGGGAATATCCTCTGAACTGACTCTGGGAGAATGAGTAGTTTTCCAGATAGAGAACTAGTAGAAAAGCACTTCTAGTATCTCTGTCTATATCTCTGGTATCTAGGTCAAGGGCTAAATGCTCAATTAATGTTTGTTGAATACACTAATGAGTGATATATAAAGAAACATAATTTCATTCTCTCTGACTGTTCTTTGTCTCTAATGTTTCAGTCACTAAAAGCTTACAATTACAATAGAAGGATATATTACAAATATTCAAATTAACTAAATTATATGTTACATCTTAGAATGTTGCTCCTTAAAATCATCTTGCAATGTCTTAATTTCATCAATAATTGAATAGTTAATGTACCCCACCAGAAATCATTTAAGAGTATGAACTATTTTTCTTGCCTTATATCTCAAGTAACAGCTGACATTTAGACCAAGAGCCCTTTATCTACTCATCAACTATAAATCAAAGGAAAGAATGTAATTGAGTTTGGACACTTTTTCTTCAAAAAAAAAAAAAAACCTACTACAAGGGTATCTTTGATACAATTGAGGTTTCTTTTAAAAAGATTTGTTTGTTGTTGTTTATTCTTCCTAAAATAATAAAATGATATTTTCGCAATGTTGACTGCGGAATTGAAATTAAAATCTCTGTACAGTTATTTAATTCCTGAGTCATTACTTATCTTTTTCATACCCATAAAGACTGAAGTCCATAATCCTTTGTCAGCAATTAGGAAATGGAAGGTTTGGATGGGAACTTGGTAATGTTTTTCTAATCTAATGATAGTTGACAGAAAAAAAAAAATATCTACTGAAAAGAAAAACAGAGGGATACAAACTCAACCAAGGCAGGATAATTCATAGATGGGTCTTAAATTCAACAAGATATTATTAAAACAATAGCAACTGAAAACCCTTTACTTACTAATTACTCTATATTAAAGACTAGTAAAATGTTATAGATAAGGCACAGGGCTCCCCATAAGGTGTGAAATCTAACAGAAGATCCTCACATAAACCTAGATCACCAAAGAGCTACCCTCTGAATCCTAATAAGGGTGACCAGAAACAAAGAGGCATTTGTGCTTGTGTTTAAGGTAGCTCTGGCTCCAAATAGTACCTTTTAATTGTGAAATGCCTAACTTCTATCCAAAAGAGTAGAATTGATCAAATCCACACCAAGGAAAAACTAAATGGCATCACTCTTTGCTGTACAAATGGAGGTTTCACAGCAGAGATGATGCTAAGAAAACTGAGTGTTTGCATGCATATGTATAGTTAATCATGCAGTCTCAAAAGACTCACTGTTGAAATCAGTGCCATGTCAATGATGCAATCTGCGATTTAGAGGGGGAAAAAAAACCTGTTCTATTAAATCAATATGGTTCACCTAAATTACATTGGTTTTGTACTTTTGTTTGTATTTGATTTACAGTTTTTGTTTCATTGTTACATAAATCTTGGTGATTAAAAATGGTTTATACCTAGTTTTATGTTTGTACATATTTTAATGGTATTTTTTAATAATCTTTTTTTTCTCCTTCAAAAGAGATATACATACTCTTTGATGGAATACAGGCTGCAGCTTTGCTAAGAACTGACTTATCATTTAATTTCCTGTGTAGATCTACCTACAAGGCGGAACTGTCACTCTGGCTAGAGTGTGCCAGGAGATGTTTCCCACAGCAGTTATGGTGGCCATTACTAGTTGTGAAAGTAGCACTCCACCTTATATATCAATCTCTCTAACCCGGTTGAAATAATTCTACCCTGAGGCAGGAATCCAACTCAGATTAATTAGGCTGAATTATGTGAAACTGCCAGTTTTGTAAGTCAAAATCAGTCAAATATCAGCATTTTCTTATGACGCAACCTAATATATGCTCAAGCTTCTGTTCCTTCAAGGAAATCCTGAAGCAGAATGAATGCATCAAAAAAGAGACATCTTAACAGGCAACTAACCTTCTCACTGCCATCCTGATACTGACCAACGTCATTCAGTCAAAGTAGAATTAAAAAGTAAAGTTGTTTTTTGTTTTTTGTTTTTTATTTCTCCCTCAGTGCTGCCTGTGGAGGTGGTAGCCATCTCCTACTCAACATCATGGTCGATTGATACGTCAAAATTAAGCACAAATAAGGGAAATCCAGAGGCACTGACAATAGGGCACACAGAAGATACAAGGACCAGATCTTGATAGACCAACACTGGTTACAGGAGCAACAAGAAAACAAAGCACATGCTGCCCAGTTGCTTCTGGAAGTTCCTAGTCCACAACATCAAAGAGCTTGAAGTGCTACTCATGTTCTACAAATCTTACTGTGCAGAGATTTCTTACAATGTCTCCTCCAAGAACCACAAAGCCACTGTGGAAAGAGCAGCCCAGCTGGCCATCAGAGTGATCAATGCCAATGCCAGGCTGCAAAGCAAAGAAAACGAATCAGCTTATGTGCATGTTGTATTTGTGTTAATAAAACCATAAAACTACAAAAAAAAGTCACCTTTATATATAAAAACAAAATAATGAAAAAACAACTATTGAATATATTTAAATTCAATACAAAAAAAGAAAGAAATCCAGAAGGAATATAAAACCAGACAATAAAAGTAGGACACTGGAGTTTTGGGAAGATGGTGGTATAGGAGGATCCTAAGCTCACCCTGTTGCACAGACACACCAAGATAACAGCTACATCTTTGCAACTAACTCTGAAAACAACCAGATGACTGGCAGAACAGACCTTCCACATCTAACCATAAAGGGAAGGTCACATCAAAAAGGGTAGGAGGGCAGAAACACAGCTGGGAACCAAATCTGCCCACCATGTGTGACCAACCACAAATGGGAGGGACATCACAAGTATGGAGAAGTGAAAGGATCAGATACCCTGACACTGGGGACCCTCATTGGGAAGATAATCCCCATAACACCTGGCTTTGCAAACCACTGGGACTTAACTCCAGGAGAGCCAGAGAGGAGCAGAAAACTGAGTCCCCATCCTTATGAGCCAGTATACTAAATAACTTGGCCTAAACACAGCACAGAAATAGCAGTATGAAAAGCACCTGGGGTATATGTGAAGGAGATTTACTGAATAATTTTAGAATATGTGCAGAAGGGGAAGGGATGTGCAGGTGATTTCTCTGGCAACAAAAGTGCTCACAGGAGCCATTTCTCTTCTTCCTGCCCACACCTTCCCTTTCCCCAACCCCTCTGCTTAGATGGCTGGACACTTGTGGGAATGAGTGCTAACACTCTCCATCTTCCTTGCTAGCACCCCATGCCCCCATCCTGGCATTTCCCCACAGACCCACCCACCTGTCAAAATTATCTGCCTTGGCAGGCATCCCTCCAAAGTGGCTTCTGAACTGCCACACCAGGCAGGCAGCCCCAGCCTCCAAAGTGGCTCCTGCACTGCCACACCAGGAAGGCACTACCACTCAATGGTGAAAAGCTGAGAGCTTTCGTCTAAGTTCAGGGAAAAGAAAAGGATGTCCACTCTCATCACTTTTATTCAATATAGTACTGTAAGTCCTAGCTGCAGCAATCAGAAAAGAGAAAAAAATAAAAACCATCCAAACTGGTAAGAAAGAAATAATCTCTATTTGTAGATGACATGATACTATATATAGAAAACCCAAAAGATTCAACCAAAAAAAAAATTAGAACTGATAAATTAATTCAGTAAAGTTGCAGGATACAAAATATACAGAAATATGTTGCATTTCTATACACTAATAATGAGGCAGCAAAAAGAAATTAAGAAAACAAACTCATTTATAATTGCACCAAGAAGAATAAAATATCTAGGAATAATTTTTACCAAGAAAGTAGAAGACCTATACTCTGAAAATTGCAAGACACTAATGAAAGAAATTGAAGACAGCACTAATGAAAATATATACCATGGACTGGAAGAATAAGTATCATTAAAATGTCCACACTACCCAAAACAAGAGTCAATGAAATCCCTATCAAAATACCAACAACATTTTTCACAGAACTAGACAAAATAATCCCAAAATTTGTATGCAACAGAAGATCCCAAATAGACAAAGCAATCCTGAGAAAGAATAACAAAGCTGGAGGTATCACAGTCCCAGATTTTAAGATGTACTACAAACCTATACTATTCAAAACAGTATGGTAGTGACACAAAAACAGAGACATAGATCAATAGAATAGACAGCCCAGAAATAAACCCACACTCATGGTCAAATAACCTACCACAAAGGAGGCAAGAATATACAATGAGGAAAAAACTATCTTCAATAAATGGTGCTGGGAAAACTAGACCACTGCATGCAAAAGAATGAAACTGGACCACTTTTTTACACCATATACAAAAAATAAACTAAAAATGAATTAAAGACCTAAATGTGAGACCTGAAACCACAAAATTCCTAAAAGAAAACATAGGCAATAATCTCTTCAACATTGGCCTTAGCAACATATCCTCCTCAGGCAAGCAAAACAAAAGCAAAAATAAGCTGTTGGGATTACACCAAAATAAAAAGCTTGCACAGTGAAAAAAACCATCAACAAAATAGAGCCAACCTACTGAATAGGAGAATATTTGTAAATGAAACATATGAACTAAGTGGATAATAGCCTATATATATATAAACTTATAGAAGTCAACACACATAAAACTAATCTGATGAAAAACTGGGCAGGGGTGCCTGGGTGGCTCAGTTGGCTAAGCATCCAGCTCTTGATTTTGGCTCAGGTCATGATCTCACAGTTACTGAGATTGAGCCCCATGTCAGGCTCTGCTCTAAGCACAGAGCCTGCTTGGGATTCTTATCTCCCTCTCTCTCTGCCCCTCACCTGCTCATGCTGTCTCTCAAAATAAATGAATAAAAACTTTTTAAAAATGGGCAAGGGGTGGGGGGGGGCACCTGGGTGGCTCAGTCGATTAAGTGTCTGCCATCAGCTCAGCTCATGATCTCATGGTTCATGAGTCCAAGCCCCACATTGGGCTCTCTACTGTCAGCACAGAGCCTGCTTTGGATCTTCTGTCCCCCTCTCTCTCTGCCCCTGCCCCACTTGCTCTCTCCCTTCTTGCCCTCAAAAATAAACTTAAAAAAAATTTTTTTTAATGGGCAAAGGACCTAAATAGTCATTTTTCTAAAAAACATACAGATGACAAACAGACACATGAAAAGATGCTCAGCATCACTAATTATTAGGGAAATTAAAATCAAAACCACAATGAGATATCACCTCAGACCAGTAAGAATGGAAGCATCAAAAAGAAATAACAAGTGTTGGCAAAGATGTGGAGAAAACAGAACCCCTGTACACGTGGAGAAAACAGAACTCCTGTACACTTTTGGTAGGAATGTAAATGGGCATAGCCACTGTGGAGAACAGTATGGATGTTCTTCAAAAAATTAAAAATAAAAATACCATATGATCAAGTAATTCCACTACTCCACTAATAGGTATTTACCTAAAGAAAATAAAAATACTAATTTGAAAAGACATATGCACTCCTATGTTGACTGCAACATTAGTTACAATAGCCAAGATATGGAAACAACACAAGTGTCTATCAAAAGATGATTGGATAAATAAGATGTGGTATATGCATGTGTGTGTGCATACACAAACACATACTTATACGTATATATGCATATATACAGGCATACATATACATACACAATAGAATATTACTCTACCATAAAAAAGAATGAGATCTTGCCACTTGTGACAACATGGATGGACCCAGTCAGTGTTATACTAAATGAAGTAAGTCACACAAGAAAGACAAGTACCATATGACTTCACTTAATTCGAAATCTAAAAAACCAAAACAAACTCTTAAATACAGAGAACAAACTGGTGATTGTCAGGAAAGAAGAGAGTGGTGGTGGTGGAGGCGTGGGGGGCGGGAGGAGGGTTGAAGTAGATAAAGGTGATTAATAGGTACAAACTTCCAGGGATGCCTGGGTGGCTTAGTTGGTTAAGCATCCCACTCTTGGTTTTGGCTCAGGTCATGAGCTCACAGTTCATGAGCTCGAGTCCCACATTGGGCTCTGTGCTGACAGTGTGGAGCTTGCTTGGGATTCTCTCTCTCCCTTTCTCCCTGCCTGTCCCATGCTCTCTCACTCTCTCTCTCTCTAAGTAAATAAACTTAAAGAAAAAAGAGATACAAACTTCCAGTTATAAAATAAATAAGTCACAGAGATGAAAAGTATACCATAGAGAATACATTCAATATTGTAAGTATGGTGACAGATAGTGACTACCCCTATTTTGATGAGCACTGAGTAATGTACAGAATTGTGTAATCAATACGTTATACATCCAAAACAAATATCCCATTGTATGTTAATTATACTTCAATAGTTTTTAAATTAATAAATAAATAAAAGTGAGACACTGCTTGAGGAATTTCTTGGCCACTGATTAGGGAGCCCTCTTCTTTAGGCCAGAAATTAGTCTATCAGTTTTTGTGTGAAGCAGTACAGGAAAATTTCAAAATTTCTAGAAACAGACATCAGTCAGAATGGTTTTTCAATAAAATTATTTTATTTTCTATTAAAAACGAAATTAAGAAGTAATCAAATAGTACCCACATCTGTTTGCTCAGCTCTTTTTCTGTGAGGCTCCTTTCCTTTTATTGTTCTAAATTTCCTAACAATGATGAATCCCCATTCACATCTAACTGTAGGAGAGGAAGACAAGTAAATGTTTGTCCAGTTATTGCTTCATTGGAGCTGAGCTGATCTGCTTCCTTGTTTCATACTAAACATGATTGTTAGTGACAAAATCCAAGTGCAACTTTTCTGGTCTCACTTGGCACACTGAAATGTATATTCCACTTTCTTCCAATAAATATTTCAAAATAGCGAGCATGAAAAATCCTTATGATATAGGGCAAGTCATGATGAAATCTTAAGAACACCTCAAGTTCTTGTTACTTTTCATGTTTATGTTTAATGTTCATAACTTATCTCTTGGGAGGGAAATACCCCAAATCTTGTGTATGGTAGCTCCATGTCCATTTTGTTCCCAAATAAATAAAGGATGACCCCCTTGACAAATGGCCAATAAAGCCTAGCCTCAGAAACATGATATCCCATGATTCCCTGGCATGACACCAAATGGCTGAGGTTAAGAAAGGGTACATGTATTCACAGAAGAAAAAATGTGATACGTTGGATCTATGAAAAAGAACAGAGTAAAATTATAATAAATGATAAAATATTCCTGAAGTTCTGTGATAATAAAGTTATTTACTTGTTCATTCATTCATTCAACAAATGTTTATAGGAATCTATTATATGTAAGGTATTGTGCTAATATAAATAATTAACATTTATTGAGTACTTAATTGTGCCAGGCACTAGATATTGTATGTACATTATCTTGAAAATATTATGAATTAAACATTATTATTATCCCAATTTTACAGAAGAAAAATTAAAAGTTAAAAAGGTTAAACATGTTCATAAGTGGCAGTGCTGGGATTTGAATTTATATCTGACTGTTTTCTTTCTACCATAGGAACCACGTAAAAACATTTGAAGATTGAAAGAGTATAAATATTTAGAGTGCCTAACAATGCACAAATCAATACTATGTTTAAGTAAATATAAATCATTTTGAAGTTAGCCACCTAAATTTCATTTGGGGGTCAGAAGTACAAATATTGAGGGGCGCCTGGGTGGCTCAGTCAGTTAAGCCTCCGACTTTGGCTTAGGTCATGATCTCAGGTTTGTGGGTCCGAGCCCCGCATCAGGCTCTGTGCTGAAACCTCAGAGCCCGGAGGCTGCTTCGAATTCTGTGTCTCCCTCTCTCTCTGCCCCTCCACCACTCGTGCTCTCTCTCTCTCAAAAATAAACATTAAAAAAATTTTTTTAAGTATAAATATTGAAGTACTTTTTCTGTTGACAGCAATGTTTCCCAACATTTGTAGTAAAACATTTCATTATTTTACTTAAACAATAAATTCTTACTTATTATCTATTAATGCCATCTATATGACAGGGATTTGTGTTCATTTCTTTTAAAATAGTCCCATAAAGAGGTGCCTGGGTGGCTCAGTCGGTTAATCATCCAACTTCAGCTCAGGACATGATCTCACGGTTAGTGAGTTAAAGCCCCATGTCAGGCTCTGTGCTGACAGCTCAGAGCCTGGAGCCTACTTCAGATTCAGTCTCTTCCTCTCTCTCCGTCTCTCCACCACTCCCACTCTGTCTCTCTCTCTCAAAAAAAATAAACATTAAAAAAATTAAAAATAAAATAGTCCCATATAACCAAAGAAAATATAACCAATAATAATTTGCATACCTACCTTGAGCAAACATAGCACATTTAGAACCATTTCTATTACTCAATTTGCATACATGCATGAAAGACATGTTGAAAAGAATCTGTAACTGCTTCCTAGCCCTCTCAATGCCTCAGACCTTATCAGGAAGAATATGTGCCTTTTTCACTGTTTTTATCCTTAGCTCCATGTAAATGCCTTGTAGATCTATTTTATGTCAAAATAATAAGCTTGTCCAGTAAATGAGCTTTATATCCTTTCAAACCCTTTGACAGCATCCTTTGAAAAAAATAATAGTAGCCTGTGGGTCAGATATCTGGCTCTAGTCCTGACAATATGCCAAACCCACTGACTTTTTCAACAAGCCACAGTAAGTAACAGACTGCTTCCATGAGAGTCAGCAGAACTAAATGGATGGCTAGGGTGTTAAGGAATGGTACCAGATGCTCCTTGGTATAGCACTAGAAGCTTTCAGCTCATTCCTGAAAGAATGAGCCATGTAGATCAGACCTTCCACCAGAAAGCTCATGATGAAAAACTAGCCTTTTGGAGGTGACACCGGGAAATATTTGTGAGTGGTCCAACCCCTGCAGACCTAAAAACTGTTGTGAAGATGAAAACCTTTGGACCCAGCTGTCAGAATGGGCTCAGGAGTTCTAGAAAGAATGCCACAGTCCAAGGACTAGATGGCCCATCCACTGGGTCAACTATGGGAGACAAAACTGACAATGGGAAATGAAAGGAAATATAATCACCAAAATGTACCAGATATCCTAGAAAGCCAAACAGGTGGGCCAGATGGTTTCTTCCAGAAGAAGTAAGCAGTCTGGGCCCCCATTACAGGAGCAGATAAAGCATGCTTAGGGACAGTCTGACAGCAGTGCACTTCATGGAAGCAAGTAAAGTCTGTAGGCAGCATTGGGGAGAAGAATGCCAAACTGTAGAGGCAGTAACTATGAATGGCACATGAGCTCAGGGCAGGACACAGCAAGGTTGGACTAATGTTATCTGGTAGCCACAAAGTTTCCCAGGAAGAGCTCTTAAAAGTACCCTGCTACTCTCTCCTTATACCAATACTCAGATTCTGTGAAGCTGATTACTGCTTTATTTAGGGAAAATCTATTTATCTGATTCTATTTTTAACTTCTCCCTCAACTCCTGAGCTATCTACAGCCAATATTTTTCAAATGGTTCTGTGGATGACTCCTTTGAATAAGACTCAATAAAGACAATGAAAATGTTACAAGATCACTTAAATCTTACATTACTGGTCCAGTGATTAGCACAGAACCCAAGATCACCTGCTCCCTTCTTCTTACTGTACATGCAAGGCACTACAGTGCAAAGAGGTTGAGTGACTTTTTTGACATAGGGCAACTAATTAAAGGTAGCATTTTGCCTAGAATCCATGTCATGAACACAAACATGACTAGATCAATGCTTCGGTCCCTGCACAATGCTGTAATAAACATATGGGTGCATATCATTTGGAATTAGTATTTTCATTTTCTTTCTTTCATTTTTCTTTCTTTCAATACCCAGTAGTGAAATTACTGGATCATATAGTAATTCTATTTTTAATTTTTTGAGGAACTTCCATATTATTTTCTGCAGTAGCTACACCAGTTTGCATTCCCATCAACTGTGCACAATGGTTCCTTTTTCTCCACATCATCAATAACACTTGTTCTTTCTTGTGTTTTTGATTTTAGTCATTTTGACTGACGTGAAGTGATATCTCATTGTGGTTTTGATTTGTATTTCCCTGATGATGAGTGATACTGAACATCTTTCCATGCATTTGTTGGCCATCTGTATGTCTTCTTTGGAGAAATGCCTGTTCATGTCTTCTGTCCATTTTTAATCAGATTATTTGTTTTCGGTGTTTTTTTGTTTTTTTGTTTTTGTTTTTGTTTTTTTTTGGTTTTGAGTTGTATCAGTTCTTTATATATTTTGGATGCTAACCCTTTAATGGATATGTCATTTTCAAATATCTTTTCCCATTCTGTAGGTTGTCTTTTAGTTTTATTGTTTCCTTTGCTGTGCATTGCGTTTTATTTCGGTGTAGTCCAAGTAGCTTACTTTTGCTTTTGTTTCCCTTACCTCAGGAGACATATCTAGAAAAATGTTGCTACAGCTGATATCAAAGAAATTACTGCCTATGTTCTCTTCTGGGATTTTTATGGTTTCTGGTCTCACATTTAGGTCTTAAATCCATTTTGAGTTTATTTTTGTGTATGGTATGAGAAAGTGGTCCAGTTTTCACTCTTTTGCATGTAGCTGTCCATTTTTCTCAACACCATTTGTTGAAGAGGCTGTCTTTTCCCATTGCATATTCTCGCTTCATTTGTCAAAAATTAATTGACCATATAATCATGGGTTTATTTCTGGGCTTTGTATTCTGTTCCATTGATCTATGTGTCAATTTTTGTGCCAGTACCATATTGTTTTGATTACTACAGCTCTATAGTATATCTTGATATCTGGAATTGTGATACTTCCAGTTTTTTCTTCTTTTATCAAGACCTCTTTGGCTGTTCAGGGTCTTTTGTGGTTCCATACAAATATTAGGATTATTTGTTCTATTTCTGTGAAACATGTTTGCTAGTACTTTGGTAGGTATTGCACTAAATCTATAGATTACTTTGGATAGTAGGGACATTTTAACAATATTTGTTCTCCCAATTCATGAGCATGGAAAATCTTTCTATGTGTATCATCTTCAATTTCTTTCATCAGTGTTTTTTTCAACGTTTATTTATTTTTTTGGGGACAGAGAGAGACAGAGCATGAACGGGCGAGGGGCAGCGAGAGAGGGAGACACAGAATCAGAAACAGGCTCCAGGCTCCGAGCCATCAGCCCAGAGCCTGACGCGGGGCTCGAACTCACGGACCGCGAGATCGTGACCTGGCTGAAGTCGGACGCTTAACCGACTGCGCCACCCAGGCGCCCCTCATCAGTGTTTTATAGTTTTCATGCTGCAGGTCTTTCAACTTGTTGGGTAAGTTTATTATTTTATGTTATTTTTATTATTTTAGTGCAGTCATAAATGGAATTATGTTCTTAGTTTCTGTTTCTGCTGCTTTGTTATTAGTGTATAGAAATAAAACAGGTTTCTGTATACTGATTTTGTATACTGTGACCTTACTGAATTCCTTTATCAGTTCTAGTAGATTTTTGGTGGAGTTTTTCAAGTTTTACAGGTTGTCATCTGCAAATAGTGAAAGTTTTACTTCTTCCTTACCAATGTGGATGGCTTTATTTTTTTCTTATCTGATTGCTATGGCTAGGACTTCCAGTACAATGCTGGATAAAAGTGGTGAGAGTGAACATCCTTGTCTTGTTCCTGATCTTAATGCAAAAGCTCTCAGTTTTTCACCATTGAGTATGATTATAGCTGTGTTTTTTTCAAATATGGGCTTTATTATGTTGAGGTATGTTCCCTCCAAACCCACTTTGTTGAGGGTTTTTATCAGGAATGGGTGTTGTACTTAGTCAAAGGCTTTTTCTGCATCTATTGAAATAATCATACGTTTGGGTTATTTTTAGGTAGGTTTCACACCCAGAGCAGAGCCCAATATGGGGCTTAAACTCAGGACCCTGAGATCAAGACTTGAGCTGAAATTAAGAGTCAGATGCTCAGCCAACGAGCCACCCAGGCACCCCAATCATATGGTTTTTATCCTTTCTCTTGATGATGTGATATATCACATTGATTTTTTTGTGAATACTGAACCATCCTTGCATCCTAGGAATAAATCCCACTTGATCATGGTAAATGATTTTCTTAATGTATAAGCACCATTATTTTTATCCCCATTTTCCAGATGAAGAAACTGAGGCACAGCAATTAACATGCCAATGTCATACATATAGTAAATGGAAGAACCAGGATTTGAGCCAATTCTGGCTCTGTAAAACACTGTAATCATGCCCCTCTGATGATGGATGACCTGGCAGGTTTTGGGGGCTGATGATGACAGATTAAGAGACTGTGTATGGTCATTTAAGGAAAAATGGATAATAACTTATAATTACAGCATCCTCCCTGGCATTGGTTTCTTAGAGAATTTATAGTAGTGAGCACAAATATTCACCCAGTTTCTCAGGTTAAAACTCAATTCTTGGCTTTTGCCTTTCTCTCACTCAAACCCATCAGCAAGTCCTCTTACGTCTGCTATCAAAACAAAGCCAGAATCAAACCATTTCTCACTACTCTACTGCTACCACTTGGTGCATCTTCATTCACATCTTCATCTGAAATACTGCAATTATCTCCTAATTGGCTTCCCTTGTTTTTATATTTACCCTTCTATAGTCTAACCTTCACATAACATATGAGTAATCATTTTTAAAACATGGAACATATAACATCAGTCCCCCACTCAAAACCTTCCAATGTCTTTCCATAGTATTTAGAATAAAATCTAAACTCCTTACTAAGGCCTAAGTCTACATGATCTGGCTCTAACTATCTCTTCCATCTCATTTTTGCCCACACTCCCTAACTTACAACTTACGTCACTAACTTTCTGGCTGTTCCTCAAATATGCAAAATTATTCCCACCTCAGACCCAGTTCACTGGTATTTCTTTGCCTGAAATGCTCTTCTCAAAGACATTTATATGCTTGGCAACTCCATATCATCCAAATCCCTAACTAACTGTATCTTCCACAAAAAGCAATTTCTGACCACCCTATCTAAAACAACTCAACCATCATTTGCTATACCCTTACCTTACTCTTCATTTCTCCTCATAGCATTTTCCATTACCCAAAATCATATTTGTAATTTAGTTAATGATAACCTTTTTGAGGGCAGAAACCTAGGGTATCTTGTTAACTGATTTATCTTCAATGCCTACGCAGGGCCAGCTATAATAGTACATGCTCAATAAATATTAAACCAAATGAATTATCCTCCAAATTCCATCATTTTATGACACTGTGATACTCACAGGATCAGTGGAATAGACTGACATGCTCTGTCACGTTCTGAATAGACTGATAACCTCACCACCAATCTATCTTAGGGCAGATTGGTCGGATTAGCTGCCCATAATGCCACCTTTCTTGCCAAATGCAGGTAGATGCTCCTATATCCCCTCCATTGGTACTGCTCTTCTCTTGTATCCTCTTTTCCCCAGTGATAGTCAGGGAAGGCTTTCAATGCTTTCTTTTCCTTTGAGATGGGCATACTCCCTCATGGCCTCGTTATCCATTTTGCTATCTCAATAAAACTTCCTGAAATCTTTGAACTTCTACTGTGATGTTCTGTATTTTTTCCTACCAAAATATAAATGCTATGTATATGCTGGATAAAAGTTAACTCATTAGCATTAAATGCCAAAATAATTACTGCGTTAAAATTCCATGCCATGTGAAGATGTAGAAATTAAAGCAGCCCCCTGCTCCTTTTGTCTTTACAATCTGTGGAAATTTTCTACACTGCCCTGAGAATTCTTTTTTTATTTTTTTTATGTGACAAAGGCTACTTGCTCAGCAGTCTTTTATTCTCCAAATACTGTCTATTAATCATTAGAAATGATAAGTTGCTGGCTAAGACTGATGCTTGTCAGCTCAGATGGAAACTTTGGAATAATAATATTGCTTATTTTTAAAACCTGTGGTTAGTTAGGTGGCATGCATACACAATGTATGGAAAGGAAACGCTGCTGCTTCCCAGAACCCAATTTCCTTATCATGAGAGATCAAATAGGTCAAACATAGCTCATACACAAAAGGTGAAAAAGAAGCCCTTGTTTCTAGTGATAGTTCAGGGAAGTGCCCTGGAAGATCCCACTCACATGTCCTAAAAACTTTAATTCCTCACTTAAACATCTACAGAAGTACTAACTATCCAGTGGTTTAAAAGACCACAAAATAGGGGCACCTGGGTGGCTCAGTTGGTTAAGTGTCTGACTCTTGATTTCAGCTCAGGTCATGATCTTGCAGTTTGTGAGATTGAGCCCCATATTGCTCTGTGCTGACAGCGAGGAACCTACTTGGGATTCTCTCTCTCCCTCTCTCTACTCCTCCCCTGTTCTCTCTCACATGCACACACACACACTCTCTCTCTCTCAAAATAAATATTTTATTTTATTTAAATGTTTTTTTTGAGACAGAGAGAGAGAGAGAGCACAAATTGGGGAGGGGCAGAGAGAGAGGGAGGGAGACAGAGTCTGAAGCAGACTCCAGGCTCCAAGCTGTCAGGGCAGAGCCCAAAGCAGGGCTCAAATCTACAAATCATGAGATCATAACCTGAATCAGACTTAGACACTTAACTGACTGAGCCACCCAGATGCCTCTAAATAAACATTAAGACCATAAAATACATAAAGCCCATTTCTTTTTATTAAATACCCCATGGCAAATTCTACAATTCCACTTCCATATATACAGGAAATAATAAAACTAAACATGTCTAAATTGGCTGATTTGTTGGGGCGCCTGGGTGGCGCAGTCGGTTAAGTGTCCGACTTCAGCCAGGTCACGATCTCGCGGTCCGTGAGTTCGAGCCCCGCGTCGGGCTCTGGGCTGATGGCTCAGAGCCTGGAGCCTGTTTCCGATTCTGTGTCTCCCTCTCTCTCTGCCCCTCGCCCGTTCATGCTCTGTCTCTCTCTGTCCCAAAAATAAATAAACGTTGAAAAAAATAAAATAAAATAAATTGGCTAATTTGTCAGCTCAATCATAGGAGTTGAAACAAGATAGTTCTCAATATCCAAAATAGTATTAGGAGAAACAGCCTTTTTCTGTGTGCTAACTAGAACTATGCTTTTAATTCTTTGGAAAAAGATTTGAAGTTGTGCCCTCTGCAAACCTACTGGGATTAGACCTACACATTTTAAACCCTATTTGGATAATAGATTATAGCTTCTGTGACTCTGTCATTACAACAAGCAAACCTGAAGTAAAATGTAATCACAATGAACCAAGGAATTAAGATGAAATACTAAGTTAGCACTTCATACAATGGATGCTAGATTCCCTGCTGTCAGCCTCAAAGGTTACAGATAATAAACTAAACTAAAAACTATAAGCAAATTGAGACAAAGGAAGAGAATTTAACTCTTAAGACTGACTTAGATCATTTTATCACTTTATCATACCTCTCCCAGATGATAAAATAGATACTGAAATGTTGATATCCTAACCAGACATAACATTAAAAATATTTTACAACCAGTATGATACCAGTACTGACCTAGTAAAATAGACTTGAGCTTGCCAAAGAGGAAGTAGGTCCTTTTTGGTCTCTGAGGACACTTTGTGGCAGGCATCAACCATTTAGTGGCTGATTTAGGGGAAATCTGATGGGTTCTGGAGGAGGATCTAGCTAGGACTAAGGCAGTGGGGGTGAGAGTAGGGCCACTCAAAATGTTTGGAGTAGAAGAAGCTCTTTACCAAGCATTAAAAAAAGTATCTCAGTATTTTTAATACCTGGAAGAGCCATACAGTGCATGCCAATTGAACATTACCCTTCACACTGTCATGAGCTTTGAGTAACTGAGGGAGGGAGAAAGGAAAGGAAGGGAGGAACAATGAACATATAAGTCCCTCTAAAATATTTTTTTACTTTGGCATTTCTCCTCCTTTAGTGAGATCCTATTCCATCACAATTCCATTATAATTAAAATGTCACTTATAAAGTTACATTCCTCACTCCCAACATAAAATTCCCCACCCTCTTTGTTCTCATTCTCCCCTCACTGTAATTTTGCATGTATGGTACCTGTTCAATGGTTATTTGTTCAACATCTCCTTCTCCATTAGATTCTAGGCTGCAAGGGGTCTTAGGCCTTGTCTTAGACCCTGTCTTTTGGCTCATCATTTTCTTTCTAGTAACCAGAAGAAATACTTGATGCATATTAAATATTTTTTGAATAAACAACTTAATGAAAGGCCAGTTTGATTTTTTAAAAATGTTATCTACCATATAAAGCAAATGAAACAGCAATTATCCATAGTCTACTCACAGTAAGGGAGAGTCATGCGTGAAAAAAAAAAAAAAGATAATGATAAAAATACCTAACCTATACCTATACCTATACCTACCTAACCTATACCTCTTACTACAAAATATTCACTGTGCTAAATGTTTCCAATACTACCTTAATTTCCCAAAACCCTATGAGGTAAGCAGTATTTTCACTGTCCCCATTTTGTAGATGAGGAAAATAAGGCTTAGATAGCAAGAGGTAGAACAAAGATCTAAAGCCAGGCCTATCAAACCCCAGAAGCTGAAATCAATCTCCACACATTCTGCTTCTTCATGTTTAATCCATTTTACATATGCCCCCTTCCCTTGGGGTGGATGAGGCGGCAGATATTTTGTGCTTCCATACAGGATTAGATTAAGTATGCATAAGAACCAAAGCAATACATTATAAGAGGAAAGATAACTTGACAAGAAAAAACTCCTGCAGACATATTCTGGTATCTATTCCATGAGCAGATGGTGTACTTCTGAGAAATATCAGGATATATGAAGGAAAACAATTAGGCAACTGATGTTTATGTGGGTGTAGATTTCTGGCTAGAGCAGATGCCTGTTGCTTCCTGACATCTGCCATATTCCACTCTAAGTACCAAAAAAAACATACAGCTGACGAAGTTGCATAGATTGTGGCTTTGTATATCAGTAAGTTGTACTTATTGGTTGGTACTGACAACCAAGAAGTCAGAAGCTAACATTGACCTCTCAGATACCATGGCACAATATAAAAAACATAGACTTTAGAGTCAAACAAGTTGGATTTTAACTCAATACCAAGAACAAAAACAAAACAAAACAAAACAAACCCATAATACAAATAATCCAATTAAAAGTGGATGGAGGACTTGATTAGACATTTTTCCAAAAAAGATATACAGATGGCCAACAGACACATGAAAAGATGCTTAGCATCACTAATCATCAGGGAAATGCAAATCAAATCCACAATGAAATGTCACTTTATACCTGGCAGGATAGCTAAAATAAAAAAGACAGGGGGGCCTGGGTGGTTCAGTTTGTTAACCATCTGACTCTTGATCTTAGCTCAGGTCATGATCTCACAGTGGTGAGACTGAGTCCCATGTCTGAGCCCCCATGTCAGGCTCTGCACTGAGGGTGGAGCCTGCTTAAGATGCTCTCTTCATCTCCCTCTGCCCCTCCCCCGCTCACATGCACATTTGTGCTCTCTGGCTCTCTCTCTTAAAAAAAGAAAAAAAAAAGACAAGAAATAACAAATGTTGGCAAGGATGTGGAGGAAAAGGAACCCACCTACACTGTTGGTGAAAAGGTACATTGTGCAGTCACTGTGGAAAACAGTATGGAGGTTCCTCAAGAAATTAAAAATAGAAATACCACATGATCTAGCAACCTCACTACTGGGTATTTACCCAAAGACAATGAAAAAACTAATTTGAAAAGATATATGCACCCCTATGTTTATTGTAGCATTAATTACAATAGCCAAGATATGGAAGTAACCGAAGTGTCCATCGATAGATGAATGGATTAAGAAGATGTAGTATAGATATATAGCAGAATATTACTCAACCACAAAAAAAGAATGAGATCTTGCCATTTGCAGCAACATGGATGGATATAGAAGGTATTATGCTAAGTGAAATAACTCAGACCGAGAAAGACAAATACCATGTGATTCTTATATGTGGAAACTAAAAAACAAAACAAATGAACAAACAAACAAAAGCAGAAGATATACCCATAAAAACAGAGAACAAACTGGTAGTTGCCAGAGGGGAGAGAAGGGGATGGAAGGATGAGAAAAATGGGTGAAGGGGAATAAGAGGTACAGGATTCCAGTTATGGAAGAAGTCATAGGAATGAAAGGTAAAGCATGAGGAATATAGTCAATAGTATTATAATAGTGCTATATGGTGACAGATGGTAGTTATACTTGTTTTGAGCATACCATAACTTATAGAGCTGTCCAATCGCTATGCTGTACCCTTGAAACTAATATAACATTGTGTGTTAACTATACTTCAATTAAAAAAATTTTTTTAATGTTTATTTTTGAGAGAGAGAGACAGAGAGAGAGCCAGAAAGAGAGGGAGACAGAGGATCCGAAGCAGGCTCTACACTGTCAGCAGAGCCCGATACGAGGCTCAAACCCATGAACCGTGAGACCATGACCTGAGCTGAAGTCAAACACTTAACCAACTGAGCCACTCAGGCATCCCCCCAAAATTTTTTAATTAAAGAAGTCTGAGTTTATCACCTTGGGCTTGCCACTTATGTTCTGTGTAATCTTGAACAATGTGTTTAACCTCACAGAGCTTAAGTTTCTTCTTCAGTAAAATGATGCAGTATAGCCCAACCTGCTGGTTGCTATAGGATTCAAATAGAAATAAAGTGCCTTACAAACAGCAGGCACTTAATAAATGCTAGCTAAATATCCAAACCAAACCAAAGTTTGGTATAGTTAATATGATGTTTAATTTAATGTGTCAATTTAGAACATGTTTTTGGATGAGATTAACATTTAAATTGGTCAATTTTGAGTAAATAGATTATTTATGAGGACAGGTCTCATGAAATCAGGGCTGAACAGAATAAAAAGAGCAACTACCCTGAGCAAGAGGGAACCTGAGCAAGAGGGAATTGTCTAGCAGATTGTCTTCAGATTTCATCTATACCACTGGCTCTCCTGGGTCCCCAGCCTGCTAGCCCACACTGCAAAAGCCAATTCCTTATTCTCTCTCTCTCTCTCTCTCTCTCTCTCTCTCTCTCTCTCTGTATATGTGTGTATACACACGTGCATGCACACACCACACACACACGTTTATGTTTATATACACACATCCTATTACACACACATCCTCTCCCCCATTTACATATGGATATATATATAAACACATATATTCATACCCTATTAGTTCTATTTCTCTAGAGAATCCTGACTAAATGTTCTTCAATTGTCTGATGAAACAGAACAATAAATTTTAGATCTAAATAAATTTTAGATCTGGGGAGCTGGAGGATAGGATTGTAGGTAAAGCAGGCTTGAAACTGAAGGAAAAATACCAAGTCAAGCCTAAAATATTATAGGCCTAAAGACAATCTCAGTTTGGGGCAACCACTTAGAAAAAGGCTCAGAGAAAGTGGATAAAAGTGGTGGGGAAAGTGAGGCTGCCAATAGAGAAGCTGAAAAAATTCCACAGACAGGCTGTGTGGGGCAAATCTGATGATTGCTCCTTTTGTAGTATAAGAATTCCAAATATCAATTTGAAAGTGTTTAATTAAGGCTCAGAGAAGATAGAGGATGGTTGAAACAACTGCCTATTGAGTGGTAAGACCAGAAGAATAATCTAAGGCATGCTCTCTAATCAGCAAAATTTGGAGGTCTCCTTACAGGTCAACTCTCAGACAAAGTCTAGCAGCTCAGAGAGATCCTCCCCATTCAGGGTCACCTAGCCAGTGACCATAGGTCTGACTACGTTTATGAGAAGGCAACAGGTCTCAAGGTCTGCTAAATAAACAAAATCTAAGAGTAGGATTTCTGATATCTTAAGTATACATTCACCATGTTTCCTGATTCCCAGGGAAAATCTCTGATACAATTTAGATCACTGAGATGATGTTTCTGTCAAAATGTTTGCTTGGTTCAGGACCATACATTTTTGTTGCAACTGATCGACAATCCATGCAGTCAAGTTTGTTCCATTCATGAATCAGCATATCAGAATTTTTTAAGTCACTCTTATTTTGGCCCAACACCAATTGATTATTGGCCTTATTGAATACATCAATCCATTATTAGGCATTTGTAAATAAAAATGTATAGTCAAGGTTTCCCAGAGAAACAGACCCAATTGGGTGTGTGTGTGTGTGTGTGTGTGTGTGTGCGCACAGACAGAAAGGGTGGGAGGAAGAAAAGGTGGGAGAGAGGGAGGGAGCGAGATACTCATGTGATTATGGAGGCTGAGAAGTCCCATGATCTACCATCTGCAAGCTGGAGACCTGGGACAGCTGAAGGTATAGTTTAGTCCAAGACCAAAGGCCTAAGAATCAAGGGAGCTATGGTGTAAGTCTCAGTCCAAGGGCATGAAAGACCAATATGCCAGTTCAAGTAGTCAGCAGAAAGGGCAAATTCTCCCATCCCCTGCCTTTTTATTGTATTTAGGCCCTCAATAGATTGGATGACACCATACACACTGGCAAGGACAAACTGATTTACTTAGTGAACAAATCAAATGCTAATCTCACTCAGAAATATCCCCACAGACACACCCAGAAATAATGTCAAGTCAAATGCCCAGGCACCCCATAATCCAATCAGGTTGACATATAACATGAACCATCAGAAAAAGTTTAGGTTTCTGGGGGTCTTATTTTATTCTAAAGACCTTTAATCTAAGACCTTTGAGAAAAGCTGTAAAGTTGAAGACTGATGCTGCTGCTAATAGGGGGTCATTTAAATTGTTACAGTCTTTGCCAGAGGCTAGGAAACTTTTTCTGTAAAGGGCCAGATGATAACATTTTAGGCTTTGCACATCATAAGGTCTCAGCTACTCATCTTTGCCTTTGTAGCACAAAAGCAGCCAGAGACAATACATAAATGAAAGAGTGTGACTGTACCCTAACTTTTATTATGGACCCCGAAAATGGAATATTATGTAATTTTCACATATTACAAAAGATTTTTTTTTGTATATTTTACAACCATTTAAAAATGTAAAAACCATCCTTAGTTCACAGGCCATACAAAAACAGGTTTGTGAAATGAATGAATTAATGAATTGCTCTGGTCATTAATGCTTCAATTCTTCTTTTTTAAATATAAAAAGCTTTTCATTTAGCTTCAAAATTACCAATCTAGTTTGTTGATGGTTGTTTATGCTACTGTTTATGGTGACATCATGTCTGTACTCACAGTATTTTGGGCTATAATTTTGCGCTGACAGGTCTTCAAGGCAAGCATGAAGCGTAGTTCTAATATGAGTCATTCACACTTCTATTATTAAAAGTTATATGAAATTCACTCCTGGGATGAGGGGTGGAGGATAGAGACGGAAGGTTAACACTTTATTATTACCTCCAAGTTCTTATTCCACTGGAAAATGGTCAAAAGATTTGAGAGCCATCATATTTGCAAGAGATGTGCTTTGTGAATTTCAGTGATATGTATCTTTGAGTTGACACTCTTTGGTTCAGGGCTCATAGACATTTCACTCATGCTTCTTCTCTAAGACTAGACTTTCAGAACATTTCTAAGCCTTACCTCAGCTGCACTTGAAGTGAAGTAACTGGTACTAGCTGCTTCTAAGGCAAGATATGAGGAAGAAAAAATCCTCCCCATTCAAGATAATGCTTCCAAGTCATCAGTTCTCTGTGTATGTTGTTTTTACAGACATGCAGGTATTGAATGGAGCTCCAGGAATGATGATGCAAACCTCCAGGTCTTTTTTTTTTTTTCAACGTTTATTTTTTTGGGGACAGAGAGAGACAGAGCATGAACGGGGGAGGGGCAGAGAGAGAGGGAGACACAGAATCGGAAACAGGCTTCAGGCTCTGAGCCATCAGCCTAGAGCCTGATGCGGGGCTCGAACTCACGGACCGCGAGATCGTGACCTGGCTGAAGTCGGACGCTTAACCGACTGCGCCACCCAGGCGCCCCAACCTTCAGGTCTTAAAAGCAGACAGATTAATGTGAGACCTGAGCAAGACATCCTTTAAATATGTCAGGACTGAGGTGCTTGGGTGACTCAGTTGGTTAAGCATCCAACTTCGGCTCAGGTCATGATCTCATGGTTCATGAGTTCGAGCCCCACATCGGGCTCTGTGCTGACAGCTCAGAGCCTGGATCCTGCTTCAGATTGTGTGTCTTCCCTCTCTCTCTCTGTTCCTCCCCCTCTCACACTCTAGCTCTCCTTCTCTCAAAATTAAATAAACATTTAAAAAAAATTTAAAAAAATGTCTGGACTACTAATCTGTACTCAACAGATTCAGATACAGTTTTGGTCTAATTAACCTCTGTATTTCTAGCACTTAATCAAGAAAGATCCAATTCCAATGACTCTTATTTTAAACTATTTCACTAAGGGCAGCATTAAGGTAATTTAGGTAAAAACAAAATTTAAACAAAACAAGGAAAAGGAGTGTTAATTACTTTAGGGAAATGTGTAAACTTCCTCTTCATTGAATGTTCAATGGTTATTTGTTCTAATTGCTCTTTAGTGAGTATTTATTGTGCACATTCCCAAGCTGCTCATTAGAATTGCTGATTTGATGATAAGAGGAAAACTGCAAACTACCAATAAGTTTACCAGATATAGAGAATCCTGTAATCCTTTATGTCCTCAACTCTTTTGGCAACCTCTGCACAAAGAAGTTTTCAAAGAATCTAAAGACAGGATTCTGCCAAACCCCACCCTGATACTCTGATATGTACTCAGAATTTAACTTGCAAGTTTTACAGACTGTCCCAGTTTGCAAAGTTGAAAGAGGTGACTAAATTGTTCCTGACACTATAACAAGCCCTTGAAAAGAGATAATCTTGTCAAGCTGTGATGTCTAGTCATCTCAAAAAAACTTAAGGAAAGGAAGCTTTTTTTATAACTGTGGAAGTGTTTATAGAGAGATGCTTGAATTTAACTGTCATTCATTTTCTTTTCTTCTTTTTCTTTCTTTCTCTCTTCCTTTTTTTTTCAAGAAAGAACATTAAAGCGCTGACAAAAAAGAAAGAAAGAAAAAATCTGTTTTGCCTTCCATCTTTGGCCTGATACCAGTTAACATATCTCAGAGAGGTCTTCTTTTTGTCCCCACCTATTCAGACTCTACCTGTTCTTCAATTCCAGCTGAAGCCCTCCCCCATCCAACTTTAGCCTGAGTCAGCTTCTAAATACACCAGCCCATATCGATTCCCTTTTCTTCTAAAGCAGCATTGTCTCTGGTGCTCATTATATCTCTTATTTCTTGGTTGTTTTGCTTGTACTGAACTATTTATTTTCTCCATAATCAAGAGGGCTAGAAGAGTGCTTTATTTCTTTTCAAACCAGGAGAGGGGTAGTATGAGGAGCTACTGTGGGAACGTGGACACAGATGGGAGGAGTGAAAGATTGCCCAGAGAAGATTTCCCCAAAGCATTACATTCTCTCATTGCTAGGCCACTGCTGAACCCAGTGATCCAGCAAAGGCTCTGGTCTCATTATCTTCTTTCTACCTATATTTACAACTCTCTTTTTGAAAGTACATCCACCTTATGCTCAATCCTTTTGGTCCTTCTTCATTGATAAGACTTCCTTTCTTTTTCATAAGGGTAGAAAGAGCTGGGCTAGAAACAAGTCTGTTACAGGTTTAATGGGTACTCTGATGTATTTTTATTTTTCTCTTACACCTCTGTATTATGTATGCTGTGGTGCCACTGAGTAAGGATTGGTTCCAGGTCACTGGTTGGCAAACCTGTACTCCATTTCTGGAGTGATATTTCACTTGCAGACTTCACTGTCTGTTGAGCAAGAATGTTATTTGTGTCAGAACAGAAGATAAATAAATAATAATGCAGCAGACGTTCAACCCAGGGATTTTTGTGTTCTGTAAGCAAGTGGTAATAGTATATCCACTTTATAAGTAGCTGTCTGAGGCTAGAAAAATTTTACATATATAAAAAGCATAGAAATAAACTTTCAGAAATGAACAGATATTTTATCTCACAAGGGAAACTAGGATTTTTAAAAGGCACTGTTCTTACATAGTCACAGTCAGAGGCATCTTCCCTTATTTGGAGGTAAAGAATTAAACACAGACATACAGGCAGAAAAGACAGAATGCAAGCACAGTATAGACATTGAAAGAGTGAAAGAATACATGAGCCTTATCACTCAAGCCACATTGACTATGAAATATAATGCTGTCAGAGCGCTCTGAAATCCTCTTTATAGGACACATATTGAGGCTGTGAAAAAGGCTGTGTAAACACTAAGGCTTTTGCATCACTGACAGTATTTTTAACTATTTAACATTTTGTTATTTTGGATTTTAAGTTCCCCTTCTTCCCCTCCTTTTTTTTTCTTTTGGATAGAAAAGTAGCTCCTAGAAAGACAAAAACCACTTTATGCATTCTTTTAATTGTTTTGAAGCTTCTATATGATATTTTTTGGCCACAAAAAGATATTCCACCATTCTCAAAGATGTGAGGCAGAAAAATGCAGGGAAGTAAAGCATAAAGATCTTTGAGTGGCTCTGGATACAAATTAGGCAATTCAAATACAATTTGAATATATATAGAGAGACAGAAATAGAGATAGATATATAGAGACAAATAGAGAGAGAGGGAGAGAGGAGGGAGAATACAAAGTCATATCTGAGTTTGGGCAGGCTGGTCAAAGAGGAAAATGCTAAGGGATTGTGCCCTGTTACTGCTCCTGCCACTGACCCATGACACACTATGCTTTTCTTTCAAGTTCTGCAAAACACCTCATAAAGACAGATGGTTCCCTTGGTGCATCTCCCTATGAAAGTTTTTGCTCTTTTGTTTTGTTATTTAAGTTGGTGACATAATTCTGATGTTGTCTGTCTTAAAAGATCAGTAACTACAGGGCTAGGCTTGGCAAAGACATGCTATGATTTAGATTTCCGTGTACCTAGTCTCATTTCTGTCCCATAATTAGATGGGAATCTGCTTTTCTAAGGAGAGATACTCCTTGTACTGGTATCATTTATATCTGTTTTTGTTTACTGGTTCTCAAATCTTAGTGTGCATAAATACAACTCAGAGGAGTCAATCTGAAACACAGGTTACAAGTCACCAATCTC
Source organism: Felis catus (assembly GCF_018350175.1). Classification (NCBI taxonomy): domain Eukaryota; kingdom Metazoa; phylum Chordata; class Mammalia; order Carnivora; family Felidae; genus Felis; species Felis catus. Next base: position 86,276,128 of record NC_058376.1, on the reverse strand, counting down.
ATCGATGCTGATTCAGTGGGTCTAGGATAAGAATTTTAGTTGGTTCTCTAGTTATTGTGATGCAGAATGTTATAAGATCATACAGTGAGCAAAACTGGCTTAGTGAATTTAAGAAAATGCATTCCCTTTCCTAAGTTATGTGTGTATATTAATTGCTATTTTCTATTGTAGAATACAATTTTTATGTTCCTCTACATGGAATTACAGATATCATAGCTGTGGGAAATATTTAGGAGCAAAGTAAAAGTCTACCTGATATATGAAGGTTATAGTAGTTTAAAGAAAAGTTTTTAAATGGTGCTAACATATGTATTTCTTCCATAAAGCATTTTTCTAACATCTTAAACAGAAAATAACCAGGGGTCAGTCTTATTTGTACAATGCTGCCTCTGACTATGACTATATAAGAACAGTATCTTTTTTTATCCTAATTTCCTTTGTGAGATAAAGTGATATCTGTTAGCAACAACAACAACAACAACAAATACTGTGAATAAATCACTTTGGAGTAATTATCTAGGAAATGGCCATCATCCCTCCCCATCCCACCACTTGGTGTTTCATACCCAGGTTCTCTAGGTTCAGAAAGCAACAGCCGTCTGAGCAACATCCATCTGTAGCACCAGAGACAAAAAGCAGGTAGAAGGGACATTATGAAGGAAGAATTGATTATGAAGGAACAGCTTTCAGTTCTTCCTGACTGCAAGGATAGGAGAGCCTTGGGAGAGATTTAAAGTCCTACTTAAATCAGACATTTCAAGCTGAGTGATAAAGAGAATCATGACACCACCAACAGAAATAGAAAGGAGAACTGATTTTGAGAGCAAATTGATGTGTTTCAAAAGATATGAAATTTTCAAATTGATGACAGGATGGGATGTCTAAATAGAAATGTCTAACAGGGGCGCCTGGGTGGAGCAGTCGGTTAAGCGTCCGACTTCAGCCAGGTCACGATCTCGCGGTCCGTGGGTTCGAGCCCCGCATCGGGCTCTGGGCTGATGGCTCAGAGCCTGGAGCCTGTTTCCGATTCTGTGTCTCCCTCTCTCTCTGCCCCTTCCCCGTTCATGCTCTGTCTCTCTCTGTCTCAAAAATAAATAAACGTTAAAAAAAAATTAAAAAAAAAAAAAAGAAATGTCTAACAGACAACTGCAGACACAATACTACAGCTAAAAAGAGGGGGAAGAGCTGGAGATGGTGATTTGATTATTTTCATTTATGCAATGGTTTGGATAAAATGGATGAAACATCTGAAGGGAAAGAGTGAAGAAAGACAATCAAAGCATATGGCTCTAGACCCTTAAGGTAAGGAAAAGAGAAACCAATGAAAGGAACAGGAGAATAATAGTGAGAGAAATTGGATAAGAATTGTGGTAGCTCTGAGTAGAAGTCAAGAGATGAAGAAAATAAAAAAAAAAAAAAAAAGGAAAATTTCAGCTGCATGAAGCACAAGAAAAAAAGACCAATGAAAATGGAGACCAAGAAAAAAGTTAGGCTTATAAGTTTGGAAGCTATTAATATTTTTCAGTACAGCCAGATTTTAGGATAGTGAGGAAGTCAAAGAGGAGTGATATCAGCACTGCCCAAGAGAAATATGTGTATCCAATATGTATTTTAAAAGATTCTAGTAGCTACATTAAAAAGTAAAATTAACAGAGGAAATTAATTTTAATAATGTATTTTGTTTAACCAAAATTTCAATTTGAAATCAATAGAAAAAATATTGAGAATTTTACATTCTTTGTATCTTACATCATCTTCAAAATTTAGTGTATATTTTTACATTTGTAGCACATCTCAATTGGGTTGCTACATTTCAAGTGTTTAAGGGCCACACATGAATAGTAGCTTCTTCATTGGATGACTCAGAACTGAGAAAGTAAACATATCCCATGCAATATGGTAAAGACAGGAATGGGTCATGGAAGCCAGTAATCAATGTTGGAAGTGGGGATAAAGTAGCCTAAATGGATTATCTGAACCTGGGATGAGAAACGGGAGAACAGTGGCAGATAAAGGCCTCAAAAATGACACTAGGGAGCAATGAGTAGACCTCTGTTGGTAGTTCAATACACTAGAGGAAGAAGGAGAAATGGGGATAAGACAATGTAAATAGGTTAAGGGGAAGGTAGTTCTATTGGAGAGAATCATATCTAAGCTATGTTTAAGGAAATATTTCGTTACAAGTAACAGCAGTATGGAAATAAATGAAGACCAACTAAATGTAACTCGCAAAGGCTATTTAGAGATTGCTATAGCAAAGGAGTTAGCCACTATTACTTGCATTTTGACAGAGAGAGACTCAAAGACAGGCAGAGGACTGGGAAAGCTTTATAGTGGAAAAAAGGAAAAGCCTTCACATATGCCTTGAACAGAGGCTGTTGGCCTCGGGAAGCCATAAGCTATCTAACTAGAAGTGGGAGATCCTATGTAATTGGTTAGGAGTACATGTTTAGCTTTCTCTGGTTGGTTCTAAACTGGAAACAAGGGGAAAATTAGGAAATTAGTTATTAGTTATTAACCAGTTTCTTGCCATTGGGGCAGATTGTAACAGGGGTTATTTTTGGTTTCCTTGATTGTTACCAGAGATAGCAGTCTGACTTCCTATAAGTCTGATTTATAAAAGCCAGCTTCCTGGACTGCTTACTGTAGATAACAGGTTAGTTTCCTGCACAAGATGCTGCAAATTATGGATCAGAATTCTATTCATATATATGGTCTGGCCAATATCTATTTGTATATTCAGTTTCTCAGTAGACTTGCTTCTATTATTCATGGGAACACTGTCCTTTCAAATTTAGTATAGCTCAGGAAGGTCATACATTAGAAGTCAAAAGACCTGGGTAATCTCTATTCTTCCATTAATTAGCAGTATTCCCAAGCTCATCATTAAATTTCCCTATGCATTAAGTATACGCATCCAAAAATGAAATAAAATGTTATCAAAAATTACATAACAAAGGCAAAAAGACTGACAGAAAGAAGAAAGATGTCAACCACAAAAGAGAAAATTAACAATGTTTCAACATAAACTAAATGTAATAAAACAAGAAATTATAGACACATAAAATTTTTAAATTCAGTCTAAAAATGAACAAGCAACAGAAAGATGTGAAGTAGTTAGCCAAACATTGGGAGAATTTAAGAAAGACAAAATTACATAAAAAATTAAGACAAAATTATAAGATGTCTATGTACCAACACAGGCAATAGGTGAGAGTCAAAGGATATCATCTGAAACTCATGAGCTAAACAAAAGCCTAAGTAAGGGATGGTAATACTAAGGGCATTATATAAAAAAAAAAAAATTATTACAATTAGTATAAAAGTAACCACAAGAACAAAGACTATAAACCTTCCTAAATATCAAAAGGAATATAAAAAAGGACAAAGGGAAAATGACAAGTGTGGATGACAGAGACCAAAATTACCAATGATATTAATAAATTTAAATGGACTTAATTAACATATTAAAAGAAAAAGCCTGGGTGGCTCAGTCGGTTAAGTGTCTGACTTCAGCTCAGGTCATGATCTGAGGGTTTGTGAATTCAAGCCCCGTGTCAGTCTCTGTGCTGACAGCTCAGAGCCTGGAGCCTGCTTCTGATTCTCTGTCTCCCTCTCTCTCTCTCTGCCCCTCCCCCTCTTGCTTTGTGTCTCTCTCAAAAATAATAAACATTAAAAAAATTTTTTATAAAGAAAGAAAAGAAAACCTAATTCTATGCTATATATAAGAGAAACCCATAAAACAAAATAATCCAGAAGCTTTAAATATAAACAGATGGGCAGGGGTGCCTGGGTGGCTCAGTCAGTTAAACATCTAATTTTTGATTTCAGCTCTGGCCATGATCTCACACTTTCGTGAAATCAAGCCCTATGTAGGGCTCTATGCTGACAGCATGAAGCCTGCTTGGGATTCTCTCTCTCCCTTTCTCTCTGCCCCTCCCCTGCTCACACTCTCTCTGTCTCTCTCAAAATAAATAAATTTAAAAGGCCTGAACAACATAATCAACAAAATAAATTATATGAATATATATCAGATTTTATATCCTCAAAATAGAAAATATATCTTCAAGAGCAGATAAGCTTTCATGAAGATAGACCATATCTTATGGTCCAAGAAAATCTTGATGAGCTTCATAAAGTAGAAATGATACAAAGATAATTCTCTCATATGAAAGTACAGATATTAGGGTCGGCTGGGTGGCTCAGTCAGTTGAGCATCTAACTTTTTATTTCAGCTCAGGTCATGATCCCAGGGTTGTGGGATCAAGCCCTGCTTTAGGCTCCACACTTAGCATAGAGCCTCCTTAAGATTCTCTCTCCCTGCTCACATGTGCTGTCTCTCTCTCCAAAAAAGTTTTTAACAAATGGCATAGATACTAATAACAAAACCACAACATAAGCAGGCCTTTCTATCTCAAGTTAAATAACTATTAAACAACTTAATTCAAAGGAGAACTGAAATTTCAAAATTAAATTTATAAAAGTAATGGTAATGAAAACACTATATATTAGAATCAATGAGATACAGTTAAAGCAAAGACCAGAGAAAAGAATCATAGCTTTGTATGGTTATACACACAAAAAATGAAAGAAGTAAAATAAATATCTACTTAAATTAATAGACATTCCTTGCTCTTAAACAGTATTTTTTAATATCACAACAATGTCAATTCTTCATGAGTAATATAAAATTTAACTCTAAGGTAGTTAAAAATAAACACAGAATGAGGGAAATATTTAAATAATAGCAAAAATAATGAGTTATAAACAAAAAAAGTAGAATGAATAAATAAATAAAAATGCTGGGTTTTTAGAAAGAACTAACAAAATACAGAATCCACTAGCTAATTAATCAAGCAAAACAGAACCACAAAAATACAAAATAAAAATAATAAGGAAATAACTATAAAAAAAGAAAACTTTGGGTGCCTGGGTGGCTCAGGAGGTTAAGCATCCGACTTCACCTCAGATCGTGACCCAGATAGTGAGTTTGGGCCTGCATCAGGCTCTGTGCTGACAGCTCTGAACCTGGAGCCTGCTTCAGATTCTGTGTCTCCCTCTTTCTCGGCCCCTCCCCCATTCATGCGTGTGTGTGTGTGTGTGTGTGTGTGTGTGTGTGTGTGTGTGTGTGCGCGCGCGCTCTCAAAAATAAATAAACATTAAAAAAATTTTTTTAAAGAAAACTTTTAAAAATCGTAACATATTGTATGGTACAACTCTGTGCAAATAAACATGGATGTCAACCAATGAAACATACATTCCAACAACTGACCCTAATAGATATAAAATGTCAAACTAATTTCCATAAAACAAATAGAGATAGTTAATCAAAACACTAGCACACAAAAACACAAAGCCAAAATAGTTTCACAAGGGAATCCTAGCAAACTTCCAAAGATCAGGTAATCCTAACACTCCTATGTTCCAAAACATAGGAGGGTAAATCTGCCTATTCTAAATAACTCTTTAACGTGGCCCTATGATCTACTCCTATTACCATTGACTGTACACAGATTCTCATAATCTTTTACTTGGACTCTCCATTCTTTCTAATTTTTCCTACAAGCTGATGCTAGGGTGTTACTTTTTGGAAGAAAAAAAGAAAGAAAGAAAGAAAGAAAGAAAGAAAGAAAGAAAGAAAGAAAGAAAGAAAGAAAGAAAGAAAGAGGAAGGAAAGAGAGAGAGGGAGGAAGAGGAAAAGAAGAGAGGGAGGAGGGAGGAAGGAAGAAAGGGAATATGACCACATTTTTTTTAACTTTCCCAGTCTAAATGTACTGGTAATTAAAGTTATAGGTGTGAAAACTACAACTAGGAAAACTCTATCATCTTAAACATACTCTGTCTAAGAAACCTGATTATCAATTCAGATTTTGGACATGTGGGGCTTAAGGGACCTTTGGTACATCCAGGAAGTTTCTTTGGAAGACATTATAGAATTGAAAAGATGGCTGAGGACGTAATTCTAGAAGACATATCAGAGGAAACTGAAAGGGGAAAAAAAGAGAATTTAATGGGGGAAAGTTGAGGGTATGAGACAGATTTTCCCAATGATTTTGTGGGGCAGCCAGATAAGTAACTATGTTTATTTTGAGAACCGTGTCCCAGAACTTGTAGCTAAGGTCACATATCTAGCATGTGATATAGACAGGACTAAACCCCAGATTATAGATTTCCATGACCAGCACTCCATATACACTGCCTCTTTCTTCATCTAACTGTCCTCAGTAATCCTGACTTCTGAAATGTCATGGCTTCTAATGCTGCCTTGTGTTGATAGTCCACTTCTCTCAGATTATACTCTCCTTAAGAGCAGAAACCATATCTTACTGTACTCTTTAATCAACAGTTACCTAGCATAGTGAAGCACTAATCTCTATTACAAACATTTGTGTAACATTATTATTATAGTACATATTTTCTTAAGTCTATTAGATTTCCCTGAAAACTGGCACATATTTTTTAAGCTATTTTGCTGTTGATAAGAGATCGAGAGGAAGTATGCTACAGATATAACATGATATACATAGCAACCTTACTATAGCTTAGTTTTTTTTTTCCCTAGGTCAAGAGCAATTTCAAATATTTTATTGCATTATCACCATCAATAGATGATGTGGTTCAAAAAAATATGACAACCATATCTTTATTATTAGTTCAAACTGTCCAAATGTGAAAGTCTTGCTATAAGTGAAGAGCCAAGAAAACCAGATGAGGTGAAAAGTATCTTGATTAACTTAGTAAAGTGTTCTCAGCTCAAAGCATAAATAATATTGTGCTTCATCTTAACTACTTAATATACTCTATGCCTTCAGACTAATGTTGAATAACCAGCTATTGTTAATCTTTTACATATGTTCAATATAGTTAATTTCTTAAAATATTCTATCACTAAAAAAGTTCATCAGCAGTCAACACTCAGATTAATTAAAGAGAAGGCTAACCATGGTAAAAATCTGAATGATAAATAATGTTAAAGTAATCTTACTAAATATACAGACTAATTATATGATACCTAGTTGAGGTCTTCAAAAATCGCTTCAATGAGTAAATCTGAAATTAGCGTATTTGTAGTTGTATCCTTCCAAGGTATATAAAGGCCCATGGAAAGTTTGTTCTCTTTAAGTAGTTTTAAACATATACCTGAAATTTTGTTAATACTGTCAATGTGCTTAGGAAATTCTTTTTATGTACATGGTACAACAGAAAATTGTGACCAGGTAATTACAAGATATAAACTCAGAGTGTAAATGAATGCTTTACTTGCATATAAATTGCTGCCATTTAATTTGGCATGCATTTCTAGATTACTTCTTTATTCATTTATTCACAGAAATTCAAGAAGTCCTTTTTCTAGGACCTGGAAAAGTGAAAATGGAAATTTGTGAGAGCACTGTAATGCTTACACACGGCTACCATGGATAATAAAGAAGAAGGATTCTACCATGTTTGCATTAAAAGGAAATTTCTGGGAGTGACAGACTGGAAAAGAATCCAAAATCTAAAAATAAGTCCCAGCTAATATAAATACCAACAGCCCTAACTTCTCTTCACCAAAGACTTACTAAAATTCCATGCATTGAAAAAAATTGGAACTCTTTATCTTGATGCTCAATTGAGCATTCATTACGAAGAAATAAATATGCAAATGGAAAATCTGATAGTGTCTTCTAAAACTACTGAATTTTCCATTTATTTTGAAGACCAAGATACATAGAGTAAGTATCACTCAGGTCCAACTAGGAAGAGATGGCTCACTCAAACTGGATAATTGAGGACACTTTAATAGACTACAAAAGCATGGGAACTGTTACAGGAAATTGATTAGGAATAACGCTTTACGGCAGAACTAGCAATTGTGAAGAAGTATTACTATCCTACATTTGATGGTATGGAGGGAGAAAATGGTTACTCAAACCTGGAAAGAGAAGGGCACTGGGGAAGGTCTATAGCCTTTGTAAGAGGGACTAGACTAGCCAACTTATTATGATCTACCAGGGAGAGCCCCGAGGGAATAAATGCCCTGGATTTACTCTGCAGGGAGATTTCCATCAGCTGAATATAACCAGAAGCCACAGGGCAAAAGAACTCTTTGATATAGTCCAGATAGGTCAGTACCTTGGGGCACAGAGAGTGAAGAGTCCATAGTGAATCTGAAGGGCAAATGAAAAATACTCAATATACTACTCTTTTGCTGCAGGTAACAGAAAATGTAACTCAAGCTCATCTAAGCAAACAAGGTAATGTATTAATTTATGTATCTGAAAACTATAGATGTAGTTCTATATTCAGGCCCAGCTTCATCCAAGATCTCAAAGGATGCAACTGGGGCTCAGTATCTTTCCATCTCTTAGCTCTGTTCTCTTCCATGTAGACTTTATTCAAAGTTTCTATGTGGTGGCAAAATATATGATAGCAATTTAAGATTGAAGTCCAGAAAAAACAGTAAAAACTAAAGTAAAAAACACAAGGTTCTTTCAACAGTTTAATCAGAATTCCTGGGCTTGATTCTTACTGGCCAAATCAAATCACTGTCCATTCCTAAGCCAATCAAATTTATCAGAAGAATGAAATATGATGACTGGTCTATACTAAGTCACATGCCTATCCTTAGACTCAATAATATAAGATACCCAAAGCCCAAGGACAGAGCATGGGGGAAAGGTAGGTACTGTTACCAAAATTAGGAAAAATGGATCCTAGGCAGCTAAAAGACAACAAATGACCACTAAGGCCTATTTGGTAACTCAGTTTGCTTCTCAGCTCTCAATTATCGTGGCATTCAAGGATATATGAATTGATTAGTTTGGACTGATAAAGTTGCATTAAAAAAGTGTAGGGACACCTGGGTGCCTCAGTCAGTTAAAGCAACCGACTTTTGATCTCATTCAGGACTTCATCTTAGGGTCGTGAATTCAAGGCCTGCCTGGGTCTTGCTCTGGACATGGAGCCTACTAAAAAGAAAAAAAAGAAAAAAGGAAAGAAAAAAAAAAAGAAAAGAAAAAAGGAAAGGAAAGGAAAAGAAAGGAAAGGAAAAGCAGTAACAACTTCCACTTTTCTTCTAATTTCCATATTTTATGCCAATGATGCCATGACATATTTATTTATATGTATATACTTATATATGTGTGTGTATATACTAACACCTATATAAGTATGCATATAAAACTTCCCATAATGCAATAATTTAATTTTTTGTGCTACTAAACATTTATATTAGCTTTCTAGATCTATAAACACTGCAAAATGTAAGTATTCTCTTTAGGTTGCTAATTCCTGAAAAGAAGGAGCCATTTCTGTTTCGGTTGTTAGCTCAATTTTCTTCCCAAACTACCGGCATAGAAGAATGAATTAATAAGTCAATTTGATGTTAATATTGATAAAATTACACTTTGGGGTATTTTTCTCTGAAGCATCTTTTTTTTCCCAACATAAATGGTTTTAAACCCCAAATTATCACACTGTCACAGAAATTTAAAGCTGGAAAGGCCTAGATTATTTTAGGAACTGTGAATCAATAAAGCTCAAGTGACCTAAAACTAGACAGCATTTTAAAATCAATCTTGAAGAAATGAAAGTCTATGTCCCAGAGAAATTATAGTATAATAAGGTAATGAGTAGAGCTATTATATTTTAACCAGGGACACTAAATAAACTTGCAGACCATAGTGAATGTTATCATGCAAGTAGTAAGGGACTATTAAGGTTGAACCTAGATGTGTATCCCCTTTACATCATCCTGTTTAGGGAAGACAAGCTTTAGCCAGGTAGATACAGGATTCAGTGCTCTCAGATCACACTGACAGGGTAAGTGGAGTTTTTTATTGCAGCTGTGTATTTGCTGATAAGACAAAGTGAAGAAAGCAAGTACTTAATCACCACATCTCTAAAAGCATACAGAAGACTATTTTTAGCTGTCTAGTGTGTTTTTTACCTTTGCTCTCAATAATGTACCTACATATTAGTTTTTAAATTGCTTACCTACACAAGGTTCATTCCCTTCTCATAGGTTTGTAGGCTTGCTTCATGTTTATTCCTCTACAGAATGAGCACATCTCTAAAATTATCCAGTAATGGATCTAGAGCTAGATGCTTAGAAAAGCAATTGGGGAGCAAGAAATCATTTTTTTAGCCTGTTTAACAAGAAACAAATTGAGATGTACCAAAATGAAAACCTCAACAGAGTATTCTGCACTCCCATATCTACAGGGACACATCCAAGACCCCTAATGGATGCCTGAAACTGTAGATAGTACTGAACTCTACATGCACTGTGTTTCTTCCTATACATAATACTTATGGTGAAGTTTAATGTATAAATTAGGCATACTAACACATTAACAATAACTAATAATAAAATAGAACAATTATAATATGCTAGAATAAAAGTCATGTTAATGTGGTTTGTCTCTCAAAACTGTACTCTACTCATCCTTCTTGAGATGTTACAAGATATACAATGCCTACATGGTAAGATTAATGATGTAGATATTGTGGCTTAGCATTAAGCTATTGAGCTTCTGACCATATATCAGAAGGAGGATCACTGGATTCCTGGCTGCAGTTGACTATGGGTAACTGAAACTACAGAAAGTAAAACCATGGTTAAGCCTTTTCCCTCCCCCTGCTCCCACCTTAACTACTGTACTTTTTGAGATTACTGTCCCTCTGTCCTCTTTCTCCTCTCTGGTTGGTATTGGGCTGGAGGACTTAAATAATGTTACTATGACATCCAGGTAGAAGGGTTGTCCACTCTGGATTTTAAGGGGTTTAATTTTTGAAGCTGGTATCCTTGGAGACCATGTTTCTCCACCATATTGATAATCTACTGAAATGTGGCAGCATCCTCTTCTGATCTTTCTCCATCTTCCCTAGGGGTCTTCTTACCCTAGCTGAGGCTGATAAAACTCCTACAAGTCTTCTCAGTCCTTCTTGCTTGTTGACACAGAGAAATGCTCTTTTTCACATACCTCTTAGATCTAGGATTGCCAGCAGGCACTTGCTGTGTGCCACACCATTGCTTCAGCATCCTCTATACCATTGTTCTCTATACCATTGTTCTCTATACATTGTTCTCTATACCATTGTGCTGTGGTGTAGTGAATCTCAGCAAGCCTACCACAGTCCCAGAGAGAAAGGATGATTCAGAGAATAACCCTATCAAATGAAGACAGGAAGAAAAGATTTACCACCACTCCCTCCTCTCTCTATACTTGCCCCCAAATTCATTCTGAGGGAGAAATGCACATAAAAAATGCTGAAGCTCTTTCCTTGCCTCTCTCTCCATTCCCACTCTAAATCTTTGTACACATTTGTAACAGCTGCTTTAAAAGTCCTTGTCTGTTAATTCTATCATCTCTGTCATTTCTGTTTCTATTGATAGATTTTTTTAACCTAGTTGTGGGTCACATTTTCATGCTTCTTTGCATGTCTGGTAATTTTTGATGGATGTTGGACATGGTGAATTTTATTGTTGAGTGATTTTTATGTGTTTCATTAAAGGGAGTTGAGTTTTATGCTGGCAGGCAATTAATTTACTTGGAAATTAACTTGATAATTTTTAAGCTTTTTCAACTTTGTTAAGACAAGTCTAGAACAGACTTTAGGACTAGGTTTAGCCCTAAGAAGGTCTAAAAAATATATATATATATATATATATATATTATTATATATATATATATTATATATATATATTTAAATATATATATATATATATATTTAAATATATATATATATATATATAAATATATATATATATATTTAAATATATATAAAAGTATACCTTTTTAGGATCTCCATTTAATTCTGCATGTCAACAGGCCTTTCTACCCTAGTTGGTCAGAATGCAAGCATCTTCCAACCACTATAAAACTCTGATGGTTGTTCAGCTTACAGCTTCCCTGTAGTTGTTGTTTCTCTAGACTTGTAGAGTCTCACCCTATATACATACAGCTTAGTATTTAGTCAAATAGTCAAAGGGACATCTATGCAAATTTCCAGAATTCTAGTAATTCCAGAGGTAAGGTATCAATGTTTGAAAAAGACAAATAAGTAAATAGGTTTATAAACCCTCAGATTGCCCAGAGAATTTCAGCAGTAATATGGTATCAATATGTTCAGTATTTCTTATATAAGATATATTTTTGTTTAATCACTTTTAATATAATCCATCATAAGAACATTTCCTCACAATTCTACTCTCTCTCTCCATGAACACTGGGAAAAGGGATTATGTCAACTGAGAATATTCCATAAAATAAATTTCTAGTAAACAGTATAAAAATTTCACTGACTTGGTTCTTATGTCACTACTTCCAAGGGCCCCTCAAAGACTCTTGTTATACAGTTCAAGAAATAAGTTATCCTTAATTTGGCCAAAAGTAAGAGCCAATGACAAAGGCTTGGAAATATTTTAATTATACAGAGATAATTAATGCAATGGTATTAGTTATTGTGAAATAACTATATAAATATACATAAATATATGCTATACTATATGCTATATAAATATATACTATACTATTATGGATTTTATTCTCCTCTAAATCTTCAAGTTGTAACAAAGGTACCTCAAAGGTTCTTTTATTCTGTGAAATTGACAAAAGCTATAAAAATAATCCACTTTTCTTCTACATCTAAGTCCACAGACACAGAATAAAGGATCATCAGCAATAACCATTCATGCTACCTTTTTTCATTTTGGCTGTTTTTCTGACTTGTTCATCACTGAATTCTCAGCACCTAGAGCTGCTTGGCACAAATAGATAGGCAATAAACATTAGGTGAACAAATGAATTACAACTCTCATATTCATGTTAGACGCCATGACACCAATGAAAATTAATACAATAAATTCTGGATCAGAAGCTATTGAAAGGTCTAAGTGTCATAGAAAAAATAACAACAAAATCAAAAACAAAAAAATTTCCTAATATCATAGTGTTTGGTTTTGTTCACTACTGTTGGAGAAAGGGTTAAAAGGTAGCCTCAGAAATGGGTAGGACAGGGTTAACAGCAAAACCCTGGGCTGCTACAATTAGGAGTGATGTTTTATAGTTCAAAAAGGGAAGTCAACTGGAATCAGTGACTCATAAAAAATGGTAGATAATTTTTTACTCAGTGCTTAACATGGAAGTTATCTTGCAGAAATCACTGTGATGGATAAGAAATCTTAAGTTCTACATCTTAGAAGTAGCAAAAATAAAAGTATTACAAGCTTAGAAATTTTGCTCATAAAGGCCCTTAACTGACATTAATTTCAAACCGAGACAGTGAAATGTTTATAATTAATATTATAATTATGATAGAAGTGGTGGTTCTACTCAGAAAAACACTGGGTATGAACAAGACTGGAACCCAGTATATTGAACAATAGAGAATTTTTAAGCATTCTCAATTCTTTCAGCTATTCTTTTTTTTTTTTTCAACGTTTATTTATTTTTGGGACAGAGAGAGACAGAGCATGAACAGGGGAGGGGCAGAGAGAGAGGGAGACACAGAATCGGAAACAGGCTCCAGGCTCTGAGCCATCAGCCCAGAGCCCAACGCGGGGCTCGAACTCACGGACCGCGAGATCGTGACCTGGCTGAAGTCGGACGCTTAACCGACTGCGCCACCCAGGCGCCCCTCAGCTATTCTTCATATAATATGAACGTGGCTGCTTCACCATCATGAGATTGTATTACTCCGAATAAACTTCACTGTCTTAAAATGAGGCATTGAAGTATAACACAATTGTGATGATTAATTTTGTATCAACTTGGCAGGACCATGGTGCCTGGATATGTTGTTGAACATTATTCTGGATGTTTCTGTGAGGGTATTTTGGGATAAGATTAACATTCAAGTTGATGGATTTTGAGTAAAGCAGAATGCTCTCCATAATGTGGGTTGGCCACATCTAATCAGATGAAAGCCTGAACAGAACAATAGACTGACATCTCTCAAGCAAAAGTGAGTTCAGCCAGCAGATAGAGTTTGGCCACCAGATAGCCTTCAGATCTGAACTGCAACACTGGATCTTCTTTGGTGTCCAGCCCAGTGGCCTTCAGGCTTGAACTGCAGCATCAAATCTTCCTAGGTTTTCAGCCTGCCAGCCCACCCTGCATATTTTGGACTTGCCAGCCTTCATAATCCAATGAGCCAATTCCTTAAAATAAATCTGTTTCTATATGTACACATGCTATTTATCCTGTTTCTTTAGAGAACCCTAATACAACAAGGATACAGATATTTGTCCTATATGCACAGAACCCCTAGAGAAACTATCCTTAGTCAGAGACACAGTGAAATTAACAACAATTAACACAAGATAAAAGACAAAAACCAAATGTAAACCAGGCGAAAAATAAATAAATAAACGGACATATATGACATACTCTGACCTATCCTTCACTGTGAATGTGATATATACATATAAGTATTTTATATTGTCATTCATTCAAACATTTATTTAATTCCTGATATTTGCTGGCACTGATCTAGTTATTATTGAGTATAGAGGCATGAACAATACAGATAAGGCCCCACCTCCATGGATCTTAGTGGGGAATAGAGATAATAAGGAAAAAAATTTATGATAACTGTTATGGAAATAAATGGAGTGCTATGACAGAGAAGAGGCTACCTTTGGGCTGAGAACTGAAAAGAAAAAGAAAATAAAGTGAGGGAAGAACATTTCAGAAAACAGCAAGTACAGAAATTCTAAGGTTGGGGAAAAAATTGGAATATTTGGAAATATCAGAAAATCTATGTGGTTTAAAAAAAAGGATATCTTTGCAGTTGAATCCTAATGATTTACAGATAGAGCTGAAAATATAATAGGATACATAGGCAGAGACCAAATCATAAAAAAGACTCATAGTGATTTTATTAGGACAAAGAATAGAGCCTTCCTGAACTTGGAAATCAAATTACCTCCTGAGAAAGTAAAACCTGGAAGGATAAAATGGTGTTTGACTAGAGAGTCTGAGAAATACACAGTTCCAGAGTGATACAGTATAGACATACAGAAGAAGGACTGGAATATGATAACTTAAGCTAAAACATAATCAGTGATATTGAACTCCACCTGAAAAAGTAACCCATTAATAGGTCTGAGACAGTCCTTAAAGGTATCTATCCAGCCACCATTTGGTATGTGCATGGTGGGGGTTAGGGGTGGAGGGGAGTAACGGGTTGAGATCTCATTATCTTTCTATCATAGCTTCAACAAAGGTAGTTCTGCAGTTCTTTTTTGTATACTGGGCTTCCATTTTAAGAAAAAATCATTGAAAACTGCTTCAAAAGCAGCAGTTATATATATAGAGAGAGAATATAACTGCTAATAAAGAGACAGAGAAGGAGGGAGGGAGAGCGGGAGGTAGGGGGTGCCTATGTGAGCTGAGTATCTGATAGCCTTAGAAATACTCATATAGAGGAAATAAATGCATCAGATTACATACTTTGATGGAATTAGCCATTAACATCACCTAACAGACTGTTTTTGCTCTGATTCCAGGCTCACAAATAAACCTCTGACTAAAGTTGGCTTCTTATGGGAAAATATATTGATATTCAATATGAGTTTCCGGTTCACATAGCATCTATATTTCACCATTAAAACATTATCAATATGGTTTCTAAATCAGTGTCTAGCTTGTTTGGTTAGTGTCTATCAGTTTGCTAAGCCTATCTTGAATTTCTACTCTTGAAAAATGGATGCTTGATAAAAGGACTATGTCATGGAAGTGCCACATTGAGACTACCTGAGGCTGACCAGCCAATCTCTCTGTATGACTTCTTTCTTTCTTCCTTTCTCTCTTTCTTTCTTCCTTTCTCTCTTTCTTTCTTTCTTTCTTTCTTTCTATGTGTTTTTATTTTAATTCCAGTAGAGTTAATAGGTGTACAGTACAGTGATTCAATATGTCTGGTCTCTTTTCTAGACACAACCAATTGGAACTAGAGAAACTCATTCACTTAAAGAGACCATCCACAGTGGGAACTTACCAGCAATGCAATGTAAAAGGAAAAAAAAAATTCCATGCAGATTTCATAGAAAAAGACGCAGAGTGGCTTAAAGAGAAACATGAAGTTTTAGCACTTGGATTGTTTTTATCATAGCACAGAGAATGTAAAGGGTCCAGGCCCTCAGTTTTAAAGGTGACAAGAGGTCTGGGGCGCCTGGGTGGCGCAGTCGGTTAAGCGTCCGACTTCAGCCAGGTCACGATCTCGCGGTCCGTGAGTTCGAGCCCCGCGTCGGGCTCTGGGCTGATGGCTCAGAGCCTGGAGCCTGTTTCCGATTCTGTGTCTCCCTCTCTCTCTGCCCCTCCCCCGTTCATGCTCTGTCTCTCTCTGTCCCAAAAATAAATAAACGTTGAAAAAAAAAATTTAAAAAAGGTGACAAGAAGCTTGGGAGATTAGATGATCTGCCCCCAAGATGCAGCCTGGACTCCTGGGCTAAACTGTTTCCATTATGATAACTCCCTACCTCATCATAAATAGTTGCTGACACTCTTAATCTTCTTGGAGCCAATGAAACCTCATATTTTCATTCTATGCGATGATGAGTAAATTTTAAAATAAAATTGTTTCCTAAGACACAAGAGATATTTAGTCTTTTACAAAAGTTTTTCCCTTCTGGGGTGCCTGCGTGGCTCAGTTGGTTGAGTGTCCAACTTTGGCTCTGGTCATGACCTCATGGTTCATGGGTTCAAGCCCTACATTAGGTTCTGTGCTGACAGCTCAGAGCCTGGGACCTGCTTCAGATTCTATGTCTCCCTCTCTCTCTGTCCCTCCCCTGTTCATGTCTCTTTCTCCCTCAAAAATAAACTTCAAAAAAATTAAAAGTTTTTCTCTTCTATCATAAGCAATAGTTATTTAGTTAACTCCAATCTCTATAGCAGCTGAAGTGATCCTTTTATAATCAAAGTCATAACACATCTTTCTGCTTAAAACCCTGAAACAATGCCCATTCCGCTAAGAGTAAAAGCCAAGTTCCGCACTTTCATGATCACTATGTTCCTGCCACACTGTCTTCCTTGCTGTTCCTCAATACACCACATACCTTCCTGCCTTAGACCTTTGTACTGGCTATTCCCTCAGCCTGAAACTCTTTTTTCCAAAAAAAGCTGAATGACTAATTTTTCACCTCCTTCAAGTCTTTGCTCAAATGTCATCTTCTCAGTGAGACCTGCCCTGATCATTCTATTTAAAACTACTAAACCCATTCCTCTGCACTTCCAGTGCCCCTTTCCCAGATTTATTTTTTTCCATAGGTTTTATCACTCTCCAATATACACCATTTACTTATTTATTATGTTTATTGCTCATTGTCTCCCTCCACCAGAATATAATCTCTTGAAAGCAGAAATCTTGATTTTTTTTCACTATTTATAGTCCTAAAATCTGAAACAGTGCCCAACCCTCAATAAATAATTGTCAAATTCATTCATTCATTCATTCATTCATTCATTCAATTAATTGCCGTTAGAAATCAGAGTCTATCTACCAATAATCAAATGTCATTTAATCTTTAACCAGATATTCTAGATCTTCCAACGGATTCCATTAAGGAAGTGGCAATATACTAAAACAATAATACATTTCTAGTCTCTGAAATTCCCCTTTGGTGCTGCCACCAATAAAATAAAAAGGAGTTATGGTTTAATAATCAAAAGGTAATCAATTTACTCATTTTCAAAGAAATGTCCAAATTACATTAAAAATGAGTATCAAACCAATCCAGAATGTATTGACAAAGAATACTGTTTATTTAACATCAAACTGTCAATTTTTTTTGTTATAATTCTGACATGTTCCCTGGCATAGTATTCTGAGAAACTGCCACAAAATGAGAATCTAAGAAATGTGTATGTTTGTATCTTTCTAAACAGTCCTGACAAAGTACCTGAAGATAAGCACACTGACCTATTCCATGTCAGTATTGCACACATCTTTTCAATTGTTTTTTTCCCCATTATGATGGATTTGTTCTGAAATATCTTCATCCTATTCCCAAGTCCTTTTTGTAAACAAATACAAACACACACACACAAAAATGGCTGGCTTGGAATAACACTGTAGACAGCCACTGTGTATGGTCCAATATTCCACAACTCTGGGAGTTCCACATACGGCATACATAGATTATGATGTAAATGTTAACAGTGCAAACACCCCCACTCTTCCTTGGAGTTATGCAATGTTCACCTCCGGGTCTGTTCAGAACTAATCGGCCTAAATTGTAACTAAAATTAGTGATCTTTCCTCTTGAAAAATTCAAAATTACGGAGCTAATCAATCAAAGACAATGAGATATGAACTAACTCATATTAAAATAGTATCCTCAAAAAATTTACCAATAACTAAAATATGGAGAAGGTGTTAGAGACAGAACTATCTTAAAATGATTCTACATGGCAGGCCACAATACTTGTTTAATTGGCAGTAGGTTTTCTGGTGAATGATAGAAAACTTGATATCCACAATGATCTTACAGCACCCTCGTGTGGATAAATATTTGACAATGTTTTCCTTAATGAAATGTGTTAATCTGTGATATGAAAAAAAAGAGAGAGAAGGTGGTATAATCCCTTCAAAGACTACTGAATGAGTGAAACCTTATCAGAAGAAGTCTGAATTATTTCCTTAATAATGAAGATGGATTTTTGGCTGATCTAGCCATACTTTCTTTTAGTATTCCTCATTCTTCTTTAAGTTAACCCAAGGTGACTCCAAATATAATTCTAAATAGAACAAAGTGAATTACCTTCTATGGAAGCAAAGTTGCCTCTTGCACCATATGCCTATGAATGAAACCAAGTGGCCCCATTTTAGGGGGAAAAAAGGCTCATGGCCATTGTAACAAGTTAACATAATAATAGATATTTTTAAAGTAAAATAAATTCCACACATGTACATTTACAACTATATCCTTAAAGAACATGGTTTCAGCTAATCCTCTAGATGGTATGGCATGGTAGAAAGAATACTAGATAAATACTAAGATAATGTGGATTCTAAAGTTCATTTTTGAACAAATTCTCAACCTTTCTATATCTGTTTTTTAATTTTTTTAAATGGCAGAGTAGAAACAGCAGAAGCTACTAGTTGGTGGCTTCCTAGTATAGTCAAGATTCTTTTGGTTCCAAACCATAAATTTACTCAAGCTGGCTTAAGCAACAAAAAAGGATTTTCTTAAGAAAAAGAATAGAAAAAAATACTGAAAAATTAAAGGGAGGAGTATTAACATACTTATGGTCTTATTTGGTTCTACCCACACTTTCCTGATACAAACATCTTATCCTCAATCTCAGATGAGGATGAGGCTTTTTGAAATTGTTTACATCAGAGCCAAGAACTACAAAGAACCTGTCTACAGATTTCTTATATAGTCACAGATTATTTGTATAGTCCTTCCCACATTGTAATAAGCAAGTTTCTCAAGTCCAGATAGACTTCATCTTTTGCACACTGTGTCACTAGCAGCTCTGCATGTTATTTTGGGAAACTTGGGGGATCCAAGAAAAGCTACTTTGAGATATGCGGCTTTTGCCCTTGCTTTATATGGCTACCTTGCTCTGGCTAAGTTTTTATGTCCTTTACTAAAAAAAAAAAAAAAAAAAAAAAATCAGGCGTTTAATCTGTGTGTGTGTGTGTGTGTGTGTGTGTGTGTGTGTGTGTGTGTGTGTATTCTCACACAGAGGAAACGGGTCTCTTCTCACCAATCTACAGCCTACCTGTAATGATGTATATAACTAAAATGTCCATAACTAAAATAACCCTACCTACCTCAATTTCACACTTGCTGTCTCCAGAACACATCTTGCTTTTTCACATCTCTACTTCTTTAACTATATTACTCCTTCCCACCCCTCCTGGAATGCACTTGCCTCCTCCTCTCCTTCTTACCTCCATCAACTCCCACTACCTCAACCCCCAAGAAAAATAAGGGGTCTAAGCAGACACCTAGTAGATGTCCATAACAATAGTACTTACCATGTGTCACATTTCTTCTTATGTCTAATCTTCTATTGGATTGTGCATCATTCAAGAATCAGGAGTATTTTTCATCTTTACATTTCCAGGGCCTAGAGAGTATGTGTTAAGAGATGTACATATGTGTTTATTTAAAATGGAATTTTATATCACAATAAAAATAGGCCCAGGATCTAGACACCAAAGATCTGAATGTCTTGAATCCTTTCCCTCTTTTCCTTCCCATATAGTCACATGATGATTCATACTGTTTAATCTGGAAAACCTACTGAACAGGATTTTTAAAAGATCCTTTTAAAGGTCAAACCAGTAAACAAAATTATTCAAGAAGTGAAAAATAAAGTGTTTTCTTTCTATGTCCACCTTGAGAAATCCTGCATGTGGGACTAGCTTCTCCAAGATGAAAAGCAACTAATCCCCTCACTTCCTCTCCTCACTTCCTCCAGTCCTATGTCAAAGATTCAATGCTCAGTGGCCTCAAAAGTCAAAGGATATATCTATCCCAGCAGAAAATTCATTCCAATACATTAGTAACTGTAAAAGGCTTACTCCCATACTGTGATTGTAGTACTTGAGAAGTGAAGAACAAGATTGTCTCTGTCACATAAGTACTGTGACTACTTCCACGTAAGGCCAGCCCTAACCAAAGATAAGACCCAGCCTAAGTTTTGATTACACCTGCTTGAAGTTTTTTTTTCTTTCCCATCATTACTGTGTATAGAGCAAGCACTTGATAAATTCCACTCTTGATGAACACTGTTTACCCTCTAAAAGCAGCTACTTTCTCCTGTTTTCATGGTAATACCACAGCAATTCTAGCTGTTCAAGACATGGGGTGGTTGGAGTTTAGTGTTAAAATCAGGAAAAACAGTAGACAGATCCCATAGTGATGAAGACATGTGCTACTCAAGAATGCCTTCACAAAGTGGCCTTCTCAGACTAAGTGCCGCTGCCTGGCATCTGGTTCTCAGACACTGGGCTTCTCAGTCCCTCTGGAGATAATTAGATCCTCAATAACAGATCAACTCTAACTAAAATCATGTGTTTACCAGAATGTCTATACAGTTCATTTTTAGTGGTTGGCTTTCAGTGATAATTCCTCTTTCCTAGTAACAGTCATTCTCTAGAGTTATAGCTTAACACAAGTCGGTCTGTGCCATTGATCAAACTTTCCTGATGTGCCCATAGTGGCTTAAAATTTATTATCTTTTAAACTTGCATTCTTCTTTGTTGCATCTTCTCAAGTCTCAGTAAACAATCTGCCTGGATTTTTCACAAAATAGTGTGGAGTCATACACTATATTCTGGGCTGGGTTTTCTATCCAAGTGGTGAGATAGTGAAAACACATAGCTGGAGAGGAGGTGGAATAACTGCTACCATTTATTTTTGTTCAAGAGGACTATACTAAACTATACATACTTAAGTGGAACAGATTTTAATATATTGAAATAAGGTCATATTATCTCAAAATCAGAGTAAGTTATGTCTTCTATATGATAAAAACACTCTTCAGCAATTGTGTCTGTGAAGATGTATTAAGACCTCAGTTTGAATCCTAACTCTAACCTTTTAACAGGTGGGTGGCATTGAGCAATTTGTTGAGACTCTTGGGACTGTGTCCTCAATCTCTAACGAGAGAGTATAATGAGTTAAAGCGGTTAGCAGCTCAAGTCATTAACTAAGGTGGGGGGGGGGGGAGCCTAAATCACAATTATATTTGAAAATCACTTGAATTACCCACAAAAACAATACATTGACTTAAATACACAGCACTACAAAGTAAATCTAGTGGGCACTAAATCTTTAGACACCACTTAAATAAAGAAATAAAATAGAATCCATGTATGCACGTCTACAGCCATTTTAAGCTAACTCTAAAATCATCAGGGTGAATGGAGTATGGATGGACAACACAATTCCAGTGCTTAATAGATGCTAGTATCCTTCCTTTCTTCTGACCTTAGACTACCAGAAAATCTCCCAGAGCAGTCACTCTAATGTGGTTGTATGTGAGACATAGAGAATGACTTATCCTGCGAGCACTCTGAAGGAAGAAACTTTGTAACTCGTATGGGGTTCTCACCCTGGCAATGGCACTTAGAAGCGCCTCACTAAATAAGAGGATGATTTAGAGCCGGGGCCATTTCAACGTAATAACATCACAGAAATTTTGAAAAACTTTCTCACAGAGCACTACCTCGGAGCCGTAGGCAGCCCTTAGCTCAGGAAATGCTTAACCCAGTGCTTCCGGCTTCCGTAGTCTCGCTCCATTTCGCGAGACCGAGGCTGAGCTCCTCCGCGCCGCCGCTTGGGGCGGTCCCGGAACACTTCCGGCAGACAACTGTGTGTCTGTGATGTGGCCTTCCGGCAGTTTCCAGGTTGTTTCCTCAGTCTCGGGGGCCACCAAGCTGAAGTAGTGAGCACCGAACGGGGTGGGGGCGGGGGGCACCTAGCAGCCCACCTGTTACTGGGTCCAGCAATCTCTGGCCATGGACCGGGACCTTCTTCGGCAGTCATTGAATTACCACGGGCCGTCATTGCTCTCCCTTCTCCGGAGCGAACAGCAAGACAACCCGCACTTCCGGAGCCTCCTGGGGTCCGCAGCCGAGCCCGCCCGGGGCCCGCCGCCCCAGCAGCAGTTACAGGGCAGGTAATGGTACGGCGCCGCCTCTGTGAGGCGGGGGAGGGGACGCAGGTCAGGGCCCCACTACCGCCGCCGGGTGGCTGAGTCCTGGAGGAGCAGAGCAGCGGCCGCGAACACGTGAGGATTGCCCCGCAGGTGCCGAGGGCTGAATGGCGGAGGGTCCGCGCTGCGGGTGTGAGGGAAAGGCGGAAAGCGGACTGAACTTTTTCTTCCGTGCGGGCTAGCGGAGGCACGGAGTCTTTATCCAAAATCCCTTGGGCTTTCTTCTGCAGTACCCCCCCCCACCCCCCGCCCCGGGCTGCGGGGGCTACTTTTTAACTTTCCCCGCCCTCCACCTACTGGCTGGCGAATGAGGGAGTCTCTGATTAAAACTTTTTCTCGCAGGATGTGCGGCCCAGAGCTTAGGATGGATCTGCTTGGGCAATAAAAGCCAAGAGCATAAGCTTGGCCTTGCTAAAAAAGGTTTTACCCATAATCCAGTTTTCATAAGTTTTGTTTCCTTTTAAGAAAAGAGAAGAGAGTTGACAACATTGAAATACAAAAATTCATTTCCAAAAAGGCAGATTTGCTTTTTGCACTTTCCTGGAAATCAGATGCACCTGCAACTTCTGAAGTCAATGAAGACAATGAAGGTGAGTTTTCTTAAAATATTTTGATTGCGGTTTGGGTTATTTTAATGGCACTTGAGATGAAGCAAAACACAAAGCAGTTGTAATTTTGCTAATTTTTTTTTTCAGATGGTTATGCAATCATGCCACCTTTAGAGCAGTTCATGGAGATCCCTAGTATGGACCGGAGAGAGCTGTTTTTCCGAGATATTGAGCGTGGTGATATAGTGATTGGAAGAATTAGTTCCATTCGGGAATTTGGGTTTTTCATGGTGTTGATTTGTTTAGGCAGTGGCATCATAAGAGATATATCCCACTTAGAAATCACAGTAAGTTATTTTTCAGTTATTTGATTGCTTCTGTTTTTGATAAGAGTCATCTCAATGCAAAAATTATGTTTTTGCATCCAGTTATGCTTAAGTGTACCCTGCTGCCGTAGTTTCGAGAAATAAGTATTGGAGAAAAATAAAATACTCTTTCTTTTTGAAAGAACGGTGATATAGTTACGTGTGTAGTTTCCCCCTCCATTTCTGGTTTTGGAGGTTTATTTGGTCCCTTTGGTTGGCAGGGGTAGGGTCCTTCTTTAAATGCTTACAGATATCAGTGGACGTGGTGAGATTCATTGGTGTTCCAGGCTTATTTCTCCTAGCTGAACATGTTCTTAATTATTTAGTATTTGGCATTAGATACTTACGTGTGGGTAATTTAGAAACAAATTTCTTATTTATATAGTTACAGTAGTTAAATGTAAATGGCTTGTGCATTATAATAAGATACTTTGCCCAAGATGAATTGTCTTGAATTTGAAATAATGTGTCAATTTAAAAGGTTTGATATTTGCCGTCTGTCAAGGTAGATGATAGAGGAAGAAAAGCAGAAGGCATCACAGACTGGATGATAGGCATAAACTTTGGAGAATTTGCACTTAGTTTTCACTGGAATTCTCCTACTTTCTGAACAGTTTTAGTTTTGTTTTTAACAAGCACAAAATATCTATGTGTTTCATAATCCATACTTACATTTGGTTCCTAGAACTGATTGCAAATTTTGTGAGATTTTAGTCTTTGAACTGAACCAGAGAACTTGTTGTACTATGCGCACAGAAGTTGCTTATAATTAAAATCCTTAAATTTAGATTTTAGAGTGTTAGTTTTTTTAATGTTTGTGTCAACTATTAGCTCATTGTACTGAACAACTAGGATAAAAGATGTTATTTCTCACCAAAGAATGGAATGTCTGGTATTTTAAAATACTTCTCATTGCAGGCTCTTTGTCCATTAAGAGATGTACCTTCTCACAGTAACCATGGGGATCCTTTATCATATTACCAAACTGGTGACATTATTCGAGGTGATCAGTTTCATCATATTAATAAAAAAGTAACAGTTGTCAGATTTTTATATTAATTTTGAAAATCTGTCTAATGAGAGTAGTGTTTGGAAAAACATGTGTGTTTTTATGTTAGCTTGCATTTTCTTTTTAATCAGCTTAGTTGTTGTTTTTTTTTTTTTTTTTTTAAGCTGGAATCAAAGATATTGACAGATACCATGAAAAGCTTGCAGTGTCTCTATATAGTTCATCTCTTCCACCACATCTGTCTGGTATCAAATTAGGTGTAATTAGTTCTGAAGAGCTTCCTTTGTACTACAGGTAAGTTATCCATGTTATTTCAACAAATTAATTGCAAAAGTTGCTTGATTAAAAAAACCAAATTGTGTCCAACTTGTGACAACAAAGTAGAAAATTAATTTCTCTTATTTCAAAATATGCTCATTTTATTTTTATAACCCTTAAGTAAAAGAAACCAAAATAATATTACTGTACCTTTGTGTACAAAAATGATACGAGTTTTATTTAATAGAAATGGAACATGCTAATTATTTTAGTCATTTTTATATTTTTGTTGTATGTGTGTTTTGTTTTTTTTAAGGAAAAGTATTGAACTAAATAGCAATTCTTTGGAATCCTATGAAAATGTCATGCAGAGTTCCTTGGGATTTGCTAATCCAGGAGTAGTGGAATTCCTTCTAGGAAAACTAGGAATAGATGAATCTAATCCACCATCTTTAATGCGAGGCTTACAAAGGTATAGTAAATTAGTTATTATTCTTTGAAGTGGTGAAGTAAATGGTGCTGAGATCAAAAGCTATATAACTGAGGGACATATTTGACTATTCTAAGCCTAGCAGCTGCAATATGCTAAAAAGCGAGTGAACTAGATGATCCTATCTCCTGGAATGGAATCTGTTGTGATGATATGTGTAGAGAACGATGCAGAAAGTTTATAAGAATTTTGGGTTAAAAATACTGTTTGACAATAATAGTCATTCCTGAGAGTTTAAGAATATTCTTTTGTATGTGGAATACAGATTTCTTGCCTGTGATTTACTTTTTCAGAGTTGAATTTTTATCTGTTAGAGTGAAGGATTGTTACCAAAAAAAAAAAAAAAGCATATAGTTTGACTTTCATTTTCTTTGAACAGCAAAAATTTCTCTGAAGATGATTTTGCTTCTGCATTGAGAAAGAAACAGTCTGCATCTTGGGCTTTAAAATGGTATGAAAACTTTATCTTTCAACAATTGCATTATCTAGTCTAAAGGTTAGGATAAGGCAGGCATTCTTAAGTCCTTACTAAGACCAAATTTGTTTATAAATGAATTAAAATGATGTGTTTTTGACATTAGCTTTTTTAGAGGTGTGAATGGTGCTGTAAGCTTAACAGACTTAAGTTTTAACCAACATTTTCCATGTTTTCAAAAGGAATTAGTATATTGATAATATGGATTCATAGATATTTGTTATAAAGTTACTGAAAGGCAAAATACTCTCTATGTATATTGAGAGTATTGCAGACTAAATATTAGCCAAATTAGATTTGTTTTAAAAGTTTATCGGGGCGCCTGGGTGGCGCAGTCGGTTGACCATCCGGCTTCAGCCAGGTCACGATCTCGCGCTCCGTGAGTTCGAGCCCCTCATCGGGCTCTGGGCTGATGGCTCAGAGCCTGGAGCCTGTTTCCGATTCTGTGTCTCCCTCTCTCTCTGCCCCTCCCCCGTTCATGCTCTGTCTCTCTCTGTCCCAAAAATAAATAAACGTTGAAAAATAAATAAATAAATAAATAAATAAATAAATAAATAAATAAATAAATAAATAAAAGTTTATCAATGCTAACGTTATGTTTGGATATTCTGAGAAATGCATGTGATGGTTTACAAATGTCTTTTTAGTGTGAAGATTGGAGTTGATTATTTTAAGGTTGGACGCCACGTAGATGCTATGAATGAATATAATAAGGCTCTGGAAATAGACAAACAAAATGTGGAAGCTTTGGTGGCTCGTGGAGCATTGTAAGTGGATCATGGCTTTTAAGGAATATTTATAAGGTAAATGAATGTAAGATTTACTAATAGTTCAGAAGATAAATTCCTCTAATTTATTTCACATCTCTAGATATGCAACAAAAGGAAGTCTGAACAAAGCAATAGAAGATTTTGAGCTTGCATTGGAAAACTGTCCAACTCATAGGAATGCAAGAAAATACCTCTGTCAGACACTTGTTGAAAGAGGAGGGCAGTAAGTGTCAAATTTTTTTTAATATTAAGTAGAGATCTAATACTCAAGCAGCTACTATAAAATCTTAAACTTAATGTAAGGAAGTAGCATCTTTAACTCACTTAATTCAGAACACTCTTAATTTCAATTTTGGTTGAAAATGTTTTTTAAATATAGTCCTTTTTAAGCCTTTTAGTGTTTTTTCCCTTATTACTGAGGTTATGATGGGAGGTTGGAGATATTTTAGTGTCTTGAGTTCATTGTTCTGAATATCTATTCTCCTTATATAGAAATATAAATGTGAAGGTCCAAAAATAAGGGAAGTACTCTTTTCTTGGACACGCACACAAGAGGGTTTTTTTTTTAATAGAGAGGAATTGGATTTTTAATTTATTTCATCATTCCAGTGGTATAATGCCAGAAGTATGAATTGAGAATTTTGTAGTTAGTTGTGAATAATATTTTGCCATTACATTCAGCTTATTACTCTGATCTGTGCAGTAAAATCCACAAACTCAGATTAAATGGAAGAGCAAATCATTAAGAACAAACCCTATAACTTAAGTTACTGTCTTGAGATGCTGGCATACTACTTTGCATAGTTGTATCATAAATATTGAATGACTTACAGGCTAGTCTAATTTATAAAATGTGAAGAAATGTAATATTCCAATATAAATATTTTTGGTTATAGCCTACTTTAACAACTAAAAACCAATTTGTTATTAGTAGCATCTTTTTGCAACTAATTTTTTTAAATAGAATTATCACTTTTCTGTTTCATGAATTTGTTTTATTAATCCAGTTTGTATGATCATTCCATAATTCTAAATTAAAGAGATTTGCAATATTTGTTTTCAACTCAAGAACTTCTTTTTGTACCGAAGTGACTGAAGCACCTTTTTACTTTCTCATTAGGTAGACAGCTACTTAAATAAGGTTATCTTATTACCCACATATTGGTGTTTAGCTGAGTGGATGGCAACATCATCTATATGTTATCCAAGCCAAAAATGTTGATAGCCTTGAACTGGTCCCTTACTGCCCATATCCAGTGATACAGAAGTGATCCCATTGAAGCCATTGGGGTTTGGGTTTTGTTCTGTTTCACAGTAATTACTTTTTCCTACTTTTGAAAAACCAAGGGGCGCCTGGGTGGCGCAGTCGGTTAAGCGTCCGACTTCAGTCAGGTCACGATCTCGCGGTCCGTGAGTTCGAGCCCCGCGTCGGGCTCTGGGCTGATGGCTCAGAGCCTGGAGCCTGTTTCCGATTCTGTGTCTCCCTCTCTCTCTGCCCCTCCCCTGTCCGTGCCCTGTCTCTCTCTGTCCCAAAAATAAATAAAAACGGAGGAAAAACCAAAAGTACTTTGGAAATCCTTTCTGCTTTGTATCCACCCTTTCTAATTCTGATTTTTCATAGTGTAGACATGACTGTAATCTAATACTTCTTTCTGAAGGCTACTTGTGATGTACATGTATACATTGGTATTTCCAACTTCATTAGTGAATATTCTGGGAAAATTTTTCATAAACTATTGGAAAAGCCAACCTATGTAATTTTTTTTTAAATATTTATTTTGAGAAAGAGAGAAGCAGAGAAAGAATCCCAAGCAGCCCCTATGCTGTCAGCACACAGAGCCTGATGTGGGGCTTGATCCCAAGAACCTCAAGATCACGTCCTGAGCCAAAATCAAGAGTCAGACTCTTAACCAACTGAGCCACCCAGGTGCACCCAACCTATATAATTCTATGCTAAAGCTCAAGATTATACTAAATTTATTGAAGACATTGGCTGATAACGTGTTTTCATGTATCAGACTAAAATCCCCATGCTGGACCTACATTTGTCTTTAGTTACCAGTAATGGAGTACTGTTTTTCTGTAATACAGTATCATTAACTGTAGTCACCAGGGTGTACATTACATCCCCAGGACTTATTTATGTTTTAATTGGAAGATGGTACATTTTTACCACCTTCACCCATTTCACCAACGCCACCCTCCCCAACCCCGCATAACCACCAATCTGTTCTCCATATCTGAGTTGACTTTTTTTTGGTTTATGTGGTCTTTTTACCAAAGAAATAGTAAAAAGTACCTGATTTAAGTACTGCTTAGTTTGGAAAATGATTTGCTAAAAAATTTTTCTTTAAGTTCTGTCATAAATCTCTGACCTGTATAAATGAGGAATTTTTTGTTTTTTCAGAAAGCTAAACCTTTTGTTTCAAATTTAGGTTAGAAGAAGAAGAAAAGTTTTTAAATGCTGAAAGTTACTATAAGAAAGCTTTGGCTCTTGATGAGACTTTTAAAGATGCAGAGGATGCTTTGCAGAAGCTTCATAAATATATGCAGGTGATTCTTTATTTCCTCTTAGAAATTTAGTGATATTTGAAATTAATGCCAAAACTTAACTTTCTTCTCGGGAAAACTATTCTAGATTACTTAGTAAGACGTTATAAAAAATTTCTTTTTAGATACAGCTTTACCTAATTGGGTTTGACATTGCTTCATAGTAAAAGTAAAAATAGCCCTATGAGAAAATTCCTACTGCCTATGTGTGGTATGTAGTTTTGGGAATTGTCCTTGTAGTGAGCTTTCCTGATGGTTACAAATTCAGTGTTGTTGTAATTGAGTTAATTATAAAAACCTCTTTGAGAAATATTTTAAACTGCCTTTTCCTGTAATACTGATGATAATGTTTTCTCATGCATTTTCTTCTGAATTGGACCATTGCTGCTGTGTCTGTGACATCTGGTGCTGCTCATCCCCATCCTCAAACTGGAAAATGATTTCTTATGTAATCATGCATCCAACTGGGCTGTGCTATTTTTTAAATGGTTTGTATTTGAACATGGTGATTCCCCCCACAATTCACCTTAATGGAATTTATTTGAATTTTATTTATAAAATTTGTGTCCTGTCTAAATTTTTCAATTTTTTAAAAAATATTTTTTCATGTATTTTATATATATTTTATTTTTTCCCTTTCTTGCACTCTGGGTCATGGGTACCAATGCGATGGCTTCCCCTTTTTTCATGGAATACCAACTGCAATATGGTCCTCAATGTTACTCTGGCTCTTCCAATGATTAATGCCAAACACCTGTATGATTAATTTTTATATTAAAAATATTTCTTTAATGCTGGATATATGGTGATTTGGGTATACCCCATTTGATTTCTGGCTTGGGGGGGGGTGGTCTTTTGAAAACTGGGTTTTATGTATTCTGCTATTTTTAACGTGTGGTTTTTTCCGATATCTGGGTTCTAAAAGAAATCTTTGGAATTAAGAGAAAAACAAGCTGAAAAGGAAGAAAAGCAGAAAACAAAGAAAATAGAAACAAGTGCAGAAAAGTTGCGTAAGCTCTTAAAAGAGGAGAAAAGGTAAACTATAACATTCAGTATTTTTTAACTTAAAGCAACTACTGAGTTGAACCAAAGTGCCATATGGAAGTAATGTAAGTAAAAAAAAAAAAAGTGTTGAGTTATAATCAGTGATACTTTGTAAGTATGTATACCACAAGTTTTTCTGTAAAAGAAATTAAGCAAAGTGGAATCTGAAGGTAGAATTCTGCAAACAAACAATAAAATATATAAGTTATTTTAATTACCTGTATTTTAGAGAGAAATGTTTTAGATCTACAGCAGTGGTTCTCAACTGGGGGCAGCTTTAACTCCGCCCCCTCCCCCCGGAGACATATTTTGGTCATCATAACTGGAAGTGGTACTAGCATATAATGGCTAGAAGTCAAGGATGCTGCTGAACATCCTACAGTGATGTGGTAGCATACCCCCCCACCATCATCCTACCTCCCCAACAAAGAATTATTCAGGTGTTGAAAATGTCAATAGTGTTAAGGTGGAGAAACCACATATATTACAGCTAGCTGGATATAAGACTTCAGTTCTATCCTTTGTGTGTTCAGATGGGCTTAAGTTTTTTAGATAATGTTGGAAATGTAACTGTCTTCAGAAATGATGGATTTACTTTCAGTGACAACTGTCTACCCAGTATTTTTTCCCAAAAGTCATGCCTCCTGGTAAAATTGGACCTTGTAGTAACTAAGATTATTATAGTAATTGCTTATCTAAGCCACAGATTTTAGGAAACCTTTAAGGAGAACTAACAATAGAACTTTAAAATAGAACCAAAATCTTTATGAATAATTAAGAAACATTTTTGTACTTAACATCTGATGGGTTAACTGTATTTTTTAGGCTAAAGAAGAAAAGAAGAAAATCAACTTCTTCCTCTTCAAGTGTTTCTTCTGCTGATGAATCTGGTTCTTCTTCATCATCTTCTTCCTCTTCTGGTCACAAAAGGCATAAGAAACATAGGAGGAACCGTTCAGAGTCTTCTCGAAGTTCCAAAAGGCATTTAGCTAATAAGGCATCCTCAAGTCAGATAGATCAGAATAGGAAAGATGAGTTCTTCCCAGTTCCAACCAATACTTTAGCATCTTTTCTTAACCAAAAACAAGAAGTGGAAAAACTACTGGAAAAGCAGGATAGGTTACCATATCAAAAGAAACAGGTAAAAGAGAAAGATAGATGCCCTGTCTCTTCATCTTCAGTTGAAATTCCGGATGATTTTGGAGGTAGGTCTGAAGATCCAAGAGATTTTTATTCTCAGGCAAGTAGTAGCAAAGCAGAAAAACCATATAAATCAGAAAAACATTTCTCCAGTAGAAGAGATTCCTCAGATTCCTTTTATAGGAATTCAGAGGACAAGGTGAAAATTTATGGTTACAGAAGATTTGAAAAAGATACAGAGGGAAGAAAAGAACACTATAGAAGGTGGGAGCCAGGTTCCATGAGGCATTCCACTTCACCAGCCAGCTCAGACTACTCTTATAAATCGGTTGAAAAATATAAAAAATATACTTATTCTGGATCACGTGATTTTGGTAGACATGAACAAAGATACCAGTTAAATAAAAATCAAGGAGAATATGAAATAGAGGATACTTACGAGGAGGACATTAAAACAGAGGCTTCAGAAACAGATGGACTAAATAGCAAAGAGCAGTCAGAAAGTGGAGTTAAAAAAAATTTACCTCAAAATTTACTCAATATATTTAATCAGATAGCTGCATTTGAAAAAGAAAAAGGAAATAAGCCAAAAAATTAATATGCCAAGGGAATCAGCACTCTTACACAAAAGGCTGTTCATGAAAGTTTGGGGTCTTTTATTTAAGTCCAGTGCAGAAATCTCCACTCCAAAAGCTATTTTATTTGTAGAGATTGCAGAAAGCAAATGCTTTTCAGCTATTCTCAAAATATATTTGTTTCAGTTGTGGGTGTCCTCACAGCTTGATTTTTAGGCTTTTCATGTATATGTTTCTGTACAGTATTTCTTACTGTGATGATTTAAACTTCACCTAAAGATAATTCTCATAGTATTGCTTCTTCACTGTATTAAAGTATATGAGAATTCCTTGGGTCCACCTTATCCTGCTGTTTGAGAGAAAATTAAATTTATTCATTGAACACTTGGATTGTTTTCTTCAAAAATTATTTAACGGTCGTTTCTGTTAAATTCTTTTCCCTCAGCTTTTGAAAGAGATCTACAGTATTTGTTCTTTAGGTGCCATTTTTTATTGATCATTTGAGTAACAATTTTTTTGTAGAACTCCTAAGATTATATTGCAGATTATCTGTCTTGCCTAAATGACCTCTGAAGCTTGACTTAATATGGTTTGTGTACCAGTTTAGGAATAAAGCCATGAAAACTGAATAGGGGCTGATTTTGCTTCTTTCTTTTTTTTTTTTTTTTTTAAACCTTGTTAACAGTATAGCCCTAAGAAATTTCTTAACTTTAAATATTGGCAAGACCCTCAGAGTCTATGTTCCAAGCAAGAATAGATCAGAATAAAAAGAATCCTTTTAGCAAAAACAGCAGTGGCAAGAGAAGCACACTGTAAATCTGCTTTTCTCCTAAGGGAAAGAAAATTCGGAAACCGTCCTAGTACTGCATATGTGCAGCTGGGAAGGCACTGGGCATGTTTTTAATTAACCTAGAACTGGCCTGCATTTCTTCTTTTCTTAATATCTCTCTCCTAATGCTTCCCTGATGCCTCCTTTCGTAGGTCTGAATAAGTGAGTAGGCCGACAAAGTGGTTTTACTCAGAATAAATTCTAGCAACTAGAGCTGAAGAAGTGACCTGGATCTAAAGATCCTCCCAAATTTGAAAACAGATTTGGAGATAGAGATAGGAGTCATTGTTGTTGATTTATAATGGTCTTTAGAATCTTTCCAGTTTCAGATTCTAGATGCTGTAAATGACAACAGACCTTTAATGCTATCACTCTAAGTCACTCTTGCTAGGTATGTACTATTGGTGGCTTTCAGACTTCAGCACTGGGGGCCTAATGAAAAAGCTACAGTTGTTTTGCAATGGAATAGAGAAAAACTGGTCAAAAATCATGGTTGATAGCAGTAGAAAGGTTACTCATGTGTTCATCTTTGTACAAGAAACTCAAAAGAGTCTGGTTCTTTCTGTGTACCTCCTTTATCATCCATACATAGTCCTACATAGTGGTTTTTGTAAAGCATGAAAACTATCTCTTAACATAGTCTTTGACCTTTAGGAATTGCTAGTACATCTTTAGTATTTTACTTAAACCATTTTATTTACTTGTCAAGAATTGCTAGTGATTATCTTTAGCAGTTTTTCTCCTTATTATGTCTGTAGTTGCATACCCAGTCTGTGTCTTGACTTAATAAGTAAATAAATTTCTAACACAATATATGGAAGTTAACTCCAGATTTGGAGTTAATGGGGTTGATCCCTGTGTCACCATTTAGCATTAAACACATGAGGCAGGAACTGTTACTTTATTTAGGAGTTAAATGTAGGCTTGTATGCTGACCTAGAACCTAACCATCCCACAAATACTGTGCTAGCCTTTGGGTGGTGACTCAACAGGTAGAAGTTACTGTGCAGTTTGTGTCAGGCCCTGTACATTTTGCATATATTTGACTATTTTAATAAACGTGATGTTGGTAACTGTTACTGTCTCAGTATTGCAAATAAGGAAAAAAGTAGAAGTAACTTCTCCAAGATCACAGAGCTAGTAAGACTATCCCTGCCTCCTTAGAAGATAGTGTTTAATATTGAAATGTAAGTTGTAAGTAATTTACAAAGTAATTTAGGGCAGAGAATAAGAACTAGTGAACACACAAAGTGACCATAAAATCCGTTTTTAGGTCTCCTGAATCTCACGCATTTACAACCATGTTTTACAAAAAAATTATTCATTGGACTTGGCTATCCCATTTCCTGGCTATTTCTAAAAATAATAATAAAATATTCAAATAATGATCAGGAAAGACAGGTTTATTGCCACTACTACCTTTCAAAAGGAACTGCAAATGACACTTTTAAACAATGACAACTGTCATAACAAATACTTTCTTCCGAGGTTTGAAGGAGAAATACTCCATTAAAGTACATAGATTCTAATACATTTATTTAAAAGCCAGTTTTATAACATAATCCTACTCCACACTGTTTCAAGAGTTCAGGGTGTTAGGCACATGGTATATAATAAGGTATAAATTGAATGACTCTAAATCTGGTATTACACCTCCACTGTAAATATATGGAGTTCCTATTGCAAATCAAATCATACCTAGCTCTCTTTGTTTATTAAATCAAGAAAGTCTTGGGAAAAAAACATCTTGAAAATACATTATTATTCTTTATGCTTGGTTGTATATTGAGAGCAAAATGTTTAATGTGTTTGACTTCTTTCAAGATCAAAGTGGAGTAATTCCTAGGAACTTAAATATTTTTATTGATACATAGTGCTATCTCTTTTCCTATTAATTGCTTTCTTGGAGGGGGGAGGGTAAATGCTATTTTTTTTTTGGTTAAAAATTTTAGAATCATACCAAAAGAATAAACTAACAGACTTCTCCCCCAGAAGTCCAATAAACCTGTTTCTTTGAATAAAGAAAACCTAACTTCAGGATTTTCTAGGGTAAGTGAGAATGTTAGTATTATAAACTATTCATAGACAGTGATTCTTCATAAATTGCCTGAAAGATTGTGTTACATTACAATTGAATGTAGTTTCATGGCTAGTGTGAAATAATGAAGCAAACTATTTTCTAATGTAACAAACATCAAAAGAACAGTGAAAAACAATTTTATCTATGCTTATAGAACATGTGGCATTGTTAAGAATCTGCTATTGCTGCTTTCCTTCTCTGTGAAGAAAACAGTGTGGCAAAAGCTAAGAAAATTAAATGTTTCTTTGGCTTATTTAGACCTAAATTCCTTGACTTTTTTTTTTTTTTTTTTTTTTTTAACAGCTTTCACATCTTCCACTGGATTAAACTTTGGTCTAGTCATTATGTATTTCTAAACATGATTTCATTAGGCCTTGATTATAACATTACACAGCACCCAAAAGCATAGGGGATATTCACTATTTTTGAAGTAAGATTTTTGTTTTTGTGTTTACAACTTCTACAAAAGAGATTAATATGTTTATTTGCTGCCTTTTTTATTTTTACCATTACTAGAGATGTTGGTAGCACTTGGCCTATTACTTGTGTTACCAATTCCTGGAGAAGAGTCTGGGAAGTTCAGCTCTAATACTTTAACTGAAGTCTGAGAAGCAGAAGTACTTGTACTTCTGGATGATCTAGAGGGAAAAAAAAAAGCATGATTTTAAATTCAAATTTTGTATCAGTAGAGACCCCCTAACTAATAGCAAATGATACCATAGTCCCACAAGAAAATAAAGAGATCAAAAAGAAATGGGCAGAAAACATGAATAGACACTTCTCTAAAGAAGACATCCAGATGGCCAACAGGCACATGAAAAGATGTTCAGCGTCGCTCCTTATCAGGGAAATACAAATCAAAAAGTATATATTCTTAATAGTACTACTAAATTTTAAAAGCATAACCATTAAAAAAAAATAGTTCAAAGAAAAAAAGGCAAGAATACAGTTTCAACTAGTTCAACAAATCTGAGAAAAATATTTTCAACTATAATCATTTTAGAAGTGGAATCATTAAGCATTAAAGGTTTTGCAAAAGTCATTATGCATAAAAGATAAAGCGAGAGCCAAGGGAATTTGGGTGCTGGCAAGAGTGACCATAACAATATGTAACTGAAGATAGAAGAAAATGTGAGTCCTATTGACAGGATAAAGTGATGGGGTCATTTGAAAAGCATAACTGGCTATATGATTCTGGAATGCTAAGTTTTAAAAATATGAAAGTACAGCAATGTTCAGGTGACTGCTTCCCATGTTTATGTAGGAACAGTTTTGTTTTACTTCAAACAACGTTTTAGGATGTCCCTTTTTGTGAAAGCTCTATGGCAACTAATGAAAAGCAAATGGCTACTGAGTGTAGGAGATTAGGAATTTTAAAATTAGGATTATCATTAACTTCATTTTGTCAGCAAAGTACAGGAGTGTTGGTTAAACATCTATCTACCTGATAGAATTCTGGATAAAACTAAACTGCCAAAGTAAAGAATCATTTCCTTGTTAGGAAAATAAAGCAGGAAAAACAAAGTAAAATTCTGACAACTTAAAAATTTTTAACGTGGTTCCAATAATAAAAATCATATTCCATATGTTTGTACATCTAAGTTGTCTTTTTATGGTTTAAAAAATTCCCCTACTCAGGGTTGACCATGCAAGATGTAACCTCCAGAATTCCATACTTTATCCTACTGCAGTAGCTGCTAGTCACAAAGCACTCCATGCCCGAATAGAAACTGACATCAGACAGAAATCAGAAGAGTCTTATCCTGCTAGCTGTTTTCTGCATATGTGACACTGACATAGTGGGTAAGGGTCAGGAGAGCACTGGCAGTTCCAATCGCTCTGTGTTTGCATAGGTTAGAGGGTTATTAACAGGTGGTTTCTAAGCCTCCACTTACCTTGCTGACAACAGTGAAGTCTGTGAAGGTGATCTAGAAGTCTGGCGACTACCTTTACTACCAGCTGTAGGTAGTTCTAAACCATTCTGGAAGAATATTCAACAGCGATAATTAGTACCACTGCATTTTCAGAATATTTTTAGTTAGACCTCACTTTATGATAAATGCCATAAACTGTTTATTTCATGAAGTGTTTAAAAAATATTTTAACTGGAAGGTACTGTTACTACCTGCTGAAAGTATGTTTGAAGGATAATATGGATTTCAGCATTTTCTTCAGTGACCTTGACTAGCATTTCATCAATGATCTTGTGGAAGTGTTTCACTTCACGAAGTTTGATGTCTTGTTCTTCTAGT
The DNA here is from genome assembly GCF_018350175.1 of Felis catus. Classification (NCBI taxonomy): domain Eukaryota; kingdom Metazoa; phylum Chordata; class Mammalia; order Carnivora; family Felidae; genus Felis; species Felis catus. The sequence continues at coordinate 86,239,082 of NC_058376.1, read as the reverse complement.
GTTTCCTCTTTTGTGTCTTTCAAAAGTCGGATTTCCCTGGTGAGTTTTGCACACTGTTGGTCAATAGTAGTCAATTATTACTTAAACCTATTTTCCAGAGCTTAATATTTTTTGATGGATGGATGAAGGAGGATTTGGAGTTACCATTTGTAACTCCAAAACGTACAAATATCAAAGGTCAGTTTTTAAAAAGACAGTGATACCTGTTTAGTTACTCTCTCTAATTTTGGCTTCTGCTCCCCAGTTTCTTTATGTAGCTGAGATGAAAAAGCCTGCTTCTCTGATAATTTTTCTTTGACATTATTTGTTAAGTGCTCTATAACTTCTAAAGTATTTTCCATGCTCTGCAGAAAATAAAGTGTTAACATACTTATTGGTTAGAATCAATAACTTACAACTTGCCAATTTTCAAGTATTCATTTAATTTTAATTCATTTGTTTTTATATAAAGCTTGCTTACCAAACACATTGTTTTCTCTTTCAGTGATGTGGTTTAGTAACTACTTTCTACTAGATTATTTTTATCTTTCAAATTTTGTTTAAGGATCAATCTTTAAGGTGACCTTTAAGGAACTGAATGAAATAAAAATTTATTAAATAAAATTTAATGGATAATTAGCTATAGTTCATCAGCTAATTAAGAAGTCATTATCAGCAGTCCATCCTGTGCTGAGTATTGTGGTTTTAATTAATTTATTTAACACTTTGGTCACTTATTTTTCTCATTCAAATGAGACTTTTACTCTCTATTTCTCTAAACAAATTGTCTTCTTTGTACAAGATAACAAGATAGTAGGTGTAATAATAATGATAGTTAACTTTTACTAAGGACTTATTACTAAAGTGTGTAGAATTTACCTGGATATCTTCCTGTAGTTCCCTGATTTGTCTTTGTTTGTATCTGTATTTTTCATCAATAGCTCTTTTTTGTTCTTCTAGTTGGATTTTTAGTTCATACTCATCACCTAGAATTAGAGAATTCTTAAATTTTTAACATGCTGTGTAGAAAGCAAGCTTCAATCTTCTATCTATTAAACTTCTAACATTTTTTGTTATAGGAGGTTAAATTCCTTATGTCTATTTGTTGAAAATCAATATGGTCATGTAGTAGCCATTCTTGTTTTGTCAACATAGCCAATATGCTGCCATTTTCTTCACATTTGAAATTAATTCCCTAGAAAAGTGAGAATTCAGTATCACTAGAATAATGGAAATAACACCTTAGCCCTTATTTTAAAGGGGGGGAGGTGATTAGTTTTTCTGATTCCATCAAACATGGTACATTCTTGTTTTCCTTGTCTCACAATGTTCCTCTTTTTAAAATAAATAGCTACAGCTTTAATTGCATATATTCATATAAAATTTTTAATAACTCTCACATACTAGATGGAGTCACTTTTTTAAAAGACTGTTTATAGTTGTTGTTGCAACTTCTCAGCACTTGTAAGGTGTTTTCTAGAGCATAGATTTCTTTTTCAGCTTTGTTGATCTTAGCATCCAAACTGTCACCTTCCCTTTGAAGTTCTTCTTTTTCTTGAGCAGCCTATGAAATACAGAATAGAACTGGTTGAATAAAATTATTTACTATGGGGGAGAGTGTCTGTTTTCAGGGCAAGAAATAGTTTACTCACAACAATACCAATTTACCTTGGGGCCTACATGCAGCATCAAGCATTTATTTCTTGCACTTGATTTAGAGTAGAACACTAAATCCCCAAGACATTCAAAATATAGCACATAGGATACAAACTGTGATGGAACTGTAGTAACTAACCAAAGTTTGCATTAAGACTTTCCAACAAAAATTACCAGAAAGCAGGTATAAACTTTAGTGGAGATAGAGTTAACTTGGAGGTGGCTTCAGACTAGATATTCAATAAGGAGAATGTATGTTTCTGGCCTGAAAGAGGCTTAGGAATACTTTCTCATTTTAAGTCAGGAATAAAAAAGGTGAGCAAGGTACACCTAGGAAAGTAAATGCTTAGTATTTCCAACCCAGGATTTCAACATCTTTGAACAGTTAAGTAAAATTAAAATCAGAGTACTCACTTCAATAGCACATATTAAAATCAGAGTAGAAAAAGTTAGCATGACATCTGTACAAGAATAACATGCAAGTTTGTGAAGCATTCTATATCCTTAAAAGAAACACCGCATGATTCTACTTACATGAGATGCCTATTATAGTCAAATTCACACACAGAAGGTTGCATGGTGGTTGCCAGGGGTCGAGGGGAGGGAAAAACTGTGACTCTGTGTTTAACGGGTAGAGAGTTTCAGTTTGGGAAGATGAAAAAGTTCTGGAGATGGATGTTGGTGTTGGTTGCACAACAGTGGGAATGTACTTAATACCACTGAACTGCACACTTAAAAAATTGTTAAAGTGGCCAATTTTAAGTGTATTTTACATATTTTAAAAATAAATTTTAAAAATTAAAGAAAGATAATTGCTAAAAGTGGCTGGGAAAAAATACAGTCTATAAATTGCTGAAAACCAAAAATTCCTCAGTAGTAGACATACTCAGTGACTTTTCCAGCTTAACTCTGTCACTGGGTTAGGCTGTCAAGAGTTGAATCCAAAAAGTTTCAAAGAATTTCTCTAAATAAAGGTTGACAGGGATAGTACATATATATTAAAAAGTGCCAGAAGACATCTTTAATCAAAATCAACTAATAATTTCATTTGTTAATTTATTCAATCCCTACGTATGTGTATTTAAACCAGAAAGTGGTCATTTATTTAATTTTTTTTAAACATTTATTTATTTTTGAGACAGAGAGAGACAGAGCATGAATGGGGGAGGGTCAGAGAGAGAGGGAGACACAGAATCCGAAACAGGCTCCAGGTTCTGAGCTGTCAGCACAGAGCCTGACGCGGGGCTTGAACTCGCAGACCCCGAGATCATGACCTGAGCTGAAGTCGGCCGCTTAACCGACTGAGCCACCCAGGCGCCCCAGAAAGTGGTCATTTAAAAAATTATTGGTAATTCCTTAACTCTTAACATTTTCACTTGTATTTGTTATGCTTCAAAATATGTTACACATTTTTGTAGTAAAAAGTACATAATAAAAAATATAGCTTAGAAAAAGTTCTTAGATAAATTATAATTCCGGTACATGGAGTATAGAATTGGCAAGTTTTTTATTTGAAAAATACTGTAGGGGCGCCTGGGTGGCTCAGCCGGTTAAGCGTCCAACATCAGCCCAGGTCATGATCTCACGGTTCGTGAGTTCAAGCCCCGCATCCGGCTCTGTGCTGACAGCTTGGAGCCTGGAGCCTGCTTCAGATTCTGTGTCTCCCTCTCTCTCTTTGCACCTCCCCAGTTCATGCTTGCACTCTGTCTCTGTCAAAAATAAATAAACTTAAAAAAAAAAAAAAAGAAAAGAAAAATATTGTAGTGGGAGAAAGCTAGAATGAATCAAAACAGCTAGATTTTAGTTTTGGGTTTCCTACAAGTGAGTTGAGTACAATTCACTTTCCTTCTCCAAGTTCAGTTTCTTTATTTGTCAAACAAAGGTGCTGAGTTTGTACATTTATACATATTTTCTGATCTAATTCCATATATACCTTAAACTTCTAGAAACTCCATGATCCTTTTAGGCTCTAAGAGAATAGAGAATGTACACCTTTTATTGTAGATTTAGAAAGCTGATATTAGGGTGAAATTTTTATTTACTTCTTTCTGTCAGCATTTTAAAGCATATTCTAGTAATTTCATTTTCTAATAGTTTCATTAAATTGTGGTCAGAGTTGAGCTGTTTCCTTATAAGGACTATGTAAGATACATTGAGTTTAGCTACAAAGAAATAGTTTCATTTTTATACATCTGGCACATGTAAGTGTTAAGAGTAAAACATTTAAATATGCTATACAATGAAACATGGAATAATGTGGCAAGCTGTGGACCCTGGAGAGGATGGAAAGTGGAGTGGCATTAGGAAACTGGGAAGGTAACTGATCACCTGTATTCATCTTATATATCCCTTATAGTGACATTTATCTAGCAACTTCACTGTGAACAGAAGGCATATACTCTTTTCCTCAAAAAATTTGCCTGTTTTCCTGAAAAATGGATGCATTATTACCACCATCATCATCACAGCAATAAAAATAATGACAGCTAACATTTACTGAGGGCTCATTTTACTCCAGGCACTGTTTAAGAGCTTTACATATATTTCTTCATTTACTTCTCACAGCAAAAGTAATAATATCCTCATTTTGCAAGTGAGGGAACTAAGCACCCCAAATGATTAAATAAATTATTCAAGGTCACTTGATGATGGAGGCACTCTTAACACCAGTGCTTTTAGATAACTCATCACATGGGGCGCCTGGGTGGCGCAGTCGGTTAAGCGTCCGACTTCAGCCAGGTCACGATCTCGCAGTCCATGAGTTCGAGCCCCGCGAGCATGCTCAAAGAAGGGCTATAGAAGGAAACTTGGAAGATTAAATACAACTCAAAGGAAAGGGAACATCCATCCATGAGGGCCATCCTCTAAAGGTGTGAATTGGGAGATGTTCTCCCTCCTATCAGTGTATGATAGAGGAAAAATGAATTAAATTTTCCATTCCCTTTTAGTGTCTTGAGTAACTTCCCAGACCTCTGTGTAAGGTAAATCACACCTATTCAGGGTATTTTCTACATGGGAAAGATGAATATAGCAGTACTCAGGGAAATGCATCCGATTTCTGATCACTTCTCCATTTCTCCTTATGGGTTACTAGGTAAAGATAACCATGAAGTCGCAGACAACTCTCAAACATCAGAACAGAGCAGATTCACCTGATGTGTCTGTCTCCCATCTAACATGAAGGCAAAGGAACAGTCCTCTTGCTCTCTGGATATCTGCCTTACCAGAGCTACAGTGGTAAATTGGAGAATAAGATTCAAAGGTGGTGTAGCTCCAGGGGATGATGTGGTCTAGGATACAGCCATATGAGCAGATAGCTATGGGGAAGTAAAGCTTTGAGCCTGAGGTGTTGAACAGGTTGTTACATGAGTGTTTATTAAAGACATGCAGGTCTTAGGATAAAACAGATTATAAATCTTGAATAAATGAGGGAAAATGACATGACACAAATGATAGCCAAAAAAAAAAGTATCAAAGAGTCGTCCAGACCCCTCTTTGACCTCATGGACTCAAGGTGTATAAAAATACCTTCAGTACCTCCACCTAACCACTAATGTTTTATAGCTCTAATCTAGTAGCTATGAGTGCGCCATGAAATTTGAAATTGCATGGCAAAAGAAAAAACAAAAAACAAAAAACATTGACATTTTGGTTATTAACAAAGAGCTGGCAAAATACTTGCCAGTACAAAAGATACTTCACTTTATCACAACTATGAATCGATTAAGATTACCTTTATTACATAATAGGCCTGTGTTTTCTCTTCTTCTCCTTCAGGAGGCAGCATAACAACAGTAAGGATTTCATATCTGTTCTTCAGCTTATCAATTTTACTTAGCCTCTCATGAAACTCAGCACTAAAATGGAAAGAAAAAGAAAAATTAAGCACTGAAAAACAAATAACGTACTTTTTCAAAAAGGACTACAGTATTCTTATAAGACATTTGTGTTACTACTGAAATCAAACAGGTTAAATGTGTTCTTTCTTTTCAATTTATAATTAGTGGGAAGGTCTCAGGCTTCACCCTATTTGAAAGCTGAGAAGTTAGCCCGCCATGGTTTCATGGATGTTGGCATGGATGTTGGCACAAGATTCCTAGGTCAGAGAAAAAGGACTTTATCATTTATGGCATACCAAGCAGCATGAGATTCCTGCTTGCAGTGCTCTTGAAATCCCATGAAGCTGAGAAGGGGCTCAAATGGATGCTACACACACCACAGGTTTGTATCACAGCTGAGAAACCTCAAGCTAGATAAGCCAAATATTTTATAATGGAAACTAAGCAAATATATTCAATATTTACTCCACAGGGAGGATACTGCCTCTAGCTTCTGAAGCTATTTGGTGTCCTGCTGGAAGCCGAGCTATCCCAGCCTGATGGCAAGGCCCAGGCTGTGGACGGATTGGTGACTGCAAGGCAGCCCACCGACAGTACTTGTACTCCCGCTTTTAGGTAATTTGGCCTTAATAAAAGTACCTGGGGTATTGTCTGTTGGGGAATTGCCCTTGACAGGCCCTCTGGGAAAAGAACCATTAGGAAAGAAAACAAGGTTCCGCAAGAAATTGTGCGGCCTTACATTTAGCCCTTGCCATCCCCTATGGAGACTCCTCTACTTACAGGAAGGATAACCTCATGCATTTGTCAGCAAAGAGGACCTGGAAAGCAGAGACACATGGATTTGAAAGCCCCACTCCAGCACCTAAGGAGTGTATCTCTGGGCACAGGTGACTTCAACCCCTAGGCCCACCTGGCCCCCAGAGGCATTCCAGATGATGACTGAACCTAGTCGGTTAAGGTACAGAATGGTTCATTGGTTCCTAGGTGCATTGTCTCTCTCTCTCTGAGAATGTATGAGGCATGGGTTTCTAAGGCTTTTTCGGCCCCTTCCTGGCACCTCGGACCGAGGCAAACACATTGTTCTTCTGGCTTCAAGTGGTTCGGAAAAAAACAACCGGGAGGTCATCTCCCTGTAACTGTTCCACTTGAGGTGTTGAGAGAGAGATGACCTTTCATGAAAACAGCAAAGCAAATGCTTTATAAGATTATAGATAAACGCAGGTCCATAATGGAATAATGTAAGAGATTAATCAATAATCAAAGGGCGGGACATTATGAGAAAATCGCCATGTTATTTCTTAAAGGTTGATTCCACATAGGAACATTTTCAAAATTAGGTCAAAACATAGATGACATATGCTACAAGGAAATCACTAGCCAATATAATGCCACGTTTGCTACAATAAATCAGCCAGTTCAACACACTGCTGTTGTCTATGTCCATTTTATTTTTGTTTTGTTTTGTTTTCACTTTTTCGCTGATGCCGTTCATCCTTCAGGAACCCCTGGTTGCTGGAGCTGCTCTCTGGCACTATCCGAACATCTTTTAGAAGATAGTTTAATGGAAATCAAAACCACAGTATCACTTCACAGCCTCAGGATAGCATACTGCATGATTCCATTATATGAAGTATCTAAAGCAGTCAAATTCACATAGAAAGAATGGTGGTTACCAAGGGCTGAAGGGAGGAGGAAATGGAAGCTTAGTGTGTAGAGCATATAGAATTCCAGTTTTAGAAAATGAAAGAGTTCTGGAGATCTGACACAACAATGTGAATATTAAAGATATATTAAGCACTGAACTGTACACTTAAAAATGGTTAAGATGGTATATTTAATATGTTTTTTACCAAGATTTTTTAAAGATAGTCCAGAACAGGAAACTTAGTACCGTTCCTTGCAAGGCATACAAAATATGAGAAACCCACGAAGAATTGTCTCCCAAGATTTAGAATTTTTATATGCTGATTATTTTTTCCTTTTATTCCAGTAAATTCCTATTTTATGAACTTTTTGAAACTTATTTTATAATAATACTAATAATGCTAATATTTGCATGGCAACATGAAGAATGACTCATTTGCCTACTACAACATCATGAAGGTGCACCATCTAACCATGGCAAACAGAGATCTTCAACCTACCAGTTTTCTTACTCTTAAAGAAAGTTGGTGGTAAAATATATTAAGTGACAGAAGTTACAGCTTTGCAGTAACAGTACTACTGCTGTATTATCAAAAAATATTCATTCATCCTTTGTATAACTGGCCTTCCAGCTTAAGATGGTGGACTGAGTACAAGTATATCTCTCCTTCCTAAAATGTTAAAGAATAAAGGGAAAAAACCCACCACAGCTCTGGGAACAAGAAAGACACATTTTGTCATGAATTCACAAAAAAAATGAGAAACAAATGGGATATGACTGACATGGGGGGAAAATGGAGATATGTACAGAAGATTAATGCAGAAGTAAGAGCCATGTTTCACCAGGGTGCCTAGGTGACTCAGTCATTTAAACATCTAACTTCAGCTCAGGTCATGATCTTGTGGTTCATGGGTTCAAGCCCCACATCAGGCTCTGTGCTGACAGCTCAGTGCCTGGAGCCTGCTTCCAGATTCTGTGTCTCCCTCTCTCTCTGGCCCTTCCCTGCTCACATGTCTCTGTCTAAAATAAGTAAACATTTAAAAAGTTAAAAAAAAAAGAGCTATGTTTCACCAAAGAAGTGTGGAGAAAATTCAAGCCCAGAAATAAGAAAAAGATCAAGAATGATCTCTGAGGACATTTATTAAAGTAATTAATAAAAGGATTGCTACAGAACATTTGGGCCACTCTCCTCAACCCCTCAAAGTATACAGAAATGCTGGCAGGAATTATTTATGCTACAATGAGAACCTCCCAAATTACGAAAGTTCCTAGCATTGTATGTTGGAGCTAGAGAGAAAAGTAAAACAGAACATGATGTAATTCCAGGCCCCCAAGAAAGTGGAGGTTATTAAAAAAACAAAGTTCCATCCATAAAGAAAATAAAGTCTTTATCACCCAAAATAAACTCCTTCAGGGAAAAACTCCTTATGACCCTGAAGGGACAGATTAGCCCAGCACCTACAAGCAGTCCTCCCTTTACAGGAGAGGCCGGCTGGAAAAAAAAGATCTACCTAATTGCAGAAGACACACATACCAGCTAACTATATCAATCATCGTGATTATTAATTAAACACTTGTTAATAAATATAACAGAAAGCCAAAGACTATCAGACATTTTGGGAAGTTAACGGGATAAATGAAAAGAACAAAATGAGCAAACACAGAACATACCCTAGGAGATACAAAAATAATGCATGGGACAAAAGAGAACTTTCAAAGTATCCCAGTGTCTCGAAAAGATGAGAGAATTTGGATCCAAAACTATCCATAAAGCAAGAATGGGCTAGTATGAAAAGAAAGGACCAATGAAGGAACAAAAATCCTTGCAAATAGTTTTCCCTTTTCAATTTAATTGTAGTAAATAAGAAAGATTAAATCAGTGATCTAGAGAGAAAGAGGAGGAGGGGCAGAGAATGAACAGCAGGCAAAAAGGAAGTGGAGAGGGAGACAGAGAATGAGACTATCTTTAAAAGTAGAATAAAAAGAACAGAAATTTTAAAATGAGAGTAAAATTAAGAAATTCAGAAGACAGATCTAAGAAGACCAATAGCCACTAAAAATGAGCCAACAAATCAGAAAACAGAGAATAGTATGAGAAAAAAATTAGAGAACTAGTAGAAAAATATTTTCCTGACCTGAAGAAAAGCATTAATGAAGTAACTGCAAGAGCTCACCAAAATTCAAACAAGAAAAATGAAAAAACAAAAATAAAAAATGAAAAGAACCACCCAGACACATAGGGAAATTCTTCAACCCTAAGGATAAAAAGAGTGTCCCAAACCTTTTCAGAAAGCAAACAAAAACCAGACACCATACAAAATAAAATGAATTAGTCTGAATCAGACCTCTCATAAACAACACTATCATCTAGAAGAATACAAAACAATGCTTTCAAAGTTCAACTGTAATTTAAATATGAGTAGAATAAATATGTTTTAAACATGCAAGGACTCAAAAATTTCAGAAAACATCAATTCTGGAAAATAATTCAAAACATACTCCAGAGAAATGAAATGAGAATCCAGAAATTAGGATGACAAAGGATACATGAAAGAATATTAAATCAAAAAAAGTATATAGCTACATTGAAATTCTTGCTGGCAACTGTACAGTTTAACACAAGTTATGACAAAGGAGTTCTTTAAAAATAGAGACATAATATTAAAAACAATAAATAACAACCTAAAACTCTAATTGGTGATTTCAACAATATGTGAAAGTTGGAGAGAGAAATATAGCAATAAAAGATGCTAAGGTCTTACCTCTTTTATGAATGAAAAAAATCAGAGGCTAATTAATCTTCAGTATTCACAGAGAAATGGGAAGGTTAAAGTTTCTTTTGAATTTAAGAATAACCAACAAAAATATTAAAATTAGAATGTATATATTCCAAATAATAAAAGAGGAAACAAAAGAAAAAATTCAGTAAAGCCAATGAAAGACAGGGAAGACAAAAAGAATACCTATCATATGATCCACTTCTAGGTATTTACTCAAGAGAAAAGGAAGTATATATTCATACCAAGAAAACATATATTCATAAAGCCTAATCTGTAATAGCCAAAACAAGAAATAATTCAAATATACACATAAATTGGGGTAGACGTGTGCAATGGAAAATGAACTACTCAGTGATAAAAATCTAGGGTCAGCAAAACATCCTGCCTGCCCATGAGCAAAGAATGGCTTTTACATTTTTAAATGTAAAGTTATTCCAAAAAAAAAAAAAATGAGAGGAAAATTATACTTCATGAAAAGTAAAAATTCTAGGAAATTCAAACTTCAGCATCCAAAAATTTTATTGAAACACATCCAAGCTCATTTATTTTCTTAGTATCTATAGCTGCTTTCACTCTACAATGACAGAGTTGAGTTGTTGCAACAGAGACCACATGGCCCACAAAACCTAGAATATTTACTATTTGGCCCTTAAAGAAAAAAATTGCGTGAGATAGCTAACTTGTTTTAGCCTTCAAGATGAAAATTATAATTAGCTAACCATCACTCTCATGAAGTTAAAGAACATCAAGATAAACCCACAAAGATAGAAGGAAAAAAATCATAAATGTGACAGCAGCAACTAATAAAATAGAAAATGAATTCACGATAGAAAAAAATCAAGAAACATTTCTTTTTCAAACAGTAATAACATTCATTAACTATAAGAAAGATGATCCCTCCTAAAACAGAGAAGTCACAAATAACCATTACCAGGAATGAAAAGCTACAAACACTATAGCTATTAAAAAATAATAAAAATCTGGGCGCCTGGGTGGCGAAGTGTCTGACTTTGGCTCAGGTCATGGTCTCACAGTTTGTGAGTTTGAGCCCCATGTTGGACTCTGTGCTGACAGCTCAGAGCCTGGAGCCTGCTTCAGATTCTGTGTCTCCCTCTCCCTCTGCCCCCTTCACCACTCACGCTCTATCTCTCTCTCTCAAAAATAAATATTAAAAAAAATTTTAAATAATAATAAAATGATACAGCGAACAGCTTTATGGCAATAACTGAAAATTTAGATGAAATGGAAATTTTTCCTAGGAAAAAATATAATTAACTAAAACTGACTCAAGAATAAATAAAAAATACGCACTGTCTTATGGTCAATAAATAAATTGAACCAACAGTTTAAAATCTTTTTTTAAAAAGGCCTCCAATGGCTTTACTGGTAAGATCTTTGAAAATTCAAGAAAGATATAATTCTACTCTTTCACAGCCTTATCCAGACTATAGAAAAATAAGAAACACACAAAATTATTTTCTGAAAGCCAGCATAACCTTAATAATCTGATGACTTGACAAGGGCAATAGAGAAAGGAGAATTATAACCATGGATGCAATAATTGTGTACAAATGTTACCAAACAAAATCTAGATATATACAAAATGTAGTATGTGGCAGAGAAGTTTTGTTTATTCCAGGAATATAATGTTGTTTGAACTTTGAAAAAGCAATCAGTATATTTAATTATATTAACAGACTAAAGGAGCTACATCATATCAGTGAATACAGGAAAAGCACATAACAAAAGTCAACATCCACTTTGATGAAACAAAATAACCTCTTAGCAATGAATGAAAATAGATGGGTGCTCCCATAATCTTCTAAAGAGTATTTTTTTTAATTCTACAATTCATACCTAATGATAAAGCAATGAACATTTTGCCTTCAAAATCAGGCACAAGACAAGGGGGTGACTAGCAGTCACCACTGCTAGTCAGCACTGACCTAAAGGTTAGATAACAAGGGCAGTGAGTCAAGAGAAAGAGAAGTTATAAGACTGAAAAGGGAGACACAAAACTGTCACTGCAAATGATGTGAATGAAATACCTAGAAATCAATCTACAGATCAACTATCAGAATTAATAAAAGTTTAAGCAAGTTGCTGGATTCTTAATATATAGAAATCAACTGTATTTCTTACAATGCCAGCAACAAACCAAAAATGAAATAATTTAATAGGAGATAACATTGACAGAAACATTTTTAAAAATAGCACGTAGCTAGGAATAAATCTTTTTTTATAAAATATATGCAAAACCCCTTAAAATGTTTCAATAAATGTAGCTATTGGGTATCCATAAAGGAAAACATGTTATTGAACTCTTAACACAAACCATACACAAAAATCAGTTCCAAGAGAATTATTGATCTCATTGTAAAAAGGATGATCTAAAGAATGAAGGGTGATTCAAAGGAAAGAGAGAAGAGAGGCCAAGATGGTGGAAGGGCATGGAAGTTTATTTTGCATCTTTCATCCCTGAAATGCAGCCAGATCCACATTAAACCATCTTGCATACCTACAAAACTTATTTGAGGATTAACAAAACAATATGCAAAACTTGAACCACAGAACTTGACAGGTATGTTACACAGAGAGCTGAACTTGGGGAAAAAGAAGCCGTGGAGGGCAGGGAGCTGTTTTTGCTTGTGGAAAGAAGGTAGAAATAGGGGGAGAGTATGGTATATGATAATACTATTTATGTTTTTTTTATTTTTTAAAAATTATCCTCAATGGGGGAAATTGCTGGTGGGGTTGTGGGAGGGGGTATGAGATAAATGAGGAAGGGGAATTAAGGAATCTACTCCTGAAATCATTGTTGCACGATATGCTATCTACCTTGGATGTATATTAAATAATTAATTAATTTTCTAAAAAAGATAGAGAGGAAAAAGCATAGATTTATGACTAAAATATGCCCTATATATTAAAAGCCTTTTCAAACAAGGAGAAGATAAACATCCAGTCAGTTCTTCTAACATCAGACACACATTTTCAAAAACTTTTAGCAGTATTTTAAAACTAGAATTATTACCTTATGTTTTGCCGTTCTTGATCAACATATCTTATTTGTGATGCAAGCATTGTTTTATGAACCTTAATTTCTTCAATTCTTTCTTCCATAGCTCTTTGTAATTGTTGTTTTCTTTTTTCCAGAGAAAGTACTTCTTCTGCCTTATTGTGAAGCATTTCTCGAGTACGCTTAACTTCAAGTTTTAAAAGGTTGTCTTCTATCATCAAATCCTATCAACAACAAAATTGTCAGATATTGAAATAATTAATGTTATACCCAAACCAAAATTTTTTTGTTATTGCCACAAAAGTCAAACTTGAAAATACAACATTTTCTAATTTGACCACTGACCAAGATAAGTAGGATTAAATTTAGATTGCTCTGAGTGATGGTTTTTCTTCGTTTTTTATTTTAAGAAAGGGGTTATAGTTATTTCAAGTCTTTAATTATATTTCAATTTGAAATTTAAATTTTACTAAAAGAAAAAAGAAAGAAGTCACTCCTAAAAATGAAATTTACAATCTAGGAAATATGTAAAGCCTTATGGATAAGCACATTTATATTCTAAATTAAATCTCACAAAATAATGTGTAAAAAATTTTTATTCTAAACAATTCAGTCATGGATAGGGGATTGATACAAGAATACACAAATAGATCAATTTTCAGAATAGAAACAAACCCTCCTGAATGTAAGACTTTATTATTTCAAAACATAGCTTTTCAGTTGGAGAAAAGATTGGATCCATACATCTCAAATGTACCAAAAATAAATTCCAGAAGCATGAAAAACTTAAGAGATGAAACCAATGCAATTACTGGAATAGTAAACATTTGTTTGATTTTTAGTATGATAAAGAAGTTTCTAAGCATAAAAATTATGCAGGGAAAAACACTTAAATATTTGATGTCAAGAAAAGTTTTTAAGGGGGCGCCTGGGTGGCTCAGTTGGTTAAGTGTCCAATTTCAGCTCAGGTCATGATGTCCCCATGTCAGGTTCTGTATTGACAGCTCAGAGCCTGGAGTCTACTTCAGACCTGTGTCTCCCTCTCTCTCTGCTCCTCCTCTGCTCATGCCCTGTCTCTGCCTCTCTCAAAAATAAATTAAAAAAAATTTTTTTTAAGTTTTTAATGTCAAAAACCTAAATAAAAATTTAAACATAAATGGAAAAAATATTGACAATGTTTATGACAGAGTTAATATTTTTACGTATGAAGGTCTTTTGCAAAGCTACTTAAAAACATAAACCTCCTGGGACACCTGGGTGGCTCAGTTGGTTGAGTGTCTGACTTAGGTTCAGGTCATGATATTGCAGTTAACGAGTTCAAGCCCCACATTGAGCTCTGTGCTGACAGCTCAGAGCCTGGAGCCTGCTTTGGATTCTGTGCCTCCCTCTCTCTCTGCCCCTCCCCCACTCATGCTGTCTCTCTCTTTCTCTATTTCTCTCTCTCAAAATAAACATTAAAAAAAGTGTGTGTGTGTGTGTGTGTGTGTGTGTGTGTGTGTGTGTATGTATATATCTCCTAATGGTAATATGGGCCAAGATAATAAACTAGAGATCCAAAAAAGAAAGATTATGGAATATATCATGATAGAAAAAATGTTTTAAATATTTTTATTTAAACATAAATATTTTAAATTTTATGTTTAATCATGAAATGTTTTCACGTGTCACCAATTTAAAAAATTTACACTAAAACAATGAGATACTATGTCTGCCCATCAAATTGGCAACAGTTTTATAAATTATAATATCCAGACTTACTGGTGGTGAATGCAACAGAATGCTTACACCCTGTTGATGGGAGTATTAACTGAATCCTCTAGAAAACAATTAGGCTTGAAAATAGTTTCAAGACACTGAAAATATTCATTCTTTTTGGACCATAATTATACACTTAGAAATTTTCCCTAAGGAACTCATTGAACAATTATACAATGATATATGTCCATGGTATATGATAATACTATTTATGTTTTTTTATTTTTTAAAATATTTTTAAGTAGGCTCCATACCTAATGTAGGACTCAAACTCATGACCCTGAGATCAAGAGTCACATGCTCCAACTGAGCCAGCCAGGCACCCCTGAGATTACTATAACAGAATAACCAAACATTGGAAATAAACACGTATCCAAAAAACAGGAGACAGTTAACTAAATTATGGTAACTTCAGCAATAACCTGTAGAAAGCCTTTAAAAATAATTTTTAAAGAATACTTAATGTTTAATATTTAATGTTTGGAGACATACATGGAAGGAGATCATATATTTTCCATTTTTTTATAATATATATAAAGCCAATTTTCTTCAAAAGACTGAAAGGAAATAATATAACTTTAACACTTTCTCTAGTATACAGCTACTATAGTGACTTACTTAGTTTACTTCCTTATAATTTGATATATTTAAAATTTTTTCTATAATTAGTATTAAAACATGTGGTTTTTAATATATGCATATATGATTTTACTGCACCTGTTTCAAAGCTTTGGCTTTATTAAATTCTTTCTCTGATCTGTCATTGAAAAGGTTTAGTTCATTTATTTTGGTCATGAGGGACTGTTTTTCACCACAATTTTTACTATGTGACTTCTTGATAAAATAAAGATCGTTCTGTAAAAAGAGGGAAAAGGTACATAAATACATATTTTAAATAGCATTAAGCACATACTATTAAACATATCTTACATTAAATTATATGCTCCATTGAATATTTATGATAATTGGGTTTTTAAATCTCACTCTTCACATTCTAATGTTTCCAATATAATATACATGGATATATTCACATAGAAACATTTTCATTTTATCACCTATTGATTTTATTGATTTGGCTTAGGTTCTAATTCTGGGAAATAGTATGTATGGTTCATCCTGAATTACTGAATGATTGCCATTTATGGGTAGAAATATGAGGAGGAAGTTCATTATTTGATTCAACCCAAGTCACAGAAGGTATAAACCTTAACAGTCTAAAACCATAGGGTCTTGTTAACAGCACAAGCTCTAGAATCAGATGGCCTCAATTACACATTAGTCATCTGACCCTGGTAGGTAATCTCTTCCTCAGTTTCCTCATCTCTAAAATAGAGATGGTAACAACACCTACTTCCCTAGGCTACTGTGAAGATTAAAGATGTTACTGTTGACGGGTATATACAACAGTGTTTGACACAAAGAAATGTCATGTATTATTACTATTATTTAATTACATGTATAATCACATCTTGCTAGAGAGAAAAATGCTAGAAAAGATCTAATTCCAGTAGATGCTTAACTGTGTCACACATTCCCAGATACCAGCTTACTGTTTTTATAACAGTTTGCATCTCTCCACTCACCCAGAGCTCAGAACAAGGTTAGTGCTCTCAGTCCTGTCTGGGCATCTAAAGCAAAAACATTCTAGTTTCAAGATGTAGTTCTATTTCTCTCTCCCTCTGTCCTTTTCTTTCTCTTCCTCTCTCCCTCCTTCCTGCCTTTCTCATTACCTATATTTCTCTGAGAAATCAAAACCCAAGATTGTAGGGGTATCTGGGTGGCTCAGTCAGTTAAGCTTCTGACTTTGGCTCAGGTCAAGATCTCATAGCTTGTGAGTTTGTGTCCCATGTTGGGCTCTGTGCTGACAGCTCAGAGCCTGGAGGCAGTTTCAGATTCTGTGTCTCCCTCTCTCTCTGCCCCTCCCCCACTCACATTCTGTCTCACTCTCAAAAAAAATTTTTTTTTAAATGCCTAAGATTGTAGTTAGACAGTAAGAATTTTTTTTATAAACATGTCATTTCATAAAATTAACTTTTAGAATGAAAAACTTTTAACTGAAGGTGATTTTCAAGCAGAAGGACTTTGTTTCTATTATGCAAAAGAGTAGATGGAGTGGGATGGGAGAAGTAATGCAGAATGACTTCACAATGTCATGCTACTATTTAGAAGAGCAAACCTTCATTAGAAGGCTAACTAGCTTTAATATCTTTAAAAACTCATTTCCACTATCAACAATAGCCAAATTAGGGAAAGAGCCCATATGTCCATCAAGTGATGAATGTATAAAGAAGATGTGGTAGATATAGACAATGCAATATTACTCAGTGATCAAAAAGAATGAAATCTTGCCATTTGCAACAATACGGATGGAAGTAGAATGTATTATGCTAAGTGAAATGAGTCAATCAGAGAAGGACAAATAACATGATTTCACTAATATGTGGAATTTAAGAAACACAACAGATGAGCACAATAGAGGAAGGGACGGAAAAATAAGATAAAAACAGAGAGGGAGGCAAACCATAAGACTCTTAAATACAGAGAAACAAACTGAGGGTTGCTGGAGGGGTGTTGGGTGGGGGGATGAGCTAAGTGGGTAACGGGCATTAAGGAGGACACTTGTTGGGATGAGCACTGGGTGTTATACGTAAGTGATGAATCACTGGGTTCTACTCCTGAAATCATTACTATACTATATATTAACTAAAAAATATATTAAAATAAATATTTATTTGTTTGTTTGTTTTACAAAATAAGAGCTCACTTTCACCTTGGTAGCCCTAAAGGAATTCAGAGCAATTCTTTTTATAACCACTAGAGGACACTCAACACAAGCATTTCAAATTGTAAATGACAAATTCTTTGGGGTTCTCATCCCATTCAGATCCATAATCTCACTCCTTCACTCTTACTTTCTAGTTAAATTTTAACATAGGTTTTACATTACATAGGTTCCCTTAATACAGGTTTTATATGACCATAAACATTAAAATACTGAAAGGTGAAGAACATTTTTACCTTATTAACAAAATAGTCATTCAAAATATTGTTACCAAGTAAATATATGAATAACAACAACAGATGACCTATAAAGGGTCATTTCAGTGATAAAGGGCAATCAAGTTATCTGGAAAAAACAAAATCAAAAATGGAATTTATCAATGTTTTAAATCATGGTACTATTTAAGAGTATTTTGATGGACCAGGGATCACATCCTAGCTCTCCACATACTAGTTGTGTAACCATGGACAATGTACTTAATTTGTCACACAAATAATAACATGTCCCTCACAAGACACTGATAAAGATTAAATGAAATGCTAAAGACATGTAATATACTTGGAATATATTAAATGCATAATCAATGGTAATGTTATATTCTCTCTCATAGTCAGTATAGAAACATGAACATTAGTTCATACGTTTGTTATATATGCAGGTAACTTGGCAATCATCCTATCCAAAGTAAAGTCTTAGGAACATGTTGACTTAAAACAGAGTAATGACTAGGATATTTAAAGCATCAAAAGTATTTTGACTAAGTTACATGAAGCTTCTTGATCTGTGTTTCCAAAAGGCCAAATGTAGATTTTTTCTCTTCCAATGTCTTTTTAAGTTCAACAATTTTTGCTTCAAGAGCTTGTTTTTCTTCAGAATTAATTTCTCCTTTTAATCGTGACATTCGGCGTTCCACTTGTTGAATGTAAAAATCCTATTACATAATTTAAAAAAAGATAGTAAAGACAAACAAAGTTAAAACCATTTCTACAAATGTAAAAACACAATAAACACTTTCTTATAAGTTTAGTCTTAGGTGTCATCATTTACTAAAGTCACTTTAATCCTTCAATAATTTGTAATATAAAATCCTTCTTAACTCTAAGCGGAGAAATAGCAAACTATTCTTCAATAACCAAGATACATAATAGTGACATAGAAGTAATCTTCTGAAAATATAAGAAGTCAGCTAGGAAGGTATTTCTCCTACTACTAGGATGGAACTGCAGTAAATCCACTGTATTTACAAGAACATGGATTTTCGAGGGTACATTTTCTAAGGGATACACAAAAGGAGTCACGAATTGTTAGCCACAAATGGCTCAAATTTAACGAACTTCCAATGAATTATTTTCTTAAATAATACTTTAGCATCTTTAATTTTGAGAAACTAAGAATACATTAGACAGGGAAATTAAGATGTAGAGAGGGGTCATATTAAGGCTTCATGAGACAGAATCTATGAATAGAACAAATAAGAAAAACTTTTAAAATACTTTTAAACTATCAGTCTAGGGGTTGGGGTGGGATGTCTATGTTTGCACAGCTAAGACTCAATTTTTCCAGGTCTCATATATCTCACTCCTTGTTTTATTTCAGTCCAGGCCTGGTTGCCCTATGTTCCTTTAAAGCATGGCTGTCCCTTACTAGAGTTGTCTATCCTCTTACCAGTTTATTTCAAATCAAGAAAAAAAATAGTTTTTAAGGCTCCCTTACCCTACTACTGACCAAACATGAAACCCCATCTTCAGCATCCATCTATCCCTCCAAGAGTGCTTTCAAAATCTTTGTTTTTTTCAGGACATTGCAGTATCCTGACCACCGCAACTATAACAAATCAATATGGAAGATATTAATAAGAGTATCATCTACCTGACTGTACATAATTTCTTGCTGCTTCAAGGTTTCAAAATCCAGTTTATGTAACTGATGGTTGAGGTGCTTTAGAGAGGAACGAGTTCCTTCAATTTCTGATAAGACAGCTTTTTCTTTCATTGTCTCAGTCTGTAATTCCTGAACTTTCTTAAATAGCACATCTTTCATTATGTTCAATTGAACTTGCACTTCCTGATGATAAGAATAATAGTGATCAATGAAATTATAATACTTTGAAAGGTTTTATTATACGAACATTATAATTTGGGGGGTCACTAACCCCCCAACATTTAGCCCTTCAGAATATAAAAATGCCCTTCCCACAATTTCAGTACATCTCCAACATTTCTTGTAGTCTATTCTAGTAGATAGAATAGCAGTTTTCTATCCCCACATCATTCACTTTGATCTATCATCTTTAATTCTACCCCATGTCACTCTGACCTTGGAACTTGGCTATTTCACTGGTTTCCTTAGAAAATAAAATAGGGGTGCCTGGGTGGCTCAGTCAGTTAAGCATCCAACTCTTGATTTCAGCTCAGGTCATGATTCCATGGTTTGTAGGATCAAGCTCCAGGTTGGACTCTGTGGTGACAGCATGGAACCTGCTTGTGATTCTCTCTGTGCCTCACTCTCTGCCCCTCCCCCCACTCATACTCTCTCAAAATAAATGAACATTAAAAAAAGAAAGAAAGAAAAGAAAATATACTGCTGAAACACAGCCTGTAAGTTCACAAAAAAGTTGCTGAAGTCTTGAGAGTGTTACAGGGAAGAATTCACATCACTCAATCTCCCACCTTCTTCTGGACACTATCCAGTGGTGAGCAGGTAAATATTTAACCACCACCACCAGCTTTCCAGCAGATGGGAGATTAGGGGGAAGAAGCTGATTTTCACTGTATAAATATTCCCAATCTGGCCAATTTCAAGCTACTGACACGATTCTACTAAATGCAGAGTTGGGATGTGATATGCAGTAGCAGATTATTATGTAGCATTTCTACTGTACAGAGGTTACACCGTACACTGTAAATGGAAGTAACCTTAAACTTAAGAGTATAAACAGATAATAGTAAAATGTAGTAAAATAATTTGGAAGTGATGAGTGCTCAGTACTGATTACTTTGTTTTTAATATTATGTATTTAATTATAAGTCTATATAATTTAATTTTTAATAATAGCTATGTTTAGCAGCTGACTTGCAAAATTCCAGAAAATATAACTATCAACTCTTGTGAGCTGGTAAGAGCTGGCCCAACACACTACTGGCACTACCCCTTACTCACACCTTGCCTCCAGTTGGCCTCCCCACACGTGCAGCCTTCTAGGAAACAGAAACCAGTCCCTGATTCCCACTGCTCATTTCTCAAGAGGCAGATTTGTCTTGACCTCAAGGCTACATGACCATGTGTTCAAGGCTTCAAATAGGTCTCCCATGCCAACATCTGTTGAAAGTTATCATTTTATTTTTTTAAGATTTTATTTTTAAGTAACCTCTACACCCAACATGGGGTGTTACAACCCTGAGATCAAGAGTGCATGCTCTACTGACTGGGCCAGCCAGGTGCCCTGAAATTATCATTTTAAAATGTTGAAATAATTTCCCTCTGTGCTCTTACAGCCAGATAAGCATATTTCCCTTTGGCAACAAATGAACTTCAATATGAAAAAAAAAGAAAAATCTGTGATTGGCACATTAAATTTTCACAAAGTAAGAAATATAATCGAATATAATCTTATAAAATTCATTTTTATATAATAGACCATTTTTATTAGTTTTAACTCCTTCCCAAAGATTGCCTGGCATTTTAAAGTCAGTGCTTGGTGGTTAATAACATAGTACATCTCCAAAGAAAGGATTTTTCCAAAGAACTACAAAACTCAAGACTATGAATATAACTCTGCTACAGCACAAGCAGCACACATACACTGCCAATCCTATGTTGTTTTCTAACGTAGCTAATTTCAACAATGTCACTCATTTTTTAAATTTTTTTTAACTTTTATTCAGTTTTGTGAGACAGAGACAGAGCATGAATGGGGGAGGGGCAGAGAGAAAGGGAGACACAGAATCTGAAGCAGGCTCCAGGCTCCGAGCTGTCAGCTGAGAGCCCGACGTGGGGCTCGAACCCACGAATGGTGAGATCATGACCTGAGCCCAAGTCGGACGTTCAACCGACTGACCCACCCAGGTGCCCCTACAATGTAATTCCTTTTTTTTTTTTTTAATTTTTTTTTTTAAACATTTATTTATCTTTGAGACAGAGAGAGACAGAGTATGAATGGGGGAGGGTCAGACAGAGAGGGAGACACAGAATCAGAAACTGGCTCCAGGCTCTGAGCCATCAGCCCAGAGCCCGATGCGGGGCTCACGGACCGCGAGATCGTGACCCGGCTGAAGTCGGATGCTTAACCGACCGCGCCACCGAGGCGCCCCTGTAATTCCTTTTTAATGTCATCATCAAAAGTCCTATTTCATATGAATTTCAGTCTTTACAGATTTCTAGTAAGTTCTAATATAGTCCCATCTCATGGACAACTGAAAATCATTCTCTTAGGAGAAAAAAAAAAACCACATACACACAAAAAAACATAATTTTTTAAAAATAATGTTGTGTGATTTGGACTCAAATACTGCTCAAGTCCATATTGATGCATGACTTTGTTATTCAGGAATTTAAATATACAACAGCATACTGCAGAAGCTGGATTGTATCTAAATATAAGTGAAACCATACTGGATATGCAGCAAATGGGGGATTTTTGCCATGATCTTCAGCTGCCCCTCAAAGAAGGCAAAAAAGCAGGAAGTGGTGCAAATTGTGTCAGGTCACAGAAGTCACTTTGAAGTTTTCAAAGAGGAAATGGTGAACCAGCCTTTTCCAGTTCCTCAAAATTGGCCTAAATGCTACCAAGATGTCAAAGAGATTCCAATAGAGTTAGTAAAGTAAAGCACTTAAGAGCCCATTTACTAATAAATGGCGCCAGACTGTCAGAGACATTAAATGATAAAGAAATACAGGCAATAAACGTAGACCACTGGGGGGGGGGGGGGGTGGAATATGATCACAAACAAACAAAACAAAAAAATGACAGCCTACTGTAAAGATGGAAATCAATTGTAAAACAGGCATTTTTCCAGGTACGTTTACAATATAAGAACATACATATGAATGACAAGCAGAGCCGTGGACACACTAGGCATTGGGAAGGAATGAGATCCAAGGTAGAGGGGCTACCTGTAACCTTCAAAAGAAGACATCAATATTAAATGCTTAACGTGAAGCTAAAGGAGAATTAGAAGCTTTAAGAGAGGGTCAGAAACCTCTTTAGAAAGCCACACATAAAAAGAGGTCTAACAACTCAAAATTCTGATTACAAATTACAAATGGGATCACAACAGAAAGCAGAGCCTCTTAAAAGACCTCCTATCCCATAATCGCAAGAGTCTCATTCACTATTGCTAAATGTATTGTGACTCTTTAAAAACTGAAAGTAAACCTTACCTTTATACTTTTTTCCTCCTCCCTTAGCATGTCTTCCAAATTGGTAGCTTTCTCTTCTACAGACATAGTTTTCTCAGTTATCTGCTTTAATTTTTTCTTTACAACCTGATTATGATTTTTAATTTTGTGTAACCTGGAGAGAGTTTATGAAGAAAAAATAGAAAACATGTCTAAAATTAATACAAACAAGGAATAGTTTATCTTCATATAATTTGAAGGTTTCTTTTGCCATAAACCTTTTTATTACCTTTATGTAAACCCTATATATTTATTAAATACATATTTAATAAGCCACAAAAATATTATTCCTAAGCCTTTATGATGAAAAACCCAGGAAAATTTATTTTCACGTTTAATAATTTAGTAGCTATAATTTTTCAGTTATTTAACAAAAACTTAAATATTTAATAATTTTTCTAGAAGTAGTCAAAAACTATAAACATATTTAAATATCTTTTTTCTTACCTTGCTGTTTCTTCATGAATGTCCTTTTTTACTTTGGAAATATTTTTCCGCAGAGCTTCTAAATCACTAGAACTTCTATTCACAGTGGCTTTTAAAGAATCCAGCTATTTATTAGTTAACAGACAGAAATTATATATATTTATTTTACATCTTATAAGGTAATTTCTTTTTTGAGAAGTTCTGTTCTGAACATATTAACTTTTAACCTACATCATACCCATAAACACAATAACGATGTTTCTGTAATACATATTAACAGTTTTTCTTTTTGATCTGATATTACATTTTCAATGACTTATTGTATGATACTGGCAAATTACAGAGTCCCACATAGATGTGTGACAGGTACAAAGAGCAAAAGCTTCACAGTATTGGATTTGGCAATGATTAATTGTATATGACAGGCAACAAAAGATAGACAAATTGGATTTCATCAAAATTAAAAGCTTCTGTGCACCAAAAGACAATATCAACAGAGTTAAAACGCAGTCCACAGAGTGGAGAAAATACTTGCAAAATCATATACCTGCTAAGGGATTAATATCTAGAATATATAGAAAATTTCTAAAACTCATCAACAACAACAAAAATAAACTGATTCAAAAATAAGCAAAGGATTTTAATAGACATTTCTCCAAAAAAGATATACTAATGGCCAATAAGCTCATGAAAAGACGTTCAACATCATCTATCACTAAGAAAATGCACGTCAAATACAATGAAATCCCACCTCACACTCTTCCATGAAGATGACTGTCGCCAAAAAAGAAAATAGCAAGTGGTGGTGAGAATATGGAGAAATTAGAACCTTCGTGCACTGTTAGTGGGAATGTAAAATGGTACAGCCACTATGGAAAACACTATGGTGGTCCCTTAAAAAATCAGAAACATAATTACCATAATTGCCATCCAGAAATTCTGAGATAATTGTACACCCATGTTCATAGCAGCATTATCCATAATAGCTAAAACATGGCAGCAACCCAAGTGTCCACTGACAGATAAACGGGTAAGCCAAATGTGGTCCACACATACAATGGAATAGGAGTCAGCCTTAAAAAGTAAGAAAACCTTGACATATGCTACAATATAGATGAACTTTGAGGACACCATGCTAAGTAAAATAAATGAAATAAGCCGTCACAAAAAGATAAATACTGTCTGATTCATGTGAAGTTAACTTAGAGTAGTCTCCTAGAGACAGAAAGCAAAATGGTAGTTGCTAGGAGCTGGGAAGAGGGGGGAATGGGGAGTTACTGTTTAATAAGTACAGGGTTTCAGTTTTACAAGAAGAAAAGAATTATGGAGATGGATGATGGTGATGGTTGCATAACATTAGGAATGTATTTAACACCACTGAACTGCATGCTGGGAAATGATTAAGATGGTAAACTGTAGGGGCGCCAGGGTGGCTCAGTCAGTTAAGCACCTGACTTCGGCTCAGGTCATGATCTCACAGCTTGTACTGACAGCTCAGAGCCTGGAGACTGCTTTGGATTCTGTGTCTCCCCCCACCAAATAAATATTTTTTAAAAAGATGGTAAACTGTATGTTATGTGTACTTTAACAAAATTTTAAAACTTGGAGAGAAAAAAATGATTGAAGTACTAATGCATGCTATATAACATGGATGAACCTTGAAAACATTATTTCAGTAAAAGAGTCCAGACATAAAGTGCTCTGTATGATATGGTTTCATTTATATGAAATGTCCAAAATAGGCAAATCCATGGAGACAGAAAGTAGATTAGTAGTTGCCAGGGCTGGGTAGGTGGAGGGAAGCAGAGTGATTGCTAGTGGGCAAAAGGTTTCTTTTTGAAAGAAAAAGACAGTCTAAAATTAGATAGTGGTAATGGTTGCACATCCTATGAAATATTAAAAACCACTAAATTACATACTTCAAAAGGGTAAGTTATTATATATGAATTGCATCTCAATAAACAAATTATGAACAAATGAATGAATGAATCCCTGCATTCTTTTCTGCAATTTAAAAATTTTTAAGAATGAACTATTAGCAATGACATTTAATTTAGGCAAGAAATTTGCTTATTTTACTATTTTAGGATCTTAAGTAATTATTCTTTTTTTGGACAATAAAACATCTTTCCTTCTTTATCAGAAATAAAAAGTATAACAACTTATAGAATGAAATGCTCTACAATATTCCAGTTTCCTGACTAAACAGCAGTAACTTCAGCTAATGTGACTTCAAGACACAAATTTCATAAAAATTCCTTTGTTGCTAACACTCCCTATGGAACAATCTAGTTGGGCATGTGTGCCTGCGAAAGAAGAAATGAACAAAGCAGGAAAAGTTTTGTTCTCTGTTCAAGGTATTTTACCCCTACACTGTCTCACTACCAGACTGAAATATTATCCCTTCTCAAGGTGAGAAACTGAACTTAAGCAAATAGCTCCACCTACTCTGAGTTAAAACCACCATACATATGTAGCACTGGACATGTTATATGTCCACTTCAGGTCATCACTACAATATTCACCTTCACATCTGCCCCTTTGGAAGTTATAATCATGGTTCCCAGTCTAGACCCCTCAGGAGCATTTTGCCTCAAGTCACCTACAAAACACCACATGTGACAGGCAAGGTGTGTGCTATACAACTCCAGGGGGACCCCTTCATCCCACATGTGATATGACTAGCACTCCTGTTGCCTTCACCAAACAGGGCGCCATTGGAATACCCAAAAAGTTCCACAACGTGAAGGGACATAAGACAAAGAACTAGAAGGCAGTTCCTTAATCGAAGGAGAGCCTTTATGCTTATTTTTATAGTAATTTGTCATAAACACACAAACCAGTCTTATTAGTTAACATACCTCATCCTTCAGCTGATTTCTATTAGTTTCATGACGCTGATACTCCATTCTACATTTTAAAACTTTCCGATCAGCAACAGAAATTCTTTTCTTATACTCTGTGTTATTTCCAATCTCACTTTCCAAAAACTTGATCTTTTCTTTAACCAAATTTTCTTTTTCTCTTATTTCCTGCTTTATCCTTGCTAATGCCTAAGATTAAAAATATGTTAAATATATGTTTAATATGATGAACAAAACAAACAAAAAGGAAATGAGTTATTATTTTTCTATTAAACCAAATTCAGTATTGTATCAAAAATTCTTAGGACAATATTTTCTTTAAAGAGTCTATTTTTAGAGGCCCCGGGGCCCCGGGGAAGCTCAGCATCTGACTTCACCTCAGGTCATGGTCTCCCAGTTCATGGGTCTAGGCCCCACATTAGTCTCTGTGCTGACAGCTCAGAGCCTGGAGCCCACTTCAGATGCTATGTCTCCCTCTCTCTCTGCCCCCTCCCCCCCCCCCCCGCCTGCCACTTGCACTCTGTCTCTCTCTCAAAAATAAATAAAACATTTAAAAATGTATAAAAAAAAGGTCTATTTTTATATGAATAAAAACAAAATATTAATAGGCTATACATCAATATCTATAAGCTCATATTTTTAAGGATTTCTTTCTCTTTAATCTGGTACTTGGCTAAAGAGATGAGAAAAATATCAATCTTTTATCAACAAAAGGTGACATCTAAAAAAACATAACACTGTTGAATATTTCTACATAGAAAGTTGGATTCCAATGGTTTTTCCACATATTTCACAGGACTAGTTTTTTTTTTTTTTTCATCTTTTGAGAATAACATTTTAGTTATTGGTTTCAATAAGAATACCTTCACTCAAGACCTTTGGTCTTAGGAATACAAAATAAACAGAATATACAAAGTAGTAACTGAGATGTGAACAAAGCACCATGGGAACAAAGAGATGATGAAGTCTACCTGAGAAGAATTATCAAAAGGCATTACCTAAGAGGCTTCTTTTAAGTCAGACCTAAAAAAATAAATGGATATGCATAAATGCTCTAATGTGGTTAAGGTGTAGGGTGGGAAGGCAGGCATAGAATGGGCATATATTAAGAAGGGGCAGGTACAGATGAAAGGAATGAGGCTGGAAAGGTAGAGGTTAGGACCCAACTGTGAATAAATTCAATTTTCCAATTGCCATGTTAAAAAGCTTCAATTTTTAAAAAAATTTTGTGTTTTTTTCCGAGAGAGAGAGCCCAAGTGGGGGAGGAGTCAGGGGCGGTGGTGAAGAGAGAGAGAGAGAGAGAGAGAGAGAGAGAGAGAGAGAGAGAGAGTCTTAAGCAGGCTCCATGCTCACCACGGAGCCTAATGCAGGGCTCAATCCCACAACCCTGGGATCATGACCTGAGATGAAGTCAAGAATTGGATGCTGGACCAACTGAGCCACCCAGGCATCCCCCAAGAGGTTCAATTTTTAAGCAACATGAAACAAAGAAGATTTTAGAGCTGAGGAATAAAAAGGCCATCTATGGTTTTTACAAGTGATGTTGACAGCAATATATTGAATGAATTGGAGGGAGAAGGAAAATTTACTCTAAAATGTATTTCTTTCAAGTTTTCCCAAATGGGGTCCCACCAAACAACTAATCACAGAAAATCAGGTTGGGGGAGGGTATGTGAAATCATATAATTTCAGAGGGTATCTGAAATCAATAAATTTTAGAAATGCGGCAGGTAATATTGTACATATTAGCATATTAAGTGGATATATATCTGAAATGTACTACATTTTTTAAAAATCTTTAATTTATTTAGTCTAGTATTCCTATATGTTTTCTATAACAATTAACATTATATAATGTAGCGTTCTGTAGATCTGCTGTGTTTATTCAACCAAAGACGGGTCAAAACTTCCTAAGTTCATATATGTCAAACGACCATTCGAGAATTTTCTGCCTTATATTGATTTTTCTACCATTTAACCAGATATTCTAACACCTACTTCAACCTTCACATTTTTTAACAGTGTTATCTACTCACAGTTAAGTTTATGTAGGTGATGCTGATAAGTACAGTAATGTCCCAAAATTTCTACACTGGAATAAAAGCATAATAGAAAAATATTTTTCCTTTTCTAAATGACATAAAAGTTTATTTTAAGAAGCCAATTTCAGGGGAGTCTGGGTGGCTCAGTTAAGCATCCAACTCTTCATTTCATCTCAGGTAGTGATCTCATGGTTCATGAGATGGAGTCCCATGTCAGCCTCCACACTGACAGCCCAGAGCCTGCTTAGGATTCTCTCTCTCCCTCGCTCTCTGCCACTCCCCTACTCTCAAGCACGCTTTCTCCCTCCCTTTCTCTCTCAAAATAAATAAGTAAACTTAAAAAAAAAGCCAATTTCAGGTTCATAGGTTCATATACTCAGACTCCTGCCAAGAAGACACTAAGAAGGCAGGAACTGTTTTGGAGGAAGAGGAACAAGAGATTAAATCCTCTAGCGGTATGAACTGGCTTTCACTGGCTCACCAGAACTGACTGACACATCTCTTTTCAACTCTGTTGAGCAGAGTCATGTTGGTATGGAAGTAGTTTCACCACAGAAATCAGAAATGCTACAAATGGGGAGCCAGTTCTTAAACACTTGGAAGCAAACCCCTACCTATGGAGCCACTTCTTAGCATCCTCCCTATTCTCTTACAATACAGACAACCAGGAGATGTCAATAAGGAACCAATATGAATATGACCAGAGACCAGCTGTATATTTTGCCAAATCAGCAGGCTGAGTCAATTTAGCTGTGGGGTTGTAAGAGAATGCAGTTCTATTGCACATAGATCTGCAGTCTTGGATCTATCACATTTGATTTACAAAGAGGAAGCAGTCAGGACTTGATGCTTAAAACCAAGATCAGCATTAAGAATTAAGTGGAACTCATAGTCAAAACTGGTTCTCCCTTGTCCCTCCAAAGAAGGCATAGGCCACTTTGTTGATAATGTTGGTCACTTACAGACATTTAAAATAAAATATTTACATTTAAGTCACATATAACAAGTAAACCTCATACAGATATGAGATTTCCAAACTTCCAGTGACCTGAGCCGCTTGCCAAATGCCTTTCCATGTAGTAGATTTAGAATGGAAGTTAAAACATCTTCTCATCTGCTTTCTTTCCTCCTCAATTCCTTCTCCTTCCCAACTTTCCCTAATCTTCCCATCTTTACTCACCCCTATTTTGTTCCTTAATGATTTTCAAAAAAACTTCTAAATTAACCTCTGAAAATAGCAAAAGATAACACTAGGTCTATGTTTAATCAGTGTGGTATTCCTTCCCTTCCATGCTTCTAACCTATTATGGGTGCCTCAGTTTCAAAAGTGAAAGCTTTATCACAGTTTAGGTTTCTTTCCTGACTCTCCCTTTTTGTTTCTTGACTATCCATGAATCTCATTTCCCTACACCAGTAATTACTACCAAATAGCACATACGTTAAATTCAAAACACTGTGGATAACCATGTGTAAGTCAGAGCATTGGCTTTACTGCACCAACATTATCTATTGACTTTCTCTTGTTCCACATTTCAGAGATGACAGGATCCAGTCTTCAGCGTCATTATACCATAAGTAAATAATCTTCATAAAATCACATATCTAAATGGAAAGAGTTAAGCTTGGAAAACATTTACCAAAACTATTAAACCCTGCTACAAAAGTGACTTTCAAATAGCAATGTGAGTTACATTTGAAATGAATGGGTTAAATACAAAAGAGAATAATACAGTTGAACATTGCAAGGACCAAACAACTACTTTACCAAGGCACAGTTATCAATGTCTCGATCTCTCTTCTGCATCTGTTCTATTGTGTTCTCCCACTGTTTAATGAGTTCTTGTCTTTCATTATGAATTTTACGAAAATCTTGTGCTGCTTTATCCAATTCTAACTGTCAAATACAGAGCAAATAACATTTTTGTGAATTTAAGTGCTTTTGTATACATCCCTTTGACAATTAAGAAATAAAAATACTCACTAAACTAACCTGTGCACTTAGAGTCTCTGTAAGTTCGTTGTCAAGTACCTTTCTTTTCTGATGACATTCCAAAGTCAGTCTTTCTAATTGCAACGTCAGTGCCTATGATGTAGTTACATGTAAAAATATTCAAAATTGTTGTTTTATTCACTTAAAAGCTATTAGCATGTCTTACATTAAGTACTATTATATTATAGATACACATTTATTTGCCATCTAAAACAACTACGAAATAATTCATACATTTCCTTTTAATTCCAAAGGGTT
Source organism: Felis catus (assembly GCF_018350175.1). Taxonomy (NCBI): domain Eukaryota; kingdom Metazoa; phylum Chordata; class Mammalia; order Carnivora; family Felidae; genus Felis; species Felis catus. Next base: position 86,208,650 of record NC_058376.1, on the reverse strand, counting down.
GCAATGAAAACTAAATTGTTTCTAAAAAGACTTTTAATACTTTTTAGTTAGAAAAAACATTAACAATTTGTCATTTAAAATAATGCATTTTGTATCATATCCATTAGAAAATAGCATGTTTCATAATACAAAAGTATTAACAGATTTAATTACAAGTAGATTTTAAGTAATGGTTATAATAATATATTAAGTAATCAATAGCACTATAGTCTCAAATCAGCAAACACGATGTTAAATTCAAACCATTATTTAGATAAAAGTAGTTAAAATATTTATACAACATTTTAGTAAAAAACTTTCTTCTCTGAAATACTTTTGAGAATTCTTCTCAATCAGAATTGAGTCTGTGGATTCCTAAATGGTCAGAGGGTTTCAGAGGATCTATAAAACTCTCAGTAAAATTTTGTAACTATTTGAGTACAGTCATTTTTCTAAAGAGAGGATCCTTGGCTTATTAGATTGTCAAAGGAGTCTCTGACTCAAAAAAGTTTAAGAACTACTGCTTTAAAATTATAAATCTAATTTCGGTAAAAAGGATCACATACTACAGATTCAGAGAAAACCTAACATTACAATTTATAATTTCTCACCCTAATTTTATTATCATCTTGTTGTGCGTACTTCTGAAGAATGAGGGCATCATTGTCTTTATGAGCTGATTCTTCTAACCAGGCTTCCAAGGCTTGCTGGTCCCAGTTCATCTGACATTTCAAACTATCCAATTTTTGAGTAGTTTTAAATATGTTAGTCTAATTTCCAAAGAAAAGGGTTAGGGAGAAATTACAAAATATTATTTACTATACAAACTAAAATAAAACATTACATACTATAGAACATATTAAAAAGGAAAGAAGAAATCCTGTTCTTACCACCACATATATATGTGTGTGTGTGTGTGTGTGTGTGTGTGTGTGTGTGTGTGTGTGTAACATACCATATTTAATCATGTAACCATCACATTTATATTTAATTCTTTAGTTATAAAATAGAAGGGAGAAGATTATAAAAGATGAGAATCATAGTTGAGCCATAGGTTGTTTAAAAAGGCTTTAGGGAAACTCCCCCAGAGCAATCTCTAATATTAGTCACTCCACCAAATCTGAATAAAAATAATGTACTTGATATGCTAACTCAAGCCTGAGACAAGTCCCCTACAGCTCCAATCAGATTGCTGCCACTAAGAGGTCGTATGGAAATTTTAGAAGTACTTCTAATTGAAATAAATATAGTTGTTAAGGAATAAAAATGTTTCTGTAAATGTATTCATTTAACAAATCTAGATCCACAAAAGAAAACAAATCAATATGTAAACAAGTACAAATTAATATAGTAAAATATGTATGCATACAAATACATATATATGTGTGTTTATATATATATATATATATATATATATATATATATATATATATATGCATATGTAAAAAGAAGAATCAAATTTGGAAAGAACGTCCAAATCAGGTAACTAAAAATGAAGGAAAAGAGAAAAAGAGTTTACAGTAGCTTAATATTAGAGTCATAGGCGGATAAATTAATATGAAAGGTAAAAATTTTGAATTAAAAATGAAAATATTAAAAGTAATTTTTAATGTGGTCCTTAAAAATATATGAATAAATTATGCCTAGTATCATATGATACTTATGAATAAATGAGGCTTAGTATTGCATAGTAGATAGCCAGTATGGTACTCTGCATATGGTATAGCTCAATGACTATTTGGCAAATGAATAGTAGGAAAATAAGTGCAACATTCTATCATTGTTTCATTCAAATGACAACTCCGCAAGCCTTTCATTGTCCAAAAAACAATGTTTTTTGTAAATGTCAGGAAACTAATGAATGCCCTTCCCATACAGAAAAGAAAGAAAAGAAAAAAGAAAAGAAAATCAGTGTTTGCTAGTGAGGGAAAAAAGAACTAATAGCACAAAATTTTAAGTAACATTTCAACACATACTTCCTTATCACTTTTCTTCTCCTGTATTGAAGCCATTTCATTTTGTAGTCGTTGGATTTCATCCTTCACTCGTCCTAGTTCTCTCTCAGCAATGATCTTAAAATGCTCTTCACTTTCAATCTCATGCTCTCTTGCTTTACAAAGAGACTACAGAATAATTTACAAGATAGAAAGACTTTTTAATTTTTAACATTATACAATATTTATAATAACCCATTAGCCCAAAAAAAGTTCCCACAAAATACTTAGATTAAGTACTAGTAATTCCACTTCTCTGAAACCTAAACCATGTTAGACTTTACAATTCAGTGTAGTTGGTGTTGCTTACTAGTTGTAAGAAAGTCAGTTCATGGAATGACCTAGAAGAAAATACTGTTGTCAGCCGTTTTTAGATTTTATGTTGGTCTAGAAAAACTGCAGAAAATCAAAGTTTATATGGTAAGAGTTAAAAAGATATAACTCATGACTTACCTAAAAAATAAATAAAATTTATTTAAAAATACTTTAGGAAATGGGTTGTTTCTATAAACTGACTACATAAGCTGATTGCAGAGATAATTTATAAATGACTATGTAAACACCGATGGTTATAAGTATTTCATAGAATATATTAGTAAACAACCATGCCTTTGTGTTAAGCTTTACTCAATAAAATTGTATTTATTGACTACTGAGTTTGTAGTGCTTCTAAGTTATCACCATCAGTATTATTTTTACATTATTAGAGCTGTTAATGCTATAGGAAGTTTATTGTCTTCTATAACTATTATCCGATTTAACTGAGGTTTGACTATAATGAAATATACACCCACAGAGAATTTGACTTTTTTTTTTAATTTTTAAACATTTATTTATTTTTGAGAGACAGAGAGAAACAGAGTGTGAGCAGGGGAGGAGCAGAGAGAGAGGGAGACACAGAGTCTGAAGCAGGCTCCAGGCTCTGAGCTGACAGGCTGACAGCAGAAAGCCTGGTGTGGGGCTTGAACCCATGAACCACAAGATCATAACCTGAGCCAAAGTCAGACCCTTAACCGACTGAGCCACCCAGGCACCCCTAGAATCTCTGACTTTCAAATCCCCAACTCAGTGGTTTAATAACTTAAAGAATGATGTTGTTCAGTTTATTAATTAATCATATCAGGATTCAAAACTCTCAAGTATTGCTTCTAAAAGTTCATCAATTTACTGCTTCCTAATAAAATCTGTAAACCACAAAATGGTTACTTATCAATATTAATTATAAATTGGTATTAAAAACATGCTTTGTTCACTATTAAGAATTACATACCTTTCAAAGAAAGGTAGATGCATTTTTAAAAAAATAGTTTGATATGGAAGTTAGTAAACTCTCCAATGCTGATTTGCTGAGCTATTTGCTGGGCATCATCAGGGAATGATGTTCTACACATGAATAGATTGTCCATAAAACAAATATACTTATCACTCTAAGTTTTAACTTTTATTATTTGTAGTAATATTTCTAAAATGCATTATACTTTCCCCAGTTATCTTAACTAGTGTCTTAGATATAATTTAACTTTCCTACTATCTCAGGATCCTAAGGGCTGTGGTGTCCTAAGGGCTACTGAAATGTGTGAACTATTTGTTCCCACTCAAAAAGGCCCCAGTGGGTCATGCTGTAAAAGTGAAAATGAGGTGGAAATTCTGTCACATGTTACATTAGGTCTATTTTGGCTTAGAATTTTTCTCATTGCCGTCACTGTACCCTTCTCATATAATCTGCTGCCTAATATTACGTTACATTGTATGAATGATTTCTTCTTTCAAATGAGTTAATTATTCCTTGAACTTGGTAGCGAATTCCTCAAAAGCCTTTTTTTCCTACTTACTTTCAGGTTCAAGGTTACATTCACAATAGGTTAGCTATGCTAAAGTTTCGTGTATGTCTAAAATAAAATCACAGATGTATATGCAATGTGAAATGTTCATGACTACACATGACCTAATCAACATGAATGTCAACATTACTATACCTGCGTAAACGAAAACTCTTGCTTAACATTTTTGAAGTGAGAAGTCATAGCATTAATTCGATCTTCATAGTCACGTAGCTGATCTTGCAAGCTTGACTTTTCCTCCTGCAGCTTTGACAACTGTAAATAATACATGTGATAATTTAGACATTGCTGTGGGAAAATTAGCACTATATTAAAATAGAATAGAAATCTCTAAGATTTCTCAGAAATCTTTCAGGAACCACCGCTAAAACGCAATTTTCATACAGCAGTACTTAAAAGGAAAAAAAGAGATCCTATTACATAATTAAACCACAACATCTCTAGAGCAAACAAGAGCATAATAACAGATGTAACAAAAACACAGAACACAAACCATAAATTTTAAAAGCAGCGGACATCAGGTATAATAAGCTCCTCCCTGAGCTATTCAAAATAAACAGATTTTGGACAGAGCTTAACAGAACAGAACAAACTTCCATGTGCTTAAGACCTCTTTCTTAATGTATGTTGTGTGTCATTGAATTAAAACCCTGAGTAGAAACAAAACAATTTAAATGCATAGCAAACACACAAACAAAAAACTTTAGGAAATTACAAGATAGATTCCCAGGACAATTAGAATACGTCGCCCCTCAAAACAATATAAAAGCTCAACATAACAAAAATATCCTTCCTTATAGTCTTGATCTGTGGTTCCCAAATTTGGGGCTACAACCCAGGAGGAGCACAACAAATCCACTAAGTGCAAAAGACGCTATTTGAATTTTTTAAATAAGTAATAAAATACTAATGTACTACATGTTATCTCCTGTATTTCATTAAACATAGTAAATCATACTAAATATGTATTTTTGCTTTTTATTTCATTAATTTCAGTTTTTCTTCTAATTCCCTCTTTGGTTCACTTTGTTATTCTTTTTTAAAAAATTATTAAGAACAGGTTTTAATTATTTTACCTTTTTGTCACATTGATGCTATAGACTAAATGTCTGTGTCACCCTCGAATTCATATGCTGAGGATTTAAAAATGAAGGCATTTAAGGCATTTAAGCCTGTAACTTTTCTCTAAGTAAGATTTTTCCTATTTCCAGCGGATACAGGTATGAAGCAGTCTCTTTTTATTGTTTTCTAAAAACTAACTTTTCCCTTTCAATTTCTCCATGATAGAAGAGTTATCTAGGTTTCTGAGAAATTGGCCTAAGTGTTTAAGATGGATGTGTTAGTCAGCTCAGGCCGCCATAACAAAATATCATAGACTGAGTGGCTTAAAGAATAGAAATCTATTTCTCCGAGTTCTGGGGGCCAGGAAGCCCAGGATTGAGGTACTAGAAAATTTGGTTCTGGTGAAATCTCTCTTCCTGACTTGCAGACAGTGCCTTCTAGCTGCATCTTTAAATGGTGGAGAGAGAGAGCGCTGGTCTCTCTTCCGCTTCGCATAAAGATATAATACTATCATGGGAGCCACATTCTCATGACCTCATCTAAGCCTAATTACCTTCAAAAGGCCGCACCACCAAATACCAACACACTGGAGATTAGGGCTTCAACATTTGAATGGGAGGGGCGGGCAAACAGTCCATAAAATGGAGAATAATTTTTTAAATCATTTACTATAAATCCTATTGGCTTATGATCAGAAACATATGGCCTATAAAATTCCCACCACTCATTTCTCTAATTTTGGTAAAATGTACATAAACATACATTTTATCATTTTAACCATTTTTCAGTGTACATTAAGAGTGTCATTGACTGTTAAAAACTGAGAACAAACTGAGGGTTGATGGGGGGTGGGAGGGAGGAGAGGGTGGGTGATGGGTATTGAGGAGGGCACCTTTTGGGATGAGCACTGGGTGTTGTATGGAAACCAATTTGTCAATAAATTTCATATATAAAAAAAAAAAAAAGAAGAGTGTCATTCATCGGGTTGTCTAGGTAGCTCAGCCCATTAAGCATCCAAATCTTGATCTCAGCTCAGGTCATGATCTCACTCGAGCCCCACGTCAGGGTCTGCACTGGCAGCATGGAGCCTGCTTAGGATTCTCTCTCTCTCTCTCTCTCTCTCTCTCTCTCTCTCTCTCTCTGCCCCTCCCTTGCTTGTGTGCTTTCTCAAAATAAATAAACTTAAAAAAAGAAGAAGAATGGCATTAAGTGCATTTATGTGTTGTGCAACAATTGCCACCATCCACCTAAAAATTTTCATCTTCCCAAACTGAAACTCTGTGCCCATTAAACCCTAACTCCCCATTCCTCTTCCCCCCAACCCAGCCTCTGGAAATCACCATTCTACTTATGTCTCTATGAACTTGACTACTCTAGGTATGTCATATAAGTGAAACCATACAGGATTTGTCCTTTTGTGTCCATCTTATTTCACTTTGTATAAGGTCCTTAAGGTTTATCATTCACTTTTTTTTTTTTATTTACATCCAAATTAGTTAGCATGTAGTGCGACGACGATTTCAGGAGTAGATTCCTTAGTGCCCCTTACCCATTTAGCTTATCCCTCCTCCCACAACCCCTCCAGTAACCCTCTGTTTGTTCTCCATATTTATGAGTCTCTTCTGTTTTGTCCCCTTCCCTGTTTTTTGTATCATTTTTATTTCCCTTCCCTTATGTTCATCTGTTTTGTCTCTTAAAGTCCTCATATGATTGAAGTCATATGATTTTTGTCTTTCTCTGACTAATTTCACTTAGCATAATACCCTCCAGTTCCATCCACGTAGTTGCAAATGGCAAGATTTCATTCTTTTTGATTGCTGAGTAATACTCCATTGTGTATATATATACCACGTCTTCTTTATCCATTCATCCTTCAATGGACATTTGGGCTCCTTCCATACTTCAGCTATTGTTGATAGTGCTGCTATAAACATGGGGATGCATGTGTCCCTTTGAAACAGCACACCTGTATCCCTTGGATAAATGCCTAGTAGTGCAATTGCTGGGTCGTAGGGTAGTAGTTCTATTTTTAGTTTTTTGAGGAACCTCCGTACTGTTTTCCAGAGTAGCTGCACCAGCTTGCATTCCCATATCATTCACTTTTAATGTATTAAGGTTTTCATCCTGGTATAGTAAATGATCCACCTTTGTTAAATGGTTTACAGACATATTTTTTAAACTGTTTATTTAAGGGATATATGCTCTGTTTTTACTTTTACTGCATTATTCATACCTTTATATTCTTATTTTTGTCTATTAGAACTGTCCAATTCTGATGTCAATATTGAAGTATCCTACTACAACTGTATTTTTGTCAAAGTCTACTTGTATTTATAATAGTTTTTACTTTTATGTACTTAGTTGCTATGTTGTTTGGTGCATACAGCTTTATGACTTTTATTTTCTTCATCAGTTATTAACTTTTATGATTGCATAATGAACCCAGAGCAAAGGCATCTGCTTTCCTAATGAAAGCATAATGATTAACTCTCCACAAGTTGATAATTCCTTCCCCACAGAATATCCAGGCATTTTTTGCTCCTTTTAAATATAAAAGGACATGCAAGGACCACCAGATATTTATTGAAGACTTACATCAAGTGAGAGATATCAAGATAAACAAGTAAAAAGATCCTTCAAGACACAAAAAAGAACTAAACACACACACACACACACACACACACACACACACACACACACACACTTAGATTGTAAATGATATTGTACTACTAAAAGGAGACCAGGTGCTACAAAAAAGCAACAAATAACCTGAAAATCAAACATATGATATAGTTGCCAAAAAAAAACTACAATGTAAACATAAAACCCTAAAAGCTTCCAGACATTAAAATTGCAACCTACAAAGAAATGGAAACATTTCTAATAGCAGATTACTCACCAACATCACTACTGGAAGATAATATTTTTCCAAATTCTTCATAAAAAAATTTTTAACCTAGAACATTTGACTCAGCCAACACCATCAAATATGAGATTAAATAAAAAACATTTTCAGATTCAGGGTTTACCTCCTATACACCCTTGTTAGGAAGACACAAGGAAATATTCCTTATTTTGAGATAAGGAGATAAGGAGATAACCCAAGAAAGAAGATATGTGACTTAGGAAGTAGAGCATCAACCACGTAAAAGAATAAAGGGAATTCTGTAGTCCACAGTTGGGAAATAGGTCTGGGGAAAAAAAGTCCATATTAAAAAAACACAGGACTCAGAAGGAAGGAGTAGAGGCAGAAAGAAGGTATCTTGAAGATCTGATACTGTGATTAAAGGAATACAAACTTAAAGCAAGCAATGCAAGAAATCAATTGGCAACCAAGGATGCAAGGAATCAAAAGCAAAAAACAATGGACGCTTCTTGAAACAACTATTTGAGGATAGGACCCAACTAGGCAAAAGATGAATCAAAGTGAAAAATCCAAGAAAAGATAAACTGAATAAAAGTGGTTACATTAAGGACCATTAAATCAGTTTAAATATAAAATTAAGGCTGGGCGCCTGGGTGGCTCAGTCGGTTAAGTGTCCGACTTTGGCTCAGGTCATGTGATCTTGTGGTTTGTGAGTTTCAGCCCAGTGTCAGGCTCTGTGCTGACAGCTCGGAGCCTGGAGCCTGCTTCAGATTCTGTGTCTCCCTCTCTCTTTGCTCCTCCCCTGCTTATGCTCTGTCTCTCTCTGTCTCAAAAATAAATAAAAACATTAAAATTTTTTTTCATATAAAATTAAGGCTAAACACTTGTAGTAAATTAAAGGCACTGAATGGAATAAAAAATAAAGCTTGATAATATAAAAATAATAAAACCACTATTTTTTAATAGTGGTAATATGGGTAAAAAGATGGTGTAAAGAAGTGAGAGAGCTAAGTTCTTTGCTTTAAAAATGAAAAATGAAAGGGCAGGGAGTCAACCCATAACTGCCTACAAATGAAACAAAGAATTTTTTAAACAGTAATCTAACCATTTCTTCTTATGCAGTTTTTCTTAATGTTAAGAAAGTTTCTTAGCAATCACTATCTCTTGTAATCAAGTAATATTTACCTGAAATTCAATAATTCCTTTCTTTTTTTCTCTTAAGACAAATAAAATTAAAATTTTTATTAAATAAAATGTTTATGTTAAAAACAGCACATATAGTAGGATTCCATTTTAATAATACTTCTGTCTTATGCAGAAGAATGAACCTGGAGCACTTTCTTACACCATACACAAAAATAAACTCAAAATGGATGAAAAACCTAAATGTAAGACAGAAAGCCATCAAAATCCTAGAGGAGAAATCAGGCAACAACCTGATTGTTTGACCTCAGCCACAGCAACTTCTGGAGACTTGACATGTCTTCAGAGGCAAGGGAAACAAAAGTAAAAATGAATTATTGGGACCTCATTAAAATAAAAAGGTTTTGCATGGCAAAGGAAACAATCAGCAAAACTAAAAGGCAACTGACGGATGGGAGAAGATATTTGCAAATGACATAGCAGATAAAGGGTTAGTATCCAAAATCTGTAAGAAATTTAACAAAATTAACACCCAAAAAACAAATAATCCAGTGAAGAACTGGGCAAAATACATGAATAGATATTTTTCCAAAGAGGACATCCAGATGGCTAACAGACACGAGAAGATGCTCAACATCACTCATCATCAGGGAAATACAAATCAGAACCACAATGAGGTATCACCTTACCCCTGTCAGAATGGCTAAAATTAACAACTTGGGCAGCAACAGATGTTAGCAAGGATGTAGAGAAAGAGGAACCCTTTTGCACTGCTGGTGGGAATGCAAGCTGTGCAGCCTCTCTGGAAAACAGGATGGAGGTTCCTCAGAAAACTAAAAATAGAACTACCTTACGACCCACCAATTACACTACTGAGTATTTATCCAAGGGATACAGATGTGCTGTTTTGAAAGGGCACATGCACCCCAATGTTTATAGCAGCCCTATCAACAATACCCAGAGTGTGGAGAGAGCCCAAATGTCCATCAACTGATGAACGGATAAAGAAGATGTGGTGGGTACACACACACACACACACACACACACACACACACACACACACACACACACTGGAATATTACTCGGTGATCCAAAAGAGCGAAATCTTGCCATTTGCAACAATGTGGATGGAACTAGAGTGTATTACACTACAGGAAGTCAGTCAGAGAAAGATAAATATCATATGATTTCACTCATATGTGGAATTTAAGATACAAAACAGATGAATATAGGGGAAGGGAAGCAAAAATAATATAAAAACAGAGAGGGAGACAAACCATAAGAGACTCTTAAATACATAGAACTGACAAATTGAGGGTTGCTGGAGGGGTGTTGGGTGGGGGGGAAGGACTAAATCTGTGAGGGCCATTTAGGAGGGCGCTTGTTGGGATGAGCACTGGGTGTTATATGTAAGTGATGAATCACTAAATTCTATTCCTGAAATCATTGTTACACTATATGTTAACTAACTTGGATTTAAATTTTAAAAAACAATGATACTTCTGTCTGTCTTTTCTATCTATATAACTGTAGACTATGATGTCTGGAATATTTGTTTAATGCCATGATAGTCACTTCTAGAGTCAACAGTGGGTATTTTTTATTTTTTACCCTTCTGTTTGAATATCTTAAACTTATTAGAGTTGCCTTTTTAATGCCACTGTTTATTCAGGTAAAGTGATTCTGGCCCTCACTCTTCTTTTTATTACTCCGTAATATTTTTTAAATAGCTAATATAATTAATACGTATATAAAATCATATGAGACAAATATTATGGCAATAATAAAAAAAACTAATATTTGATTGGAACTTTAACCCACATTAATATCCTTAGAGCTGTAAACAACCCTGTGAAATGATTATTTATTTCCAGTTTATATAAGAAGAAACAGGTTCACTGCTGGTAAGTAGGATCTGAACCCAGGGCTGGAAACTTGTTAATATTATTATTCCTCAGTACTCAATGCCAAATTTCTGCTTTTTGTTTTTTTTAGTGCCAAATTTCTTATATTCCCTAATGTTGCCCTTCATTAAAACAAAGCAACAAAAAACTGCAGCTATCTAATTTAGACATTAGTAAACAGGTCAGAATATTTTGAAAAAAAAAAAACTTCAAAAAACAGTGATGGATTTTCATTTTCTTTTCCAAGGGAAGAACACCTTCTCTTCCATTCTACAAGGTAATGTAAACATCATCTGTTTCTGGATCCTCCTCTACACAACACACTGCCATGTGACAGAACTTTAACTGCTAAAGGTTTTTAAAAGTTTTCTGAGCCAGATGCAATTTTATTTTTAACAACTACTATGCATTCATTGGTTGCAAGCCGGTGTAAAATATTCCTTACAACGTAAAATATTTTTATAACACTCTGTGACAACATCCTCACTTTGAAAAGCTGTAAACTGCACATTTTACATTCTTACTCGAACGTCTCTCTTGAAAATATTTCTTCAAGTCCCTTTCAACTTTAAATGTCTTAGGCAGAAACTCAAAAAGTAATGTCAACCAGAGCGTGATTTGCTTATAAACATCCGCAAACAACTGTTGCTAGGAAAACCTCAGAGTCCCTTTACAAGCCGCGCTTAATTCTGAGGAAGGGAAAAGGGGACGCAGGAACCAGACTTTCCTCTCCTGCCCCTGAGGCGAAATGGAGTGGGAGGGGAGAGAATAACGATTCAGACTTTATAGTCGCGAATATCAATCATCCTTTCAATATACATTTTGTAATGCTTTGCAAGTACCGTAATGGGCAAACAGGTTAGGGAGGAAGGAGATGGTGCGGTGAGCATTAGACAGAAAGAGATAAAACTGGGGACGGAAAAGGGAAGAATAAAAGGGTTGGGGTATTCCTGCCAACCAAGAAACTACCCCCCCTTTCCCGGCCTTCTTCACCTGACCCTTACCTGATCTTCCAGGATCCTGTTCTCCTCGTTTGCCACCGGGATGGCGAACCCATCGTCCCAATGCAGCTCCGCCAAGAATTCACTACTCATGATGGCAAAAGGATAGAGAACCTCTGACAGGGTGGGGAGGAAAGATCCACCTTCTCGTATAGCCTGGGAGCAGCACACGAGGCAACTCCCTACACCCGCAAATCTCCCTAGTAATTACCACGATAACCCCAGCAACCGCCCCGCGTCCTTAGTTACCAAACAGGAAGTGCTCAAGCAGGAAGGCAAAACTTCCGGTTGAGAACTCTTGCCTCGGTCCCGCGCAGCTTTTCTTTTAAACTTCCGAGGAAGCGAAGCAATTACTCCACAGGTTCGCTGGGGTTGGCGGCCCCAGCATAACTATCCCTCAAGTTGCAGCTCGGGATCGTCCCCCGGGGCGCTCCCAGAGAGTGTAAAGTCTGTGGCGCCTGCGGTCTCCGGGGGACACTGGGAGCGGGAATGGCATTGCGCCCCGCAACTGCTGGATCACACGCAGAAGATGAGAACTATCGAAAACAGACTTTTCTTTTCAAGTGGTGTTTGAGTTTCATCCGTAGATGAAATCTCGTCGGCTGAGGTAGACTGATATTTTGAAGCAGAATTCACTCCCTAGAATCACTGATGTGTGTTTCCATCTTTTGTTTTAATCTCCTGGTCTTCCTCCCCGTGTTCATCTGCCCTTCGCAGCGTCTTAGCTGACCGCGGACATGGACTGCAGCAGGGTTTGGTAGTACCCCCACCCCCGCCTCACCACTCCTATACTTTTCGCTGTACGTTTTCTATAACATACACAAATCTTCAATTTCACATAAAAATCTGTATTTCTTCCTAATCTCCAAAAAAGCTAGGCAACACTGAGTCCACATTATCATGAAGGCATTCGGCTGAAGAAGAGTCCCAGTTAGAGTGGCAAGCGCTACACCTATTCAGTAATTTGAGTTACCTGCTCAGCACTGGTAGGTATTTGAGTTTACCGCCTCTGTTGGTTAGCATCTCAGAACTGGAAAGGATAAAACTATCAACTAATCTAATCCTTTTATTTTCCAAACAAACTGAGGCTCCCTGAGGTGAAGCGATTAAAGTCAGCAGAACCTAAATGAGGATACAGATCTCCTACTACAAACTATGCTGTCTGCAATGAGAGTTGTTCTTGGCTGAAATACCCTCTATTACGGCATCATGAACATAAATTAACTTTGCTTATCGAATAAGCAACTATCTGTAGCCTTTTTTGCCCTTTTGAATTTTATTTTATCATTATCTTGTTAAGCTTATTATAAAAAGTTTAAATATATATATGTATATGTATGTGTGTATATATATATAGAGAGAGAGAGAGAGAGAGAGAGAGCGCACATACCCACCCACATACTCATTATCTTGATTTAACATATTTTGCCACATTCACTTCATCTATATTATTTTGCTAAAGCATTTTAAAACAAATCAGACATCATATTTTACCCCAACTACCTGAGCATACATCACTAATGTTTAACATTCAATGTTTTCTAACACAAACACAGTATTATTGTCACATAGGTCAAAATTAATAACATCAAAATTCTTGAATATCATCTAATAACTGTTTCATATTTATATTTCTTCAATTGTCCTGAAAATGTCTTTTAAAAAAATTTTTTTTTCAACATTTATTTATTTTTGGGACAGAGAGAGACAGAGCATGAACGGGGGAGGGGCAGAGAGAGACACAGAATCGGAGACAGGCTCCAGGCTCTGAGCCATCAGCCCAGAGCCCGACGCAGGGCTCGAACTCACGGACGGTGAGATCGTGACCTGGCTGAAGTCGGACGCTTAACCGACTGCGCCACCCAGGCGCCCCACTGAAAGTGTCTTTTTACTGTTGGTTTGTTATTATGCTTTTGAAATCTTGTAGTAGCTTTGTCTCTTTGTGTTTACATGGTTTTCCATATATTGAATTATATGGAATATTTCTCTAGTCTCAAAGACTAGATTTAGCTTTTTGTGTTCTTAAAAACAATTTATATTTTTAAATTCTAACACTAGAAACATTTTATACATGTGGCATATTTTACAGATATATTGAATGCAGCATACATTATTTCACTGAATGACTACTCAGATGCAGCAGAATTCTATTATTCTTAGAAATGACTTTTATACATTTGACTATGCATAGTATATTTCATGAGTCAAAGTTTAATGAACAAATCCCTTTACTGAAATAATACTATATCTATATATACAACTACCATTTTTAGAAATAATTTTCATATGCGTGTCTTTATAGACCATATAAAATGCAGCACAGTGTGGTGAAACATCATTCACTGTAGAAAACGTTGTACTTATTCACATATACAACATTCTTAGAAATATCTTCAATAGATGGTAGAATTACCACGGCATTTTATTCCTCACTTCTGCAATGCCTAAATTCCCAACGTGATGGAGGAGAAAGCTTGTAGAGGAAATTTCAACCTATTTGGAATAACGAAATTTTAGAGTCTAAATAACCTTATAAAAGATGATCTTCTATTTTATAACAATTTACTCATTCCTAGTAATGAAAATGTTAGCATCCAGCATATATTAAGATGGCACATCGTTATTTATACTTGAGATTTGTTATGGCAGTGTGCTTCCTAAAATTATTAGTGTTGCTACTGCCCATGTGTCTTAAACATTCCTTTCTAATTTCTCATCCCCATTACTAATATGAATACTGAGGCAGCTGCCTCAGCCTGTGCCAATCTGTTGATCCACCCCTCTCAGTGTTAGCAGGAGCTGCCAAAATGCATGCTTGCAGCTGTCTTTGCTGTGTACTCCTGTAGGCCCAAGGACATAAGAAGTCTGGCAGCCAAATTCATGCAAAGAGCCACATTTCCTGTATCTCAGGGATTCTATCTCTTGAATTTCAGGATGACAATTACACAGTGTTGAATTTTGTGCAAAATGTCCATGCCTCCTCCTAATTCTACATTTCTGCCTTAAAATGATAGTCATGCTTCTCCACCTCATCACCACGGCATTCCATATCATCTAGTTCCCACTTTTATAATTCTACAACTTCTAGATTATAACTCTATTGAACTTATTAAAATCTAGAGTTGGAAACAAAACCCAAAGTTTTTCAAGCCTTGTTGCTGACCATGAAATACTCAATTTAATTACAAAATGCTAAGGTAGATGCTATCCCTTTACTGCTTCATTCCCAAGTAGATAACTTCATCCAGATCACACTGTTCAGGCTAAAATATGAAGAGATTTTGGTTTTGCAAAAATAATGTGATGAAAGAAAGAAAGAAAGAAAGAAAGAAAGAAAGAAAGAAAGAAAGAAAGAAAGAAAGAAAGGAAGGAAAGAAAGAAGAGGAAAAGGAGGAAGGAAAGAAGAAGAAGAAAGAAGAGGAGGAGGAGGAGGAGGAGGAGGAGGAGGAGGAGGAGGAGGAGAAAAGAAAGAGAAAGAAAGAAAGAGAAGGAAGGAAGATAGGTGTATAAAAGAAAAGATATCCTTCACCTCCATGCCAACCTCATTCCCAGGAGGTTGCCACTGTTTGGCATGTGTCCTACCAGCATTTTTAAAAATAAAGCCATAGGGGTTCCTGGGTGGCTCAGTCAGTTGAGCGTCCAACTTCAGCTCAGGTCATGATCTCACTGTTCCTGAGCTCAAGCCCCGCGTCAGGTTCTGTGCTGACAGCTCAGAGCCTGGAGCCTGTTTCAGATTCTGTGTCTCCCTCTCTCTGCCCCTCCCCCACACATGCTTTATCTCTCTCTCTCTCTCTCTCTCTCTCTCTCTCTCTCTCTCTCTCTCTCTCTGTCAAAAATAAACATTAAAAAAATTAAAAAAAATAAATCTATAGATATATTAGTTTTTCCTACAGAAACAGAATCATATTATAAATATTCTTTTGCAGATTCATTTTATCACTTAACAATAGTGGCCATATTTCTGTATTAGTACATTAGATCCTTGGTCTTTTAACAGCAGCTTAAAATTCAATATTATCCATCAATTTTAACTTTTTAAACAATGCTACAATGAACATCTTGTAACACTGTATTTCATCAAGTCTGGGGTAGACTTATTTTCATATTTTAGTATCTCTAAAATTGGGATGCATATTTCAATCAGTGGTGTCTTCAATTTGGTGAATAAGATATAACCTTGCACACCTATGTGTGGGCATAAGTGTATGGCATATTCTTAGAAGTAAAATTAATAAAAAACATGTATAAGCAATTTTATTTTGAGAGATACTATTAAATTATCTTTCAAAAAGATTTTACATACCGGGGTCCCTGGGTGGCTCAGCTGGTTGAGCATCTGACTTCAGCTTAGGTCATGATCTTGCAGTTGATGAGTTTGAGCCCTGTGTCGGACTCTGTGCTGACAGCTCAGAGCCTGGAGCCTGCTTCAGATTCTGTGTGTCCCTCTCTCTCTGCCCCTTCCCTGCTCATGCTCTGTCTCTTTCTGTCTCAAAAATAAACATTAAAAAAAAAAAAAAGATTTTACATACCAACAGAATATGGCAGTGTTCTTGCATACTCTGTATATTATAAAGTAATATTTTACAACCTAAAGAGAAAAAATGTGGTATCTCATTGTTTATTGACAATTTTATAATTATGAGACTGAGCATCACATTTATTCTGCTAAGAATTTATCAGATCCTAAGACAAATAGCGTATGATTTCACTCATATGTGGAATTTAAGAAACAAAACAAACGAACAAATAAAAAAAGACAAAAAGACTCTTAACTACAGAGAACAAACAGATGGTTACCAGAGGGGAGGTGGGTGGGGGGTAGGTGAAACAAGTCAAGAGGATTAACAGTACACTTATGATGAACACTGAGTAATGTCCAGAATTGAATTACTATATTATACACCTGAAACTAATATAACACTGTACATTGATTATACTAGAATTTTTAAAAATAAAAATAAATAAAATGTATCATATCCTTTGCCCATTTACTCCATTAGGTTGTCTCTTCTTTTTGCAGTGCTTTCTATTTTATGGACCGTATTCTCTGTGTATGTTTGTATCTGACATGTTTGTATGAACAATATTTTTCTCCCAATCTGTTTGTGGGGTTTTTAAAACTTTACTTTTGGTATATTTTGCCATAAACACCTCAGAAACTGCTATTGTCACCATTAGTATGCTTCATATTCCAACAGGTAAGTTTATCATCAACTTGCCAGATCTGTGGGCTGCATTCAGCTCAGCTTTTCCTTCCCTAGTTCTTCTCTCCACTTTTAGGACTGTCAGTTTCCCATTAACCTCTCAATTTCATTTGTTCCTTTATCTTGTCCTGATTAGCTTCTTAATGTTGCTTTCCCCAAGATGCAAAGCTTGCCTCTCTACTCTTCTGTTCTTACACTTGCTTCCTCGGTGATCATACCCATTTTCATGGCTTTAAATACCACGATTTCTGGGGTGCCTGGGTGACTCAGTCGGTTAAGCATCTGACTTTGGCTCAGGTCATGATCTTGGAGTTCGTGGGTTCAAGCCCCGCATCAGGCTCTAGGCTGACAGCTTGGAGCCTGGAGCCTGCTTTGGATTCTGTGTCTCCCTCTCTCTCTGCCCTTCCTCCATTCACACTCTGTCTCTCTCTCAAAAAATAAACATTAAAAAAAGTTTTTTAAATAATAAATACCACAGGTTTCTTTAACGACTTCCATTAGCATTTCGCTGTGGAAATGCTTCTACACTCCAAACGTATATCCAACTGCCTTCCTAACAGTTCCATTGAGATGTCTCCTAGATGAGATGTCTCAAATCTAATACACAGGCCCAAGACAGAATTATTGATTTCATCCCACACATATTCTAAGCCTCTTTTTCAGTCTTCCCTAGCACAGTAGAACCAAAACCATATACCCAGTTGTACAAAATCAGATCCCACCTGTCAATACCGATTTCTATCCTCTTCCTCACCTCCCACCTCCAATACATCACTAGGACATATCACTTCTACCCCCAGGCTTATATTGATTCTACTTCTCTCCATCGCCACCGCCACCACTCCAATCCATCTCCCCACTTCCACTCTTGCTCCCCTAAAATCCATTCTCCCTCAACAGTTAAGGTAATCTTTTATTTCCAAGAACTCATTTTGAAATGTTTCCCACATACAGAAAAGTCAAAATAATTTTACAGTGAGCATCAATATCCCCTTGATCTAGATGTTTCCTAGATCCTACCACTAACTTTTTACTACACTTGTCTATCAATCTATTCATTCATCAGTCTGTGTTGACGCATTTCAAAGTAAATTGCAATAATAAATATACTCTCCACCTAAATGCTTCACCACACATATGTTTACTTTTGTTTATATTCTTTCCTATATAGGTAACATTTATATACAAGGAAATACACAAATCTTGTGTTTTGACATATGCATACATCCAGTTAACCTAAACTCTTAAGATGTAGAACTTACCACTACTCTAAAATTTCCCACTTGCCTCTTTCCAGTCAATCCTGGCTTTCACCTCCCCCAACCCCCAGAGGCAACTACTATTCCAATGTTTTCTCTATCATAAATTAGTTTCTTCTCTTTAAAACTTCAAATAAATGGAAAAGTACTATGTTGTGCCATTTTGCAATGTGTTGCCTTTCAGCTCCAAATTTACCCATTTTGTCTGCTCTGTGAAGACAGATATGGGCTCTTCAAATATTTCTCCTTTGACCATTGGTACAAAATCAAGCTTTATCAACAGAGGGCACAGAAGAGACCCTACAGGAGGGAAAATGTGTTTTTTCTTCCTGGTTCCAGTGTTCTCACATGGCAGGCTCCTGAGGCACGCACAGCTTCTCCAGCATCTGGTTCCTGCCTGGCACAAGCAGTATCTGTAGCATCAGGCTCCTGCAGTGCCGGTGGCTTCTCCAGCTCCCAGCTCCTGCAGTGCATAGCAGCTTCCCCTAGCACCTACCCCCACCCCAACTTGGGCAGTTTTTCAGCAGAGTGCCTCTAATGAGACATCTCCCCATTCATTCCCCAGCAAGTTCAACCAGCAGTACAAGGAGTTTTTGCCATTCAGTGAGCCCTGACAGGGTCTTCTTCCTAGGACACTCTATCTCAGAATTAAGAATGATGACTGCTCCTTATATCTGGTATTTCTGCATTTTTTTTAAGCTTATTTATTTATTTATTTATTTTTTAATGTTTGTTTATTTTTGAGACAGAGACAGAGCATGAATGGGGGAGGGTCAGAGAGAGGGAGACACAGAATTTGAAACAGGCTTCAGGCTCTGAGCTGTCAGCACAGAGCCCAACACGGGGCTCAAACTCACAGGCCGCGAGATCATGACCTGAGCCGAAGTCGGCTGCTCAACCGACTGCGCCACCCAGGCGCCCCTAGCTTATTTATTTTGAGAGAGAGAACATGTGCTCCAGCAGGGGAGGGACAGAGGGAGAGGGAGAGGGGGAGAGGGGGAGAGGGAGAGAGAATTCCAAGCAGGCTCCTCACTGTCAGCACAGAGCCCAATGCGGGGCTCGACTTCACAAATCACGAGATCATGACCTGAGTTGAAGTCAAGAGTTGGACACTTAACCAACTGAGCCATCCAGGCACCCCTCCTGTTATTTCCTCTTAAAGCAAATTTTTCACATTTTGTAATTTTACTTGACAACTCACCACAATTGGTAGTTAATGTTTTTATTTGCTGGTTTGCTTATTTTTTTATCTTTGCCATTAGACTATAATATGCACAACAGTAGGGACCATATGCACTGTGTTCACCCTATATTTGGAAACTAGAACAATACCTGTACAAGTAGTGCTCAATAAAAATTTGCCAAAAGAATAAACATGAATTAAAAGAGGCATTTTAAATTTTTATGTAATTAAATCTGTTGGTCTTCTTCAATAACTTTGGTTTTGTACCACACTTAAAGAAAGCCCTTTCCAGAACACTATAAAAATGACCTCCAATAGTTTTTCTAGTACTTTTATAATTATGTGTTAAAATTTTAATGCACATAAAATTGATGTTTGTGGTGAGAGGAAGTAGATTCATAGCTCTTTTTCAAAACAAATAGTAATTTTCCCAGCACCATTTGTTAAATAGTCTATCTTGCTTTTTGTTTTGAAACGTGTCCTTTTTATATACTACATTCTTATATATACAAAGGTATGTTTCTGGGTGTGTGGCATTTCATTGATGTATTTACCTATCTCTGTAAAAGTACCACACTGTTTTGGGTAACACAGCTTCTTAATATGCTAGAGTCAAACATACCATCCAACACCACCATCACAACTATTTTTGTCTATTCTGAAACACTTCTTTGAAATCAAATTGTTAAGTTCCTCATCCCCCGCCAAAAAAAAGAGAAGGACCCTAGGAATTTCACTGAAATTTCTTTGAATATACATAACAATTTCAGAAAAACTGAAACTTTTATTTTATTGTCTTCCTACCCAGGAAAATGGTGAATGTCTCCATTTTCTCAGATTTTCCTTTATGCAATTCATTCTTAATATAGTTGCATATGATTCAGATTCAGAGTATTTACACACACTCAGAAGAAACTTCCAAGATCGCCAGTGGCTATAACATGTACTTCACCATGCAATGTTTTTATGCTTCTGCTGCTGAAGTAGTCACTCCCTCCAGAGGAATAGTCAATATTATGAAATAGATAATGACTTGGATAAGGACCTAACAGTCTTATGGGAAGAATGTCAGAGGAGTCTTATAACTGTCCTATTCCTCAACCTCCCTACTTGTGTAAAACACATTTGTAGTGGTGAATATATTGACCATTATCTATAACATCTTGCAAACCTGTACATTTCATAAGGCTGTCTCAGATATTTGACTGCTCTGATGCACCCTGTTAATGAAGAAGATGGATGTAAGTCTTTACAAAGGAACATTCACCTCACAGCCCAGTCTTATGCAGTATTTTTGAAATCACTGTTCTTTTTTTTCAATCTTTTTATCATTGTTTCTGAAACACAATAATTACTTAATGCTTGCTGAATTAATGAATGGATTATTCCCAAGGATTTATTTCTCCTGGTAACAGGAGGCCATAACTATACTTAAAACACTTTCTACTACAGAGAAACAGTAGAAGAAAAACCTCTCTACTTACAGACTAATATCCTTTTCTAAGAAATACATGTCCACAAAAGTTATTTTGCCCATGGTAACCACTGCTTTGTAAAAAAGTATTACATAATCGAGTCGGGTACAGTAGGGTATGTGTGTGTGCACGCACACGTGTTCATACACACACAAATGTACATGTGTAAAATCAATTGCTGTAGATGGGTAACTTAAACAGCTAACAATTGTCTGTGACTATTTCTTAGCTGCAAGGACAAAGGGAAAAAGAAGGTCCTTTATATCAAATATTCTCACCTATCCAAAAACCACTTACAACCAAAGAATTGGCTAAACCAATACTATACGAACCTTTGACATTCATGGGTTCATACTTTTGCTAGTGGAAATACATATTTTACAGATTTTATTCATTTACTCTAATCCAGTAGATGGTGCTACATGTCTGTATATGTAAAGTACCACAAATGCCCTTTTTTTTCTTTTTTATCTTTTCTCTCTTTTTTAGCCAGAACTCTCACCAAGGTTTACTATTATAATAAAGCTTATTATTCCTGACACCTGAGCCAAATCTCTGGGTGTAGCATTAAAGATGTACTTAAGTAGAAAACCCCCCAGAAATAATTGTGGACCAAATACCAACCAAACAATCTATTAACAGTTTTTTTTTCTTCAGCTCATTTTCACTCTAAAATGACAAAATCTTTAGTGTCACACAGAATTCTATGTCAGTCCATTAAAAACATCCAGATGCAAAGTCAGAATCCTTCTTATTCTTCTCAATATTACTACTTGCTATTATTATGAAGCAGCCATAACAATGATAATAGGTAACAATGAAAGTTTAAATTTAGGATTGTAATGGGTAGATCAATATGTAAATTTACCATGTAAGAAGATAACATACGGCAAAAAACATAGGTATATAAATTTTTATAAAGATAAAATTTATTGTTAAATCAGCAATTAAGCTTGACCATACAAATTGTTTCTTTGTGAATCATCAAAACCTGAAAGCTTTATACAAGTAGAGACTCTAGGTACCAGCACAAATAATCTGTATCACCCAGCAACCTGCAAATGGTTAATTTATGTTAATTACATATTATAAACACAACTAAACTGACATATAATCTGAATCAGAAGTTATATATTTTTTTGTCTCCTTTTACTGTGCAGATTGTAATGCTATTAGCTAACAAATTCAAAATGCTTTGAAATCATTTTATTGTAAATCAAGAATAAGGGGACATCAACTACTAATATAAAAATTAGAACATTTTCAGTACTGTATTAATTTATTGTATTAAATTTTGATTCAGTTAATGGTGATATGATTTCATAATGTCCTTTTGCATTATTTAAATTTTTTTACTCTTTTCATTGTATCCAAAGAAAAAGGAGAGCTATAGTCACTAATTTTAGATGAGTTCTATACATAATATAGGTATTAATAATCTGCTGACCAAAGGCTTAATAAAATGGTTTTATTCAGTGAATTAGATCACTTTAAGGACTAGATTTTAATACAAATATAAGGGAGTCAGTAGGAACCTTTTAGTTGACTATTTCGTCATTTATGCTTTCCTTTATTCATATTTTCATTAATGCTTTGACCAGTCCTTGAACAAACTCAAGGAGGCAAAACTGAATCAGTTATTCCTGAGTAGACTACACAACATTAAAAAGCCACGGTCTTAATCCAGGAATGACATCTTGATGAAAAAGCCAAAAAAAAAAAAAAAATACAATTCATATAGTTGGTTATAATATAGATAAGATAAATCAACTTATATGTCTATTGAGAGCAAGTTCAGGGTTGGGTGCCACTAAATCTCCTTTGTAACTAGCTTACCTGGAAGCAGTAACATTGACCCAATGACTAGATGAACCACAGCGACACAACTTCTTAAAGGAAGTGGTTTGTTTTTGTCTTTCTGAGATACGATAATGGACATAAAAGCAGTTCTTCATTCATAAAAGAAACATCACATTTGTTAAAACACTGACCAAGCCCAGGGTGCCTGGGTGGCTTAATCACCTGAGCGTCTGACTCTTCATTTCAGCTCAGGTCATGATCTTATGGTTCATGAGTTCAAGCCCTGTATCAGGCTCCATGCTGACAGTGTAGAGACTGCTTGGGATTCTCTCCTCCCTCTCTCTTTGCCTCTTTTTTTAAATAAACTTAAAATGTTTTAATTAAAAAAAAAATTGACCTAGCCCTTAAGTTACAAAATTGAAAATGAGGTTATTCTTTCCCTCAAAGAGTTTAACCATTAAGCAGAGAAGATGCCTCCTAATTGGTAACTGCCTTCATAATTGACCTCTCTGATACCATTTCCACACCTCAGCAAAAAAGATCTTTCTAAACTTCAAATCTCAGTATATTATCCTTCCCAATCAAAAACCTCTCTTTGGCTCTCAGTGGCCTCCTTAACATGGCTTATAAGGTCCACTCTTCCCATATTTGCCCAGCTAATGTCAACCTTCCCTGATGTAAATGTGCTTCCCCAGCATCATATTTTCACTGTCATGGCACTTACACTTTCTACTTCTCCACCTCTCCTATTACACTACAAGCAACATAAGTCAGAGAGTGTGTAGCTCATTTAACCCTGGCTTCCAAGCATTAAGCACACAGTAGACATTCATTCATTGATTCATTGTATAGTCATTGAGCACCTAATGTGTGACACGCTCCCTGAAGTAAGTGATAGGGACATTGTATCAGTGAATGGAACAGACTAGGATGCTGCCTTCCAGAACTTTCATTAAATTAACTAAAGCAGACAGAGTGCACACGGTTTGGAAAAGCTATCAGGAATCATCAGGAAAGCATGTCTGTCTCCAGGTAGGAGGGCATCAGGGACAGATGAGTCACCTATTGAATAGGGTCTTACCTGAAACTTCAAAGATGAGATACAAAGGTTTCTGGTGAAAAGTTGAGGGAGAAAGTTGTGGAAAATCTTGAACCTGGGAGATAAAGGCAAGTGAGAAATTACAAGTAGTTCAACACTGCTGAATGGGGAATGGGGTAACTTTTGTGGCATAGCATTTGCCTAGGAGGGCAATATGAGATGAGGCTGGGAAAGTTGAAAGGTACCAGGTCACAAAAATATTTTCTTGTAGATAATAGGGATACATCAAATAATTGTGATTGGGAGACACAAATGGAAAAGAGACAGTAATGACGATCTGAAATAAGAGAGGCAGACGGTAAGACTTTGTGACTTTTTGGAGGTAGGACTAACCAAGAGAGTGGTCTTCTCATCCTGTTGGAAATATCAGGGACCAGTGGGCTTTGGATGAGAAAAGCTAGTTCCAAAATCTGCCAGCAATACTGTCCCACAAATAGCAAAGTTTTCAAAACCTCCTTAAAATTATACTGTCAAACTGTAAATGTGTTTTCACCTAGCTTTCTAAACCTTATATATTCTCCCATGTGTTTGACAATCCCCCTCTTTAAGTCATTAGAGCATGTAGTAACACCCATAGGTTCCTGCAGGTTTGTGTATATCATCAGTGTTCTTATTATCCAGGGCCCGTGGTAGACATGGAAAGGCAGAGAGAGGAAGTATATAATCTGTTTCTTATGCTGTCCTAGCAATTAGTAAAACAAATACTGGTAATGGACTGGTAACAGGCTCCTTTGCATTTAGCATTGCTTTTCAAAATAAAACAAAGATTCTTTCATTTCCCTCTGTTTTTTTGTAAACTTTTTTATACCTTTATAATGAGCATTAATTATTTTATGATCAGAAGAAAAACACTTTTTAACAATATCCCCCCCCCCCACCAAAATCCTTGGGAAGTAATGAGGAGTGGTGAAAACAGTAAACAAAAACATACCCACCATATAACTACTATGTCAAAAAATGTAGGGTAAAGATACAAGGAAACGTGTGTTTGTCATGATGCCGTACACACCATCCATGTGAAACCAGTATAAAAACAAGGCTGGTATGGGGCCGCAGCCTGCACCTTCCATACTGCTATATGGAAAAAGCACCACTCCACAGGGCTAAGAAACTTGGCTTTTTCATAAAGCATTAAAAGACACTGCAGAGAGGTGGCCTGCTTTTATTCAATGAGCTATAGCTGTCCACATAATATGTGAGTAAGTTTACTCAAAGTACTTTTTATCAGCTGTCAATGTGTTTCTTAGCCTGCATTTGGCTATCTTTCACATAGCAAAGGAGAAAGCAGGGATTATTACATGCTTTTTTCCCTGGGAGAACTAATTGTTGCCTATTACTTGAGTGAATTGTGTTTGGAAGTAATTGCTTTTCTTCTGCTATGTTCTATAATATTCACATACAATCTACTCAGTTTGGTCAAAAGTTGATGATGTCTGCATATACATGCACCTAGACAGTTGGAAGTGGTTGAAACTGCCTGGCAGATGTCGTCGGTGTTGAGGCATCTGTGAAGGTATACTGAATCTTTCCTCTTGCAATCTGTTCAGAGTGTCTGCCTATACTCTACTGTAGACTTAGAATTTTATGCTCTCCATTGTTTTTCTTCTCTGCACACTGAATGCTGATTTCTTGTTATTCCCATGTCATTATCATACTCCAAACTCCTTTGTGAATGAGTTTCTTAAGTTTCAGTGAGGATTTCTGAAAATACAAACTATTCTACCCTCTTTCTTTTAACTCTACCTCTCACTGAGGTTCACGTAGAGGTGGTTAGTAATGGTAGGAGAAAAAGAGACAGAGAGAGAGATGCACACATTAACCAACAGTTTTCTTTTATGAACAAGAAAATTGGCCGTTTTCCTATTAGCATATGAGGAACCTAAGACTGTCTCTTGTTGTCAAGGCAACAGCTGTTCCTTGGGTAGCTGCAATAGAAAAGAAGCCAGAGCAATCTTTATAGGATCAAGTCTTTTTTATCATCAAATCATAGAAAGGAACCTTGAGAGTCTACCCAGGCTATTCTCCTGCCTTTAGTTAATACCTACTAAAATAATTTAAAGCCAATACAAAAAAAAAAAAAGTCCTATTTTAAATAATTCTGAAGAGATTACATAGCTTATGTTGGTAATCATTTGCAATGTTTTATGGTTCATATTACTAATATTTCTTCAATCATTCCAACTTAAATCTTTCATGCTGCAGTTTGAAATCCACTTCCTATAGTTCTATTCTCAGTAGAAGTAAACAACTGTACACTTTTCCTTCTAAGAGAGTCTTGTCTATACTTGAAACAATAACAAAATTGTCTGACTTAAATTCCCCAGAATGAATAATGCTAGGTCCTTTTCTCTTTCCAGACATATGTATTGTAGGTCTCTGATGACATCCTATATTCTGCAAGATGCTAATTAGGGAACCCAATCCACCTTGTTACTTACAGAAAGCTGACCAGTGGTGTCCAAAAACAGAAGAATACCACCCCATTCTCAGTTTATCTACTCAAGTCTCCTAGGTCAACCTAATCTATAGAATTCTATTCATCATAAGTTTTTGTTTGCTTGTTTGGGTTCTTTGTTGTTGTTGTTGTTGTTGTTTTGCATAGACTGGCTAATCTGCTGCCTGGTTTGAGCATAATCACTCATTCCCCACTTGGCACTTGGGCAAATGATTTTTCTTTCCAAGTAGCCATCTATCACTTTTCCTTGTAGAATCATGTCTTCTTGGTTCTTCAAGATGAAGTTCGCTCACTCCCTCCCTCACACTGGCAGGTTTAATGAGCATACTTTCTGCCTTCACTGTCCATGTCACTAATATATGCTGAGCAGTCACAGGAAGGCATCCTGAAAATATGTCTTAAAAGGGATCTATGTTGATCAGCTATGCACAAAAAATGTATCACCTAGAACCAGATATTTCCTTTCTCTCACTGGATTTCCTGTGTCATTTTGACCTATTACCTTAGTGTCTCAGCTATGGATGACATACTTTCTGGTCCTAATTTTTCTTGTCTTTAAAATGGAAGGCATCTGGCTGGTTCAGTTGGTTAAGCGTCAGACTCTTAATTTTGGCTAAGGTCATGATCTCACAGTTTGTGAGATGGAGCCCTGCATTAGGCTCTGCACTAACAGCACACAGCCTGCTTGGGATTCTCTCTCTCTGTCCCTCCTCCCTCATGTATGAGTGCTTGCACTCTCTCTCTCTCAAAATAAATAAACATTAAAGACATATATACATACATAAAAATAAATAAAATGGAGAGACTGCAAACATAGACTAGTAGTTCATATTTATGGATTCCATTCTCTATGCTAGGCACTATACCAAGCACTTTATTTACATAAACTCGTCTTAGTCTCACAGCATTCCAGTGAAGTATATATTTATTGTCATTCCCATTTTACAGAAAAGGGAAATAAAGCTTAGCATGGTCAAGATATCACAAGATATCGTGGCTACTGGGTGATAAACCAGAATTTGAGATAAGGTGGCCTGACCTCCCATACTTTTAAATCACTTTGCCATGGGGGCAGGAAAGTGGGTACTCCACTTACATCCTGCTATAACAACTATACATCGGTAGAATCTTTCTGGAAAGTAATTTGGTAATATGCATCAGAATCCTTTAAAAATGCATATCCTTTGCTCCAATATTTATTTTTTTTCATTTACCAAACACTTATGTGGTACTTACTATGTATCAGGCACTGCTCTAAGCATTTTTCATATATTAAAAATGAAACTTTATGACAACACTATAAAGTACTAATATCTCTTAAATTTTACAGAAAAGCAAATGGGGCACTTAGAAATTGAGCCATTTTCCCAAAGTTTCACAGTTCATAAGATGTAAAGCTGGGTTGTAGCTGCAGAACCATATATTGATATATGGATAAGAGAAGACAGTAAATAAAATAATATTATGTTAAATCTATTTTTATTTTAAAAAATAAAAAAATCAATATTTTAAAAATATTTTACTTAAAAATATTTTTTATTTAAAAAATATTTTATTTGTATATGGGCACAAAAAACAGACTAGAAGAATATGAACAACAGACATAAATGGTGGTCTCTGAGTTATGAATGGATGATTTTTTTCTTAAATATACTTGTGTTTTTCTTTCTTATTTTTACAATGAAAATATGTTTCTTTTCTAGATAGCAATTCTTAATTTAAAAGCAACCTAAAGAAAATCTAATAGAATATCTCTGGAGTCTTTTTGACAGCAGGATGGAGCTTACATTATTTAAGTTTACATGAACAACCAGGCTTGGCTGTTCATGTAAACTTTTTAATTTTAACTGGAAATCTAGTCTCCCTAGTCCACCCTTTTTTTTTTTCATTTTTTTTTAAATTTAAAATTTAAATCCAAGTTAGTTAACATATAGTGTAATAATTTTAGGAACAGAATTGAGTAATTCATCACTTATATCTAACACCCAGTGCTCATCCCAACAAGTGCCCTCCTTAATGCCCCTCACCCCTTTAGCCCTTCCTCCCACCCAACACCCCACCAGCAACCCTGTTTGTTCTTTGTATTTAAAAGTCTCTTATGGGGGCGCCTGGGTGGCGCAGTCGGTTAAGCGTCCGACTTCAGCCAGGTCACGATCTCGCGGTCCGTGAGTTCGAGCCCCGCGTCGGGCTCTGGGCTGATGGCTCAGAGCCTGGAGCCTGTTTCCGATTCTGTGTCTCCCTCTCTCTGCCCCTCCCCCGTTCATGCTCTGTCTCTCTCTGTTCCAAAAATAAATAAACATTGAAAAAAAAATTTTTTTTAAGTCTCTTATGGTTTGCCTCCCTGTTTTTATTTTTGCTTCCCTTCCTTGATGTTCATCTATTTTGTATCTCAAATCCCACATGAGTGAAATCATATATTTGTCTTTCTCTGATTTCGCTTAGCTTAATACACTCTAGTTCCATCCATGTTGTTGCAAATGGCAAGATTTCATTCTTTTTGATTGCTGAATAATATTCCATTATATATATACACTGCATCTTCTTTATCCATTCATCAGTCAATGGACATTTGGGCTCTTTCCATACTTTGGCTACTGTTGATACAACTGCTATAAACATTGGGGTGCATATGTCCCTTTGAATCAGCATTTTTGTATCCTTTGGATAAATACCTACTAGTGCAATTGCTGGGTCATAGGGTAGTTCTATTTTTAGTTTTTTGAGGAAACTCCATCCTGTTTTCTAGAGTGACTATACCAGTTTGGATTCCCACCAGCAGTGCAAAAGGGTTCCTCTTTTTCCGCATCCTTGCCAACATCTGTTGTTGTCTGAGATGTTAATTTTAGCCATTCTGACAGGGGTAAGGTGGTATCTCATTGTGGTTTTGATTTGTATTTCCCTGATGATGAGTGATGTTGAGCATCTTCTCATGTGTCTGTTAGCTATCTGGATGTCTTCTTTGGAAAAGTGTCTATTCATGTCTTTTGCCCATTTCTTCACTGGATTATTTGTTCTTTGGGTGTTGAGTTTGAGAAGTTCTTTATAGATTTTGGATACTAACCCTTTATCTGCTATGTCATTTGAAAATATCTTCTCCCATTCCATTGGGTACCTTTTAGTTTTGCTGATTGTTTCCTTCACTGTGCAGAAGCTTTTTATCTTAATGAGGTCCCAATAGTTCACTTCTGCTTTTTCCCCCCTTGCCTCTGGAGACATGTCAAGTAAGAAGCTGCTGCAGCCGAGGTCAAAGAGGTTGTCACCTGTTTTCTCCTCTAGGATTTTGATGACTTCCTATCTTACACTTAGGTCTTTCATCCATTTTGAGTTTATTTTTGTGTATGATGTAAGAAAGTAGTCCAGGTTCATTCTTCTGCACATTGCTATCCAGTTTTCCCAATAGCATCTGCTGAAAAGACTGTCTTTTTTCCATTGGATAGTCTTTCCTGCTTTGTCAAAGATTAGTTGGCCATATGTTTGTGGGTCCGTTTCTGGGTTCTCTATTCTGTTGCATTGATCTGAGTATCTGTTTTTGTGCCAGTACCATACTGTCTTGATGATAACAACTTGTATTACAGCTTGAAGTCCAGGATGTGATGCCTCCAGCTTTGGTTTTCTTTTTCAGGATTGCTTTGGCTATTCAGGGTCTTTTCTGGTTCCATACAAATTTGAGGATTGTTTGTTCTAGCTCTGTGAAGAATGCAATGTTATTTTGAGAGGGATTGCCGCATCCTTTATTGATATCAAGCTAGCAAGCAAGGAAGATTACTTGATTTACTTTAATGAAGATTTTATGTGATTTAGTAACAACTTCTAATTTATTAATTTGGGAAAGCCCACTTAACATGACAAGCCATTTAATTCCTCTTGTTACATCCCTGGGCTATGCTGAAGGGGGTTGTGATTCTAGGATACAGTAATCGTTAAGAGCCAGGTTCCAGGGATCAGGCTTCTATAGGTTCCATCCCTACATCCACCCCTTTTTTAGCTGTGTGACCTTAAACTCTCCAGGCTTTATTTTCCTCATCAGTAAAATGGGGATACTACAGCACTAAGAATATAGGGCTTTTGAATTTATTGAGATAATATGTGTTAAACACCACTGTATCATCTATATAGTTGCTACACAGTAAATGGAAGCTGTTTTTATTATTATCACTTATTATTTTTTTAATGTTCATTTAAAAAGTACATCTGATGCCTGGTGGCTCAGTCAGTTAAGTGTCCAACTCTTGAGTTTGGCTCAGGTCATGATCTTATAGTTCATGAGTTCGAGTCCTGCATCGGGCTCTGCACTGGCAGTGTGGAGCCTGCTTGGGATTCTCTCTCTTTCTGCCCCTCCTCTGCTTGTTCCTTCTCTCTCTCTCTCAAAATAAATAAACATTAAAAAAAATTTTTTTTAATTTTTTTAAGTACATTTGAGAGGCCCCTAGGTGGCTCAGTCATTTGAGCATCCGAGTCTTGATTTCAGTTCACGTCACGATCCCAGGGGCATGGAATGGAGGCCCCCCTGAGGCTCTGCACTGAGCGTGGAGCCTGCTTAAGATTCTCCCCCCCCCCCTCTCTCTTCCTCTGTCCCTATCCCCCACCTGTACTCTCTAAAATTTAAAAAAAAAAAAAAAACCTTTAATTTGAAAAAAAGGTACATTTGAAGTTCTCTAGTAAAAGTTACCATGCATTTTTTCTTTAATGTTTATTTATTTTTGAGAGAGAGAGAGAGAGAGCTCACAAGCAGGGCAGGGTCAGAGAGAAGGGGATAAAGAATCCAAAGTGGGATCTGCACTGACAGCACCAAGCCCAATGTGGGGTTCAAACTCACAAACTGCAAGATCATGTCCTGAGCCGAAGTTAGACACTCAACTGACTGAGCCACCCAGGTGCCCCACCATGAACTTTCTAAGTGGTATTCCCACCTGAAGAATTTAAATTTTTCTTTAGTACATAGATTTAAAAAAGCAAGGCATCATGTGTAATCAGAAATATTTAAACTTATCAAACTGTCAACATTTTAAATGACCTTCATGTTTTCTAAAGCCAGTTTTAATAACCAATG
Source organism: Felis catus (assembly GCF_018350175.1). Lineage (NCBI taxonomy): Eukaryota > Metazoa > Chordata > Mammalia > Carnivora > Felidae > Felis > Felis catus. Next base: position 86,177,335 of record NC_058376.1, on the reverse strand, counting down.
TGATTACTATTCCTGTATTGGTTAATAATGGACCATTTTCATGAACTATTCAGAATCCATAGTCAGCCTACACTGATTGTTTTGACTATGCCACAGACTGTTTGCTTTTGCATATGGATACAGTCTTGAATCAAAATGTGGACCTTCATACACCCTAATCCTTATCTGACACCCATGCTGTATTGTTTAACTACTGCCAGTTTCCATGGGAAAAAAATATCAGGTTAAATTTCCTGTGTCTTATGGAGAAGAAAAAGGTCAGTGAAATAGCTTTATCCTTTAGCACACTAGGGCCATTTTCAAGAGAGACTCCTTCCGTGTTTCCATGTAGGGAGTAATGAATGCGCGCGCACGTGCGTGCACACACACACACACACACACACACACAAAACCTCTTTTTAATAAAATAAATTAAGGGAGTGGCATTTCCATCCTTCTAACACTATTTTATCTGAATTCAAAAGAAACAGCTTTGGGAAAATTCTTGCTGTCTTTTGCCAATAGAGTTGTTACACCAAAATCTGAACTGGCTTTTCAACTGGATTTGGTCACATGAGTCAAAGCAGAGCTTGTGTTGTCGTATGTCTCCCTGCTCTCCCCACTCCCCACATTAGATGAGCCTCACTGCTCTTCACCATAATCCTCCCAGCCCCACTCTCCATGTTGGTTGAGCCTCACTGCTCCAACAAGTAATGCACTTCTGACACAATGGGGGATGGCAGGGGAAGTGTGAGAAAAATCAGATAATATAGACACAAGCTTGACAGACTTGATTCTCTTCGAGTGCCACATTATGAATTGGCCATGTGAAACATGAAGGTATTATCCTGTCTTATCTGGTGGTTGAAAGGGGTGCAGCCTCCCTAATGGCATGGTTTTTGGCTTGTTGCCAAAGGATTCTCACTTTAGCTGCTTCGCATATTCACCCAGAATGCTGTCTCTTCACCTCTGTTAGCTGTTTTGACTCAAACGTGCTCCAAGATGAGAGAAGAGAACCTTTCAGGACCAGGTATTGTCTCTGCCAAGTGGGTCATATGAAGAGCAGGCCAATTCTGAACCCAAGTTAGAAATGCCTGCAACTATAGAGTGAGTTTAGGGACTCTAGGTTACCCTAAAGAGAACCTAGATTTCATAGTTTTTCTCACTCCCATCTATCTCCACAGGACTGGCTTTAGTCTTCTCACAGGAAACTTGTCATTCTGGGATCACTATCTTCCTATTTCAGAAAGGAGAGTGTAGACACACAGGCGCACACACACACACACACACACACACGTTTCAGAGTCTGCTTCCAGCATGCTCCACAAGTGAATCTAATGCCTAATCTAGAGTTTGAGAATAGTTGCCCATAGCATTCCTATAGTTCCATCTAGAGACAAACTCAAGGGTAAGCTTTTTAAATTTATGAGTCACTCTGATAGAGCAAAAACAAAGTTCCCCTTATTGCTGACAATAATTGGAATAAAATATATAAAACTTTTGAAAAGACACCCAAAATGGGTACCTAGCTTTTATTAAATGTTATAAGTAAATGTCTCAGTTTGCCAGACCAGCAGCACAGCCTTTTTACATCACAATTAATTCTACAAAAACCAGCACACAGACCATCATCTAGCTGTTGTTGGTGTAACTCTAAAGAAAATTACTTACTTAAGGTATCTGAGGTTCAGATTCATTATGGGTAAAATGTATTCTCTGCTTAGCTCACAAAAATTTTCTAAGGATTAAAGATAAATAAAGAGCCTTGCCCAATACCCAGTTGGTGTATAGTAGGCACTCAATCCAGACCAACTTTTTTCCCTTCTCTATTTCTGTGACATCCTTTGCAAACAACTAGACTTTGCTCTCCACTGGACCAGTAACCTTAATTTACCTATTTGTTCATGAAGCTAAATAGCCACTCTGTTCAAGTAATACCTACCATCCTAGGAATTCAAAGGTGTTTTTAGGTAATATTTCATTAAACTACATAAAAGTCTGATGTTGAAGGAGGCAAAGATTCTCATCTTCATTTTACACGCACTTGAATTCTTGGAGGTTATGTGCTTCCAAGAAAACAACCAATCTGTGACCAAGATGTAATTAAAACCCACGATTTCTAATTCCCAGGCTTTGACTCCAACCTCTGAAAATGCTTCAATTCAAAGAAACTAATGGCACTTTGGTCTCTGGAATTAGATCCTGTTATCAATGACTTCCACATGGAAAGATCGTTCCAAAATGTGTAATTAACCAAGAAAATGCAAATAAACCAATTTGTACCTGCTATTTAGAGGTGAGACATAGAAATGGCTTGAGTTCATTATTTGAAAACTTAACCTTTTTCTGCTTCTAATGTAGCTCATGTTCTCCAGTTGTTCACATATTTTTTTCAAAAATTACATTTTTAGTGAAATATTTTAGATTATTTGTGATTCTATTACCAATGCAGAGCTTGGAATGGAAAGAGAAATATATGTTATCAAGCACAATGGGAAGAAAACGTTCTTTCAATGACCTTTGGCAATTCAATTTAATAACCATGTTTTAACTCTGCTGTGTACAAGGCCCTGTGCTGAGTGGGGTAGGAGTTAAGCTCTCAGTCTAGCACAGCCAGAAACATGGTAGCACTTGGGCCAATGTTACTGAATGAATGATCATAGTGGAGTAGGTAAATACCTAATTATACCTTCTAAAAAGCAGACCGTAATTGTATAATAAAACAGGTCTATAATGGTTCGGTCTAGACAGACTGCCCAAAGGAAGAAATTTTCAAGCTGGACCTGAAAGACTATTTCTTTCAAGTAATAGAGCCTCAACTCAAACAGTTGAGGAGAGAGGGGGAGAGGGGGAGGGGGAGGGGGAGAGAGAGAGAGAGAGAGAGAGAGAGAGAGACAGAGAGAGAGAGAGATTGATTATGGGTTGGCATTATTAAAATAAGGACTGGAACACAGGAACTTTTAGTCTCTCCACCTCTCTTATCTGATTCTCTTTACATGTTGGCCTCATTGCCTTCTGCATGTATGCTTTCTTTTTGTTTAGGGGATACAGTCTCTGGTAGCTCTGGGCTACACATCATTCCAAACTAATGACTCAGAAAGAAATAATCTATCTTGCCTACCTTCGTTCTAAGAAGGACTTCACTTTAGGGGTACCTGGATGGCTCAGTCGGTTGAGCATCCAACTCTTGATTTCATCTCAGGTCATGCTACCAGGGTCATGGGTGGAGCCTTGCATTGGGCTCCACACTGAGCATATAGCCTGCTTGAGATTCTCTTCTTCTCTCCCTCTGCCCCTCTCCCCTGCTTGCTCTCTCACTCTCTAAAAATTAAAAAAAATAAAAATAAATTTAAAATTTTTCAAAAGGACTCTAATTGGCCCAGCTTGGGTTACTTGTTCATTCTTGGATCAATCATTGTGGCCATAAGCATGATATGTTTGGCCTGGGTCATGTAGCCCAAACTGGGGCACTACTGTGTTTGGTAAGGCTTTCAGAAACACATAATTGTAATGGGAGAGAAGAGGATTCTTTTAGAAAGAGGAGTTCTGGATAAACCAAAAGAATGAATTCCATTGTAGTCTATTAAGACAGATTGGCCACGTCCAGGCCAACATGGAGAAAAGGGTCATTCTAAGAAGAACAGTTTGAGCAAAGGCTCAAGAGGGAAAGAGGAAAAGAGAGGGAAGATTCAGTGTATGTTGAGGAAATGGATGGTATTGTTGGTACACAGTGGGGAAAAAATGGAAGAATGGTTGGAGTCAGATAGTGTGCAATTTGAAGCCCTCTAAAGAAGATGGCTCTATGTTCTCTAAGAAAGGTACAAGTTCTTAAGGTTCCGAGACTCACATAATACACTCTACATTTTAGAAAAATAATTCACTTATATCATGGAAGATACAGTGGATAGAAATGTTGGAGACAAGGAGATTGGGTAGGAAAGGTATGGTGGGCATGTTTTTGTCTGAAAACATTCATTCCCTCATGAGAACTTCCTCTCCACTTGTAGAGTCTTTGTGGGACTGTCAATCACAATGTCCCACAGAGCCATAAGGTTGGGTCAGGGTTAATGCTACATTTCCTGGGACACATGATTGGTTCATGGGTAAGCATGTGACTCAGGTCACATGGAGAATCTGGGTTCTTTCCTGAGGTTTAACCCATGAATCCTTTCAGTTAACATAGTCTAAGGATATAAGCTTAGAGTTCCCAGCAACCATCTGGCCATTACATTGAGTCTGTGTAAAACACATGCCAATATATTAGAAAAATATAGGTAAAAGGAAAAAGAGAGCTCTAAGGATGTTTTGTCAGCCCTGGATTGACAATGTCTTAAGATTCTCAGCTGCATGTGTCAATATTACTCTTCTTTTGTTTGTCTTTTAACTGCATTTATTTCACTCAACAACCAAGTATAAAAAATACCTGCCATTTACTGAATACCTATTACATTCCAGGCATGGTGCTGGGTACTTTATGCACATCATATTAAATGTTTACAATAAATCTGAAAAGTAGACATGATTCCTCATTTTATAGAGGGAAAAATCATGACTCAAGTAAGTTAAGTAAGTTCCAAAACTTTATTTAATTATCAAGAGTTGAAGATTATATTCTAAAGACTTGTTCAACTCCAAAGCCTATCTTCTTTCCACTTTACTATATCTATGCCACATTGCTTCTTTTCCATTAGAAAGCTATATACTCAATGAAATAATAAATGCCTGAACCAAGACTACAGCAGCCAGAATAGCAGGATAAAACAGAATCAAGAGATATTTAAGAAAGGGAAATAGGGGCACCTGGGTGGCTCAGTTGGTTAAGGGTCCAACTTCAGCTCCAGTCATGATCTCACAGTTCATGAGTTTGAGCCCCGCATCGGAGGGGGGAGCTTACTTCAGATTCTGTGTCTCCCTCTCTCTCTGCCCCTCCCCCACTTGCACTCGGTCTCTCTCTCTCTCTCTCTCTCTCTCTCTCTCTCTCTCAAAAATAGATGAACATTTAAAAAAATAAAAAAAGAGAGGGAAATAATGGTTCTCAGTGATCTTGTTTTCAAAGAGTCTTAAATATTGAGGAAACATAAGAAATCTTAGAAGATTATGAAATCAGGTTAATCTAAGTATATATAGGAGGAAACACTGGCTGGAAAGGAAAAAATCATGTTCCATTTAAAGTGCTTGTTAAATATGCAAATAGAGCCATCCAGTGAGTTACCAATATAGTTCTGGTGATCCTTAAGAAGATCACATTAGATATATAGGCTTGAGACTAATATAGCTATTCCAGTGTTTATAGCCTCTGGAGTGGATGAGATTGTTCACAGATGGCTCATAAAGTGAGAAATAAAAGATAGCAAAAGGTGAACCCACTAGATGTGAAAACATCAGCATTTAAAGAGTAGGTCTTTATTCATGCTCCCTCCCTCTAGAGTGCTCTTTTCCCTTTGTCTACCTCATGAATGTATATTCATCTGTAATGACATGACACAATCATAACATTACTTCAAGGTTTTGTTGGATCTTTCATTCTTCATCCTCTAATAGAATTGAATGGTTCAACCTTTGTGCCAAGCCCCTGGGACTTTGCACAATAATATTCTTATTGTAATTCTTATAATACTTTTATTCTGTAGCACTGAGGACAAGAATACAGACTACAGATTTAGAAAGACCTGGGTTGAATTTCCACTCTGTGATCCACTAGTTGTGTGGCCTTTGGCAAATTATCTAACCTCTTTTGAGTCATGAGTTTCTCCTATGTAAAACAAAAAAAATGGGGGCGGGGACGAAAATACTTCCCTAGCTAGGTTATTTTGAGGAAAAAGGATATGTATAAAGCTTTTGGTACAGTGACTAGCGTACAGAATACACTAGACTAACAGTAGATATTATTTGTTTATAAATTTATTTCTACTTACCATACTTCTGTGTCTTACTCATCTTTGTGTCTCTGTTTTCTGACAAAGTAACTGGCACCAGCCAGCCTCTCAGGAAATGTGTGCCGAATTCATGCATGAGTAGATAAGAAGTCAAGAAGTAAGAGGGTAATCAGGAGAAAACAGGGACATGGAACGGAGGGAGAAGAGCATTTCGGAAAATATGGAGTGCTAAACAGTGCCAAATGCTCTAGAAAGATCCAGCAGAACAAGGTCTGTAACTATAGCATGAGATTGGGCAGATAAGACTTGGATGATCATTGTAATTCCAATTCTACTGAAAGGCTGAGTTTCAAAGGAGATTATAGTGATTGTTGTGTAAATGAGATGGGGGGTTATAAAGGCAGAAAGTCTAGACAACTTTGCAAGAAGTTGACTGATAAAGGGAAATAAAGAAACATGGAGGTAACTTGAAAGTGAGACAAATAGGACAGTTTTTTAACAATAGGAAAAAATTTCAAATATGTATAACCAAAATGGAGGACATGATTGTGTCAGGAAAAATATCCAAAACTTGGAAATGGGCATAAACAATTATTAAATGTCCTCCGAGGATCCTCCGGGATTTATCTGCTTTTGTAGCAATGTATAGTACCTCCAATTAACTTTCTATGAACTATTTTACAACTCTGTAGAGGTGGAAGTTTACTTGCAAAACAAACAAACAAACAAACAAACCTAAATAGTAATGCAATTATTCTTGGTAATGGCAATACAAATAAATTTTGTCCAGTGGAGGTATAATTGACTTTTGCCCTATAGAAAAGATAACCTCAAACATACCATTTTATTGCCCTAAAGAATATTAACCAGTTTTCCATCTACTAGTACGTTCATTTCCGCATTCCTAACTACTTGCACATATCTCTGCTTTTCAAAGTCTCCTTCAATATGATCATAATTGTTTCAATGACAGTCCTTCAATGACTAATAAGTCGAAAAATTTTTGCCAGGGCACTTGGGTGGTTCAGTTGGTTAAGCATCCAACTTTGGCTAAGGTCATGATTTCACAGTTCGTGAGTTCAAGCCCAGCATCAGGCTCTGTGCTGACAGCTCAGAGCCTGGAGCCTGCTTTGGATTCTCTCTCTCTCTCTCTCTCTCTCTCTCTCTCTCTCTCTCTCTCTGCCTCTCCACCATTCATGCTCTGTTTCTTTCTCTAAAATAAATAAACATTTAAAAACTTTTTGCCATGTGTTTACATTTGTATGATGGTCATTTGTATGAGACTTGTATTTTTTTTAATGCGACAAACGAATTCTATTCAACAAAAGTTAACAGGCACATTTAAATAGGCACTTATATTAAAAGAATAACTGACTAGAAGAAATTTTATTTTAAACACCTTACAGTAACCTACTTGCAGTTGTGCTGAACTGAGCTCTGTTGGCTATGAAGAATACTGCTCACGCACAGGTATGAATGAATGATATATACATTTTTCAAGTATTCACCGAATACTGTCTTATAAACACACATACATTAAATTTGAAAAAGATACCCAGATATACTTCATTTTTGTTGCTGTTTTGGAAGAGGTTGTCTAAAGAGAAGACTATGTGGTTCTGGCTCACGAGTCCTGTAATGAACCCAGCATAGACTCCATTGGACACCAAGTCTCCACTCCTCTCCAGACATCAGATGGTACTTGTCTGGAAAGTTCTCTGGGTAACATGACATGCCGGTACTTGTAGTGCTCATTGAATTTTCAAACACTCTAAAAGTTATAATTTAGCACTGGAAGAGTGCTATTGAAGGAAGAGCAGAGAAGAGATAAATGTCTATACAACATTTTGGAAAAGGAATTCAGTTAAGAAGTGGGTCTGTATGAAATATCTTGGGAAGTGGAAAGGAAGACAAAGAACTTTCTTTTTTTCTTGATGAAAGTATGTAAGTCCAACGTTTGATCATGCATTGCCCAATTTATTCTCCACTGACTATATAACTAAAGAAGTTCATTTCATATCAGATCAGATCTCTTTTCCCCATCCCCACCTTTGTGGGCCATGATAAATGCTGTGTGTTCACTTGGTGTGAGAGGCACTGTGCACTTGTTATTATGGAAGGTATATCTACTTTCCCTTCTCAAATGAATAACAAAGCAAATGGTCACATTTTCCTTTAATTCAAATATCTGTTATGTATTCCTGATTTAAAAATACTTCGGCTTTCTGGAAATATTCAAATAGTCTTCCAGGAACACAGGGAACACTCAAAATATTGATATAAAGTATAAGGTCAATTTGGCATTATCTATTAAAGACATTTCAAGATGTGAATAACTTCTGATTTAGTAATTCCACCTCTGGAAATTTATCGTAAAGGAAACAATCAAAGGCTAATATTGTATTTTAAAATGTCCATTGCCATAGTCTTATGGTAAAAAAAAAAATAGCCTTAATGTTCTTCAATAGGGAAATGATTCTATAAATTACAGTGCAGTGGATTATTGTATCATCAGTATAATCCCATTTTTCAAGATTATATGATAACATAGGGCAAGTGTATGCAATGTGATGTTAAACAAAAAAAAAATCAGGACACAATTACACATACAATATGAAGCCAATTTTGTAAAATGTATACATAAAAAGATTAGAAAGAAATACAATATTCCATGCTATCAAAATTCAGTTCCTGAATTCAGATAATAAGCATCCAGACAGTAAGAAATATCTGTATGTTAAAATAGTAAATATTTCTGAGTGAGAAATGACACATTATCTTCTTCTACTCATATAGATCATGCACATTTCCTAAATTAAAGTGCTTCCTTTATAGTTAAAAAGTTAGTAAGATACAAATGTTTACATTTTTACAACAGATTAAAATTTTTTCCTTTAACTTCAGCTTTTAGGGAAAACAAATTAAATATTTATCTGCGTCTCTATGACTCTATATCATTTCAAATCTCAGTAAAGGCACTTTTTCTCCTTTGCCGTCAGATGGTTATAGAGAAAAAAACCTAAACCAGATATGACTAAGTAAAGCAACCTACAAATGCTCCAAATCTGTGAGTCATCTGGAGTCTTCTCCCTTCTCAGTCCACACTAGTCATTCATCACTAAGAACTGCATATGTTGCCTCCTTGATGTTTTTCACACTGTCCACTTATTACCATCACCACCAATATGTTCAGTTCACCAGCATCTTCCTCAGGAATGATTTCACAGCTTTAACTTGTCTGTGTACTTTCAGCCTTGCCACCTCCCCTTCAGTCCACACAGCAAGCTGAGTGATCATCCTGAAGTGCAGATCTGACCAGGTAAAATCCCTCAGAGGCCTCTGATACTCACTGTTCAGTGGATAAAGTCTCAACTCCTTAACACAGTTCCCGAGAGCTTCATCTTTTGGTGTCTACTCACTTCTCCAGCCTTATATCTTCTAACCTTTTTGTCATAATCTCTGCCCCAGCATATGGAAACACTAGCACCAGAACCCATAGAACATACCAAGTTCTCACTCACCTCTTGGTCTTTGCACATTCTAGTCTGTAGAATGGCCCAGAATGCCTTTTCTTTCTCCCTTTCCCATCATGCCTAACAATAGCTGACATCTGGTTTTCCTACAAGTCTCAGCTGAGATAGCCTTTCTGAAAAAGGCTTTCCTCAACCTCTTGGTCTGTATAATATGCTTCCATGGCATCCTATTACATGCACTTATTGTACATGATGACATCAGAGAGTATGCTAGAAGATTTGACATAGATTATAGTATAATGTATTTTATCATAACTACTGATTTTTTTCTTGATATATTTGTTTACTTGTTTGGATTTTGTTTGCTTGTTTTTCTTTTTTTTTGTTCTCCCTAACTAAACTGACCATAAGCTCCTTGAGGAGAACTGCTCTATCTTATTGACTTCTATTGTCTCAATGTCTAGCACGGTGCCTGATACATAGCAGGAGCTCCATCATAACATGAATGAGTAAATGGTCAAATGAATGAAAGCATCTCAAAGCCAAATAAAAATGGCTCTCTTGGGGTGCCTGAGTGGCTCAGTCAGTTGAGCGTCCAACTGTTGATTTCAGCTCAGGTCATGATCTCAGGGTCATGAGATCGAGCCCTACATCACACACCATGCTGGGCATGAAGCCTGCTTAAGATTCTCTGTCTCTCTCCCTCTGCCCCTCACACACTCTCTCTCTAATAAAAAATATTTTCAAAATGCCTCTCAGGTTACCCCCTAGACCCTGAGTTAGCACAGGTGGAAAGCAGCCACTATTCTATCAGCATGGATGAATAAGCATACTATTATATATAAGGCACAGTGAAAACGTGGAAAGCAGAGGTTTAAGAAATGAAACAAATGAATGTTAACTGATAAAAAAAAACAGTGTCTAGTATCTTTAAAAATGTCACTCATTGTTTTGGGGGTACCTGGATGGCTCAAGTCAGTACAGCGTGCAACTCTTGATCTTATAAGTTCAAGCCCCACATTGGACATAAGTCTATTTAAAAATATATATGTATCACTCATTGTTTTTACTTAAACTGAATATCTTCATTTTATCTTTCCCAGAACTTGAAGTCATTCATTTTTTTTCCTGTGATTTCTTTCAACTGGTTCATTGTCTTTTCACCATAGAGGAGATGTAGTGCTCCACTGCTGCAATCCCCAAAAGGACATTCTACACAAGTGACCCTTAGTGTGTACTATGGAAAAAGGAGGTCCCAAATAATTTTGGGAAAGGCTGCTTTTGATATTTCCTGCTCTTAGAAAGGTCCAACACAGACGGCACACACTAACAGCTGAGAAAAATTTGTTAGTTTAACTTTTCCGAAGCCTAAATATCAAACCTCTTTGAGCTTGGCGCCCAAGTAAAATCTTTTATTAAATGCTGATATAGAGACAGATGACTGGATTCAAGGTCAGGAGCCCAGGCTCCAATCCCGTTTGTACCACTCCATATAAGTCACTTCAGTTCCAGAGCCTCAGTTTCCTGACTTGTAAAGTGAGGAAGTTGGACAAGATAGTGTCAAAGATCCCTTTCAGACCTAAAATTCTATTTTAATTCTATCATGTCAAATAATTTGTTGATCTACTTTTCATGAGAGATACTTAACAAAAAATATGTCAAAGATTATTTAATGCAATCATAGAGAACTGAACTTTATTGCACTTATATTCTGCTTTTTAATTTCACATCATCATCTAGACCTTTAGATGGACATTCAGATAACTAAAACCTATTTGATCCTCATTCATGAAAATAAAAAATAGTTAATTTGGCCATCTCTGCAATGGTCTTAGATACATAGTGCCACTTTCTTCTTTTCCCTCCTGATAAGTAAATGAAATAAAACTAATGGATATACAAGTACAAAGATATCATAAGGTTGAGACCTCTGAGTCTGACAAACAAAAAGCCGATTCTGCGCCTGCAGCATGCTGTAGACACATCTGGCTTACTTTAGCTCACAATGGAGAAATATGAATTGTGCTAAAAAGCACTATTTGTGCAAATGCAAATAATATTCCATCTGCTCAGGATTTTTTTTTTCTTATATAGCTTTTGTTCCAGTGTGGTAAAAGCCTGTTTCTTTACCCTGAAGTGCTCCTGCTGATGAAGAGTGAAGTACATGACAATGAACTAAAATCCATTATCAAACAAATACAGTGAGCTTTTCAGTAAGTCATCACAGGGAATGTTGCCTTTTTCTCTGGCATTAAGTTGAAAGCGATTTGTGCTCATGCAAATAAGACAAAGTGGTAGGGTTTTTAAAAATTTGTGTGTGTGTGTGTGTGTGTGTGTGTGTGTGTGTGTGTTCCACACATTGTAGTTTGCTCTATAAATCTTCCATTTTTATCTCTTTCTTGGTGCGGGAAGGGAGCAGAGAAGCATTTTGGCAGCCTTCTTTAGATTTCCTTATGGTTTGAGTAGTGATAAGTTCTCAACAGAAGAATTTGAGCTCTGCCTTATGCTGTCTTGAATAAACTTACTTGGGAATTGGGAGAACTGCTTTCCCAGCTCCTAAGAAGAGCCTAGGGCAAGTTGGAAGAAAACTTAACCCCTGTGCTACTGAAACCAAACATAGTAAATTTCAAGAGATCCAACTTTGGGATTTGCTGGTGGTGACAAAGGTAAATCGTCCAAGTTCAATCTTAAATTAAACATCTCTCAGTGTTCATCCATTCCTTTCAGTGAGCTGGGCCTTAATCTAAGGGCTTTGTGAAAATTACAGTCTTCCTAAAATTAATAGGCTACTTTTCTATTTGCAGGAAGAATATAGATCTGAATGACAGTTATACTACTACTACAACACGAGACTTTGATAAGCCAACTCCAGAAAGCAGTCGGATTCAGGGAAAATGTATTCAGCTTTCTTTTCAGTCCCCTGGGCCCTCAGCTTTGACCTTTTTTGCGCTTCCCTGTCCCCTTCTCCTAAGATCTATGATTTCTATTTTGACAAAACTGAAAAAAAACAAAAGAACTTGATCCTTTCTTCCTAAGATCAGAGAAGTAGGGCAGAAGAAGATTATAAGCTTGTATGAGCATGAAAACACACTTTTATTTTACACAAAAATTGAAGGCTTATTTTGTAGCATCTTTGGCTGTTTTATTTATATCTGGTGATTTTATTCAACATTAGTTGAGTTTTAAATAACCTAACTAATATGTTGGTCTTTGAGAAATCTGAAGAATATTCTTTTATGGAACAGAGCATTTTTGGAGGTTTGTTCTTTTTGTAATATTTATAGTTTATAAACTTCAGATTATGCATTTCTCTTTCAGGTTTAAGTTTTATAATACTATTTTCAATTAACATTGATTAGTAAGTTTGAAATGTAATGAAACACAGTGATGTTAAGATTCAATGAAATAACAGATGTAAAAAGCACTGGAATTATTTGAGAAAAAATTGCTGTAGACATCTAAGATGTTAATGCTGTTAATGCATACAATTTATAGTTCTGGGGGGAAAAATAATTGCCAGAAAATGAATACTATTTCTTTTGTAGAGTACACGATAAACATCAACAGATGATTATTTTCTAATTGCTTACTTTCTAGAACATATATTAAACTACATTTTATAGCCCAAGTATAACCTGAAATTAAGCACTTGAATGCACAATTGTATAATATCAACAGTTTTGCAGTTAAGCTACCTGCAAATATTAACATTCCCCAAAGAGTTCAACTGAACAGCTAAAAATGTGATCTAAGATGAATTAGTAATTTAGAACCAAAACCTACTAAACTATAGCGGTTATCTTCCTGTTGTGTCTATAATTACATTTACAATCTTATGGTGTATTTTAGAGCTACTGAGTATTGTAAAGAAATAAAATAATATTTGCCCTACTAAGGCCTCTTATATCAAAGGTGATTTCCTTTCATGTTAAGGCAAGATAACTTTTCACTTTACTCAACTTCAAAGGAAAACGCATTATTCCAAATATGTTTTAAAGTTTTAACATAAAATCCTTACACGTTAAACCATTAATATATGGTTGGTCATGAAAATGTCTCATTCTACTCACAATAATGTCTCAGTTTAATTAGACCCTGAAAAGTAAAGGATTTAAATTCAAATCCTGGCCAACATTAATTATAGAATTCTTAATATTGTAGCATGCCCTTTAGTAAGTTCCTAGGATATGTCCTAAGCTAAATAAAAAAGAAAATTAACTTCTGAGGACAAAGGACTGATTATTGTAAAATATTATATGTATTGATATGTGGTACATCATCCTAAAGTCCTTTTCGAAGATTCAAAGAAACAACAGAACTCTGAAGTCCTGGAACTTTGAACTTTGAAGGACCGGAATTTCCACCAGTTGTCTTTTTCCACATGGGTATGGTGTCAAAGATCTGCTGTTTCTAACAACTGTGAATCTGAACATTTTTTCAGCCTCTTTAGTAAGGAGATGACTCCCTTTGTCACTCTTCTATGGTCCCTCCTTAATCCTAGTTAAATGGAGAGTTGCTTCACATATAACAGCCACTGTCAGGGAAGAAGGACTCCTGGGCCATTTCATCCACAGTCGAACAGGGTCTAGCAGTGACTGAGAATGAAAATGCACAGGCACATGCTAGGTCCTCTCCAGGTCTGTTCTGAGATCCTTGCCAGCTTCTTGTCACTTCAGTTAGAGAGGACTTGCTTCTTTACCAATCAATTAATCTGTAGGTTCTTGGTGGGGTTTGTTTTTGTTTTTGTTTTTTTTTGTTTTTGTTTTTTTAGGATTTTATGTTTAAGTAAGGTGTGCATCCAACCTGGGGCTTGAAACCACAACCCTGAGATCAAGAGTCACACATTCTACTGACAAAGCCAGCCAGGTGCCCCTAATCAGTAGGTCTTTATCAAGCATTCACCTTCGTAACAGTTCTATGAACTGCCCCCTCTGGCAGCATGCTAAAGGGCAAAAGACATTGACATCCCAGTCCTACCAATTACGAGCCAGCCCTGTGACCTTGGTCAGTCCCTTAGCTGCAATTTTAAAGTGGCTCAGTCTCTCATCTGTAAAATAGTTCTAATACCTGCCCCATTTGCCTCTTGGCACTGCTCCAAAAACTAAAAAAAGTAAGTTATAGACAGAATGCTTTGAAGATTGTAAATACAAAGCAGATAGAAAGTAGCAGTAGTATTGGACTTTATTCTGATTACTAAATTTCTGTAACTTCTCAAGGAATAGGTCTTAAATAATTACAAAATTGCAAAAAAAATATTATGAAATGCACTTCAAATATCAAGTAAACACTGTCAACCCTAGGTAGTTTGGTAAGTAGTCAAATAATTTGAAAGTTATTGCAGGGCAAATAATACAGTTTATTTTATTTTATTTTATTTTATTTTATTTTAGTTACTATTTCAATTTACTTCTTTATTTCAGCCAAAAATTGCGGCAATGACTCTGAATTTTCCTAAGTCAATAAGAAACAATTCATGGTCAATTAATACTTTGTAATTTGGTCTTAGATTAAGGCAATAACAAAAATTAAATAGGGTGTCACTAATGTTCAGTGCAGAATTCCTTCTTGGCATTTCTTAGGATGTTTACATGTTTTTCCAAATTCCCTGTTCTGAGAGAAAAAATTTTCAGGAAGTTGGATAACAGGAAATGAGTCATAATTATCTTTTGTGTATTAAAGGCTTAGCAATCAACAGATGTATCACATTTGAAGGAATCCACTACCACCAAGTCAAAAGCAGAAAATACTGTGTGCTTAAGTAACAGCTAACCCACTCTGAACCATGGGTCTGTAGCCTCCTCACCAATCCCCAAACCAAAAAAAATAATATTAAGTAACCAAAATGTACGTTATAATACTCAGGCAGTAAAATTTATAGTCTGCTCATAGGAGAGAACTTATGCCAGTAATCAAAACCAGTTTAGTCTTTAATGAACATTTCTAACTTCTTTCAAGGCCAAAAGTGATTTAAAGAATCAAATTAGGAAGGGAGAGAAGGGCTGGAGAGGCAGACTTTAGTTTATTAACAAGAAATAACTATATATAAGGAAAAGAAATGAGGAGAGACACCGTAAAAAGCAAAGCAAGAATTCAAAAAGAGTGGCTGTGTGGAGAGTTGCTTAATGATGTAACAAATGGTCTTACACACTTCAGATGAGCCCTCTATAACAATCTACAGAAGAGTCTTGGAAATTTTTGCTTAGTTCATAAATGATTGAAACTCATACCAGAAAAATTAAAATATAATAAAAAGGTTGATTATTGAGTGTTTAGTCCTTAGGAAGCAATACACTTTGGCTATACAGTGTAACTCACATGCCAAGAGCTCAGAGTACCCCGATGTAACTATTTCTACCTTATTTTCAATCCAGCTAAATTTTACCACAAATAAATGAAAATGTTATTGGCTCTCTATTTCTGTGGAAAGTGTTTAAGATAATACTTCATGTGGTTTGGTTACACCATGATAAATTCCTAGTCCTGTCCCTTACCCAGTAGAACAAATCTCATTGATTTAGTATTGTTTTTCCTCTACTTCCCTGTTAGCAAAAACTAGTCTTATTTTGTATTTGTGACTGTGATTACAAGCTTTATAATTCATACCATAACAAACCTTTGCCATTGTATGAGATCTATGTATGGCATAGAGCCATTGCATTTATAACAGTGGGTCAACTAGAGTAGTCTTCTCGTAGGATCTGTTTTCAACTGTTTTGACATGTTATCTCATGACTGCTGCTTTTGAAAAAAAAAACAGATTTGTATAAAGGCTTTGTTAGTTTTTCTTTAATAACAGCTCACAAGTGATATGTAACTAATGGATCCCAGTGCAGGATGCTCATAGACCAAAAGGACATAAGATAATCCATTGATCTATGGAAAGAAATAATGAGCTTATATTTATATTTTTCTTAAAAAGGAATAAAATAAACACTAGAAGTATTATATAGTTGACATAGACACCCTAAATTGGTCAACTTAACAGGAAAGGTTTGTCAGTATGGTGAAGGGAAATAAGTGATTTTAGCAATGCAGAGGGTCAACAGGAAAGTCCTACTTGAAAGTCTATAAACTTTCAGCATATTATAGCCTATTGCAGCTTATGTGTAAGGCTAAGTATACACACAGATGTTACTTTAAAGAATATAATCTTGAGGGCGTTTGAGTGGCTCAGTCAGTTAAGTGTCTGACTCTTGATTTGGGCCCAGGTCATGATCTCACAGTTCATGAGATTGCGCCCTGTGTGGGGCTCTGAACTGACAGCACAGAGCCTGCTTGGGATTCTCTCCCTCTCTCTCTGCCCCTCCCCCACTTACACTTATGCTCTCTCTCTTTCTCGCTCTCTCCCTCTCAAAATAAACTAATTAATTTTAAAAAAAGAATAGAATCTTTACAATATCTGAAATAGGTTGGGAGTGACCATGAAAAGCCTGGTATGTTATAGGTGTTTGTAGTAGTTTCTTTAAAAAGCCCTTTAAAAGAGTTGTTGAAGTTAATGAGGAGAGTTGTGCCACTTTTTTAAAGATAACTGCTCATGATTTGTTGACCTTTTCTATGATGGTATTTGGCAATGGGGTGTTATCGGCAGATACTTTACAAAAAATTAATAATGATGCTGTTAGGAAAAAGTTTTTTGTAACATCAGTGAACAAAAAAAATGATTTTAAATTAGTTATTTCTTATTTCTCTTCTTAGTTCCCTCCTTTTCTGTGAATTTTTATAATGTATACAATAATATGCAATGTTATATATATCTAATATACACTCTATCATGTATACATGCACAGTAATGTAGCTAATAAATAAACAGATTGAAGCTACATGCTCAAACATTTTTTGCTGGTATAGATGAGTGATCGACTAACCCATGGATAATGACAGCAACATTTTCATATTTAATGACATCTTGATGATGACAACCGCATATTATTGCTGCAATAGTCTAAAGCACTAAGGAATCATGCTTTTATTTGCTTGTCACACTAAACTTGG
Source organism: Felis catus (assembly GCF_018350175.1). Classification (NCBI taxonomy): domain Eukaryota; kingdom Metazoa; phylum Chordata; class Mammalia; order Carnivora; family Felidae; genus Felis; species Felis catus. The sequence continues at coordinate 86,160,015 of NC_058376.1, read as the reverse complement.
AAGAGGGAATATGTATCAATCAGGATGCTTCCAACTTCAACAGTGACCTTCCAGAAGTAGTGTGGGCTTCAGACAAAGGGATATAAGGGCTTCAGGATCTACTTCACATTATTTCCTCAGCTTTTTCTTTCTCTTTGAGTCAGCTTTAGTCCTCAGACTGACTTGCCTCACAATCTCAAGATGACTGCCACTAGTAGACAGAAAAAATGGAATTCCTTGTTCATGTTCAAGAGGAATGTATGTGTGTGTCAGAGACAGGCCAGAACTATCCTGCCCATCTGTTACTCCTTTCAGAAGCCCTAAGCAAGACTTTTCTCAAGTGTCATTGGCCCAAATTGGCTTAGACAGGACTCTATCTAAACCAATTTCTGTTAACCATGATGAGACCATCATAACTGTTGGAGTAAAGACTTAGAGTAAAATGCCTAGTGAGGAGTCAACCACAATGTTCACCAGATACTATTGTCCCCATTTTACAGATCCTTCCCACTTCACTTACCCCAAGTGGGGTAAATAGTTTAACCACGGTTACCTAGCAAATAGGTCATTGACTTGACTGAACTGATAATTCTTGTCCTCTTCATAATTATCATTTATTGTAATTGTAACTATTATGGCCCAAATAGTGATAAAAATAACCCAGGTTTGTATTGCACAAAAGAACACAATATTAGAGGAGAAATAATACCTGCAGATAAACAGATGTAAACAGATCTAATAGATAACTGAGAAGTCAGAAAGTATCATAAATCTATGAGACTTGTTCATATAAGAAATAGGAAAAAGTGGCCTACTCTATGAAAAAAATAAAACTAATACCCTACTTCTTCATAAATACAAAAATTACTTTCAGGTGAATTGTATAAAATGTAAAAAATAAAACTAGGGGTACCTGGGTGGCTCAGTCAGTTAAGCATCTGACTTCAGCTCAGGTCATGATCTTGTAGTTCACAGGTTCGAGCCCTGAATTAGGGTCTGTGCTGACAGCTCAGAGCCTGGAGCCTGCTTTGGATTCTGTTTCCTTCTCTCTCTGCCCCTGCCCCAGTCATGCTCTGTCTCTATCTCTCTGTCTCAAAAATAAACATTAAAAAAAATTTTTTAATAAAACTATAAAAAGAATTAATTTTAAGCAATAATTTTTCTACTTTCCAAAAGTAAAATATTTGGAAGTAATATTTATAAAAGTATTAAATTTTATACTATTACAAATAAAAGGAAGGATTTCTTTTTCACTATAAAAGTGTAAAACTATATATATTTTAAAACATAATATTAAAAGGCAAAAAAATGCAAAATGATTAAGGATTTATATTTTAATATATACATAGGTCTTATAAGTCAATAAGAAAAAGATAAATACACCAACAGAAAAATGATAAAAGGATAAGAAAAGATGATTCTCCAAAGACAATTCAAATACACATTTAAACAGTTCAAACCCACTAGCAACAAAAAAATGTTTGTTAAATAAATTTATACAATAGACCTAAATTAGAAACAATCTAAGCATTCAAAAATAGCAAATGGTTTGATAAACTACTGTAAGGTCACCCAACTGAATATTTTGCAGTCATTAAAAATTGTGCTTATAAAAATATTTAGGTCATCAGGAACGATTAATATGTTAGTAAATTAAATGTGTACCAAATCTTAGCAAATACAATATGATCTCAATTAAACATATAGATAAATGTATAGAAATTAGCTGAAAAGACAACTGAAAAATCTTTGGAATATGGAAAGATTTTCATTTTTTAACTTAGTGTTCTATAATTCCCAAATACATATTCTATAATGAGCATCTCAAGTATTTTCATATTCAAGAATATACTGATATCCTTCATATTTTCAAAATCTCCAAAATGTACAAAATTTTGTATTCAGGGATGTATACACTGAGGAGTTATATATGGAGATCATACCAATACACTATAAAACCACATATAAGATCTAAAAGAACAACAACAACAAAAATATTTTTATATACCTACAGATGACTAAAAGGAAGTTATATATGGAAATCATACCTATAATACTACCAAAAAATGTATAAGATCTGTAGCACATTTTAAAAAGCCTTGGGTGGGTGGGGACACCTGGGTGGCTCAGTCAGTTGAGTTGGTGACTTGATTTCACATTAAGTCATGAATTCATGGTTCATGGGTTCACGCCCCATGTTGGGCTCTGTGCTGACAGTGTGGGGCCTGCTTGAGATTCTCTCTGTTTCTCTCTGCCCCTCCCTCGCTTGCACTTCCTCTCTCTCTCTCTTTAAATAAATAAATAAATTTAAAAAAAATTAAAATGTTTTTAAAAAATAAATACATAAAAATAAAAAGCCTTACAGGAGCACCTGGGTGGCTCAGTCGGTTGAGCAACTGTCTATTGCTTTCAGCTCAGGTCATGATCCCAGGGCCGTGGGATCAAGCCCCAAGTCGGGGTCCACACTGAGCATAGAGCCTACTTAAGATATTCTCTCTCTCTCTCTCTCTCTCTCTCTCTCTCTGTCTCCCCCACTGCCCCTCTCCACTGCTCATGCCCTCTCTCTAAAATAAAAATAAAAAACTTAAGTAAAAAAGCCTTACATACCTACAGCTGATTAAATGCACTAAAGTAAGGTTAATGTTTATCGAGCACCTACAAACTCAAAAGTAAATAATTTTTATACATGATCTTATTCAATCCTTCCAACAAACTATGAGTAAAGTATTATCCCATTTTTATAAATGAAGAAACTGAGGCTTAAGTGAGGTTATATACCTAGCAAGAATAACATCACTAGGTAATGCTGTAACGAAGTCTCAAATCTAGCTCTGTCAAATTCAAAAGTTCCTAGCTTTTGAATCCCATTCATGCTGCAACCCCATTCATGTACAACCCCATTCATGCTGTCTTTCAAGCAAGTTACAGAGAAACAACTGATAAATTAAATGATGAATTAATTCAAAGCAACCGGTCTGAGGAAAAGTTACAGTTTTTGAGGAATAGCATGTGACTGGCTTATTTGTTAAACTTTATTTTGGCTTTTTGTCTGAATTATCCTGATAATTCAATTCATTTTCTATTCTCAATTTAGATTTATGTTTCTTCATAGTAACCATTAGAACTGATAGGAAGCTGTGTTTACACAATGCCAACCATGCTGACAATTTAAAGTATCTAAAGGAATAGATGTTTCTCTTTTCATGCAGGTGCTAGACTTTATGCAGACGCCTGGGGAGTAATGACACTCTGATTGTCTTCAATGGGATTTCTTGGCTCAAACCACCACTGCCAAGGTAAAAACATGACAAACTAAGAAGCTTCAGCTAGTTAAGTATTTTATAAACAGATGATTAACATATCATGGTTGACTGATCTTAAATTCTGTATTCTATCTTTCTGAGATAATTCACTTTGCAAATTTCAGAATAGTTTTAAAGGCATCATAAGACCATGTAATTACATGCTGAATTTTTAGAATTAATGATGCTGGATATATAAATAGTATTTTTCATCTGGTTCTCTGAAGGAACATTTTATCATTAAACTTTATTAGGAGGAAGATGACTCTATGTGAACACTGCTGTAGACAGACCTGAAAATAAAATTTTCCTCTGATATCTTACAACAGCAGAATTTCAAAGTCATTTGTAAGTCTTCTAGTTGTGTTGCTAGGTTTGTTTTCCTGGTATTCTTTTTGAACATCTATTTTGAACATCAGTGTAAGTTCGTTGGTTACCTTTGAAAGATTCCTCCCAAAGAGGAAAACAAAATGGCTAGTTAGAATTCAGGGCACAGATGAGGAAAAAAAGAGGTATGTGTCTCCCTCCCTATTCCACCATAGTTTCCTAAAACTGTTCCACCCTTACCTCGCACGTACACCACAAATACATATTTTCAATTTTATATGTATTAAAAACTTATACTATCACGATATTCTTAAAAACTCCACTGAGTTATACACAAAGCTTGTATCAAAACACTATAAAAAAGATCTTAACAAGAGAAACTGAGGAGCATATTTTATTTTCCAATATTAGGTTAAACTGCTACTTGAGTAATATAACCATCCTTCCTGGCATAGGATGCAATTGTCTTAAAAACTGATCTCTTTATATTGAGATTTTATGAAATGGCTTGAAAGTGGTCTTTATTTTATCTTTTTCAATATGAACTGCAGTTGAAGTCACTTTGCAAGCAGTACTTTGATAGCTCTTTTAACACCACAGCATGGCAAGGGTAGAACCTCATGGATGCTTACTCAGCCTTCAAAGACATGGTCACCTGATACATTCTAAGAAGCCTGTGATCATAATTGACCAGAGCAAAATAATTAATAGAAATTAGTCTTAAATGATTGGGAACTTTGGGCTTCAAAATCCTCTAGAAATAAAAACTTTTCACTTGTCCTTAAAACCAAAAGGTCAAGTATTCATTGACCAATAAAGACCCCTCCCCCACCATCTAAAAAACACCCTTCGAAATCCAATTAACTCTTTCACACTCTTCATTTTCTGTTTTTATCAGAAAGTTAAATTTGCCATTCTATACTCAAATAAAAGTTAAGTTGTTTTGATCTGATAATTGTAAGATGTACTGTATGTATCTTAATTTGTAAGTTTTTAATGCTAAAGCTCAAAGCTGTTCAGATATAACAGGAGCACTGGAAATGAGGTACAAAATGCTGGAATTCAAATTAACCAATAAATATATTTTAATATATATCAGCAGGACTCTAGAGGATTCCATTAATGTTGAAAAATAGAAAGGATTTAGGTTAATTTGGTAAGAAGGCAGGTCAGAACGTTTACAACAGTGGTATAGAATTGTATAGAGATGCAAAATTTTTCAAGAGAGCAGAATTTTTTCAAAAACGCTGACTCTAGCTGTCACAGCCCTGCCTTGGCTAAATCCAGTAGAGAGATAGGAGGACTTTCTAATTTGCTTTCCTTCTATTTTAATAATAGCTGTGCATAAGTAATTTATGAAAGGCCAACCAGGCAGTGGGCAACAGAAAATTAAACTCATTTTATCTGAAAGCAGGTGGATTTCTATATATCATTAGCATGCATAGAATTCTCACAATGTTATTTCTCATACTGATGGAATGTAACCAAATAATATATGAGTTTTTTGCTTATGCACGAGTGAAATTTTTAGATAAAAGTGCCAGCCCCAATGGCAATTTTCTGCAAAACGAAAACTAATTCTGCGAAGCTTCTTATTACTGGAAAGACTCATTTGGCTTGCATTAGAGACTGACATAAGTGACTTTAGGATTTTACTAACAGATTAGATGAGATGTGCCACATACTGTAATATCATTAGAGAATGTAACAGCACTGGAACGCTTTGGGGCACTTATTAAGGGTACCAGCACAAGTAAATTGTTTTCCTTTATGACACAAGCTTTTGAATTTTTTCTCTGATTAAAATGCTTTATTTTTATGGATTCTCTTTCTAACACTTAAAACAACTTTTATTTTACACTCCCCAAAATTGCACACAAATTATGTTTTGTATGATTCAGCTCAGTGTTACTAAATGCATTATCTATGCCTTATTTCATGAATATCACCTAGGCAGAGGGTAGATACGTATTAAGAAAACAGCTTACACAATACTAAAATCAGAACTCTTCTAACAGAATATTATCCTAACTTACAGCAAAGACTAATCTTCATGACTCCGAGGAATTTTTGCTATTAGTACCTTTCACTAACTCAATGTTTGTGTGGGTTCTACTCTCAGCTTCTAACAAAATCTGAAAATTAGATCATTAAAAATGGTTATTATAATATGAATACTCCTATTGTTCTGTTTAACTTCCATCCTAAAATTCATTCAAGTATATGAAATATTATAGATTTTTTTTTATTCTGATGAATCTTCCCTTATCAAAAATTATGTATCAAGCAAAATATTTCTTGCTAAGGTAGGCAAAAAAATGTAGGGTGAAGATGGAAATGCTTGTCACTTTATAAAAGAACCTATGGGAAAAGCTAAGGGTTTTGAGGGAATGATTTTATACTCAGTATTTTTTCCGTTCTGAGTTATCTTTTCCCAATAAAAGTTTTCTACCTCTTTTTTGAGACAGAGTTTCTCTCTTTTTTTTTTTTTCCTTTTTCAAAGTCCCTTTACACTTCATCGACAGAGAAGGAAATTAATGAGAAAACGTATATACAAAGTTACCTAGAGAACAGCAGCCACACAAATGCATTTGAGGATGAGCTATTCAGTGTCCTAATCTACAGAGTGGTGAGGGTAAGGTTTTTGGAGTCCCACACACAGGAGATTGAATCTCAGCCCTGCCATTTTACTAGCCACCTGATTTTAGGCAAATGAATCTCCTCTGAGGTTTTATTTTCTCACCTATTCAATGGAATCATGCTAGCATTGACTTCAAAGGTTCTCTGTGAAGAAGATCACATCCAAACGGATCACCCTGTGGTTCATATTCTATCTCTACAGCAGAAGGGAAGGCAGCTGGAAACAAAGTGTGGCCTGATGGGTTGAAAATTGTCAGACCAATTCTGGTAGATGTTCCAGATTTCTACAAGAACTCAAGAATGTATTAGCTATTAAGTAGAATGTGAAAATAATCAATGAGACAATCCTCTATGAAGTACCTAGATCCAGGGACTCTTCAATCTAGGAAGTCAGTCAGTGCTATGCTCAAAGCCCTGGGAGCTGGGCTGGGCAGAGTTATTCAGAGTCATCTGTGTGCTTAATGCTATTTTTATTAGCACATTTACCACACTGTGTGGGTATTATTTACTTAAATATCTTTGTCACACCTTGAACTCTTTGAGGGCAGGGACTTTGTCTTTTCAGCTTTTTAATTCCAGCTGCCAGTACACTGCCTGATACATAGAAATCAGTAAAATGAGTGCCTATGAGCATTCTGTGAACTTGTAAAAATATTTGAAACCTGAAAAGAAAATTTAGTTCAAGATACAAAAAACTTTAAAGATTTTTTTAATGTTTTTTTTATTTGAGTGGGAGAGGGGCAGAGAGAAGGAGAGAGAGAATCCCAAGTAGGAATTTGACTGTGAGATCATGACCTGAATCAAAATCAAGAGTCAGATGCTTAACCGACTAAGCCACCCAGGTACCCCAAAAAAACTTTTAAAGTAAATTAACAAGTGCTAATTATATTTCCACAAACTGTCACCCTAATGCATTCTTAATTGTCTATGAAATTTAATATTCATAAAACTTCATTACATTAAAAAAGGTATATTTTTGGGGCACCTGGGTGGCTTAATCGGTTGACCGTCTGACTTTGGCACAGCTCATGATGTCGTGGTTCATGAGTCAGAGACTCACATCAGGCTTGCTGCTCTCAGTGCAGAGCCCTCCTCAGATCCTCTGTCCACCCCCCTCTGTCCCACCCCATTCACACTCTCTTTCTTAAAAATAAATAAAAAAAAAAACATTTTAAAAAAAGGTATATATTCTCATCACAAAGATTTTTGAAAATATACAATTATTGCCAAGATATTACAGTCAATCTTAAACAAGTTATACATAGCTAAAAAATTCTAGATGTAAAAGTATTATGATCCTTTTAAATTGTTTTTATAGAAAAAATAAATATAGTTAATGTGGGATGTCTGTGCATTTTGAAGTGATATGATGTAGGGTAGGGCCTATAAAAGTGGGAGGTCTTTAACAGCCTGATAACAGTGGAAGAGGAGGCCAGAATTTAAACAGGCTGGCTGAGGCACGGTGAAACTAATCAAGAAAAGCTTCTTAGTGGAGGTTTCCCTGATCTTCAGTATAAAGGTGGGAGAGAGAGATGGTTTGGGAGAAGGAGAGTTATGCCTCACCAGAACTAATCTTATAAGTAAGCAGAGTAAGAGACTGGGAGTATTTTCCAAGGTTCTGGACAAGACCCCTTGACTCACCTGCACCCCCACCCTCCTCCAAAAAATTTTCCTAGGTCTTTTGAGACTTAAAATTCTACCAATAAAGAATAATTTTATTATCTAAAACTTGCGTTGGCTAGTAAATGTAGATATGCCAAAGAGACATAACACTTCAAACAATATAATTGATTTCAACCATATTGTGAGTTTAAAATCTTTCTTGGGGTTAGATTTGATAGGACAAAGAACATGAAGGCACTCAGTGACCAAGCAGGGAGCAGTAAGCCAGATGTCAGGGATCAAAGGTGCAAGGGGTCCACTGTGGACTGCATTTGAGACAGCTTGCATTCCTGGGCAGAACCCAAGATAAACACAAATTGTACAGAACCATGTGCTAGAGAAGTGAGTTGTATTTGAAACAAAAACCACTGAGGGCTCCTGAGTTATGGAGCAACCTGGTCAAACAGCAAGAACAGAGCATCACTTGGACCTGAGAAAGGAACAGGGAGCACATAAAACACACAGCAGCAGCTACATTCTTATTGAGCCACTGAAAGACAGAAAACACAGATTCATCCTCTAAAGTTGTTAAGGACAGAACAGTCGATCTTAACATATCTACAGCTAGTTGTTTTATGTATTTAATTCTCAGAATTTACCCATATGTCCCAACTAATAGGTGGACTAAAAGGGTCTCTAGAAGAAACCTATCAATGTTTCATGGCCACTCAAATCGAATGCATATTGTAATGTTTAAGGTTAGCAACATCCAGGAAAACACTCTACTAAGGCAATGTATTTTTACTTTTTTAAGTTATTTATGTATTTAAGTAATCTTGAGAGAAGAGTTGTTTTACTTTGTTGCACTGCATACTTATTTATCTTGTGTTTTCCATGGGTGAAATGATTGGTACCCACGGTAGTATTAATGAGTTCCCCCATTCTTCCCACAACATTCGATTTCCTAATCTCTTTCCTCTGTTCTCACCATAAAATGCTCAATCTCATACCCTGTATTATTCAGACAATTTCAGCTCAATCAAACTGAGGGAAGCATAAAAATCATTCTGCTACAGTTTATCTCTAATCTGAGGAGGAGTCTAATTATTGATATTCAAAGGAACTTTAGGAATGTTATGAAAATGGGTTAACATTTATTTTAGGAGGACTCATCAAGATCTTATTTAAAACAAACAATTTCATCCTTTCAAGATCAGGGAATTAGAAAAAGAATATTTTTCTCAAAGTGTGAATGCCACAAGGGTTTCTCACATTGATTCATTGCTTATAGATGAAAACAACTTAAGCTGATTTTTGTTGTTTATAGAGTAAGTGTAAAATGTTCCACCAAAATAGGTAATGACATTTTTGTGTCCATAAATGTGCATGTAAGTCCAATTATGTGTTTGTTGTCATTTAAACATCACCACCATTATTGAAACAGAAGTGCCAGTACTAATTCTTGCTGTCACATTTTCCAAAAATGAAAATAAGGCTTTTAAGTAAAATGCTAAGGTTTTCAATGTGAATTATTCATTCTTTGCATGGCCTCAGCAGAACACCCTCAGCAAAATAGCTAAACAAAAGCCTACCAGGGTTCTGGTTTCTAATCTGGTTAAGAAATACATTATAGGATTTTTTTTCTAAACTTCACAGTTAATGGAAAAGTTTTCCTTTCCTGAAACTCAGGGAAGAGTTCAAGAAAGCTTCTCTAACTGCCACAGCCTCCATCTAATTGAAGTACCATGAGCAGACCTTGAAAACAGTGGCATTAGTCACACAGCTAAACAAACTACCTCTAATGGCACCAGTCAACCAATCAGAACCATTCCCCACATGATCTTTGTGGGAATAGCAATCCATTAAAAATAACTGAAGCAATGATCTTTCATGCCACCTTTCTTTCACATAGGACCACTTCACTGGTAATATCTTAGGGGAACTATTAGCTACTTCAGTGTCCTTCATAGAGGGCACTCTGCCTGTTCCAACGTTTATTTCCACTGTAACATTTTTTTCTCTCTCCCTCACAGAAGTGCCTTTTAGAAATTAAAATAAGTCTCACTGTGGCTCTAGCAGGTAGATAGGGAGTGAAGAAAAGAAGAAATGGGTAAGAGAATAAATGAGTTGAGAAGAAAAACACCTTTTCTCCTACACCTGGCTCTGCATTTCAAAGCTATCAAAGAAAAGTAATGCACTCAATTATAATATCCAATAGTTGCTCATCTTCACCACTCTTTGCCATTAAGGAGAATAAATCTATGTGTTACAAAACAGCTCAAACTAATTAGAAATAAAGTTTGGGAGGACTGTCTTAACCCTGATCATAATCCATATAAACTGGGAGAGTCGGAGCGTGAGAGGGTAATCAGGAGTGGTCCACCTGCACCATACCACGAGTTCCACACTGGGGTCTGTATATTACTGTTTTTTCATGTCCAGTGCTCTGTGCTCAACAAATGTTTTATGAATAAGTTCTCTATCATAAGGGAACAAATCAGGGATGAAATTAGCCACTATATCACTAGATATCCTACAGCCTGCATGGTAGCTGCCTTTGCCATTGTTTTATATTGGCATGAACATTACCACCACTTTATTTTAATACCAGGTTTTACACTTACCAACTTCTTTCTCTTATAGGAGCTTGTTACATTTTGAAGAGTGTGGTTATAGCAATGCACACAAACTCTTAGCCATGGAGAATGATTCCCATTAGCTAAACTGTGCAGAATAACTCATATGGTGCAATGCCTATCCCACTCCTACCCCCAAACCTACTAGCTAACTGGTTGATTAAAAAACACTTTCTCCATCTCTTTGCACATCTTACATGGTGAATAAATAACCAAAGGATATTAGGGAAGTATCACTGATTCATATTTTTAATCATTACAAATATCCACATCCACAGTCTGAATTGACTGATTGTTTGGTGTAACAGGATGAAACTTGGGTATATTAACAAGATCTCTCCCTTCTAAGAATATTATATTACTTTTTTCACTTGGCCAGAACTATTCATTATTCAGAGAAGGAGGGATGGCCTACAAGAAGGCAGAGTACTTAGGGTGCCTGGGTAGCTCAGGCAGTTGAGTGTCTTAACTCTTGATTTTGGCTCAAGTCATGACCTCACAGTTTATGAGATCAAGCCCCACATCTGGCTCTGCTTAAGATTCTCTTTCCTCTTTCTGCCCCTCCCCCCACTCTCCCAAAATAAATAAAGTTTTTAAAAAAGAATGCAGAGTACAGATGCATTCAATTCTTTTTTTTTAAATTTTCTTTTAATGTTTTTATTTATTTTTGAAGGAGAGAGACAGAGAGAGAGACAGAGCACGAGTGGGGGTGGAGCAGAGAGAGAGGGAGACACAGAATTGGAAGCAGGCTCCATCCAGGCTCTTAGCTGTCAGCACAGAGCCTGATGCGGGGCTCAAACCCACAAACTGTGAGATCATGACCTCAGCCGAAGTTGGATGCTCAACCGACTGAACCACCCAGGCGCCCCTTAGTTCTTACTTTCTGATTACTATTACAGGCTCTTTAGAATTCACGGCTGTGTGTGTGTGTGTTTGTGTACACACTTAGGTGGGTTTTTTTTTTTTTTTTTACGTTTATTTATTTTTGAGAGACAGCATGAGCAGGGGAGTGTCAGAGAGAGAGGGAGACAGAGAAACCCAACCAAGCAGACTCTGCACTATCAGCACAGAGCCCAATGTGGACCTCCAACTCAGGAAACCATGATATCATGACCTAAGCGGAAATCAAGTCAGACGCAACTGACTGGGCCCCCCAGGCCCCCCTGTACTCCTTTAGTTTTATTGTAACAATGCAACTCATACACTTTTAACATTTAAAACTGAGCATCATCCTTCCTTTCCAGTGAAACAAAAAGAAAATTTAAAAATAAATAAGAACGGGGTGCCTGGGTGGCGCAGTCGGTTAAGCGTCCGACTTCAGCCAGGTCACGATCTCGCGGTCCGTGAGTTCGAGCCCCGCGTCAGGCTCTGGGCTGATGGCTCAGAGCCTGGAGCCTGGTTCCGATTCTGTGTCTCCCTCTCTCTCTCTGCCCCTCCCCCGTTCATGCTCTGTCTCTCTCTGTCCCAAAAAAATAAATAAACGTTGAAAAATAAATAAATAGATAGATAGATAGATAGATAGATAGATAGGAACAAAATTACAACAGAGAATGTCAATTCCAAATAAGATCCTACCGGTTCTGCTGATTCTCTCACTGAGTGACAGGTCTCAAGTCATCATTAAGAGAGAATTTCATTTTAAAAGTGCCATCTTCAACTGCAAGGATGTCTGTTAAACATCACAATTAAACATGCCAAAGGAGAAGCCATGTTGTCAAAATGCCCCTTACCCCACCCAAACATCTCAAACCCACCCTTTGCTGACCTTCTATAACCCCAGTTTTAAAGTTTTTTTTCTTTTTTTTAAACAAGAGAAAGCAGACCAATGCATGTTGGTAAATGCTAACTGTCCATAGTCACACAGAGACACAGAGAACTCACAGGCTTGTTAATTTTTTTTTTAATGTTTATTTTTGACAGAGAGAGAGCGCGCGCGCGCGCGCGCGCGCGCGCGCATGAGCGGGGGAGGGGCAGAGAGAGAGGGAGACACAGAATCTGAAGCAGGCTCTGCAGTAATAGCCAGGTTCTCTCATGAACCCGCAAGATCATGACCTGAGCCCCAAACCAAGAGTCGGACACTTAACCAACTGAGTCACCCAGGTGCCTCTCCAATCCATTTTAACCTTCTAACACTATTTTCTTTTGTATCCTCCTCTGTCCTTTAACTTCCCCTTGTCTAGACAACCTCTATTTGCTATCTGCTTGCACTCTGTCTCTCTCTCTCTCTCTCTCTCAAAAATGTTAAAAATATTTTTAATAAGAAAAATAAAATGAATTGGAAAATGAATCCTGCACCCAGCTCTTTGAGCCAAGCTTCCCAAACCCTTACTGAATGTGCTCCATGTAAACCCTGCAGGATTAGATGCAAACTTGAATTAGGTAGAAACTGAATTCCTGTCTCTCAGTGGAATGAGAGCTAGAGTCAGACATTAATTTTACCTGTAGAAAAATAAAGTGCTTCTTGACACAACTGGGTATGTGGTGTGCAAGTTTACCCTCAGTTCCCCTGATGATGTGTTGTTCTATGTTGAGAACTAAGAGTGTGGGTTTCACCTGCTCTACATGGCTAGCCAGTCACTTGGAGGACACAAAAATAAAATTTAATCACATAGCTCTCCTGGAAAGTTGTATTTTTACTGGAGCCCCTCAAATGATAGTACTATAACCCCTGAATATGGTTCTTTGGGGCTCTACAAAAAAGAAAGTTTCTAAATTCTCATTCCTGGAATTATTTGGTTTCCCTGCTGCAAATATCATACAATGCCAAAATAATAGATACAGACAACAACAATAGCTTTCTTGATGATAAAAATAATAGCTACCTCTAAGACACTGCCAAGCCCTTTATATAGGTTACTTCATTTAATTTCCATAAAAATCCCTTTGAAATAGCTGCTATTATCCCCAACTTATAGATGAATGTACCAAAGTTGCACAGCTAATGGGTGGAGGAGTCAATGGATGAACTCAGTCAGGTGTGTAACTCAATGGAGCCTACAGGTCTAACACTATTCTACTCTGAATACATCTCTTGGCAATTAAAAACAAAAAACCAACAACTAAAACCTCAAGAATATGGTCTCCAAAAATGACATTTCCTTGAACTCTTAACCCTTCATATTTTTATATCTTGAATTCTCAGTTTAAACCTCAAAGTATAGAATGAGAACAAAAAGATACTTAAAATATAAATTCTTCAGAATCCTAACCCATATTGATGCTTTACTATTGGTTTTTTTTTTAACTACAATAAGCTTTGTATTTATTATCAAACTGCTTTTTTCAAGCTACAAGTATAGAATTTGACCTGGTATTCATGACCAGGGTTTCTGTAATTCCAAGTCAGAGTTATAAAAGAAAATTATGAGACAATGGTTGATAATATTGAAAAAATTTTCATATTTACAGGAGATTTTTCAAGTGACTATGATGTCTATTCATGGGAAGCAAGCATTTGAAAGGACAAGTATATAAAGAAGTTATCCTACAGCGAACAGAACAAAGCCCATTAATGACAATGATGTGAACATTCAAGGAATTATTAAAAGAGCCTTTCACTTTGAGGGAAAATTAATTTACCCAGAATTTAGTGCAATTGTTGAAATAAGAAAATCACGGAAGCAAGGCAGCAGACCTCATGGCCAAAGTTTTGCCTAAAGCAAAAGCAGTTATGAAGGAGACACTGTTCTATTTTTCTCTTTTACATTTTGTTGAAAAGTACTGGAGGCATATACATTAGTGGCTTGTAACATTCTTATTTCTTTAATCGCACAGTTTTGTTCCCCTATCAGAACTTAAATAATTAATAGGTCTATGGACATTTATCTCTGCTTTTCCTATGCATATTTTAAAACTCCTGTTCCCTGAAAATTAAGAGAAAACAGCTTTACTTCATAAAATTCCAGGTTTTTAAAAAAAATATTTAAATACATAGAGTGTTGCAAAAAAAGGTAGGTGTTTATCAGAGATACTTACTTTGAGGCAGAGAGATGGCTTCTCTGGCTACCTTCACAGTAAGCCATTTTTGTTCAGGAAAGTAGCTTCATGGTTCTAATTCTAAGAGCCTATAGTACTTCTCTCCCCAAACTAACCAACAAACCAACAAGGAACCATACAAGAAACGAGGAAAAATAAAAAGAGATATTAGACATGTCCCTAAACCTCACATTTCATATAGTGTTCCCGCTTAGGGAGAAATTCCTATTTTCTCTGTTTGTCATTCTATAGTTAAATTGAAACCTTGAATACCACTGCTTCAAGGAAGAGAGGAGAAAAACAAAATTGGTCAATTCTTGTTTTTTTAACTTCAGAGTGCTCAGACCCTATCAATTTAAATGGCAATTTAAGAAATTTTCAGGAATCATCCCATATAAGAGGTAACTGTAGCAAATGAGTTGTGTGTCTAATGTTCTTTTTAGACCATAAATTCAGGAAAAGATGGTACTATGGATCAGTCACCAATATTTTTCACACTGGTTATGTCTGAGGGATATTTTCACACTGGTTATGTCTGAGGCTTGAATTTCCCCCTTGGAGCACAAGTTAATTTCAGATGAAAATAGATTGGTAATCTGATCCAAGAACTGGTCTAAGCAAAGAGCACAGATGATAAAAACAAGACTCAGCAGTGACTATGCGGGTTTCCAAGAAAGCCCACCTGAGAGGAAAATCCATTAGGATGACCACCCAGTCCATTAGGTTCCTCTATCTGTAGCCTATTAAGTGCTGACTTTTTTTCATAAATATCACTGTGTCATGAATGAAAAATAGCTCTTAATTACAGGGGGATTTAGCATCATTGTTTTAAGAATTTACCTCCAATCCTTTATGACATAAAAGGACTATGTGCTCCTATTAAATATGAGAGCTCCTTTGCTTCCAGATAAAAATCTGTCCTCTAGAAATTTATTATCCTTGTTTTTCTAAGCCTTTGCATTTCAGGCAACCCTTAATTCCCTCAAGAAATAGCTAAACCATAACTTTATACCTGAAATATTCCTGATACCCCCAATTCCTGAAACACTGTCCCTCATTCACTGTAAGTGGTATATGTAACTTAATTGACATTAC
The DNA here is from genome assembly GCF_018350175.1 of Felis catus. Taxonomy (NCBI): domain Eukaryota; kingdom Metazoa; phylum Chordata; class Mammalia; order Carnivora; family Felidae; genus Felis; species Felis catus. Next base: position 86,144,459 of record NC_058376.1, on the reverse strand, counting down.
CACACAATCTTAATCATCTATTTACCTATACTTCTTTCTTACTAGATGGTGTTCAAGAACATAAATAATAGGGGCATCTGGGTGGCTCAGTTGGTTAAGCATCCAACTTCGGCTCAGGTCATGAACTCGCGGCTTGTGAGTTTGAGCCCCGAGTCCGGCTCTGTGCTGACAGCTCAGAAACTGGAGCCTGCTTCAGATTCTGTGTCTCCCTCTCTCTCTGCCCCTCCCCCACTCATTCATATTCTCTCTCTTTCTCTCTCTCTCTCTCCTTCAAAAATAAGTAAAACATTTTAAAAAAAAATTTAAAGAACATAAATAACTTGTTCATCTTTTGAATCTTAGTTCCAAGTCCAATGTCTGACATATGTTAAATACCCAATAAGAGTTTTGCTTTTTTTGGTGGAAAAGAAGAGGAATGAACTTTCATTGTGAGTACCTGGGTGACCTCAATTAGGCAGATCAGAAACTATAAAAGTAAAAATTAGAACCGAGAAAGCAAGTGGGGAACTTGTGCCCCCAGCCAAGCAGTATTAAACTGTGACTACGGTATTTTAACTTTGAATCCTTCTTACTTAGGGCCTCCAGGACCCCTGGAATCCCCATGATGTCCTTGGCTGCTGGGAGCTCTTCACTTGGATCTGCCCTCTCAGGCGAGATCGCACGTCCCATGCTTTTTTTTCTATTCCCTCTCCCCTAAATCACCATGCTAGTGTCTCTCATGACTTACTGGTCTCGGCTAGCAAATCTAAAATTTCAGAGTGTGGAAATATGTCATTGTGTTTCTCAGGTGTGTTCTGTAGACCCAAATACCCTGATTAAGTTTCATTAAAAGGGATTTTCCCATTAAATTTGGAAGTTGTTTATACAAAAACTCCCTCTTATAAACTCAAATTGTACATTAACGTTTTAAAGGCTCAGAGCAGTCTCATACTAAAGAAACTTTATTGATTCCATTTAATCCTATATTTTCCAAAATTATTTGACCAAAAAACACATTTTTATACCCCTTCTTAAATGTCTCATGGGACTCCTGTTCCACACAACAAACCCCAGGAAGCAACAGATAAGGGTTAGCAGTTCCAAGTGACTTATTTTGAAACAACAGGTGTTTTCTAAAGACAGTGTTTTAACCCAAAGGCCTGATTGTTTGGTAGGAATTTTGGGTGCTTAGTGATGGAGCTTTCAAGTAGATAGTCTCTATGGAGCACAACAGGTTATGCCATGATGGAGGAACTTTTTTATGTGTTTATTATGCACCAAGCAATGTACAGTATGCTTTTACCTGTCTTTTTCCAGTTAATCTGAAAAACAATCCTATAAGGTAGTTATATATTTACCCACTTTAAAAATGAGGAAACTGAGTTTAGAGGTTAAGTAGCTTGCCCAAGCTCCCAGAATTAGTAAATGGGGAAGATGAGCCAAATCCAGTTCTTAACGTATTAAACCTCATGTTCTATCAATGTCCTCATGCTACTGGAATGTGTAGGTCAGTATTTCTTAAATCTTGGTCCTAAAATGCTTGTCAAAAATTTGGATTCCTGGGCCCTATCCCAGATGGGATAAACCTGGGTTTGGGGGCTGGACCAGGAACAAATACTTTTAACAAACCCCTCAGTTATCGTACACACTCAAGTTTAAGAAACACAGTTCTAGTATATGTTATTTTTACCATATTGTACCACTATCATCTAATCAACACATTTTTTTTTAATTTTTGTTTTTTTTAATGTTTATTTATTTGTGTGTGTGTGTGTGAGAGAGAGAGAGCGAGCGAGCGAGAGAGACAGAGAGAGAGTGAGAGCGCAAATGAGCACGAATAGAGGAGGGGCAGAAAGAGAGAGAGGGAGACAGAAAATCCAAAGGAGGCAGAGAATCCAAAGCAGGCTCCGCTCTGTCAGGGCAAGAGCCTCACTGAGCTCAAACTAATGAACTGAACTGTGGGATCATGCCCTGAGCAAAAGTCAGATGCTTAATCGACTGAGCTACCCAGGTATTCCACATTATTTTGGTCTTAACTCACATCATTTTATTCTCAAGGCCAGCACAATCAAGTCTTCATTCTACTTTGTCTTTGAATGTTACCAGATAACTTCACCTAATTAAGGCAACTCATACCCTGAAGATGAAATAGATAACAAATGAATTTCTAACACTGAACACATGTTGATGTTATAGGTAAAACTCACCATTTTTACTGGTTATCATGGTTGGCAAAAACTTGAGAGCAAAAGATATATAATGAAAGTATTTGAAATTACCAAAGAAAACTCAAGGCTTTGACTTCCTTCAGCTAACAGTGATTTAAAAAAAAAAAAAAAAAGATTTTGCATCTCTCTTATAATTGATGGCCCTTATATATTTTCTTCTACACTAATTCCCTAGACAAACCAGCTGACCTGTCAAATAATCTGCCATTAAGTCCAAAAAAGCCAAGTAATGGTCATCCTTCTCTTCTCCAGATCATAGGAAACATTTTCAACTACATAGTGAGGTGCTTTGGCAAAGTAATAAGAAAAAAAAATGCTGTAATACAAGTTTGTGTGGAGGGGGGCAAGAGAGAAAAAGTTGAAAAGGGCCTTTCCTCCTTGTTTTTTGTTTCTCAGAAACCATCTCTACCTCTTGTCTTCCCAATTATTATTATAGGCATTGCATAATATAACTGGTGTTTTGGTGCTCTGTACTTGCATCCAGGAGAAACTTGGTTAAAAGTGAAGAAATAAACAGAATGAAGACTGGATATGAGAATAAGAATCTAGCTGGCATGCAAACACAGATTGGTGGCCATCTACTCTGAAATTCATTCTCACCTTCTTCCTGACTAATAAAACACCAGCACTTTACTGCCCAGAATAAAGAATACAGTCCCAGCCTTCCTTGCAGCTAGCTATAGCCATTAAATTAAGCAATGGGTTTAGAAATACACTAGAAGAGCTTTGTGGCAGCTTCTGGTAATCTCCTTTACCTTCCATCTTCTATACTCCCTCCCTCCTTCCTTCCTTCTTTCACTCTTCCTTCCTTCTCTCATCCCTCTTTCCTTCCTCCTTCCCTTCCTTCTCTCACCCTTCCTTCCTTCTCTCCTCCCTCCTTCCTCCCTCGCTTCCTTCCTTTGCTGAAATACAAACATGATGACTGGAGCAAGAACTTCTGTTTCTGGACATGGGATAAACTCAGAATGGCAAAGCAGCAAGAACAAAAGAGTTGAGCTCCTTGATGACCATGGAGTTACCACATCAGCCCTGGACTCATTACCTCCACATTAATTCCACTTGAAAGAAAAGTAAACTTTTAATCCTGTTTAAGTCTCTGTAACTTTGGACTGGACATCACATGCAAATTCAATGCTAACTGACACAGCCTCTGTTTGCCTAGGGACTGTAAAGCAGGACTCTGGATGTGAATTTGTTTTGCTGTGAGTAAATAAAATTTTAAAAGATGCTGTAATGATATCTTTGTTTAACAGCAACAACAAAAATCCTAGTTACCTTAACAGGATATTCAATGCATAGCTACAACACTATGTGACTCCACGAGTCTTCAATGGAATTACCTTGAGGGCCACAAGGTGGTATAGGAGATTGCAAAGAGGCTGTACACATTTACATGTGATTTAGACAGCTTTTTCTTACACAAAATGCAATGTCTGAATTGACTTGATTTTAAGGTAAAAATTAGGTCTCTGGTATTCCTATAGTTCCTATACCTGACCTTTTCTCTTCCATTCTAAATATTATTTTCCTAATTGTGATTCTTGACCAACACTGAAAATTTGGGGAAAAAATGTTTTTCTTTTCCTTTGTTTCTCTTTGACCTTTGGGAGTACACAGCAAGGCAAGGGAAATGCCAAAATCTAGAGGAAGTTGTAGGGAACCCAAGGAAGAGGGGACACCTCCGAAATCCTTTCTGCATCTCAATTGTCATAAACCTGGTGGCAGTTTGAAGAGGAGCAGTTTACACATCTGCTTTTTCAGAGCAAGTCTCACATTGGCACCTTCCTCTGTTGTTGTTTTTCCTAAACTTTTCCAGCTCTGTCTTCTTATGTAAATATATAAGTCCTGCACCCCATTTCATGCTTTATTATTTCCAAATAGCAAATGCATTAGGCCCTTTGATTCATCTGTGGAGAATGCATTTTGAAGCAAAGCTTAATACCCTGAAATGGTTAGTTCATGGGGTTTTAATTTTAGGAATATCAGAAAAGCATTAATTCATAGTCTTCAATTGGCACAAAAACTCAACGAATCTCCTCATGGAAAATCTCCCCCTCCTGTCGTCCTTTGCTCAGAAGTGTGCAGGAGACTTCATGCAAATCAAAGCCCTCATAAAACTTGTGTGCTACCTGCTGGCTTCCTGGAGTGTCTGTCTGGACCACAGTCTTGAAGAAAACTGTCTTCATAGGGGAAGGAAGTCCTTGAAGCCTTACGGTGGTCAACCGAAAGAAAACTCATACCATCTCTGGTCTTCTAAAATGTTTTCATTAGAGACCCAGTTTTAGTTCCACAGCCAAAGGCAAGGCCCAAAGATCCTGATTTTATTTTCTGCGCTGATCAGAGTAACCTGATTAGTTGGTCTTTTTGTGAAAAGAGTATTGTTAGGTCCAGATCACAGGAATATTTACTCGAAATAGATGATGGCTCATAAAAACTGCATAATGCTAAGTGGTAATTTTGTGACTATTAACAACCAACAGGTCATTTTTTTCTCCAGCTGCATAGCATAATTTTTTGTTTGCTTACTTGTTTAGGCTATGCGTACTTTTTTTTTTTTTTACTGAGTAGGATTGGTATATAATTTTGAGGTATACAACTTCATAATTCTACCTCTTTATTCATTACAAAGTGATCACCTCCAAAAGTCTAGTTACTATCGATCACCATATATTTGACCCCCTTTGCCCATTTTGCCCATTTTGCCCACCCGCTAACCCTCTTCCCTTCTGGTATGTGTCTATATGTGGGCTTTTGTTTTTTAGATTCCACATGAGTGAAATTGTACTGTTTTTGTCTTTCTCCTTCTATTTACTTTTACTTAATACCCCCAAGGTCCATCATGTTGTTGGAAATGGCAAAATTTCAGTCCTTTTTTAATGGTTGAGTAGTATTCCATTGGATATATACACCATATCTGCTACATAAGCATAATTTTTGAGCAAATAATTCTACCATTTAAAAAAGTAGTTTATAGTAAAAAAAAAGTTGAAAATAATTACTGTAAAAAAAATAACAGAAGAAATGCTACTGCTTCTTTAATTTTCTTAATGTAAAACTAAATGAAATTTCACCTGCAAAAATGTTCCTAATAAACAAAATGGGGGGTGGGAGGTATGAGGAAAGCATTTTTAATAAAGTGATATATTGCATATCTTTTCATTTCTTTTTAAATGGCCTCTATATTAGTTTATTTTACCACTATAATGTCCCACTTGGCTATTAACTGTAAAAACAGTTCCTTACATGCTTCCTGGCTGTTTGGGGACAAGAGAGGCTATTTTAGAACTCATCCTAATGTTGGTTTATGTAGGAGTAACTTAAAAATCCTATGTCATTGTCTTTGGTGTTTTGTGTTCTGACCTTGATCTCCATTTCTAGTAACTAGATTTCTATCTTGACCAGGCATCTTACCTTATCCCTTGAACTGAGTAGTGACTTCCATGCTCTGCACTGTGTTCTTACCTTGACACCTACTTGATTCTCCCCAGTCACCTGTGGCTTTGGAGATCTGTCCCTGAATTCCAGTCTGAAGATGGAGGTCTAGCCACCTTCTTCCACTTTTGCCTCAGGCTTCTTCCTGAATCTCCACATGGTTCCTAGTGTAGGATTCTCTGTTGATCTTTGAGAACACCTTTCTCTTAACTCTACCATTTAATGTTGCTATCTAACCAGACACCACCTACTGATGTCTCTGGATATCCTCTTGCATCCAGCTCGGTTTCCTCCAAGAAAGCACACCCCAAAAGACATGTCAATTTCCCAGGTCCTTCATGCCCTGCTTGGCCAGACTCTAAGCTTCCCACCAACCTCCAGTCCTAAGACTGATTCCTTAAGATTATGTTTTTCCCATGTCTGCCAACCCATTAATTCTAGGTTTTGAGTTCTATGAAGAAAAAATAAAAAATTATTATCTTTACCTAACGTCAGGATTCAAGTATCCGATACAAAAACAAAACAGAAACAAATTCTCAACACTTATTTTAAAATTCTGGAGTCCCAGAGTCAAGAAGAGATTGTATATATGATCTTGTAGCTTCCTACTCATTGCAGACATCCTTGACAGATGATCCTCAAACCTTTCCAGACAACCTGTCCCATTGCTAGATATTTCTTCCTTATATTGAACTGAAATCTGTAGCACTAAACATTCTGTCTCCTTAATGAACTAGGGAAAAAAAAGATCATGTGAAACTCCATAACCATTCATCATTCAATGAACATGAGTAGCAGGCACTGCACTATAGTTACAAAAGAGGAATCAGGGTGACAGAGGAGCAAGCGGGAGACAAGACGATCCTATCAACTAAAAGGGAAAGCTGAGTTTCAAGAATGGGCAGGCTACTTGGGGTGAGATGGGAGTCTGGAAGGAGAGATTATTTGAATCAGATGAAGGAAGGAACAGACATCTGCCCTTTTCATTACCCTAGTGCCCCAGTAATGACAGATATTTCTACACTAGAAGCCAGGCAATTCATAAAAAATTATGTAGAGCTACTGGGTTCCTGTAATGCCAAGTTCCACTGCAAATTATTATTTTTTTTTAACATTTCACAGGTGACAGTAGTAGTTTCTAAAATATAGAAAAAAATTGGTAATTTTTAGAGTAAAAATTATCCAACCTTCAATTTCTTCAGCTTCCAAGAAAAAGAACCAGAGGCCAAAATAATAATAATTAGATCCAGATTCTAGTCCCAGATTCTGTCTGATCTTGAAAAGGCCATTTAACCTGTCTGAGCCTGAATATCTCCATCTGTAAAAAAAAATTAGAGTTTAAATATGTCTTCCCACATCACAGAGTTGTTGTAAAGTTATAAAAATAGAGCCACCATTAATCTACTCTGACTCTGGGCTAGACTGCAAGCTCTGCAATTGAGGTTCATTACCTCATAAACCCTCACAACAATCTTGTAAGATAAGAACCACCATCCCCATTTTCCAGATGCAGAAACTGAGTCCTCCAAAGTTTCAGCAACTTTCCACTGGAACTTTAATCTGCACATATCTGACTCAAAAGTTCTTTCTCTTACCTCAGTGCTAAACTGTGGAAAGGGTTAGCAACTAGAAAATATGCAAGGATATGTTAATAAGAACTTTTGTCTTCCTCATAATATGCTTTGTTTACATGGTTGGGTTTCTTATTACTATTACTTTCACTGCAAAAAATAAAATAAAAAAGCAAGACCATTGTAAAAAATTTTTTCAAACAATACACAAGTATAGTGAGTAAAACCTTCATACACACACACTTTGCAACTTGCCAATTTTAGTCTTGCTTTACCTCCCATATTAACAATTTCCAGAACTTTTCTATGTACTACACATATACATATAGATAACATAGAAAGGATTACAGCACACATATTCTGAGATTTGTCTTTTTTCATTAATCAATGGACTTATTTTGATCTATAGCTATATTTCATTCTTTTTAATGGCTGTATAACATTCCACATGTGGTTGTACCATATTTATTATCCTAATGTTGATAAACTCTTAATATGTTTCCAATTTTCTGTCATTGCAAGAAATGTTATCATGAACACCTTTGTACGTGTATCTTTGAGCAAATGTGCAAAATATTTCTATAGGATTATTTTTAGTAGTAGACTGTTTGGGTCAGGTAGTTTAGGTATTTTTAATTTTGATGGGCATTGTATCAACTCACATTCTACCACAGTATGAGTGTGCTCTTTATAGCCTAACACTGGATATGAGTACGCTTTTAAATTTGTGCTACTTTAATGGATAAAAGATAACTTGTTCTCATTTGCATTTCCCTGAATGCTAGTGAAATTATGCATCTGTGTTTACTACTTAGTTGTATTTCATCTTCCAGGAATTAATTGCCTCTCCATATCCTTTGTTCAATTTTCCATTGGAATAGTTTTCTTTTTCTTGTTGGATTTTTAGGAGAACTTTACATATTGTAGTATAAAGTCTTTGAATATTGCATATATCACAGATATTTTCTTCCAGCCTTTACTTGTCTTAGTATTTTTTAATGGGTCTTTCTTTAGCTATAGAAAAGATTTTGATTTTGTAGTTAAACTTGTCACTTCTTTTCATTTATGACTTGGCAGTTTTGTGATTTGCTTAGAAATGTTTTCCCCTAGGGCACCCGGGTAGCTCAGTCAGTTAGGTTAAGCATCTGACTTGGGCTCAGGTCAGGAACTCATATGGCTCGTGGGTTTGAGCCCTGCGTCAGGCTCTGTGTTGGCAGCTCAGAGAGCCTGCAGCCTGCTTAGGATTTTGTGTCTCCCTCACTCTCTGTTCCTCCCCGACTCGCACTCGGTCTCTCTCTCTCTCTCTCTCAAAAATAAATAAAGATTTAAAAAATCAAATTAAAGAAACATTTTTCCCTAATGTTAAAAAAAAAATTCTCCTATATTTTCTTCTAGGATTTTTCTGGCTGTGTTATTTTGTTGGCTTTGTTGTATGTTTACCTGCTTGTTATATTATTACTTCCTCTGGACTTTTTTGTAAACAGTAGAGGTATAATTGCCGGTTTTTTTTTTTTTCAAACTGGCAACCAATTATCTCAACACATGGATTGAAGAGTTCATCTATTCCCCTGATTTGAAATGTGCTTTTATTATAACTACATCCCTATGTATACATTGATCTTATGTTTATGTTCTGTCCCACTGATTCCTTGGTCTATTCTTGAATTAAAACCCCTCTGCATATTAGCATATCTTGACTAGCATATCATCTTCTTTTGCTACTGATAAGGCAAGTCTCTAAACATAGTTCTCTTCCTAAATTTTCTGTAGTATTATAAACAGTGATGCCAAGGGGCCCATGTATACCTTACATGCCCATTTATTCTTGTAACTTTGCTAGACTCATGGGGAAAATAATGCTACTTTTGATGAAAACATCATTAATGCATACCATGCCAAGAAAAAGAAAAGAAAGTCTCAGTTTGAAGCTACTTAAAGTAGCAAATTCAACCACTACATCTTTATACCAAAGTCATTATGTCCCTGAGTTTTCTGAGAACCCCAACCCCCCAGCAACCCCAACATTTCCTTGTTTTCCCAATAATATGGTCAAAAGATAAATGCCTTTCAAATCTGGTTCCCTTGGAAAAGAAATTCACCAAAATCCTAGTTTTCATAAGTGATAACACATTGACCATGTAATTTAGAGCATTCATTTTAACACACATTTTAAAATGATGATGATATAGATATATTTAAATAATTAGAGCCAGAGTAGTCCAGAGATTTAAATTATGAGCCTTAGAATCAGTCCCCTGGATTCAAATTGTTGGTCATCGTAAGCTAACTTCTTTGGAGACTCAATTTCCTCATCTATAAAATAAAAGTTAAAATGCCTACCTTGTCTGCTGTTTGTAAGAGTTTGAAAAATGTGTGTAAAGCATTTAAATTCTGCAGCACTTAGTAGGTATCCAGTAAATTGTGATTTTTATCATTGTTACTCTGTTGTATCTCTTGCACACACATAGCAGTTTCTCCTTTCAAAGTGCTTTTGTGGATCTTTTCTCTTGATGTTCTTTTTATGGATGAAATATGGGCACAGAGACATTGAGAGGGAGGGCTGCTGGCAACTGCTGGCTGCGGTGGCAGGGAACGAGGGCGCTGAGGAAAGCACTGTGCCCTGCAGAATCTCAAGGACTCAGTCCTCCCGCATCCCCAATCAAGACCTAAGAGGCAGAGCTTCTCTGAAAGCATTTGAGTGTTAGAAATTTATGAGGTTTTTATAAGATGATCCATTTAAAATAGATCACATTTAATCCCATTTAGGATCTGGTTTAGATGAGCTTTTCTATATAACCATTGTAAATGAAAAATACTGTCAAAATTCTTATTTCCTCACACTTGCACAAAACCAGTGGGAAAATAAAGTTGAGTTTACATTTTGCATCATTTGATCCTCATTTTAGGCCAATAAATTACATATTTAAAATGCTTGGTGTATCTAACTTGCTTGCCTGTTGAATTAGCCAACCAATTGTGCTATATAACCTTTGTTGGAGGTGCTATTTAGAAGTAAGCTTAACCAGTGGGGTGATGGTTTCAGTTTAAGCAATGAACAATTGTATTTTTTTCAACACTGTAAAAAAAATTCACTTTCTACCCACCTGCTAAGAATGACTTGCCTAGATGTTTTCGTCTCACCTCTAGAGCACTGAGGAATAGGCTTTAGTATATGTGCAATGTAACACAGAATAACAAGGGCAATAAAGAAACCTCAATTTGCTCACAAATGGGTCATTTGGGGACCAAGTCAGAGAGTAGGTCATCGCAGTAGAGGTGGGGGGGGGGGTGTATAAAAAACATATTACAGACCTTAATTATTGTTTATTCCAAAGTAGGGTGTTAGCTTCTGGGACTTTGTGTCCAATATGGACCCTTTCAAGGCGTAAGATTATATAAAAACTGGCATCTGATGCAAAAGGCAGAGTGAATAACATATTTTAGAAGTTTACAATATAATATCCAAAATGTATTTGAATCTATATACGATTTTCCTTGTGAATGGTAATGTGATAAAGATACAATTTTAAGCCAATTCTTAAATGGACAAAGCAGTAACCACATTTAGATTAAAAACAAATTAACACTTTAAAAAATTTAATAAAAAGGCCACTTGGTACATATGTGACCATATATTTTTACATTTTTCATTTGCAAATAATGAAGCCTCATATGGATTGTAATAATTGTTACAGGTTTTTAATATTGGGCAAAGCACAAATACAAAATGTACTTGAAGCTCAGCTTTAAGTAGATTATGAACATTTAATATAGAATGTTATCATAATATTCAGAGCACCAAATTGCAGACTTCTGTCACCCACTTTCAAGCATGCTTCTGAAGATCATAGTTAATTCTGCTGATTTATGGTAATGCTGCAGCATTATCGTCCACAGCATCAGAAACCACTAACAAGCTTAGTATAAGCTTGGGCTGAAATGGTTTGAGGTTTAAATTTCTGTAACGATTATAAAGTAGAAGGAATAAAATCCCACTTCAGCAAAAAAAAAAAAAAAAAAAAAAAGTACCGCATTTCCACTCACTATTACAACCATCCCCCACCCCCCAGTAGTCTTCCCCAACTGCATCAAGAAAAGTAACTTTTAATAACTGGCATTTCAAATTTTCCAATAGTCTTCTCTGAATGGTAATATTCCCAATTCAAACATATAATGCTTAGAGTCTTTCCTTGCTGAGGAACACTACTCCAGAAGTGGTTAACCTACCCTCCCTTCTAAAATGGTTTTTCAGGGGCGCCTGGGTGGCTCAGTCAGTTAAGCGTCCGACTTCGGCTCAGGTCACAATCTCACGGTCCATGAGTTCGAGCCCCGCATCAGGCTCTGGGCTGACAGCTCAGAGCCTGGAGCCTGCTTCGGATTCTGTGTCTCCCTCTCTCTGCTCCTCCCCTGTTCATGCTCTGTCTCTCTCTGTCTCAAAAATAAACATTAAAAAAATAATAATAATAAAATAAATAAATAAATAAATAAATAAATAAATAAATAAAATGGTTTTTCATACATACATACATAAAATGGTTGTTCTTTTTAACACAAATTCCATGGGGCGCCTGGGTGGCTCAGTCCGTTAAGTGATTCTTAATATAGGCTTAGGCCATGACCTCATGGTTCGTGAGATGAAGCCCCACATCGGACTCTGCACTGACAGCACAGAGTCTGCTTGGGATTCTCTCTCTCCCTCTCTCTCTCTCCCTCTCCCTCTCTCTCTCTCTCTCTCTCTCTATCCCTCTCCCTCTCTCTCTCTCTTGCTCCCTCTCAAAAAAAATTAATAAACATTAAAAAATAAAACAAATTCTATTCTGGAGGCCCCTTTGAACATTAATTTACATTACATTTAATCTTCTAGAAAACAGTTAGAAATCAGAACAGTTAATAGCCATTATCCTCTTCTGGTCAAATTATTATGTCTTGTTAATTTGTGGCCCTTAAACAGATGAGACCATTTGTTGTCTTATTTCCGGTTACTAAAGTCAAAGGAAGCCTGGGCTTAAATCAGCACAGTAAGATAGGGGCCTGCCTACCCAGACTGTTACCCAACAGTTACCCAAAACTCAGTGCATCATTGTCACTGAACACAATGAACTGATGCTGATAGCAGCAAGGGATTTATGACATCTTCAAGGTGAAAAATGCAGTAGCAACAACAACAACATCCTTGCCTCAAGACAACAGAGCAGCTCCCGTGGTCACAAATCCATTTCCAAAAAAGTGAGCTAAAGGCACTTGTGCCTATAGCCTCCTGCTTGGAATAAGACAGAAACAGATTAATCAAGAACAGTCTTTCTGTTTTCTAGACGAAAGTAAATTTGCGCCACCATTCAGATCTTTAGCAAGTGTCTTTCTATGAAAAAGCCAACGCTTGCCTTTTGTTTCTTGAGAAATAGCCACAGTTGATCAAATAGGATGGGGCAAGGGGAGCACTTGTCCCACAAAGGTACATGCCAGTGGTCCCGGGTGGGGCAGGTTTGGGTATAGGTCCACCATTCTTTCTTCCTGAAAGAATAAGAGATGGTCCAGCAGCATGTACCTCCCTGAACTCTAATTCTGAAACTAACTAAAAAATAATCTGGCACTTAGGACACAAGGAAAACACATGGGTAAAGAAAACAGAATAATAATGTGTGTTAATTTACACTTCACATCTCTGAGCCAAAAATTAAGAAGGAGTATGTCGTGACACCTGTTTTCATTTGAGGGCAAAACCTGAGTACCCTGCTGGCAAAATCTTGTTCACCAAAAAAAACCCTGAGAAAGTTTTCCTTCCTCTAAGAGGTGAATTTATTTGGGTGGAGGAGATGTGTCTTCAGAGTCTAGGCATAAAGCACTGAACTCTGGCTTTAAGGACTGTAGCTGACGGGAGTAAAAAGAGTAAAGGGGTGAAGTACAATGAGATTGGTGGGAACTAGGGAAGTAGGAAAGGAGACGGAAGCGTCTGCAAGGATTTGTACAACAATGGTAAGGAAAGGTATCCAGGGAACGGAGGCTTTGGGATTCCTCACCAAATCAGAGCAGCAGCAAGGTCAGTAGCAAATTTTCATTATAAGTTAGTGATGGGTCAAAACAAACAAACCCACGAAGGAGAGTAACTCGAAATTTCACACCTTCCAGAGCCCAGAGCAAAATGGGGAAACCACAGGTCTCCCTAAGATTTCGCATGGATCATCTTCTGAAGTTCAAACACTGACTCCTCACTATGGCTTTCTTTTCAAGATGTCATTCTCCCGCCTCCATACTCACTACCAAACAAACATAGAAATCTACTACTGTTCTCCCCATGCACTCCATTTTCTTCCAATCTGAGAGCCATTTGTGTGTATAATTGAAAATTAGCAGTGCAGCTGTTTGAAGAGAGTAATTTATCACAGCGCATTGTTCGTGCCTGACACTTTAGACCTGGCTCTAACAAGCCAGTGGTTGCTGGGGGTTGAGCTACAGAAAGTGATTCGGCTGTAATGCTGCGTTTCCCCTGCTTTGTTGCTAATTGTAGCCTCTTTTTCTCCATTGAATTGGGAGTTGAGTAAAAGAGCTTGTTTGCTCTGTGCGGTGAGGCTGCCAGGGCCGCTTGGGCTATTATCACAAGATACTCTTGATCTTTTGAAAAGCAGGAAATAGAATTTTTCTCCAACAGGGAAAGTAATTTGCGATGCGTCCATTAGTTCTTCATTAAAGCAAGATTAAATTGCACGGCAAATCACATCTGTGTTTGGATGATTAAAGGGTGGCATTTTAGAGGCCAAAACTAATTACTAGTCAAAATGAATGGGAGTGAAAAAACAGTCATGTTTTTACATTAGATAGTGTGGCTTGTAATTAGATTCAAGCTAATTCCACTATTTCTTCTCTTTTAATGAGATGAGCCTGTCCTCATCTTTTTCTAGGCCATGCTAACAGCCCCAAATGTATAATTTTGATAATACTAAGAGTTTACTTTATTGAAATTTCTTTGCTACCTGCCACAAGTGACTTTTCTCTCCAGTGGTACTTCATTATATAGAAACACAGGCTACTCAGCAAGACAGTTTACAACAAAAGTCATGCCTACAGGAAAAAAAAGAGTAATTTTAAATAAATATGTATATATGTATACATGTAAAAATGTATTCTTTTAATGTGACTGAAATTAGCCATCTCCACAAATGTACGCAAAACAAATCCTTCTCAGTTGGGCAACTAAAACAAGTTTCTTTAGCAATGAAGAGTAAAGAGTAAAGTTTGCATGCAGTAAAGTATTGAAGGGCTCCAAATTCAATGTGCATTTGGGTGGGGTTTTTTCCTGCCATGCAATATAATTTTTCTCCTATCTCCTGTATGTTTTTACCTTTCCCCATGATTAAGGCATGTTATGATAGCGTCCCCTCTCAGTTCACTTTTTGTTTTTATTAAAAACAAGCGTGAGAAATTAAAAGCATTGCATCAAGGAAAACAAACACAGTCTAAGACACTTTGAGCAACTATGATATTTCTCAAATACAGGTTAAATTTGCTCTCAGAAATCTGGTTCCATTTTTGATGGTAAGGAATTGGTGATTTCTGAAATAACCACAGATCATGTTTAGAGGAGTCAAGCAGTAATTGAAGGAAAACAACAACAACAACAACAAGTAAACGAGCATTAACTCTGACCTAAGTGCTCTTGGATACTGCCTCATCAGAACCACCTTGAGAGGATCAGAATCCATTCAACCCACTGGACTCAGTTTTTGAACACACCAGCTTTAAGGCCCCTGTCAAGCAGGAGCATATTAAACAGGACAACAAAAAGGTTTCCCTTTCTGGCAATTAATTCAGACTTTGACATCAGAATTTCCAAATCTCTTGCAATTAAGGCATTATTTTAATAAAACTGTTTCTAACAAAGTCCCCGTCGCATCTTCAGACCAAAGATCACACTTTCTCCCCCAGTGTATTAGCAAACCTAGCACCTTTTATGGTAATGGGATAAATGAATAATTAGCCAAAAGAAGAGAAAAAAAATGAATGGAATGAATTGAGGGAAAACAATCTCTGCGAATCTTTTCCTCAGTACTTTATCAATGAAATTTATGAAATGTGAGCTATTCTTCTTATGGTGATATAGACAATCCACATACAGCATTTTAAAACATGTGACCATGTAATATACATATGCTGCCAACAAAAAGAACAAGATTGCTGAGATCTAGTAATTGTACAAGACACATGGATTTTTATATTAACTATTTTTTGTCCATTTACTCCTTATTCATTCATTCCATTTTTCAGCTGAACTTTATTAATTACATTTTTAACTGTTTATACTATAATTTTCATATAACATTGTATACGTGATGTTTCTTAAGACAACAATAATCCCTATACCAGTTCCTATTTTGCCCTTATCTTTTACATCTTGTCACAAAGATGTCACAGTGGCACAGACAAGCATTCGAAAGATTTTTCTGGTAGAAAACAGGAGACGTACAATACAACAAACAGAGGCAGTCACACGGGGTGGCTTGTATATTGGTTGTTCATGTGTGTGGTGCTTTGACTGCAATGCAAGTAAACAGGAATGATTTCATTTGACAACAAATCAAGAAAATGGATAAAACCAAAGTTCATGATCCATGGTTCCACATGAACAAGTGGGTCCTCACTGGTGCTCTTGTTGGCCACGTCAGGAGAGGGTTCAGAGTTGAACCACCTCTCAACCAAATGTCGCTAGAAAGAAGTCTGTACTCAGCAACCTTTACTGAGGACCTATGGAGAGCTCTTTTCCTGGTGCTTTGGGAACATATTTCTTATCAAGGAATTTGAACTACAGATCTTTGCTAGTGAATAAAACAAAAAAACACCTAGCACCTACTACACATAACATTAAAATCTCTTTCTTATGGCTGAGACCCTTGAAAGCTGTAAAGCAACAATATCAGTTGTCATTCCACAAATATTTATAGAGGGCCTACTGTGTGCCAGGTACTTATCTAGGTACTGGGGATATAGCAATAAAAAAAGTTCCTGTTCTCATGGACCCTATAAAACATAGAAACACGTATCAACAATAACTTAAAAATTGTCTCAAGAATTAATAGGCCTTGGGGCACCCGGGTGGCTCAGTCAGTTGGGTGTCCGACTTTGGCTCAGGTCATGATCTTGCAGTCTGTGGGTTCAAGCCCCACATCAGGCTCTGTGCTGGCAGCTCGAGCCTGGAGCCTGCTTCAGATTCTATGTCTCCTTCTCTCTCTTTGCCCCTTCCCTGCTCATGCTCTCTTTCTCTCTCAAAAATAAACAAGCATTAAAAAAAAAGGAATGAATAGACCTTTAAAACATAATATACTAGAGGAAAATAATGGTGCTTTTTAAGCAAGACATATCCAGGTCATCGCAACTTCTTTCTTAAATGCAATTCAGGTACAAAAATAATCACAAAGTTGTGGCTTTCTGTCATCACTGCTGATCACCTCAACTCACCTGGGCTAGAGGGACAATGCCCAAAGAAACCATGAAGAGGGGAAAAGAGCAACTGTGCTCTCAATAGGTAGCAACTGATTGAGGGGGAGAACCGCTGGTCATCCAAAACACCTTACTCCTGGCTGCCAATAACTCTTTCCTCAGGGATTAAAGATTAGTTGGAAAGATAGAACTTTATTCAGGATCAACCTGGAAATAGGCAGTAAATCAGAACTTAATGACATGTATTTTTTTTAAAGACCTGGCAAGTTACCCTGAGGCCAAACAACATGGCAAAGTGCCAGAATCGCTATTTGTTCCACTCTATAGAACTGAAGCGCTCCCTGCCAGTCCTTCTCTGCAGATAACCGTAGAAGATACAGAATGACTGCCAGGCAAACCCATCCTAAAGCATCTTGTACTGTGTTTTTCCACACCGCCTGCTTCCTGGAGGAGAAATATTTGTTAGTGCCCAAGTGCCATTCAAGATCTTAAAGCCCATTTGGATGTGATTATTTTCCAATTATTGGCTTAATCAGAACTATAATCAGAAATAACTGCTCTGTGTACCCTCAGAAAATAAGAAGACATAAGCCTTAAATTGTGGCATAACTAACTTGTTTTATAAATATCTTTTAACGTAGTTATTATAATGCCTGGCTGTGGGGGGCAGAATTCAATAAATGCTGTGACAAAGACTATGTATGTGTCTCAGCTTGAACTCGGGGTGGTTTGGCTAGACACAAAACCAACAGTCTAAGATAAAGATTTCCAAAATAAATACTCAAATTATTCTACTCTAAAAAAAAGTCCCTTCTATCTATTAGTCTACAAATTGGAGAAGTAAAAAAATAAAATTACAAAGATCATACCTAAGCAAAAAAGACCATTTTCCTACACAAACTCTACACTAGGAGAAACTTAGCCATGGAAGAAATTATTGGCAAATTTGAGAAGAAAGATCTTAGTGAGGCTTTCCAAGGCCTGCCTGCTGGGAGGCTGGGGGGACCAGGAGAGGGAAAGAAGTTTAAATATGTGAAATTACTTTTTTAAAGTAATGGAAGCCAAAATGCTTCTATAATTTTATGTCCAGCCACCCTAGCACTACTATCTTACACATATATGATGATTATGACACCACTTTTAGCAACAACAAAATTTTTACACACACAACCAGGTTAAGATATAGATAGGTAGATAGATGGTGTGTGTGTGTGTGTGTGTGTGTGTGTGTGTGTGTGTGTGCGCGCGCGCGCGCGCGCACATGTGCACGCAGCCCCATATGTAGAGTTAAGGATATATTTTACATTTTTATATACATCAAGCTGTGTGCATTGGTTTCAAGAACAGTGGGTAAGAAGGCAATATGGAAGACTTTCTAGTTTTGTTTTATTTTTTATACCTTTGGCTTTGTATTGACAGCTTACAATGTCTATGCTTTTTTTTTTTCTTTTTCCTTTAAATGTAGACGGAGTAGAGTTTGTGTCCAGCTAAAGAGTATCCTGTATTCCTAGGCTTTGGTGAACAGTTTGCCGCCAGGTCATTTTTGATGCTCTGGGGAAAGAGCTCAGAAAGCCAATTCCTCAACCCCACCACCCTCCTACTGTAAGAGTCTGGAAGAAGAGTCTGAGAGCAGACCTGGCTGGAGTGTGTGACAGGGACCCAATTGTTTATACTCAGCAGAAGAACTGCCCAAGGGCACTGCAGACACTCTCAGATGCTTTCCAACAGGATGCCAGAGGAAGTAACCTGACCCATCAAAATCTGTCCTGACCTTTTCTTGAAAACAGCCTAGCATTAGCAATATTCCTCCCCTCAAAATAACTTTTAAAATGCTTGCATAACAAAAAAAGGCAAGTGTGCACAGAATAAAAACAATTTAAGGGAGAAATGGCATAGGACTGGATTAACCATTGTGTAAACCTGTTACAGAGAAAGAACTCCAATATTACTGCTTGTATATTTCAAACCCTTTCAAAGGAGGGCCAGAAGGACATTACAGACTATAGGCTCCACCCACCACTAACGCATATAGTGAGAAATAAATGGTATGTCAGCATTGTTGCACACGCACGCAAGTGGGCTCTTCATTCCCTTGACTTCTTGATTCTCTCAATTCTGTTTATTTTTTTTTTCAACCTTTTTTATTTGTTTTTGAGAGGCAAAGAGAGACAGAGCACTAGCTGGGTAGGAGCAGACAGAGAGAGACACAGAAACTGAAGCAGGCTCCAGTCTCTGGGCTGTCAGCATAGAGCACAACGCGGGGCTCAAACCCACAAATTACAAGATCATGACCTGAGCTGAAGTCCACTGCTTAACCAACCCAGC
This sequence comes from Felis catus, assembly GCF_018350175.1. NCBI lineage: Eukaryota > Metazoa > Chordata > Mammalia > Carnivora > Felidae > Felis > Felis catus. The sequence continues at coordinate 86,125,495 of NC_058376.1, read as the reverse complement.
CACCCAGGCGCCCCTCTCAATTCTCTCTGTTTAGCAGAAGAAGAAACTGAGTCAAGAGAAGTAAAGTTAACCTTCCCAAGTCACACAATTCAACTAGGTTTGAAACCCAAGTCTACCAAACGTGAAATCCCATATACATTCTTCTTGACAATTTCTCCAAAAAGAAGTTCCTGCTTTATATAATTAAAATGATAATGGGGATGACAATGCAACTAAAAATAATTCTGGTTAATGTTTACAACTAAACTAAGTAGCTCACACAATAGTTGAAGTATTTGTCCTCTTTGCAGCAGAACTCCCCAACACTCTGATGGTAAGACTTAAATGAAGACTGAAAAAAAATGTTCGGTAACCTTACCAAGTATGAAGCAGAGGATATAGCAAACTATTTTTTAAAGTAATGAAACTATATTTCTGCCATCATAGAAAAGGACTCTTTACATTTAGATTTCATTCTAGCATTCTAAAAATGTTTATTTATTTAAAACTAGGTTTATACTGTACTGATTTTTATCCTTGCTTTAAAATGCTTAAAAGGTAGCATAGTCGAAAATAATGAAAGTAACCTAAATGTCCTTCAACAAATAATGGTACCAAAAGGAATCTAAGTAGCTATTTAAAATAATAAAATAGATCCACAGGAACTGAGTTGGAAAGCTGTCCAGAATGTACCATAAAATAAAAAAAGCAAAATGCAGAATATGGAATGTATGATTCCATTAAGACCAAAAAGTAACTGCACATATGTGGCTATGTGTACAAATATAAATGTTGTGTGTGTGTGTATATATATATATATATATATATATATATATATATATATATATACACACACACACATGTATCCACCCCCTCCATGAATGTTTGTGTGAGCATAGGAAGACTCCTGAACAGTGGTGGTCTCTGGGGTAGAAGTAGAAAAGTAAAAGGGACCAGTTGCACCTTTTATAAACTCATTATTTAACCGCTTTATAGTAAGTATGTGTGTCATGGACTTAATGTATGTGACCTCCAAACCCCCAAAATACGTGTGTTAAAACCCTAACCCCCCATTGTGGCTGCATCTGAAGTAAGGAAATAATTAAGATTAAATGAGGTCATAGAGTGGGGCCCTGAGGTAGTGGAATTAGCGTTCTTACAATAAGAAACACCAAACAGTTTGCTCTTTCCTTTTTCCCCTCCTACCTTCCCATCCCTCAGGAATAATCATAAGCTGGTTCATGTAAAGGGTGCACCAAAGTTCAGGATCCTGGAGGATAGAGAATTAACCAAACTTTGGTTAACAAGTGTTTTGTTGCAAATGATCAGTGGGGACAAACAGTTCAACTGATCATCTATGTGGCAAAGAACAGGAATTTTGAGGGTCTGTGCCTGGCTTTATTATATTTGTTTTATTATCTTTTTATTTTTAAAGTGTATTCATTTATTTTTGACAGAGAGAAAGCATGAGTAGGGGAGGGGCAGAGAGAGAGGAGAGAGAGAAAATGCCAGGCAGGCTCCCCACTATCAGTGCAGAGCCCAATGCAGGGCTCAGACTCACAAACTGTGAGATCATGACCTGAGCCAAAGTCGGACACACAACCTACTGAGCTACCCAGGCGCCCCTAGAGAAAAATCTTTTTTTCCCCCCAAAGATTTCATTTTTAAGTAATTTCTCCACCCAACACAGGGCTCAAACTTACAACCCCAAGGTCAAGAGTCAAATGCTCTACCAACTGAACCAGGCAGGTGCCCCTGGTTTTGCTATATTTCAACAAGGGAGGCATCAGTGAGTCTTAAGTAATTTTCCAGAGCATGGAGAGTGATGGGATTTCTTAATGTTACTGTTTTCCAGGTTGAGAAAGCTCAGGCAAAATTCAACATTGTCAAATTCTGCAAGTGAGATTAAAAATAGCTACCATTCCACTTTCTTGAGAAGCTACTGGATATCCTTGGTATTATGCTGGGCATGTTCTACAAATATTTTCATATTTTCATAACACTTGTTTAATTTCATAACAACCTGCTGAAGTGCTACACTATTTTCACAAATAGGAACCAGGCTCATGGAAGGTATCATTCTTAAGGTCACAAGACTAGTAAGTAGATGCAGATTCTCAAACCCAGGGCTTTGTGACTCACTCAGTTCCCTACATCCCACTGCCTTCATGAGGTCACATGGAAAGGGTCTGTAACTGGGAAGTCAGTGGGTTTCTTGGTGATCTTTAAGGGGAGCAGGGATTTAAACAACCAAATCTCTGAGTTATCCTGAGTGGAAGGTGACTTAGAAAAATGAAACTTTGTGTGATAGAAAGAATACAGGTTTTCACATCAAATTGCCTGGTTCTGGGTCCTAGGCTTCTTTTTCTCAATAAGACATTTAGATGAGTCACTCCATTTAGTTAAGTCTCAGCTTCTCTACCTTTGGAAAATAGAGATAAAAACAGTATCTGCCTCACAGAATCATTTCGGGGTTTCTCTCATTTGATCATGTATATTAAATGCTTTGTAAATTATAAAGCATCAATACAAAGTTAGTTAATTAACCATCTTTGTCCTTCCTTATCTTATCAGCCAAGCAAATCTGAGATGCTGCTATTAAGATAGGACTCATCCAAGTTGGCTAGAACATTCTATAGAGTTGTTGACATGTGAAGCTAAAGCGGTTATTTACTTCCACAGACAAGTATGTGGAACATTTCTAACAGGAGAATGATGCAGGACTAATAATTTAAAACTGACAGGGTCATCTGGGATTATGGTGCTTCATATGAAGAAGATGTGTTAAACAATCAGATGAAAAGAAACAGGGAAACTCACAAAGCACTTGACCAATAACACTGTGTATAAAAGCTAGGAGTGCTTTACTGAAATAGTGAAAAGATACACTTGCAGTCATAACATAGCAATGCACTCAATCCTCATTATACAGTGCTGCCTACAAACACTGGTAGAGTTTATTCTGTTTCCATTATAATAAAACCCCACTTTTGAGGATTTATAATTCAGCCAAAATAATTTGCTACAGGAGTGTTTCAAAAGACCTTTTTATAACCCTTTGAATAAAACCCCAACATCAGAAAGTCTAAACAATAAAGGCCCTGATGCTTCTAAAGCAGTTGTTGTTACATGAGTGTTAAAATTTTTGGTCACATGGGCTTGATTTCTATTATGTGAAGTTCTTCTAGATCACATCTTACTTTAGTTAATAGGCACTAATAGGAAATGGAGGGCTTGAAAACAGGTTGTTTTGATATACTTTCTATTAAGAGAATGAACAGAAAAGGCATTTGAATATAAAGAAAAAAAGTTTATGTGTGATTGCTAGGAAGTCACTTAGTCCAGCCCTGATAATTCAGATTTACAAAATACAAAGATTTTATTTTGCCTAAACTATAATAAAAGCAATGTGCCTGAGGAAGTTTATTGAATCTATCAAGGTACTAAAGGGACAATGGGAAATCCTGTAATAGGAAAAACTGCTTAGGCCTAGATTTCTGAACTTTGTCCTCAAGAACACCAGATGTTAATAATGGCCTATCCTGAAACAAAACAAAATAAAAGAAACAATAAAATAAATTCAGTGGGTTATGTAAATTTGGAGTAGTCTACAAAAAAACTAAATCCTCCTTGGAAAGTCACAGACCATCTTTAGCATGTTAAAAATTCTGAAAAATACATTTAGACCTGTTCAATATGCTGAACTTAGCACTGTCCACAGTTATTTTTACCCTATGTCTCCCTTTTCACAATCAACCATTGTTAATCATGAAAGAAACATTAATCAGTGATTTAATACACAGAGTTTCTCTTCAGAGGGGGAGAGACCATCACACCAGAATCCCTTGTTAAAAATACAGATTCCAGGGCCCAAACCCCAGACCTTCTGACTCAGACTCTAGAGTTGAGGCCCACATTCTGTATATTCTTGACCCTTAGCTCCACCCCTCCCATTACTAAGTACACTAAAGCTTGACAGCCACTGAGATGGTATCCAAAGGCCATCCCCAAAATGTCAGGTATTGTTCTTCTGGGCTGGAATAGACACGTTTTTTAGAGATTATATTATCTCTTATTCAGAATTAGTCTCATTATAGAGGCGATGACTGGGTGGGCAATGTAGTCAAATTAGTGAAACTAAAAAGACACCTGTATAAAGTGGCTTTACAATGACATAGAAAGCCTCTTATTGAAAATCTCCTATTATCAGTCATGGTATTCAAAATTCCAGTGCTAGACATCCTATTGTTCTTGGATATATAAATTGACAACAATTTTTTCAAAAGCAATTTTACATTAGATATCAAGACCCTAAAAAATGTGAATGCCCTTGACCTCAGTGATTCCATTTCTGGAAAGAAAATTTAAATTCAGAAAAATAAACTTTGCACAAAGATCTTCATTATAAAATGTATAATAGGGAAATACTGCAAACAACCAAGCCTTCTGACAGTGTGTAAATGAATTCATATATATTTATATAATACTATATTAGGTATTTATACCAAAGTTTATAACAACATGGAAAATATACTGTAATGATAATTGTATTTTTTTGGGCCAGTTAAGAGATAACTGAGAAAACATCAGCCAAAATGAATGTGATGTATACGTAATATGATTGTAGTTTAATATTTTTCTAGATTTTCCTCAAAAAATGACAAAGAAATAATAATGTGCAAATATTAGATGCTGTTACAAAATAGAAATAATGCAACTAAGAAATGAGAAAAAAAGAGAAAGAGAAAAGTTGATTGCTATGTAGCAAGGTCTCTTAACCTCAGCACTATTAATTTGGCTCAGATAATTCTTTGTTGTGAGGGCTGTCCTGTGCAACATAGGATGTTTAACAGCATCCCTAGTCCCTACCCACTAGATGCTAGTGGTGACTACCAAAAATATAGCCATTGCCAATGTCCCCCAGGAGCAAAATCACCTCCATTGTGAACCACTGCTATGTAGGTAATAGGTTAAAGAATACTATTAAAAACTAATAAATCAGACTCAAGACCAAAAAGTATATATATCTGATTTAAAAATGGGCAGTGGAGGGGCACCGGGGTGGCTCAGTCGGTTGAGCAACTGACTTCATCTCAGGTCATGATCTCATGGTCCATGAGTTCGAGCCCCACATCAGGCTCTGTGCTGACAGCTCAGAGCCTGGAGCCTGCTTCTGATTCTGTGTCTCCCTCTCTCTCTGCACAACTCATGCTCTGTCTCTGTCTCAGAAATAAATAAACATTAAAAAAAAACGGGCAGTGGACCTGAATAGACATTTTTCTAAAGAACACATCCAGCTGGCCAGGAGACACATGAAAATATGCTCAACATCACTAATCATCAGGGAAATGCAAGTGAAAACCACAATATCACCTTACACCTGTCAGAATGGCTAAAATTAAAAAGACAAGAAATAACAAGTGTTGGTGAGAATATAGAACAAAAGGAACTCTTGTGCACTGTTGGTAGGAATATAAACTGGTACTGTGACATGGTGACCTGAGCTGAAACCAAGAGTCAGATGCTTAACGTACTGAGCCACCCAGGTACTCCAACTGGTAGGAACATTTAAATGGTCCTTTAGACAAACTACGGGAAGCTAAATATGAACTAGCATGAGAGTGGGAAACTCCTGGCAACAGTAGGGATTGGGGGATCGTGCTGCAATATTGTGAGCTTTTTCTAGCACCTTCACCAGGTTCTCACAGAGAAAAGCAAGAAATATGCCCTCTTGGCTCTGCAGGGAAAGAGAAAGAGTAAAGCACTGGGAAATATAAAAATACACCCTGAGCTTTCTCTATGACAAAGTCCCACTTCCCAGGGGAAATGACTTTCACAGAGTCATGTGGAATATTTCTTAGTCTTCTCTGTTGAGAACCTGGTATGATTCCTTGAAGTAAAGCATTCCTCCCATTCCTATACGCTCTACCTGTCCTGTCTCAACTAAAGGGGTTTAAAAAAAACTCAAACGGTGTCAGGGCTTATGCTGGGAATATTATAACGGGGGGAAAAGAGGGGGAAGAAAAGAGGAAAACACATGTGAAGGTCACAGTCCCAAGAGAAGACCTACTAAAACACTGAGATTTAATTGGAATATTATAGAATGCTCCGCCACACTTTACCACCACACCAAAGTGTTCCAATATAATGAGCTAATTAAAGCTAAAGCAAAACATCGACTCAGAAATATTTAGGAAAGCCCTCATTCAAAAAGAGAAAAACAAGGAAAACAGAACAATTTGCAGCCGCAGCCAACTTTAGTGACCAGCAAACAGCTGAACTCCTAACCACATTAACATAAATCCTCACACTAAAGGCCTCTTACCTCAGCTCTTTATATCTGATATATATATCGTATTCAGCTTTCAAGGTATGCCAAAAGGCAAGAAAAAAATCAGTCTGAAGAGACAAAGCAAGCATAAGAAACAGACTCAGATATGACACAGATGTTGGAATTGTCAGACAGGGAATTTAAAATACCTATAATTAGTATGTTAAGGACTCTAGGTAGATAATATTCAAGAACAAATGGGTAATTTAAGTAGAGACAAGGAAACTTTAAGAATCCAAAGAAAATGTTAGAAATCAAAACCACTGTAACAAAAATGAAGAATGTCTTAGATGATCTCATCAGTAGACTGGACACAAATGAGGAAACAATTGGTGAGTATGATGATGGATCAGTAGAAACTCCCAAATTGAAACGCAAAGGAAATTTTAAAATAATAACATCCAAAAACTGTGGAATGATTTGAAAAGGTATAAAATGCATATATTACAGGGTACAAGAAAGTGCTCAAACATAAAACACAGTAATAGGGGTCTGTTGACTGACACAGGAATCAAATGAAAGAGTTCCCAATGACCAAAGTTGGAAAAAGTTGAACAATAAACAAGTATTAGATTATAATCCAAAATATAAAATAAATATCCATGAGTCCATACTGATATAAGTAAATGGGAAGAACAGATAAATCTCCAGAATAATCCTACATAATTCATGTAGATACTTTATCCTCAAAAAAGGGGAGCATAACTCCCTACTCTGAGTGCAGAGTGTGTATACTGACCTCCTTATAAAGAGTATGAAAAGAGTAACTTTACATTGGAGAAACATGACAAAAACTACCTCAGCCAAGTGCTTGAGGTTAATGCCAAGTAATAAGTCATGTTGATATATGATGTGATAAGTATGTCACTTTATGTCTGTGGTTTTCCTCCCCAAAACCCGTAACTTCAGTCTAATCAAGAAATACATCAGACAAGCCCCAACTGTAAGATCTTCTATCCTATACCTGACCAATACTCCTCAAAATTATCAAAGTCATCAAATAAAGGAAAGTCTGGGAAACTGCCACACCTAGTGGAGACTAAGGAGACATAACTACATGTAATGTGGTATCATAGATGGTATCCTAGAACAGGAAAAGGGTATTAGGTAAAAATCAAGACTATATGAATAAAAAAACTTAAAAAATCAAATATGAATAAAGTATGGACTTTAGTTAATAATAATGTATTAATGTTGGTTCATTAATTATGACAAATTTCATACCCTTGTAAGATGTTAACAGAGGAAACTGGGCATGAAGTGTTTGGGAAATTCTTTGTACTATCTTTATGATTTTTCTATATATCTAAAACTATTCTAACATTAAAAGATTGATTTTTTTAAAGGTCATATGGAAAAACAAAGATGCAATGCAAAAATAAAATGGAAAACACTAAAAAAAAAATTATATGAAGGGCACTAGTCCTACCTAACATTAAAACATACTAAAGAGCCTCTATAATTACAACAATATGCAAAAGTAGACTAACAGACCAATGCAATTGAATAGAAAGCCCAGGAATGGGCCCAAATACAAGTAGAAATTTAGTATATGATAAAAGTGCCATTTTAAATCACTGAAGCATAGATTTGACAAATAGTGCTGGGATGGTGTGCCTGGCTGGCTCAGTAGGTAGAGCATGTGATTCTTGACCTCAAGGTTGTGAGTTCAAGTCCCATGTTGGGTGTAGAGATTACTTAAAAATAAAATCTTTAAAATAAAAAAATAAATAGTGCTAAGTCAACTGGCAACCACTTGGAAAAAAAATTAGACACAGACCTTATACCATATACAAGGATAAACTCCATGGATTATGAATTATAAATATTTTAATAGAAATATAGAGGACTAGAAGAAAGCATGAGTGACTTCCTCTTCAACTCCCATTGTTGAAAAAGGCTTAGGAAGCCTCTCAAAATCCAGTGTACATTTAAAAAATTTATAAATAGGAGTACAATTTTTAAAATAAACTTTATGGCAAAAAAAACCCACTACTAACAACATCAAAAGACAATTGACAAAGTGGGGAAATATAAAAAGATAAACTTCTAAAAATTGAGGGAAATATCCACAACGTATGGGAATTCTTATAGCTCAATAATAAGAACACAAACCACCTAATCATGAAAATCATCTGAAGAACACTTTACCAAAGAGGATATACAGAGAGCAAATAAACACATGGCACGACAGCTGACATCTCTGATCATTAGGGAAATGCAAAATAAAACCACAATGAGATACCACTACACACAGACTAGAATAGCTGAAATTCAGAAGACTAACAATTTCAAGCAATGGCAAGAATGTGGAGCAAATGGAAATCTCAAACACTACTGGTGAGAATGCAAAAGGTACAGATAATTTTTAACAAATAGTTTAGCAGCACCTATAAAATTAAACATACTTAGTACATGATCCAGCAATCTCACTCCTAAGTATTTATTCAAAATAAATGAGGTTGTGGGATGGAGCTCTGCCTTGGGCTCCATGCTGGTGTGGAGCCTGTTTAAGATTCTATCTCCCTCTGCCCCTCTCCTCCACTTGCATGCTCTCTAATAAAAAAATATATAAATATATATGTTTTTAGGGCACCTGGGTGGCTCAGTCAGTTAAGCATCTGACTCTTGATTTCAGCCCAGGTCATGATCTCACAGTCATGGGATCAAGCCCTGCATCAGGCTCTGCACTGACAGCAGGGAGCCTGCTTGGAATTCTCTCTCTGCATCTCCCTCTCTCTCTCTCAAAACAAACAAATACACTTTTAAAAAAAATAAATGGAAAACTATCGTTAAAGACCTGTGTAAAATGTTTATAACAAGTTATTCATAAAGTCAAAAACTAGAAACAACAAAAATGTCTATCAACTGGTAAATGGATAAACAAATTGTGGTACATCCATACCATGGAATACAACTCACCAATAAAAAGAAACCACTAATACATGTAACATATATGAATTTCAGAAGCAGTGTGTTAACTGAAAGAAGCCAGACACAAAAGGCCATATACTCTGCAATTCCAAATACATGACATTTTGAAAAAAACAACAGTATAGGGAAGGAAATCAGTGAATGGAAGCTGGGGGTAAAGAGAGGGAATTGTGCAAAGAGGCATAGAAAATTAGAATAAAATTTGTTAAAAATAAGGTAAGGGGAAAACATTGTAGGATTGTATTGGAATGGAATTGGGGTATAAACTCATGGTTTTTAGTATATAGATATAATGTGTGTGTGTGTGTGTGTGTGTACATAAAATTCCTAGGTTTATCTGCTGATAAGGTCCAGAGGCAATGACATCCCAGGACTAATGGACATTGTTAGCAAGTAAAGAAGTATTCAGAAAATGATGGGGAATATCAAAAGGACACAACAGCCACCAACTGAAAGGGATTCCCAGTCGTCAAATCTGCAACAATTTGAGTAAGAAAACAGTAACATTAATGGATCTGGACCAAAACTAATGATGATGATGATAATAATAATAATAATAATAATAATAATAATAATAATGGATTTGAACCCCCCAATAAAAATAATCATGCATGAGTCCATGCTGATATAAATAATTTAATTAATAAATAGGGAAAAGGTAAAGCTGTTCCTTACAGTAGTATTCCACCTTCCACCTAATAAATGCTAAAGGAAATAGAAAATTACTATTTGAGAGGCACCTGGGTGGCTCAGTTGGTTAAGCGTCCAACTTTGGTTCAGGTCATGATCTCACGTTTCATGGGTGCAAGCCCTGCATCAGGCTCTGTGCTGATAGCTCAGAGCCTGGAGCCTGCTTCGGATTCTGTGTCTCCCTCTCTTTCTGTCCCTCCCTGCCCACTTGCACTTTGTCGGTCTCTCTCTCAAAATAAACATTAACAAAAAAAAATTTGTTTTAAATTACCATTTGACAAACACCACAATAATTATCCCAGGCAAGAATCATCAATGGATGCTAGAATTCACTGGCAAAATTATGATGAGAAACAACTGATGTATGTAGTCTCAAAATATCTCCCCACAAAGATTTCTTAATTACAATGTGGAAATCTTACATCTACAGCAGAGAAAATCCAGCAGACACCATGCTGACCAAGAGATCAGTGTCACTAGCCAGTGAGATAAAATGATATTAGTGCCTCCTGATATAATGCACTAAAAAAAGCCAACACTACTTTTGTGGTATTCTCATCAAAAATGCATAATGTGGGAGTGCCTGGGTGGTGGTTCTGTTGGTTAAGCAACTCTTGATTTTGGCTTAGTTCATGATCTCACAATCATGACATCGAGCTGCTCCATGCTGAGTGTGGAGCCTGCTTGGGATTCTTGCTCTCCCTTTCTTTGCCCCCTCCCAACTCACATGCATGTCTCTCTGTCTCAAAATAAATTTTAGAAAACATTTTTAAAAATGCATAATTTGGGGTGCCTGGGTGGCTGAGTCAGTTAAGCATCTGACTCCTGATTTCTGCTCAGGTCATGATCTCACAGTTATGAGATCGAGTCCCACAGCAGGCTCCATGCTGAGTGTGGAACCTGCATGGGATTCTCTGTGCCCTCTCTCTGTGCCTCCCCACCCCCCGCTTATGAGTACATTCACGCAAGTGCGCTCTTTCTCTCTCTCAAAATAAACTTTTTAAATGTACAGTCTGAATTCAATAGTGAGTAAATATCAGACAAAACAAAATTGCAGGACTTTTACAAAATAACTAGCCTGTTACCTCCATAAGTGTCTAGACTATGAAAGACTAAGAGTAATGAACTGTTGGAGCACCTGGATGGCTCAGTCAGTTAAGTGTCTGATTTTGGCTCAGGTCATGATCTCATGGTTCATGGGCTCAAGCCCTGAGTCAGACTCCACACTGACAGTGCAGAGCCTGCTTGGGATTCTTTCTCTCTCCCTCTCTCTCTCTCTCTCTGCCCTCTCTCACTTGTACTCTCTCTCAATAAATAAATAAACTAAAAAAAAAAAAAAAAAGAGTAATGAACTGTTTCAGGTTAAAGGAGATGAAGGAGACATAGCAACTGAATGTAACATATGATCCCATAGCAGAAAGCGGACATTAGTGGAACAATTGGTAAAATTTGATAAGGTTTTTAGATTAAATAGTATTATATCAATGTTAATATCCTAATTTCAAAAACTGTACAGTGGTTGTTGTTAAGAGATAATTATCCATGTTTTTCAGACAGAGGCACTAACTGTCTTTGTTTTGAGCTATCTTTTCAGGAATGTTTATGTAACAGTCTTGGAAGATATAGTATCTCCCTTTAGAACAAAGGGCAGGTATAATTAGTATCCATTATAAAAGATCTGGTTTCCTTAAATTTAGGGTTCCTTTCCTGTAATGCAACCCACTGCATGTGTGGGCATCTTTCTATGGGGCACTCTTCACATGGCCCTGTGGGAAGTGCAACACAGGAAAACCTAAGCAAATGTTGATGCTCCAGCTATTACTATTACTATTACTGTGAGTAATAAACTATCCTTAACTTCTGACCCAGGAATCTCTTGTCTTTTACAAGCACATAACTGTGGTAGGCTGAAGGAACTTTAGGTAGCCTCTAGGAGCTGAGACAACTTTAGGCTTATAACCAGCAAGAAAATAGTGATGTCAGGCCTATAAACAAGGACGTGAATTCTGTCAACAAGTTCCAAGTTAGGCTGGAAGAGAACAGAGTTCCAGAAAGGAACACAGTTCAGACAACACACTGATTGCAGCCTTCTAAGACTCTGAGCATGGGACCTAACTAAGCCATGTCTGGACTTCTGACTCATAGAAACTGGGAGATGATAAATGTGGTTTTTTTGCATACCACTAAATTTGTGGTGATTTGTTATGCAACAAAAAATTAATACACCACGAAACTGAGCTCTACTCTGATGTCAATGTCCTTAAGAATCTACCAGTGTAGTACATTTTAGAAGGAACACTTTCGTTCTGCACTTAAGCAGTTAAAGAGCCTCAGTCCTCTACAATGTGTTAGAAGCAAAATTAAGTCTTTCAAAATATTCCACAAGCAGTAGGGTTATATGCTCTCCATAATAAGTAAATCTTGGTAATTTTACCTTCTTATCCACTACTCCATAGGGAAAAAACAATGACTTTCTTCTTTTTGTTTATTTGTACAAGCATGTATCACTTCTAAACAATACTTCTCAGTAGCTAGAATGAAAATTACATTAGAAAAAAAGAAAAGAAGTAGAGACCAATTCTATTTCAGATGCTTCTTTGATAGCCACTTCTGGCCAAATGAAGTCTCAGATGGTTCCCACTTTTCATGGGAAAATGGCATTTTTCATTGGAATAAAGAAGCTACTCTGAAAAATAAAATGGGGGAAGAAGCAGCAGCAGAATTAAGAGTTTCTTGAGGGCAGATCAGGGCATGGAATGGAACAGAAGAGATACCTGGTGACTAGAAGCTGAGAGGAAATTTATAGAAGAGATGGTTTAGAGTAATTTTTCTGGAGAAATGTTGAGTTTTTGGTCGGAGACCCCTTTTTGTGCCTTCATAAATTTATCAATAAAACAGCAAACATGTTCCTAGGTTTGGCTCCATTAGATTTCTTGTGAATGCATCAAGGTTAGATGCTGGCAAATACAGAGTCCTTAATGAACAGAGGCAGTCGACATCTGCTTTTGTTTCAAGGTTTCAGATCGAAAAGATGTGGCACAGGGTTCCTGAATTAGTCTGGGATTTTTACCAAGCATAACTCTAAGGATGATGAGAATTTTGAAAAACTAAAGTCTGTCATCTTCTTTTATATCAGCTTTATTTTATCACAGAAACAAAAGCAGAGAAGTTTTTTCTCAATCTAAGAGAACCCCATGTAGTTTGCTGACATTTGTTATGGTGACAAAAATGAAGAATTAGGGGCACCTGGGTGGCTCAGTTGGTTGAGCATCTGACATCAGCTCAGGTCGTGATCTCACGTTCATGGGTTTGAACCCCACGTTGGGCTCTGTGCTGGCAGCTCAGAGCCTGGAGCCTGCTTCGGATTCTGTGTCTCCCTCTCTCTCTGCCCCTCCCCTGCTTGAACTGTCTCTCAAAAAAAATAAATAAATAAAATAAAACGTTAAAGAAGAAGAATTAGAAGTAGGAGAAATTGCAAAGAGTGGCACTACAGCCAACTGAGACTGTTGAAACCAAGTTTACATTCAACAAATTTTATTTTAAGTTTTAGTTGAGTTATTTTCTTTTCTTTCCCATACAATTTCTATTGGGAAAAATAAGTCCTTGACACCAAGTCCTGAACACATAATTACTTTCTTCTGTTTTACCAAAATAATGATAGTCTCTTTAATTCTCAAGTTTTTCCTAGCTTCATTTGTAAAAATAAATAAATGAAAACCTGAAATGTGTAACCTTAATTAGTAAACATGTAATTACTGTTTAAACAAACCATGCTTATAATATTCCAAAATAAACATTTTTTTCAAAATAAAATTTATTGAGTTTTTTACTAAACAGCATTATGTTACAAAGTCTATGTGTATTTTCTTTTGAAACTTGTGTTGTATAATTTTTTTTTTTAGTAATCTCCACATCTAGGGTGGGGCTTAAACTCACAACCCCAAGATCAAGAGTCATATGTTCTTCCCACTGAGCCAGTCATGTGTTGCATAATTTCAATCTATCTATCTCTTCTCTCTTTTCTTTTGGTGCAGAGGATATCTTTTTTTTTCCCCTCTCTCCAAGGTTTCAATCTGTCCAAAACTTCCTGTCAGGTCTTATATTGCCATCCCTCTCAACCTCACTCCACCTTACCCTTCTCTCTCCAAATACATGGACTATCTTCTTAAAGTATGCCCAGAAAGTCAAGACAGAGCATCAGGGTGATAGCTAAGGAAAAAAAAAAAACTGTAAAGCCCCAACCATATGGCACCCTAGGATAATACAGGTACCACCACTGCCTCTCAAAGCACAAATTTCTTTTAATTAAGATTTCTATAATAGTTATAACCTGTCATAACTGATCATATCAAAAAGTCATCTGAATTTAAAACGGTTTGAGATTTAAAAACTGAGAACTTCATGTAAGAGTCGTTATAAATATCTCAGTCTATAGGTTAATAAAAAATACAGGGTAGGTAACAGACTTCAGCAGGATTTACGCTTACAGCTTTGCACTCTGAATTTTAAAGTTTTAACTTTTTATACACATTTGCTAGTGCCCTCTGGTGTCAACATGGATGAGAATAAATACTATGACATAGGCTCCTCTTATAATGCTGCTTTTCTTTCAAAAATGCAAATTGAGGGTGCCTGGGTGACTCAGTCGGTTTGCCTGACTTCAGCTCAGGTCATGATCTCACGGTCCGTGAGTTTGAGTCCCGCGTCGGGCTCTGTGCTGATGGCTCAGAGCCTGGAGCCTGCTTCAGATTCTGTGTCTCCCTCTCTCTCTCTGCTCCTCCCCTGCTCACACTCTGTCTCTCTCTCTCTCTCTCTAAGATCAATAAACATTAAAATTTTTAAAAAAATGGAAATTGAAACTATTTACATAAGATTAGAACAGACTTCAACTTTTTCTGCCCTGGCCTCACTGAATGAGTCAATGTGATTTTCTTCTTAATTTTTTCTCTCTCTCGTAACTATGAATACTGGATAATCAGCTTGGAAATGGTTCAGAGGTAACATAAATATCACCCTCTACATCTTCTACCTCCAGCTTTTCTTTCTTTCTCACCCTAGTTTCACCTTCTGATTTCATTCATGAAGAGAGAAAAGGACAAGAAAGCATAAATGTTGCTCATTTACATCCCTGCTGTCTTTTATACCATCCTCCAACTAATCCCCAGACTACCTTCACTTGAATCAATAGTGTCTCTTTGCAGTACACTTCTGCCCCAAGCCCTACAGTCCAATCTGAGTCTTGTCTACCAGCTACAAAAACAAGGAAGAAAAGGCCTTATATTCACCACACATGAGCAGTGATGATCAATCTGAGAGAAACATTATAAAGATCTTCATTCATTTGTATTTCTCTAATAAGAATTCTGTTTTAAGGTCTAAAGACCTACTGGGGAGCCTGGGTGGCTCAGTCGGTTAAGCATCCAACTTCGGCTCAGGTCATGATCTCACAGGTTTTGAGTTTGAGCCCCGCGTCAGGCTCTGTGCTGAAAGCTCAGGGCCTGGAGCTTGCTTCAGATTCTGTGTCTCCCTCTCTCGCTGTCCCTCCCCTACTCATACCCTGTCTCTCTCAAAACAAACATTTTAAAAAAATGTCTAAAGACCTAGTAAATTGTTAGAAAGTCAATGATAGTTAAAAGAGAGAGAAACACTATGCCATTGTAATTCTGTTGAACACCATGACTTTATCCATTTATTCCAACGAGGAATAAAATAATCAGATAGTGGCCTACAATCTTGAGCAGAGGGGAAATTTAAGAGCTATTATGGCCACTCAGGAAACAAGCCTCTTCTGAAATGGAACTGGTATCCTTTTCCCCTTTTTGGCAACTAATGGTTTTCCATAAATAACTGGCCCATGGGTGAAAGAGTCACATACCTTTTCATATGCCAAGTGGGGCTGCCAATCTCTTTGTCTGATTTATCTGTTGAATTTACCTCAGGTTGATTTTCCTCAAAGTAGACTAGATAAAGTAGGGAGATGAGAGAATACTGGGAATATAAAATAGTTCTTTTAGTTTAATTGCTTCAGCTTTATATTTGTTTAAAAACTGCCATAAATAGTTCCCGTGTTTTGCTTGTTTGTGTTTTAATTGTTTCAGCTTTGTATTTGTCTAAAATCTGCCATGAACTTTCTTATACTCAGCAGATCAATGTGTAAATTCCCCCTGGGTTTCCATAGAACATTAGTCCCATGAAATGCTCCATGAAATAAAGATTCTGCAGCCATATAAACTTGAGAGCAGTACAATTAAGGCTGCCTCCTGGAGATTCACAACGCACAGTAGCAACTTAAAGATTCAGACTAGTCAGGTAGGAAAGAAACCAGTTTAATTTTGTTAACTCAGTGTTACCAAAATTTATTTGACCACAGAATACTAATTTGGGGGTTTGTTTGTTTGTTATAATACTCTTAGCATCAGGCTAGTATTCAAAGAGCATACTTTAGCGTATTGACTTAGAAGCTCCTAGGCCAAGAATGTTTTAGCATTTACTATTAGCATAACAAGTTATTTTCCTTTATATAATTTTTTAATGTTCATTTTTGAGAGACAGTATGCATGTGCATGAGTCGGGGAGGGGCAGAGAGAGAATCCAAAGAGGGCTCTGTGCTGGCAGCATAAAGCCCAATGCAGGGCTCAAACTCACTAACCATGAGATCATGACCTGAGCTGAAGTCAGACGCTTAACCGACTGAGCCACCCAGGTGCCCCCAAGATATTCTCCTTTAAATGTATATGTATGTATAAATCTAGACCAATGGTTCTCAACCACAGATGATCTTTGTCCCACTGCCCCCAGGAGGCATTTGTTAATGTATGAATACATTTCTGGTTGTCACAATTTGGAATTGCTATTAGCATCCCTGGTAGAAATCAGAATACTAAACATCCCACAATGGACAAGACATCCCCAAATAACAAAAAACTATCTGGCCCATGTGCCAATAATGCTAAGATTGTGAAATTCTGATGAAGACTGTGGTTACCTCTGAGGAGTGAGATTGGAGGTGATAAGGAGGAAAGAGTTTCACTTCTTTTTTTTAAATTTAAACTTTAGTTAACATACAGTGCAATATTGGTTTCAGGAGTAGAATTCAGTGATTCATCACTTACATACAACACCCAGTGCTCATCCCAACAAGTGCCCTCCTTAATACCCATCAGCCATCTAGCTCATCTCCCACCCACCTCTCTCTGATAACCAATAGTTTATTCTCTATCAAGAGTCTTTTATGGTTTGTTTCCCTCTCTTTTCTTTCCCTGTATTCCCCCCCTTCCATATGTTCATCTGTTTTGTTTCTTAAATTCCACATATGAGTGAAAGAATATGGTATTTGTCTTTCTCTGATTGACTTATTTTGCTTAGTATAATACATTCCAGCTCCATCCACATCATTACAAATGGCAAGATTTCATTTTTTTGATAGCTGAGTAATATTCCATTGTATGTATATATCACATCTTATTTATCCATTCATCAGTTGGTGAACATTTGGGCTCTCTCCATGAGAATTTCACTTTTGATTTTGTACAATCATACTTAAACTACTTTTTTTTAAATGTATTTTTTGAGAGGGGGTGGGGGGAGAATACCCCAAACAGGCTCCTTGCTGTCAGCACAGAGCCTGACATAAGGCTCAATCCCACCAACCATGAGATCATGACCTGAACTGGAATCAAGAGTCGGATGCTCAACCAACTGAGCTACCCAGGTGCCCCTTCAATTACTTTTGTAATTGGAAATATAATTAAGCCAAGTAATATATATACATTATTTAAAAAGCTGGGGTTCCTGGCTGGCTCAGTTGGTAGAACATGGTAGACCTTTAATCTTAGGGTCGGGAGTTTGAGCCCCATGTTGGGGAAAGAAAGAAAAGGAAGGAAGGAAGGAAGGAAGGAAGGAAGGAAGGAAGGAAGGACGAAAGAACGAAAGAACGAAAGAACGAAAGAACGAAAGAACGAAAGAACGAAAGAAAGAAAACAAACTAAAAATATACCAAACATAAATTTTAAATTACCTAGTCATAACCACTGTTAAACTACTGGTAGAGGAGATTAGAAATACTATGGTATGAATGCACATTCTAGCCTCACATCCCACCCCAGATTTCTAGAAATAGAAAAATAATATTGGCGCACCTGGGTGGCTCAGTCAGTTAAGCATCTGACTTAGGCTCAGGACATGATCTCATGGTTTCTGGATTCAAGCCCCATGTCAGGCTCTGTGCTGACAGCTCAGAGCCTGGAGCTTGCTTCAGATTCTGTGTCTCCCTCTCTCTATGGCCCTCCCGTGCTCACATTTTCTTTCTCTTTCTTTCTCTCTCTCAAAGATAAACATTAGAAAAATTAAAATAATAATAATAATAATAATAATAATAAAAAATCCACAACCGCCTAGGATAACAATAAAAGATGATTATGGTGGTATAGAAAACATATAACATATGCTTCCCACTGGGAAGCAGTGGAGGTTATTTAAGGGAAAAATCACAGCCCCATAGTCAGAAATTAGTAAAAGATGTGCAGAAGCAGCTCAAGGAGGATTTTGAGACAGAGGTGGCAGACACGGGGAGCTGGAGGAAAGCTGAAGAAAAGTAGATGATTATTTAGAAAGCCACAGAAAGAACAGCTAGGTAGGTCTCATATTTACTATCCCACCCCTATCTATCTAATGTGCAGCAGTAGAGGGCTCCTATTTCAGGCAGGAGCAGTGAGCGTGGAGCCCTTAGCCCAGAGAGGCAGGTTAATGCCCAGTGTTGACGGCAACTTTGAAGATATGAAGAGTTTCTTCATATGAAGGTATGTAGGGAATACTCCATCTATAACCTATGCCACCTCTCCCAGTCAATCACTAGAGTCAAGTAAAAGAAAAAGAAAGGCACAGCATTCTTAGATGACACAAGTAAATCCAAAACAAGATTCAAAAAAATATATATACGTCAAATACTCAAGAAAAAACAGTTCCAGTTCTCACAATAACATGCAAAAGCAAATGTGCTCTGGAGGGATATATCTTCACCCAAGCAATTGATAGTCTTCAACTTGATGAAATACGGTATTACCACTGACTAAGGCTTAGTTTTAGATTTAATGTAATATAGTCAGGACAGCTGCTATGAAGACACCTTAGGAGCACCTTAACCAATTTATCTTGCTAACATTTTTTTTGATAATAAGATCTATGTTTAAGCCAAAAAGGGTACTTCAATAAATATTTTTTAATTTACGTGAAAAAAGTATTGTGTCATAGTTTAACTGGCAGGATTTTTGCTCTTTCATACGGATATATAAAATAATGGCATTTTAGATTCTATAACATAGATACAAAAATCCTAAACTAAGTCAGTATACACAAAGTACCATTTTTATCATGTGTCAGTTGCATTTATTCCAAAAATACAAGATTGTTTTATTTTGTTTTTGTTGTTTTCTTTTGTCTTTTTTTTTGCAAGATTGTTTTAACTTATGAAATCAATTAATGTAATTTACCATATTAGCAGATTAAAAGAGAAAAAGCGTACAATCTTCTATCTACATGCAGAATAAGACTTTTAACAAAAATTTAACTTCTAGGCATGATAAAACTCACTGCAAATTAAGAACAGAAGATAATTGGGGCGACTGGGTTGAGCGTCCAACTTCAGCACAAGTCATCATCTCACGGTTCACGGGTTTGAGTCCTCGCATTAGGCTCTGTGCTGACAGCTCAGAGCCTAGAGCCTGCTTTGGATTCTGTGTCTCCCTCTCTCTCTCTGCCCTCCCCAACTTGCACTCTGTCTTTCTTTCTCTCTCAAAAATAAATAAAACATGAAAAAAAGAAAAGAAGATAATCTCTTTAACTAATAAAAGGTATCTACAAACAAACAAACAAGGTATTGCAAACATTATGCATTAAAAAAACTTGAAAGCTTTTGTTCTGAGATCAGGAACCAGACAAATACGCTTATTATGACCACTTCAATTCAATACTGTACCAAATTAGAAAATATAAGCAACTCATAAAAATCTGTAAAAATTAGAACACAATTTTTTAAATGGGAAAAAGTGTCAAACTGCACAAGATGAAAAATACGAATGACCAATAAACATGACAAAATATGGAATTCTACACACTGTTGATAGGTATGTAAATTGTCTCTAAAACTTTGAAAAACCAGTTTAGCATTTTTAGTAAAGTTAAAGATATACAAATTCTATGCCCTACCTGGCTTTCTCTTAGATACAGGTTTTAAAGAAATTCTTGCATGCGTGCACCAAGATAGTTGTGCAGGATATTTATAGCAACATTGTTCATAATAGCAAAAACTGGAAACAGCCTAAATGTCATCTAAAATTGATAGATAGGCAACCCTTTCTGCCCACAGGTCCTGTACCCATGCTTTAATAAAACTACCGTTTTTTGCACCAAAAAAAAATTAATGGATCAATCAATTGTGGTTTATTGATACAACTAAATAGTACAAAACAATGAAAATGAAAAAAATTGCAACCCCACACCACTATGTGAATGGATCAAACTGATGAAAAACAAGTCCAAAAGAATACATAGAATACAGAAGAATACAAAAGAATACATATGATTCCATTCATCTCAAGTTCAAAAACAGGCAAAAATGGACTTTAGTGTTTAGGATGTATCATGGTTTAAACTGTGTCCTGAATAAAGATATATTGAAATTCTAACCTGTGGTACCTGAGAATGTGGCCATATTTGGAAATAGGGTCTTTGCAGGTATAATCAAGTTAATATGAGGTCATCAGAGTGGACTCTAATCCAACATAACCAGTGTCCTTATGAGAAGAGGAAAAGACAGACACAGGGGAAATGCCATGTGAAGGTGGAGGCAGCTATTGAAACTATGCTGCCCAAGCTAAACAATACCTAGAGCTCCCTGAAGCCAGAAAAGATAAGGAAAGGTCTTCCTCTAAAGACCTCAAAAAAAGTGTGGGTGTGCTAACACCTGATTTCAGATTTCTAGTCTTCATAAATGGGACAGAATAAATTTCAGTTGTTTTAAGCTACCTAGGTTGCACTTTTTCACAGCCCTAGGAAACTAATATGGACATTAAAACTGTAAAAAACAAAAAACAAAAAAAGCAAGGAATTTATTATCTCAAAAGGAAGGATAGAGTTTATCCATAGAGTCTCTAGAGGTCAGGGACAAGGCTGTAACAGGAATGGTACTGACACACCTTTTCTACCAAGCCACCATCAACATTGCTCTTTCTGCATAAGGTGTGTTAATAGATGATGATATATGTGAATGTGGACATCCTTTTCTTTATTTTGCTTAAGATTCTTAGACTTCCTATATCTGCAGCAGGTGTCTCTCATCAGTTCTGAACCATTCTCAGCCATTATCTCTTCTTGTATTGCCTCTCCCTCCTCTCCTTCAGGAATTCTGACTGGGTACATGAAAGACCACATGACAGCCTCAGAATAAGTTCTATTTTCTACATCATTATCTTTCTGTGCTGCATTCTGTGGAATATCTTCATATTTTTTGCACTGTGCAACCATTATAGTAATGATTTGTCAGAACAAGTATCATCAATGGATGCTAAATCTACAGGGGAAAGTTTGAGGACCAGCAAGATGTTTGCATGATCTCAAAGGGTATCCCCAAGACTGTTTATTAGTTACAAGGAGGAAAGCAGTAACTGTATGGTGGAAAAACTAGAAAACACTTTGCATAATCAAAATTAAACTCCCCAATGAGGGACACAATATCACCTATGGAATATTCTGGCCAGTGATATATAAGCTGAATCAAATCATGAGGAAAGAGCCAACTTTTCTCATACAGGGTTCCACAACAGAATTAGCCTTACAGAAAATGACTTGAGTAGCTATTTTGTCAATACTCCATTCTAGATACATAGGAAAGAAAGAAATTCTACACAGTGGATACCCCAGGGCTTAATTCTCTCACAAAATACAGTTAAGAAGGAATCCCCAGACAAAACCAAACTGGGCATTCTACTGTAAATAACTAGCCCATATTCTTTAAAATAGTAATGCCAAAAGCTGAGGAACTCTTACAGATTCAAGATGTGATGACTAAATCAATATATGACCCTGGACTGAATTCTGTGCTGGAGAGAAAAATGTCATAAAAAGCAATATTGGAACAACTCGACAAAATTATAAAATGGACTATAGATTAAAGTACTTTATCAATGTTAAATTTCCTGAATTTGATAACTATATTTTTTGTTGCATTAACAGGGCATTATTGTTCATAGTAAATGTGCCCTAAAGCATTAGAGGGATAAAGTGGTACATGTACATGCAATCTACTCTCAAATAATATACATATACATAATAATTACATACACATGAAATCAGCTATATTTTATAGGTATGATATCAATCTTCAACCTCCCTGGTTATATGAGAAATGCAAATTAAAACAAGATACGTAAAAATGACAAATGACAAGTAATAGGCAAGCAGATAACAACAAATGTTGGTAAGGGGGGGAATGGTAACCCACGAGCACTACTGGCAAAAGTATAAACTAGCACACAAATTCTGGAAAGCAAACTGACAATGCTTAGCGACTCACATTCAGATCCATTAAAAAATTCAAATATATCAATAATCATAATCAATCTAAAAGGACTAAATTCTCCACTTAAAAGACAAAAACTGTCAGACTGGATGCAATGACACAAAATCTATCTAGAGAAGTCAGGCGTGAACTATCAGGAAAGCCATGCTCATAGCTCAGTTTTTGTTTTTGTTTTTGTTTAGTAATGGATTTAAAAAAAATCAGGAATTAACTCAAATGTCCATCAACAATTGAAAAAAATAAATTTTCAATAAATTAGTATCTCTAATACTTTCTAGCAACGAAGGCAATTAATAGAACTACACACATTAACACGTAGGAATTACAAAAAACATTTTATGGGGAAAGCATATCATAAGAGTTCAAATAGTAATATTCCATTTATATAAAGGTCAAAAACAGGCAAAACTAAACAATATATTGAAGAAAAGTGAGGTGATGTTAAAGACAAAATCCAAGATAACTGTTAGCTCTGAAGAGAAGGAGAGGGCACAATTAGAATCACATATAGGCCAATAAGAAAAATCTCAATATATCTGAAATGCAGACCAACAGCATATAGACTAAATTCATTCATCACAATGCAATAAAATTAGAAATTATAATGATATCCAAATACATATATATGTCTGTTTTAAAATTATAAAATCCCATTTTAATCACTTTGTATTAAAGAAGAAATCAAAGGGACAATAAAACTACTCTGATATGAACAGTAATAGTGCCATGTATTAAAATGTACAACCCCAGAACTTGTCCATGTCTTGACATAACTACATCAAACCTTTTGAATGATTTATCCAATGAATCTATACCATCAAGATTAATAATCTCAATGAGTAGAAAATTGATTTCATTATTGTTTTTAAACATTATAATGCTGCCCTCTATATTTTCTTACTGTTTTTCTTTTTTTCTTTTTGTTTTTCTATAATTTTATTTTTATTTATTTTTTATTTTTTAAGTTTATTTATTTATTTTGAGAGAGAATGGGAGGGGCACAGAGAGAGGGAGAAAGAGAGAATCCCAAGCAAGCTCTGCACTGTCAGCACAGAGCCTGATACAGGGCTCACAAACCATGAGATCATGACCTGAGCCGAAATCAAAGTAGGACACTTAACTGACACTTTATTGCACTGTTCATTAAAATAGTCTGTAAAATGGGGCACCTGAGTGGCTCAGTCGGTTAAGTGGCAGACTTTGGCTCAGGTCATGATCTCGTGGTCCACGAGTTGGAGCCCCACGTTGGGCTCTGTGCTGACAGCTCGGAGCCTGGAGCCTGCTTCAGATTCTGTGTCTCCCTCTCTCTTTGCCCCTTTCCCACTCATGTTCTGTCTCTCTCGCTCTCAAAAATAAATAAACATAAAAAAATTATAATATTCTGTAAATTTGAAATTTCTAAAAATAGAAAGCTAAAGAAAAAATTCAGTATTAAATAAATTCACTAAATTAAGTGTAAATTTCTATGGCCCTATGGACATGAACTAAAATTCCTCTTAATTATAGACTAAAATATAATTTTCTGAGAATTTTAAGTAAGGCTTGGAGTAAGGAAAGTCTTCTTAATTAAATTTTACATGAATTGCAAAACCATAAAGGAAAATGTTGGTAAATGCTGAAAGTACGATTACCTCAAAATGGAAATTTTCTGTGGGATGAAAAACAACCTCATGTAAGATAAAAGACAGGTCACAAATAGCAACCAATAAAGGATATAATACTTAAAAACTTAGCAAGAAATATGCAAGATCTATATGAGGAAAACTTTAAAACGTTATTGTGGAACAGGAAGCATGAACAGATATATTGGCATAACATGTCCTTGTGTGTGAGCACTAAACTTCAAAAAGCCGGTTAATACTCCCCAAATTAATCTTTATATAAAATGCAATCCCAGTAAAAAGATTAACAGATATGTTTTGAACTAAATAAGCTTCAATTCACTGGAAAGGTAAAAAAGAATTGACAGGATTTTGTTTGAAAAACAAGAGCAAGAAGACTGTCCCTACAAGATATTTATTATTAAAAAAAGATATTTAGTATAAAAATAACAACAGTATTGCACTTGCATATGAATATGCAAACAGCTCAATAGAACAGGAAAGTCCAAAAAAAAAAAAAAAAAAAAAAAAAAAAGAATAGAAAAGGAAGTCCAGAAAACGGACCAAAAAGCATGAAGTAAATTGTGATTAAAAGCAGCATTTTAAACCAGTTAAATAAGTAGATTTAAAATGAGCAAGTGGATGGCAGGGCAGTCCTGCAGATTGTTCATCTCTTGCTGTTCTTATAGAACAGACCCAGAGACACCCCATCTTCCGGCTTCCAACCACCCTCCGACCTCTTTTCCAGTCACAACCCACAGAACCATCTCAGCCATCCTCTGCCTCTGGGACCAGCCAACACCGTTTTCTGACTTTAGCTCTTTATTTAAACCTATCAACCGTGAACTCCCAGATTTGTGAGAATTATTCCACCCGGATGGAAGCCACTGCCAAGTGCTTCGTCCAGAGGCATCTGCGGGCCTCTTACACCTACCTCTCTCTGGCTTCTATTTCCACCCACCGCGTGGCTCTGAAGGCGTGGGCCACTTCTGTTAAGGAGACCTGCAAGGCTACCCAGAGTCCACTGAAGATGCAAAACCAGAGCAGCGGCCGCGCTCCCTTGCAGTCAGAAGCCGACTCAAGGTAAGTGGGATAAAACCCCGGATGCCACGGAAACCGCCTCCAACCTGGAGAAGAACCAGAGCCAGGCCCTTTTATATCTGCGCGCCCTGGGTTCTGCCTGCGCAGACTCACTGACTTCCCGGAAAACCACTTCCTGGATGAGCAGGTGAAACTCACGAAGAAGAGGGGCGACCACCTGAGTAAGTAACCGCTTCAGGCTGGCTGGCCCTGAGGCTGGGCTGGGCTGGGCTGGGCTGGGCTGGGCTGGATGAATATCTCGGGAAGGCTCACCCTCAAGCAAGACTGGAAGCCTCCAGAGCCCAGCTACCTTTGAGGGGCCCCTCTGGCATCCCCCTGGCGTCAGGGCTTCTGCCTTCACCTCTCCCTGAAGCCACTGGGCAGCCTTCAAACCCCTCACCCAAGCCCTGGACCAAATGGAAACAAGAAAGCTTGTTGCAGAATTAATTAATTAATACGACCAAGCGTGTCACTTGAGCACCTATGAAGTGAGGGAGGGAGGAACTAGCAGCAGTTGGGGAAGGAAGTAAGTTTTAGTTCATTCCTCACATCTTCAAAATGGACTCCAGAGAATCCAAGATTTAAATGTAGAAATGTAAGCCATAAAGAACTGTAAGAAACCATAGGAAATATTTTTCCATAATTGCACGGTAAGGAAGAGTTTTTGGAGGTGGGGGTAGGGGGATGGGCTTTTACATTTTAGAAGCCGTCTAAGAAAAATCAATGATTTGACCCTGTGAAAATTTTTAAATTTCTTTGTGGGAAAAAAGAGCACAAGAAAAAAAAAATAAAATGACAAACAGGAAATAATTATTTGTAACTCATATCAATGGAAAGGGATAAATTCCAAAACATATATTTAGGTTTTATAAATTAGCAAGAAAAGCAACAAAAACACAATAGAAAAATGTAAAAGATATCAATAGTTTATAAAAAAAATAAGTACAAATGTCTCTTAAATAGGGGCACCTGGGTGGCTCAGTCAGTTAAGCATCCAACTTTGATTCAGGTCATGGTCTCAAGGTTTGTAGGTTCGAGCCCCCCATCCGGCTCTGTGCTGATAGCTCGGAGCCTGGAGTCTGCTTCAGATTCTGCGTCTCCTTCTGTCTCTGTCCCTCCCCTGCTTGCACTCTGTCTCTCTCTTCTTTCAAAAATAAACATAAAATTTTTAGAAAAACGTTTTAAAAAAAAACAAATGTGTCTTAAATACATAAAAATTCTCATCAGCTCATTATGAGAGAAATGCAAATTAAAACTATGTTGTCATACTATATTTCACCTATTTGTTTGGCAATGGTTAAAAAATTAACACACTGTTGAAAACGCTTTGAGAAAAAGTCACTCTCAGACATTGATGGAGGAATACAATATGGTACAGTCACTATGGAGGACAATTTAACATTACTGCCAAAACTACTATTGCATATCTTCTTTGATTCTAGGAATACATCCTAGAAATACAGTCCTAGATATGTAAAATGACATCTATAGAAGGTTGTTATTGCACCATTTTTTGTAATAGCAAATTATTGGAAACAACCCAAACATGTGGAATTCTGGTAGAAAAAGACTACCCACAGAGTGGATAGGCAAACCAGCTGAGTGTGTTAGAGCAGGACACTAGAGAAAAAACTTTTTTCAAAAAGATGAGAATGATCAACAGTTTCAAATACGGATGAGAAGTCAAGTAAGATGAGAATAGAAAATAGACAATTGATAGATACTGGGAAGATACATATATTTGATCATCTTTAAAAATAATATGGTAAGGACAAAATGGAATGATGAGATCAAAAATCCTTATTGGAATGGGTTAAAAAGAGAATGGGAGATGAAGTAGAAGCAAGGGGAATAGGTTGTAGCTGGAAAGTTTTGGTGTTCTCAAAAGACGGATGCTAGTATAGGAATGGAATAATCCTGTAGAGGAATAATAATTTACACTACCCTCATAGCTGCTTGGGAGAAAGAAAAAGAAAGAAGGAAAAAAGGGGGGAGGGAGACAAATGAGATTATGACAGTATTCCATTTAAACTGGAACCATGAATAGCCCCCAAAGAAGGCTGATTAATGTTAAGATCTTTCCATTATTATTGAACTTAGATTAGTTGGACATTTTTCCAGTGGTCTCTCATAATCGAAGGTTATGTTAGTGATGAATATTACTAGAACCTTGTATATGTCTGATTAGTAAGTACCATAGAAATTCTTGCCACATAAATAAACTTTATTGTCATTCAGCTCATCAGTGGTCCTTCCTCAGGGTTTCCACGGCCTCTGATTCGAAGGCCCTTCACTAGACCGGCAGAGCCTTATCTGCCACTGTTGTTATTAGCAATAAGTATAAATGATGCTTTTTTTTTAGTGTTTATATTTGTCCTGATCTCTCCTGATTTTGTGACTTCCTTTTTCCATTGCTGTTGTTGTTCTACTATTTGCTCCACCTAGAGTGATTATGTAGATATTCCGTTCTCATCTAACTCGTCATATATTTAACTGCTGAGAATAAGGATATTATAGCTTCAATGCCGGTGGCACACCTGCACTTCGGAAATTTATTGCGGTTTATTCAAACATGGCATCTAATGATAGGTATGGTTTAAGTGATGCTGATAACAGTAATAGCAAATTCAAATTTTATAACTCTGTAACAGTTTAAATGTTGCTCTTTTCTGTAGACTGCTCTATTTGCCTGAATTTTAATGGCATTACAATAATATTCCACATTAAATTACTTTGAGAACAAGAAACTCAAATAAATTTTAAAAGATAATACTGGGGGCGCCTGGGTGGCACAGTCGGTTAAGCGTCCGACTTCAGCCAGGTCACGATCTCGCGGTCCGTGAGTTCGAGCCCCGCGTCGGGCTCTGGGCTGATGGCTCAGAGCCTGAAGCCTGTTTCCGATTCTGTGTCTCCCTCTCTCTCTGCCCCTCCCCCGTTCATGCTCTGTCTCTCTCTGTCCCAAAAATAAATAAACGTTGAAAAAAAATTAAAAAAAAAAAGATAATACTGTTTCTTCATTATTATGGGCTTTTTTCATAGCCCATTTATGGAATGTTAACTCAACCTAAGAGCTACATCATTTTCTGCCCTAGGAAGCCTTATAACCTAACGGGGTAGACAGACAATGAAACAATTACTATAAAGTGAGAGAGAAGCTCTCTTAGCAAAGTTCTGGATGCAATGAGAGCACATCATAGAGTCATCAGAGAAAGCCCGTGCAACAGGTCTTTTGTATACTAATGTCGAGGTCTCACGTGATGTCCTCATCAGTGGAGTTACGGGTGGTCTTGCTGAAAGCCAGATGCAGAGAACGAAACTAGATAAATCCTCAAGGCTTTATCATTGTATTGCCATTTGCATCTGAATACACTCAACCAAAACTATCCCTACCTGGATGTAGAGAGGTGACAGGTCACGGATCTAGTTTATTTATCCTTTATACCTGAGTATGAATGTATTTATTAGATCCTGTCCAGAAAGCACATTTTAATAAGAAGTTAAAAATAGCATCTTCAGGCCCAGGAACCCTGAAAGATACTGGCAAGTAAGAGAAAAGGGGACAAAAAGAGGAAGGCAGAAGCTACTGTAAGCAGATACTACTTATTCACCATTTGTGCTCACAGGAGCTCTGGGAAATGTCCCTCGCTGTTCCCCGTTTCCAATTGAATCTGGATTCTCTCCATTGCTTGGTTAACATGTTTCCTTTGCTTCACTTTTACTCTAGATGGCAGCAGCAGAACAAAATAGAAGAGAAAATTCTAGTTTCAGTGAAATTATTCACCTGCATCTACTGAGTAAAAAAGTCTCACAGTGTTATTTGAATTAAATCATGCCCTTTAAAATTTTTCTTCCAGTGTAGGAGTACATCAACAATGTTTCAATAATTAAAAGTCAAGGTACAGATGTTGTCACAATTGTTCAACTTGTTAGGCCACTCATAATATAATATTTATAAAGAATTTTTATTATAATAATAATACCTCTGGGTGAAGACACTGCTTGTATTCACAAGTTTACATTTAGAAGCTGAGATGTCAAGGTTGAATATAAAATATACTTTTAAAATTGATGGAATTTCATCCAATAAAGGGCCAGATAATCAAATTGACAATAGAAATTCTTTGGCTGAGGGATGCCTGGGTGGCTCAGTTGGTTGAGCATTGACTTCAACTCAGGTCATGATCTCATGTTTGACGAGTTCGAGCCCTGCATCAGGCTGTGTGCTGACAGCTCAGAGCCTGGAGCCTGCTTTGGATTCTGTGTCCCCCTCTCTGTCTTCCCCTCCCCCTCTCATCTTCTGTCTCTCTGTCTCAAAAATAAAATAAACATTAAGAAAATTTAAAAAAAAATTCTCTGGCTGAATATATCAGAGAAATAAAATGGTATGATTTCTTTAATAAATTTATGTCTTTAAAGTTGTTTCAAATAAACATGCACACATGAAACTGGCTTTTATATACAGTATATATTTATATATATAAATATATATTTACATATACAATATATATTAAAATTGCAAATAGTTTATAAATAATTGAAAATAAATGATTTTATTTTAAAATAAAATTTCCCCTCATCACTATTTAAACTGAGAGGATTTATGACCGCAGAACATGATTTGTAGATGAGATTGCAGAAACATTATAAAAATGAAGAGACACAAAGAGGATCCAGGAGACCAAAAGAAGGATGAAAGTTGTAATAATTTTCAAAAAGAGGCTTCTAAAACACATAGTCTACTGAGGTTGACATTGTATTCTCACACAATTCTAGTCTGGATTGAACAGAGAATTCCTAAAAGGTTAGGAAACACAGTAGTCCAGGTTTTATGCCTCATGGGTCGAGAGGATGCAACTCACATCTCTATATTCATAGGTGTATGTATTGATTAAGAAAACTTTCCTGCAGAGGTATTGAAATATATTGGAGAAGGGTCATTTTTTATATAGAAGTGCCATTTGGACTAGCAGTGGCCCTGTTATCATGAGTCAGAAGGGCTTCATTAAATTAAAGCCCTACGAAACTCTTTTTGTACTAGAATTATTGGCTTGATAAACCAGAATTAATTATTCAGAATCTTTAGATTACCACTGTTCAATCATTTTGTAACTAGGTTGATAGAGAAGCGGCATAGAATTGTGTCAAGGACCCAGGCTTCAGAGTGAAGATTTTAGTTGGATTTTATAGCTCTGCCATTTTTTTATAAGTCCTGCTGGTGTTGGGTGAATTGGAAAGTAGTCTGGCACCATGTAATTGGAATCTTTATATGTAGATCCTTTTGATCTAATGATTGCATTTAAAAAATCTTACATGAGGGAAAAAACTCATGAAGGTAGATAAAGCTAATGCATAAAGAAGTTCATCATCATGTGATTTACAGTAGTGAAAAAAACAGGAAATGATGTGCAAGAAAGGAATGGTTAAGAAAATTACAACATATACTAAGATTCAGTAATCAAATAAATATTTATCAAGTTTTTACTAATGTGCCATCTATCTTGCTAGGCACTGGAGATTCAGCAGTGAACATGAAAGATACAGAACCTGACTTTCCAATAATAACAATTTAAGGTCAAGTTTTAAAAAGGTAAGAAGAAAGTCCTTATAATACTATAATACTTAATAATGCTATAAAACCTTTATTATACTATCTGTTACATAACTTATATATGTAGGGGCACCTAGGTGGCTCATTCAGTTCAGTGTCTGACTCTTGATCTCAGCTCAGGTCTTGAGCTCAGGGTCACATGCAGCGTGGAACCTACTTAAAAAAAAAATTATATATGTATAAATACAGAAAAAATATTGGAAGAAAATACATCAAAATGTTAATAGTTGTTATTTCCAAGTCACGGTAATACAATTATTTTTCAACAACTTTCTACATTTTCTACAGTGAGTATGTTTAAATTTTTTTTTCAATCATGCAAAATAATTTTGTACCAAAGGTTAATCACGATAAAAAGAGAATTATATCTAATGACACTCAAAAGCCAGATCCACTTCATGGTAAGAAAAATCTCTAAGCATATAAGGACAAATTACACCGTCTTTATATGATTTCCATCACAGTGTTTTTTGTAAAATCTGCTTCTTCCTCAGCATTGGGAAGATCTGTTCTTCTGCAGAGGGATGTTGAATGTTGGCAGGACATTCCACCCAGGTGACACAAGGGGGTGCCCAGGTCCTGCTTCCAAATGCTTCCCTTTGTCTTCCAGGAAAGAAAAAAAAAATTGAAACCTGACATTTGAATTGATGACCACTTAAAATGCTTTAATAGACTTATGTGTACAGTCTAACCTGAAAGATCTTTGAAGGCATGATCCTCTGTGCAAATCACCTCCACTTTCCTGCATTTACTTTATAAGAAAAAATATTGCAGGAGAAAAGAGGCCTTTTAAAGCACAATTAAGAAGAATGGAGAAAGACTAAACAGCCAAGAATAAAGAGTTGTTAAACAAATTATGGTACATCATAAATAAATCAGGAAATAACCATTAAAAATGATAGTGATGTGTAAGGACATTAAAAAGCAATTTTTTAAAAAGCAATTTATACAAGAATATGTAAAATATGATCTAATTTTTATTTTAATATATCATATGCATACTTAGACAAATCTAGAAAGATATATGCCAAAATATTAATAGTCATTATCCTTAAGAAGTGACAGGGTGTTTTACTGCATTCTCTCTGCTTGTCTACATTTTATAATTTTTATCTATGATAAAAAAGATTTTTTTAAACAACAAGAATAAATGAGTTATTCCCAAATAAAAATAAATAGTGGTTCTTAAAACCTTTGCTAACTAAATATATATGTAAATCACTGCAAATTTCCCAAAGATATGGTGACAGATCCACTGTATTTTCTGAAGACAGATCCACTTCATAACTGTTGTTCTGGTGTAACTATTAATAGTGCTGTATTTTCTGAAGACAGATCCACTTCATAACTGTTGTTCTGGTGTAACTATTAATAGTGCCCTTTCAGTCTCAAAAGTTTGAATAAGTCACCCAACAGGCGTATTTTTAATTTTTGTCCAGGAAGTTAGCAAACCTTGCATCTTCTGCCCTATGTCAGCAGGCTGCTTCTAATCCAAAAGTCCTTAATTCTTTGTTCTACCAATGTGCTCAAATGCAAGGCTGGCCCATAAATTCTGAGATTCTCTGGGATACATTAGGATCAGTGTGGGCCCAGGGTACATTCCAAGACCCATTTGGATCACAATCAAGACAGAAAGTCTTTTTGAGACCCCAGCTTGACACCTTGGCTAAATGTCCTTAAGCCTAACTTTTGCATCAAGCATTATGTAAAACCAACAACTTATTGCCTTGCTGAAAATTCCTTGGATTAAAAGTAACAAACACCACTCAGATAACAAGAGTATATGGAAAATGTTCTAAATTAATCTAAGGATATCTTCTGGGACTTACAAAACCCGGTGAAGCCCCACACAGAACCAGAGCCAGAACCAGACAGTGCGGGCAGCTAACTCTTTTTCTCTTTCTCTTTCTTTTTCCCTTTCTTTTCTTTCTCCTCCTCAACCTCTTTCACTGTATGGGATTGCATGCTTTTCTTTCACTGTGCACATTTATGTCATTCTTGCTCTGCAGAAGTGCTTATTTGGCTACTTGGTACACAAAGCCAAGTCTGCCACACTGAGTGTCCCTACATGTTCTCTCAGGTCTAGCAGGAATTAATTAGTGCCAGCACCTGTGAGTCCAAATTCCAAATTCCCAAGGGACAAACGCTGAGTTGTATATCAATGGATTAGTTTCTCTTGAATCAGGTATCTACTCTGGCTCAATTATGTCCTGGAGGAGGTAGAATAACAGTGGCAAAATGGCCCATCCAAGTGGATTAGGGATGAGGGATGTACTCTCGGTAGACACCCCCATGAGAATCTGCTAGCTTTCCTTCCTTTAAAGAAATTGGCAGGTTTCTCCTCTTCAATGGCATACTCTTACTAAACAGGATGAAAAGAAGGAGCTGTTAGTAACTCAAATCCACACACCACTGGTATTGTGATGAAACTTCCAATGACACCCTCAGCCATAGTTTTCCCCATAGCTGCTTCATATTTTCTTAATTCTATTGCCAACTTCCAAGGGAACTAGGAGCATAGTCCTTACCCACTTTCTTCCAAACTTAAGTCCTATGATGCGGAGTCATAAGGAAGGCACAAGTCACCCATCTGAAGAGCAAAATCTTTATTCTTTTGCTTTCCAACTATTTACTCATGTAACAAACATTTATTGCATTGCTACCATATGTCAGAGCCTGTGCTCAGTGCTGTGGGAAGAGATAAGACACGGCCCTTATTCACAGGCATTCACAATGTACTGAGAGAGTCAAAGAGATAAAAGAATAATTATGTTACAATGTGATATGACCTACAACAGAAATATATACAAAGTGCGCTGAGCGCAAAGAGAAAGGGTCTAAATCATCCTTGGGGAAATCAAGAAAGATGACTAAAATATTATATTTTATTTGGGTGCTGAAAGAATAAGACTTTTCCTGATGGAGATGAAGGGGAAGATTCCAAGTTAAAATAACAACAGTAATAAATAGCTACCATATACTTAGCATTTACTACATATAGATACTCTGCCACATGCTGAACATGGATTATCTCGTTAAACCTCGAAACCCAGCTGGTCTGCCTGTCACTCCCCTATGCACATGTATCTCAGGATCAGTCACTTAGAACACAAGATCCTCAAGAGGACAGAACTATGGGCACGTAGGGATGTTAACAAATGCCAATTGCTAACCTGAAAATATTCTATATTAGCATGTGTGTAAGGAAACAAGCAGTCTCATACACACTGCTGATGGAAGTATGACTTCCTGAAGGACAATATGTCAACAAGCATCAAAATTCAAGCTTAGAGATTTGCCTTAAGGAAATAATTGAGAATGCAGGCAAAATTAAAACTACAAGGATGTTCATCACAGTACTGTTCATAATAGCAATCTAAAATGTTCAACAATTGTTGCCATAAAAAATGTTGTAAAAGTATATTTAGTGAATGAAAAGATGTCCATGACAAGTTCAAAACTCAGTACTTAAGTAGAATATATAGAATAGTCTTATTTTATTTTACAGGTGTATATATATACATGTATATGGTGTAGAAATTAAAAATACATACATATTTTTATTGATAATTTATTTGAAAGAGAGCACACACAAGCATGTGCACAAGAGTGGAGGAGGGGCAGAGGGGGAGGGAGAATCTTACATGGGCTTCATGCCCAGCTCAGAGCCCTGTGAGACACTCAGTCTCATAAAGATGAGATCATGACCTGAACAGAAACCAGGAGTCAGATGATTAGCTGACTGAGCAACCCACACCCCCCAAAAAATGCATACATATTTTAAGTGTGCATATATATGTCTGCAGGTTATGTTTTATTATACTTACATATATTTTAGTGTGTACACACACACTTATATGAAACACTAGAAAGATACATGAAAAGATGTTCAACGTCGCTCCTTATCAGGGAAATACAAATCAAAACCACACTCAGATATCACCTCACGCCAGTCAGAGTGGCCAAAATGAACAAATCAGGAGACTATACATGCTGGAGAAGATGTGGAGAAACGGGAACCCTCTTGCACTGTTGGTGGGAATGCAAATTGGTGCAGCCGCTCTGGAAAGCAGTGTGGAGGTTCCTCAGAAAATTAAAAATAGACCTACCCTATGACCCAGCAATAGCACTGCTAGGAATTTATCCAAGGGATACAGGAGTACTGATGCATAGGGGCACTTGTACCCCAATGTTCATAGCAGCACTCTCAACAATAGCCAAATTATGGAAAGAGCCTAAATGTCCATCAACTGATGAATGGATAAAGAAATTGTGGTTTATATACACAATGGAATACTACGTGGCAATGAGAAAGAATGAAATATGGCCTTTTGTAGCAACGTGGATGGAACTGGAGAGTGTGATGCTAAGTGAAATAAGCCATACAGAGAAAGACAGATACCATATGGTTTCACTCTTATGTGGATCCTAAGAAACTTAACAGAAACCCATGGGGGAAGGGAAGGAAAAAAAAAAAAAAAGAGGTTAGAGTGGGAGAGAGCCAAAGCATAAGAGACTGTTAAAAACTGAGAACAAACTGAGGGTTGATGGGGGGTGGGAGGGAGGGGAGGGTGGGTGATGGGTATTGAGGAGGGCACCTTTTGGGATGAGCACTGGGTGTTGTATGGAAAGCAATTTGACAATAAATTTCATATATTAAAAAAAAAAAAAGAAAGAAAGAAAGATACACCTTAGAGGTGCTTGGCTGGCTCAGTTGGAACACACAACCCTTGATCTAGGGTTGTAAGTTCGAGCCCCGTGTTGGGTGTAGAGATTACTTAAAAATAAAATCTTTGAAAAAAAAGAAAGATATACATTAAAATTTATCAGTGATTTCTCTGGCCAAAAATTTGAGGGATGGATAATATTCTTTTGGTTTATTTCTCCTTTAAAATTATTCTAGTATCAGTTCGTATTATTTATGTAAGCAAAACCCAAATGAAAGCTTAATATGTCATTTATTGATGGTAATTAATAATTTAATTGTTCGTTTACATTTACCAAGCCAAAAACAAGATCTCAACATAAAATTATTTGATATTTATACAACAGTGGTATCTCTGAAAGTTGTTGTAAATGTGTGCCTCTTTGAACAATATTTCCATAGAGATTATTTACATATCCGTATTAGTTTAGCACTTCCCAATAATTTGAACTTTGGTAAGTCACTTAAACTCTCTGAGCTTCAGATTGATTATCCATAAAAAAAATAAATAACCTCTCTTACGACTAGTTCTTGTCAAGATGGAATAAATGTACCTGTGCATACTTTATAAAACTTTATACTAATATTCTCTTTCGAGAATCTTCTAATTTTTAAGATTATCCAACATTTCTAAGTCCACAAAGACATGTGCAGTATGTTTCTCAATTATATGTTCAGTATGTTATTCAATTATATGCAATCCATGAGGCGTTGCCAACCCAGCAAGACGGCGTTGTTCTCATTAATAGTTTGGGCCACTGTTCTTAGAGCTTTGGAGATCTACCATAAAAATAGGAGTTTATCTTGCCTGTTGAAAGTTTCCGAGAGGTGCACCTGGGTGGCTAAGTTGGTTAAGCATCCAACTCTTGGTTTCAGCTCAGGTCGTGATCTCACAGTTCATGGGTTCGAGTCCCACATCAGGCTCTGTGCTGACCATGCAGGGCCTGCTTGGGATTCTCTGTCTTTCTCTCCCTTTCCCTCTCTCTCCCTCTCCTCTGTTCATGCTCGCTCTCTCTCTCTCTCTCTCTCTCTCTCTCTCAAAATAAATAAATAAACTTAAATTTTTTTTTTCAACGTTTATTTATTTTTGGGACAGAGAGAGACAGAGCATGAACGGGGGAGGGGCAGAGAGACAGGGAGACACAGAATCGGAAACAGGCTCCAGGTTCTGAGCCATCAGCCCAGAGCCTGACGCGGGGCTCGAACTCCCGGACCGTGAGATCGTGACCTGGCTGAAGTCGGACGCTTAACCGACTGCGCCACCCAGGCGCCTCTATAAATAAATAAACTTTAAAAAACAAAAAGGTTTCTGTGAAACTGATTCAAGCTTAATACATTGAATGATCCTATTCAGCAAGATGCCAAGCCTAACAAAATAGCTAAAATAATGCTCATGCTAATTTTAACTCCCTGCTCTTTTTATAACCATATACAGAAGGATCCAAAACTAAAGAGTCATGCTTCTCCCTAGTATGGTCAACAAGTCAGTTATTTCAGTCATTAAAATTCCTTTTTCACTCTACCTCCTTATGCTCTTCATAACCTGAGAAATCAATTTACATATGCTGATCATGAGATTTGATTTAACCCCCATTTCATATGTTGAGTTCTATCTCTGTCTCTTCTGGCTTCATTAGACACCTGTTTCCTGTACATTATTGGAAACCACAATGTTATGCCATTAGAGACTTTAGTTATAGAAAGTAATTTTCTTTACAATAAAATTCTTTTCTACGTTGCATGAGCAGAGTCCTTCCCTCAGGTCAGCTTTTGATGAATAACTCATAAAATCATATTGGCAATGCTGGTAAACATATTCGCTTGAAGAAACCAAGGCGATCCTAATTTTGGAATCTTGAAATCTTTTGGCATCTCTGAATTTGAAAGGTGATCTGGTTGATGAGCTTACAACAGTGTGTTCTAATCTTCTTTGGGTCTATGACACCATTATGAACATACTGGGACACATCTGAAGGGTGTTTCCCTTCCCCACCCTGCCTGTCATCCACCAGCCCAGGGAAATATTTTGATATACTATTTTCTACCCTAAACACTTACCAGAATGAATAATGGAAAAGCAACTGCAAAGGGAAACTGAACTCAAGGTGTTCTTTGTCTACCAGCAGTTATATCATCCAATCCTTACTTAATTATAATTTGTTGTATTGGCTTCCACTTTAGACCATCAGTTCTGGTGCTATTTACCCATTAGCTAACATAGTGCTTGTTACAAAGTAGGTGCTGAATAATAATATCTGAAATGAATGAATCCTCTCTCCCAATCCTGGTTCACATTTTCATCAACAAAATCAACCAGTCAAGAGGAGGTGGTCAAGAGGGTTGCTATGTGACTCAATCTTAGAAAATACAGTCTACCAGTGCTGGGTAAAGTTTGGTCTCTGAAATGTGAATCAATCCCCAGTATTACTTACAATAAAAACATTTCCACAATGACAAATGGGTGATATTCAAGTAAAATGTTAAAATACGTTATGCTGGGTTAATGGCAAGAAGTCCTTCATATATTTTATTTTAAAATCAATAGCTACTATCACCTTTTGTTATCAGTACTTTGCCTCTAACAATGGCTCTTTCCTCATAATAGGAACGTAGGCTTATTGAACACAAACAGGTGATGAAACTGCCTTATGTACTTTGTATAAATGAATTATTGATTTATTCTTGAAAGTATTGTAAGGTAGAGATCATTATTAAGCTTATTTTATAAATTAGAAAATTTTAAAAGAAAAGAAAGCAGCAAATTAGGTAAATTGTCCAAGTTTCCAAAACATGTAAGTAACAGAGTCATAATTCACATCTGCTTCTTTGAAACCAGAATTCAAGCTCTTAATCTACTAAACTCTATCACTACTGGTTAATACTCAGGATTGCCAGGTTTCTTTTAGTTTGATTCCATTATATTCAGATAACATACCTTGTATGATTTCAATTAATTATAATTTTCTAAGTTTTGTTCTATGACCCAGAATATTGCCTATTTTAGTGAATGTTCTCACTGCATTGAAGAAAAAATATATTCTACTGTTATTGGTTAGAATTTTCTATGAATATTAATTAGATCCAGTTGGTCGATTGTGTTTTCCAGTCCTATATCTTTGTTAATTTGCTCTTTACTTGTTCTACCAATTACTGATGAAGGAGTTTTAAGACTCCCAACTATAATTTTTATTTGTCTAGTTCTATCACTTTTTTCTTAATATATTTTGGAGCTTTGTTGCTAGGTGCATACACATTTAGGATTATTATGACTTCTTAATAAACTAACCCTTTTATCATTATGTAATGTCCATCATTATCCCCGGTTATTTTCCTTGTTCTGAAGTCTACTATGTCTGATATTAATCTAGTCACTCAGCTTTCTTTTGATTAGTGTCTGTATTGTATATTTTTTCTATCCTTTTGGTTTTAATCTACTATATTGTTAAATTTAAAGTAAATTTCTTGTAGGAGCACATGGTGTTTTTTATCCATTCTGCAAATTTCTCTTTTTTAATTAGTGTGTTTAGATCATTTACATTTACTGAAGTTATGGTCTATCATTTTAGTATTTGCATTCGGTTTCTTCTTGTATTTTGTTCCTCTGTTTCCATTTCCTACACTCTTTTAGATTATTTGAAATTTTGGTACTCCATTTTTTTAAGTTTATTTATTTATTTTGAAAGGGAGAGAGAGAGCAGGAGGGGGACAAAGTGGGGGAAGAGAGAATATCAAGAAGGCTCCACATTGGCAACACAGAGCCCAATGCAGGGCTCCAACACACAAACCATGAGATCATGACTTGAGCTGAAACCAAGAGTCAGATGCTTAAATAACTGAGCCACTCAGGAATCCCTGTACTCCATTTTAATGTACCTATTATGTTTTTAAATTATGTATCTTTGCATAATTTTTTTACTGGCTTCTCTAAGGAGTATAATATACATAGTTAAGTTTTCACAGTCTACTTAAAATTAATATTTTACCACCTCAAGTGGAATGTGAAACCCGATCAAGATATAGATCCTTTTAGTGCTCCGTCTTTATGTTGCAGTTGGCATATGTATTATAAATCTACATATATTGAAAACCTCATTAGACAATGTTACAACTTTTGCTTTTAACTGCCATATATTGTTTAAAGAACTTAAGGAGAATAGTCTATTATATTTGCCCACATTTTTACCATTCCAGTTTTAGGCTCCTCTCTGGTGTTATTTCTTTTCCATCTGAAGAATTCATCCATTGTTTCTTTCAGAGCAGTTTGCTAGTGATGAATTCCTTTAGTTTTCCCATATCAAGAATGTCTTTATTTCACCTTTACTAACTGAAAGAAATTTTCACTGGATATAGAACTCTGGATTCTTTTCTTTTTTTAAGTTTATTTATTTATTTTGAGAGAGAGAGAGAGCATGAGTGGAGGATGGGCAGAGAGAGAGAGGGAGAGAGAGAATCACAATCTGGCTCCATGCTGTCAGCACACAGCCTGACACAGGGCTCAATCCCACGAACCATGAGATCATAACCTGAGCCAAAATCAAGAGTCCTACACAAAACCACCTGAGCCACCAAGGAGCCCGTGGCTTCATATCTTTCAGCACTTTAAAAATCTTGTGGCAATTCCCTTCCTTCTGGCTTGGCGTTTTCAACGAGAAATTCTCATTTATTCAACTCACTTTTCCTTTATATTTAATGCTTCATTTTTCTCTAGCTCCGTACAGGACTTTTTGTCTTCAGTTTTTAACAGCTTGAATTTCATGCACCTGGGTGTAGATTTCTCTGAATTTATCCTGTTTATGATTCACCAAGCTTCTTGAATATATAAGTATATGTTTCACTAAATTTGGAGACTTTCCAGCCATTAATTACTTTTTTGTTTGGGTTTTTTTCAAGTTTTTTTTAAGTTTATTTATCTATTTTGAGAGAGAGGGAAAGAGACAGAGAGAGCAAGCATTGTGAGTGGGTGGGGGAGAGGCAGAAAGAGAAAGAGAGAGAGAGAATCTCAAGCAGGCTCCATGCTGTCAGTGTGGAATCATGACCTGAGCCAAAATCAAGAGTCAGATGTTCAACTAACTGAGCCACCCAGGCACCCCATAAGTGTTTATTTTAATCACCTGGTGCTCATCAAGACACATGCACTCCTTAATCTCCATCACCTATTTCACTCATTCCTCCCGCCTACCTCTCTTCTGGTAACCATCAGTTTTCTATAGTTACGAGTCTGTTTCTTGATTTGCCTCTCTGTCTCTCTTTTTTTCCCCTTTTGCTCATTTGTTTTGTTTCTTAAATTCCGCGTATAAATGAAATCTTATGGTATTTGCCTTTCTCTGACTGACTTATTTCCTTTAGCATTATGTTCTCTAGCTCCATCCATGTCATTGCAAAATGGCAAGATTTCATTCTTTCTGATGACTAATATTCCATTGTATTATATATACCACCTCTTTTTTATGCATGCATCAATAGATGGACACTTGGGCTGCTTCCATATCTTCTTCGCTATTGCAAATAATGCTGCTATGAGCATAGGGGTGCATGCATTGCTTTGAATTAGTGTTTGGGCAGTTTTGGGTAAATACCCAGTAGTGCCATTGCTGGATCATAAGGTAGTTCTATTTTTAACTTTTGAGGAACCTCCATACTGTTTTCCTCCATACTGGCTGCACCAGTTTAAATTCCCACCAACATTGCAAGAGCGTTCCATTTTCTCCACATCCTTGCCAACACCTGTTGTTTCTTGTGTTAATTTTAGCCATTCTGACAGGTGTGAAGTGATATTTCATTGCAGTTTTGATTTGCATTTCCCTGAAGAAGAGTGATGTTGAGCATCTTTTCATGTATCTGCTGGCCATCTGTCTGTCTGCTTTGGAGAAATATTTGTTCATGTCTTCTGCCCATTTTGTAATTGGATTATTTGTTTTTTGGGTGTTGAGTTAAGTTCTTTATATGTTTTGGGTGCTAGCACTTTATTAGATATGTCATTTGAGATATCTTCTCCCATTGTGTAGATTGCCATTTAGTTTTGTTGATTGTTTCCTTCAATGAGCAGAAGCTTTTTATTTTGATGTAGTCCCAATAGTTTGTCTTTGCTTTTGTTTCTCTTGCCTCAAGGACATATGTAGGAAAAAGTTGCTATAGCAAATGTCAGAGAAATTACTGCCTGTGCTTGCTTCTAGGATTTTTAAGATTTCAGGTCTCACATTTAGGCCTTTAATACATTTTGAATGTATTTTTATGTGTGGTGTAAGAAAGTGGTCCAGTTTTCTTCTTTTGTATATTGCTGTCTATTTTTCCCAGTACCATTTGCTGAAGAGACTGTCTTTTTCCCTTTGCATATTCTTGCCTTCTTTGTCAAAGATTAATTGACCATATAATTATGGGTTTATTTCTGGATTTTCTATTGTATTCAACTAATCTATGTGTTTATTTTTGTGCCATCACCATACTGTTTTGATTACTACTTTGTAATATAACTTGA
This sequence comes from Felis catus, assembly GCF_018350175.1. Taxonomy (NCBI): domain Eukaryota; kingdom Metazoa; phylum Chordata; class Mammalia; order Carnivora; family Felidae; genus Felis; species Felis catus. The sequence continues at coordinate 86,083,518 of NC_058376.1, read as the reverse complement.
AGTCCAGAATTGTGGTGCCTCTAGCTTTGCTTTTCTTTTTCAAGATTGCTTTGGATATTCAGGGTTTTTTGTGGTTCCACGCAAATTTTAGGATTATTTGTTCTAGTTCTGTGAAAAATACTATTGGCATTTTGATAGGGATGGAATTAAATGTATATATTGCTTTGGGCAGTATAGACATTTTAATAATGTTTGTTCTTCCAATCCATGTGCATGGAATGTCTTTCCATTTCTAAAGACATGGAATACTTCAGAAATTTGCATGCTATTCTTGCACAGGGCATGCTAATCTTCTCTGTATTGTCCCCCTGCTTGTGTGCTTTCTCTCTCTCTAAAAATTAATAAATAAAAAAGTAAATAAGTAAATAAATAAATAAATAGCTATACAGATTGTTAAGAAGCTTCTTCTAAATCTGTGATGCTGGTTTAATGTGACTGCTAAACTCACAGGCACATACCACCACTGTTCTCACAGAGAATCTTTTTTTTTTTAAGTAGGCTGTACACTCAACGTGGGGCTTGAACTCATGACCCCAGGATCAAGAGTTGCATGCTCTATCAACTGAGCCAGACAGACACCCCTGTTCCCACACAGAAACCTGAGTATTTAAAGCTTGGAGCCACACATGGCTGAGCTCCAGTCACAGCAAGGCAATCAAAGGAGCCTTCTAACTTTGGGAAATTCCATGTTCTCTTTGTTCCCATCTTATTGTGGCTGTTCACAATGAGAGATAAAAGGTCAGGACTTTAGCTTTCAAAAAAACCAACTTGGACAAATCAAGATAAATACAGTCCTGAACTCATTTGCATGAATGAATCCCTAGTCAATTCTTCCAGACAGAAGATGTCTTTGAGGGGTGTCTGGCATGAGCTTGAAAATATTATCATAAAATTCATGTTTGACTGCTTCTTCTTTCCCATTCATGGTTGAAGTTCAATGGGTCAGAGATAGGTAAACAGTTAATGGTTTTAGGTTACAGAAATTGAATAATAAAACTTCACATTTTGAGAAGGAAGAATATGATATCAGAAGAAAATTCTCTCCCCTTTAAAGAAGTAAAGGAATAAAGAAAAAATAAAGAAAAGAAATTTTAATTAGAGGGAGGGAAACCATGAAACTCATCACTTGACTTGATAGCAGCTGTTGTTTTTGTTTTTGTTTTTTTCCAGACACTTTGTTATAAGGCTCTATGTTGATGAGAAAGCTAAAAGATACTGAATATCACTTATGGCAAATAAAATAAATAAAAATATTGAAATGAGCAAAGAAAGACAGTCAATTCTGTCTCTTCCACAAGAATACTATCGTTATCTCAGAGTTTAGGTAATATTAACTGAGACAATATATGTGAAAAGTGACTAAACTATAGAAACAGAAAGTAGAGCAATGTCTGCCAGGAGTTGGAGGTCACAGAAGGAGGTGATCTTAAGAAGCACAGGGAAGGGCAGGGGCTCCTGGGTGGCTCAGTCGGTTAAGCGTCTGACTTCAGCTCAGGTCACGATCTCGCGATCCGCGAGTTCCAGCCCCGCGTCGGGCTCTGGGCTGATGGCTCAGAGCCTGGAGCCTGCTTCCGATTCTGTGTCTCCCTCTCTCTCTGCCCCTCCCCCGTTCATGCTGTGTCTCTCTCTGTCTCAAAAATAAATAAATGTTAAAGAAAAAAAATTAAAAAAAAAACAAAACAGCACAGGGAAGGGATGCCTGGTGGCTCAGTCGGTTAAGCGGCCGACTTCGGCTCAGGTCATGATCTCACAGTCTGTGAGTTTGATTCCCGCGTCGGGCTCTGTGCTGACAGCTCAGAGCCTGGAGCCTGTTTCAGATTCTGTGTCTCCCTCTCGCTGACCCTCCCCTGTTCATGCTCTGTCTCTCTCTGTCTCAAAAATAAATAAAACGTTAAAAAAAAATTTAAAAAAAGCACAGGGAAATATATGGAATGAGAGAACTATTCCTTAATTTAATTGTGGTGGACTTGTGTGCATTTGTCAAAACTTGCAGGGTGAATATTACTAAACTTAAAATGTACCTTAATAACAAATATTTTAATTTCCTGACACATAGTAGGTAGTCGAGAAGAGAAACAGAGAACTCAGTTTTTGCTTTAGATGATGTGTTGTGTTCTAGAAAATGGGAAGAATGCGAGGGCCAGTCTGTAAGTTTCATATTCATATATTGAAAAACCAACGTGATCAGTCTAACAAAAGTTGGATTGCCTATAAACCTTGTTTCTATCATTCCCTGTTGATAAGATACAGGATGAGGGTTTTAATAGAGTGGCGGAGGGGTAGTCCCTCTCAGGTCTCTCTAGTTTGGAGAGAGAAAAAGGGATTCTTCAAGTAAAATGACTCAGCAGAAGTATATTTAATGTGACTTTAAAAACCGGAGGCTGAGAGCACAGTTGTGATAGCACTCTAGGTCACAGTCACATTGGTCAGTAACATTTGAATAATTGAAACATTAGATTTTCTCACAATTCTCAGGTACAATGAAAAATGTGCTCCCACAGACTGTGAAGGGGACAGAACATGAGGCATGTGGCAGCCACTGAAGTGGACGGAAGTGAAATAGGGTCAAACAATGGAGTATTTTGCGAGCTAAAGTTTTTGACATATTATAGGTTTATTCACTGCTAATAATGGTAAGAAGTTAACAGTTCTTGAGTTCTTACATATAATGTCCAGAAATTTGCTAAATGTTTTACATTTATTATTCACAATATTCTATTACTATAGGTATTATTATTGACTCCATTTTATAGATGGGAAAACTGAGGCTAGGATGTTGAGTCACTTGCCCAAAGTCACAGAACAAGTAGGGGTGGCAGAACTGGATTTTTTTTTAATTTTTTAATGTTCTATTTATTTTTGAGAGAGAGAGAGAGAGAGAGAGAGAGACAGAGTACAAGTGGGGGAGGGGCAGAGAGAGAGAGAGAGAGAGAGAGAGAGAGAGAGAGAGAGAGAGAATCACAGAATCCGAGGCAGGCTCCAGGCTCTGACCTGTCAGCACAGAGCCTGACACAGGGCTTGAACTCATGAACCATGCGATCATGACCTGAGCTGAAGTCAGACGCTTAACCGACTGAGCCACCCAAACGCTCTGGCAGAACTGGAATTTGAATCCAGTTTCTTATAATCTAAACTTTCTTTTCCTGATCACTGTCCTACAATGGTTATTTGCTCAGTGAAAACGCTTTTTATTGGGTCTTCTAATAGCAATATAGTATTTATTGGAGGAAAATATTCCTTTCTTTTATAAATTGCATGTTGCAGACAGACCTGTGAAGGAAGATAGATGGATTGAAAATTCAAAGCATTTTAGATTTTTAAACAAGCACCTGAAAGCTTACATCTTTTGTCTGAGGCTTAAATAGGGCTTTATTTCTAAAGGAAAATAGCAAATCTTTGTGGATATTGGCAGCATTCACTGAGGGTGCTAAGGCCTACACTTCCAACATTAACACAGGGCACTCTGTCTGACCTTGCCCTGGAACACCAGAGGCAGTAAGCAAGGTTTGGAAAGCTGTGCCTTGTAAAAATGGGATGAAATATGCCAGAGCCGTGAAAGATTGCTGAGCAAATATTAAGGTCAAGAACTCTCTATGAGTCTTATTCTAAGTTGAAGCCAACATCTGGAAATCAAATTCTCTATTTCTTAAGACTGACAATGATCCTACACCTCTTCAGACCCAATACACGGAACAATAATAAAGTTTCATAAGCATCCAGGACAAAGAGCTTTTATTATATGATGGTTCACCTTTGATGAAAGAAAAGTTCTGAAGAATCAGGGTTACTTTTCTTTGTTTAGGAAAAATTAAAATTCATTTCAGAAACTGTACTTTTTTTTTTTTAGGACTGTGTCGAATTTGAACATACCATGAATCATTCAATAAAACTGTTTTCAACTTTCTAGAAGTTGACAGAACTAGAGTCTCTGTTTATTTTATTTATTGTCTAATAACACATGAAACTTATCATTTGCACTAAATATTTTAGCTTTTGAATATATGCAGCTTAAATACCTCATTTATATTATTCTTTAATTTTCCAGTCTTCATTGGTCTGGCCTCCTTAAGCTCTTTGTAGGAGGAACGAAATATTTCTTCTGCAATGAAATGTATGAATATTCATATTAAGCGCAATAAATAGACTATAAATAGTTCAAATCCAATTTTACTATAAATCAGTTACAAAAAAGATTTTGTATTCTAAAAATATTTTTGGATTTCAGATATCAGTTTACAATCCTGTAATACAATGTTAAAAAGGAACTTTATTTAACTGGATAGAAGTTATACTTCATTTTTTTTTTTCAACGTTTATTTATTTTTGGGACAGAGAGAGACAGAGCATGAACGGGGGAGGGGCAGAGAGAGAGGGAGACACAGAATCGGAAACAGGCTCCAGGCTCTGAGCCATCAGCCCAGAGCCCGACGCGGGGCTCGAACTCACGGACCGCGAGATCGTGACCTGGCTGAAGTCGGACGCTTAACCGACTGCGCCACCCAGGCGCCCCATATACTTCATTTTTTTAAATGTTTGTTTGTTTAGAGAAAGAGAGACAGACAGAGACAGAGAGAGAAAGGCAGAAAGAGAGAGATCACCAATCAGGGAGTGGCAGAGAGGGAGACAGAGAGACAGAATTCCAAGCAGGCCCAACACAGGGCCCCAACTCACGGACTGAGATGATGACCTGAGCCAAAATCAAGAGTAAGCCGCTTAACCGACTGAGCCACCCAGGCGCCCCTAGAAGTTATACTTTACACTTAAATAAATTACAATCCTAGGCTTCAAAAATCTACATGTGCATATATACATGTATAAACTACAAACAAGTATTAAAATCATTTTCTTGTCTTAAAAAGAACATATATATATACCTTCACAATACTCAATCTGAGAGATATTTGTTTTGAGAATGTTGATGCTTTTAGCAGGATAATAATCTGTTATATCCATGTATTACTTTATATTTTGTCAAGTACTTTTATATTTACCATCACATTGGTCTTCACACCATTTCTGTGAAATAAACAAGGCAGGAATTATTAATTTTTTAAAAATCACAAATTTTTTTAAAAAATTACCTAAGGAAGACACTCTTGCAGATAATGTGAAAGATAACAGAAGAAAGAAAAAGTTGGAGGGTTTCCCCCCTTGTTTTAGAGAAACAGAAACTTGGGAGTCAGAGAAGTTCAATGGCCGATCCTAGGTCTAACAGCTAGAAAGTAGATCTGGAATTGAAATCTAGACTGACTCTAAGACTTGTGAATTTTATTCTTTCAACAATATTTAGTGAGTGGCAACAGTGTTAGGCTTTCTGATAACCATATCCACTATACCACAGTGCCTCTCAGTTAAGAAACAGAAGACACAGAACTTTACAGCTTAAAACATCCGCAGAACCTAAATCCAAAGAACATGATAGGACCACACTGTCAGCAGAATTACTTTTTTTTTTCATTTTAAGGAGAATGTTTAGTTTGCTAACTAAAACAGATTCTTCCTTCACCAAATTCTGTTTAAATGGGTAACTTGAATCCAACAATGACTTTAGAGCTTGGGGGAGTCAGCACACTAATGTAGATTACAGCTACCATGGACCAGCCGTTTTCATAACTGACCACATGTATTTTGTAAGATGTAAGATTTAAGATGTGCAGCTACTAGAGTCTACCAATAGTTGAGGTGGAAAGGATGATTGTAGAGCAGTTTGGTGAACTATTGAAGATATTTCCAAAGTCTTAGTCTTGTCCTTTACTACAGTGAAATGGTTGTCATTAAACTGTTCTTGACAGGTTTTGGAAAACTGACTTTTAGTGAATTGACCTAGAAACATTTGGTCTAAGTGTCAACTTTATGGTGTCAAATTAGGATTCTATCTCCAACGGAGGTCATACATACACTCTGCATTTAGTTTTTGGGGCTGCCATAACAAAGTACAACAAACTGGCTGGCTTAAGCAACAGAAATTTATTGTTTCACAGTTTTGGAGGCTAGAAGTTTAAATCCAGGGTGTCAGTGAAGTTGGTTCCTTTAGAAGGCTGTAACTGAGACTCTTGTCTCATGTCTCTACTAGCTTCTGGAAGCGCAGCGATTCCTTGGTTTATAGGTAGCATTATCTCTGTGTCTTCCTTCTGTGCATGTCTATGTCCAAATTTCCCCTTTTGGTAAGGACACCTCACTTAAACTTGATTACCTCTGAAGAGATCCTATTTGCAAATAAGGTCACATTCTGAGGTACGGGGGTTAGGAATTAAATGTATCTTTATTGGGGTTGTGATGGTAAATTTTATGTGTCAACTTGTAGGATGTTTTTGGATGAGATTAACATTTAAATTGGTGAACTCAGTGTAAAACAGATTGCCCTCCGTAATGTGGGTAGGCCTTATCAAATCAGCTGAAGGCCTGAATAGAACAAACGACCAGCCTCTTTGAGCAAGAGAATTCTCCAGCAGACTACCTTTTAACTTCATCTGCACCATTGCCTCTCCTGGATCTCCAGTCTGCAAAACTTGGAACTAAACACCACCATTGGCTCCCCAGGGTCTCCAACCTGCAGATTTGGGACTTGCCAGCCTCCATAATTGCATAAGGCAATTCCCTATGATAGATTTCTTTATACACAAGCACACACACACACACACACACACACACACACACATATCCTATTAATTCTGTTTCTCTGGAGAACTCTGACTAATCTAGAATAGAACACATAATTTAATCCATAGCACAGTCCTTGTTAGGGATACTCCAGCAATTTGAAAGAGACATGCTTCATAGAACTATTATACTACACTACTTGTGGCCTATTATGAATTAATATTTTTTGTATAAATTCTGTAATCATCTTGTGAATGTTACAATTATATTGCATTATATTTTTGGTGTTTAAAGTATCAAACAGATGTCTTTGAAGCTTACCATAAATTTTGCAGTCCTGTTTTAGAATTTATTTCTGGAAGCCTCAAACACTGGAGCTTAAGCTTTTCTCAATCTCTGACTCTACCTCGCTGCTCCTTCTCCACTTATTATCTCTCTCACTTGCTTCCTATTGCCAGGAAAGCTTTGCTATTTCTTGCCTACTGGCATTTGCACACATTCTTCTTCTTTCCGTGAGGTCACATTCATCACCTGCTTTAAGAAGTCTTCCTGAATAAATCCTCATTCAATTGGAGCAGGTAGTAGCTGTGTGCCATTCCATCCCCAAACAAAAGGCATGGGACCATTTCACAAAAGCCCAGCATAAAAACATCAGCGTTTGGTGCAAACAAGCTGAGGAAATTCATAACATACATAATGATGAATTAAAGAGAATCAGGTGAGAAGAGATGGCGACGTCTGATGATGAAATAGAAGAAACAACACGAACAAAAAAACTGGGAAATCAGCTTAATATCACAGGCAGAATTTCTGAAGGAAGAAAATGACAGCCTCCGTTGGCAGCCCGATTTCTATCTGAATGAGGTAGAACCCCTGAAGCAAGAGCAAGGCAGAGCCCACAGAGAAGATGACGTCTTGGACGTCAAGTCCAAGAGCAATACAAAAGGACAGAAGCTGAACTTGAAAGTGTCAAAAATGACAAGTTACAGGTGGAAAACACGTTGGAAAATCTTAAAGAAAAGGTACATCTGTCCTATATGAACCTTTTCCCTTGCCCTTTTCCCCCCTTTTCGGTGACAGTGAAAATGCCCTGGCAATTACTGCAATAGGAATCAATGTGGAATGCTTGGCTGAATGGGGATTAAAAGCTCCCTTTCTGGGAATAATTCCTGAATCGAGGGCTCTGCCTTTAGATGTGAGTCCTTGGCATATCTAAGGACTCTGGAGTGTATACTTTTCAATGAATAAAAAGTTGGTGTATCCCTTAAAAAAAAAAGTCTTCCCAAATAAACTCCAGCCTTATTTAATAAGTCTGTAATTAGTAACATTTTTTAAAATTTTTGTTAATATTTATTTACTTTTGAGAGAGAGAGCGTAAGTGGGGGGAAGGGCAGAGAGAGAGGGAGACACAGAATCCGAAGCAGGTTCCAAGCTCTGAGGTATCAGCACAGAGCCCAACATAGGGCTCCACCTCAGGAAACACGAGATCATGACCTGAGCTGAAGTTGGACGCTTAACCAACTGAGCTATCCAGGAGCCCCTAATTAATGACATATTTAATCAATGGTAGTGTAAGAAAAATCCTCTCCTTCCATTTTCACACCATATTTTCCAGTGACAAAGTTCTCTCCAATGGCCTATTGGTCAATCTAAGAAATTTGGAATCTAAAGTTTAGTGGGAAGCCTTTGAAGTATTAGAAGCAAGTGAGATATGATTCTGTTTTTACCAGAAGGATTACTCTGGCTGATCTGTAGGGAATGGATCAGAAAAGGCACAAATGGAGTGGGAAGACAAGACAGGAAGTCCAAACATTAATCCAGATGAGATTTCAGCTTTTACTAGGATGTGCCATGAGACTGAGAAAGAAAAAAATACTTCATAGTGGGTTACATATGTGGAGTGAGGCAGGAAGGAGCTTTCAGTAGTGACTAACAGATATGAAAAGATGGTCAACCCCATCCATAATAAGATAAATGCCAATGAGATCTATAACAAGATCACTTATTTAGGGAAAAATCCAAAATTTTGGTAACATATTCTGTTGGTGAGACTCAAGGAAACAATGTCATTTAATGCTGATGGGAATGCTAAATTGCACAGACTCTTTGGAAGAGAAGTTAGCAACATAAGCATTTATCTTTTGACTCAGTAAAAGTTGATACCAAAGATAAACTGGCAAATATACAAAATTGATATATTTGCAAAGCTATTCATCACAGCAACATTTGTAATAGCAACCAATGAGTATACTAAAGCTGACTTATATTGCTTACAAGAATTAGTTGTTAAATTATCAGGGATTATGTAAACTGGTTGTTGAACATAGTGATTTAAAATTAAACTACATATGGGGCACCTGGATGGCTCAGTCCATTAAGTGTCCAACTCTTGATTTCGGCTCAGATCATGATCTTACTGTTGGTAAGATCGAGTCCCACATCAGGCTCTGTGCTATCACAGAGGCTGCTTGGATTCTCTCTCTCCCTCTCTGTCTGCCCATCCTCCATTTGTTGTGCTCTCTCTTTCACTTTCTCAAAATAAATAAACATTTTTTAAAAATTAAATTATATAAGCTTACAATTAAATACCTTATATTTAAGAACAGAGATAGTAAGTACTCAAAATTCATCAATTTCTAGTTATTTTACTATATTTTATTACTATGTGTCTCTTGAGAATTATGAATGGTGGGAATACTACATAATGGCATGCTACTGTATGTCACTTCCCAACTTCACATCCAGTGACATGATGTTAGTAGCTTGAAATCATCCATGGTAGGAGTATTTACATCACATAGAAATATGCAAACACTTCAAATCAGAACTTTTTCCCCTAAGAAGAGCTAATTGGTAAACATTTACCAACACACAACTGGAAATAATCCAAACATCCATCAAAAGCATTCTGGTTGAATAAACCATGATATATCCATTCAATGAAGTACTACACAACTATAAAAGGAAATAGGGCTCTTTTTATATACTCATATAAAAGTGATCTCCAGAGTATACAGACAAGTAAAAAAAGCAAATTGAAGAAAAGTATGTATGACATGCTTTTAAAAGCAGGGAGGATACAAAGGCATGTATGTTTTTTGCTAATTTTTTTTTAAATAGAAGGCTAGCAGAAAGTTTTTAAATGGCTACATACTAGGTAGAAAGAAGAAACTATAATAAAGATGGAGATAGATGATTGACCTCTTTGAATATACCTTGTTTGGTAGAATTCTTTGGAACCATACAAATATTTTACATAATTAAAAAATTAAGATCTTATTAAAAAAAAGAAATCCCTAAACCTCTGAAGCAAAATGAAACAAATTAATCTATGCAATGAGTTGATGGCATAATCACACAGAAAGAGTTATTTCAAATGAACTGAAAACATAATAATTTTATTTGGCTAGTCAGATACACCCTTAGGACCAACATAAATACAAGAAATGTAAAAAAAAAAAAAAAACTTTTCTTTTAGGTTTTTATTTATTTATTTTTGAGAAGGAGAGTGAGCATGAGCAGGGAAGGGGTAGAGAGAGAGGGAGAGAGAGAGAATCCTAAACAGGCTCTGCAATGTCAGCACAGAGCTGGATGTGGAGCTTGAATTCATGAACTGTGAGATCATGACCTGAACCAAAATCAAGAGTCAGATGTTTAACCAACTGAGCAACACAGGTGGCCCAAACTGTAAAAAAATCTTAAAATTTTTTCAGCAATCATATTGCTAGAGATAGCATTGGTTTTGTTATTTTGAAAACTATTATATACAATCTAGGAAGAAGAAAATAAGTAATGATGTTTATGCCATTAAGAATCAATATTTTTTTACAGTAGTATAAAACATCATAAATATAAAATCAAAGAAGTTAAGTAAAAATATTGTAACCTTAAATTTCAAATGTTGTGAAATCATATTTTCTCTTTTAAAATATTTATGTATTTCCTAGCTCTGTGCTCTGAACAAGCCTAGATATGACGACAAATGCAGCAGGAGTGAGCACTCTTAAAAATCAAGATTTTGATCTCAATACCACTTTCCAACACTGGGTTCCTTGCAAAACTAGATGATTTCAGTGCTGAAGCAAGGAATGTCTAAGGTGATCCTGGAATATCTCATCATCCCAGAAAACAATGAGGCTACCAAAGACTATTGAAGTTTGTCAGAAGGAATCAGGAGCCAAATTGGAAGAAACTCCTACTAGTCAAAGATGGCATAATTTGAGCATCAACAAATATAATTGCTGCAATGGATTGAAACATGTACAAATATTGTTAAAAGTTCATTGGCCATCCATGCAATATGATACAGAATCAACTCATTATGCTAAAAGCTGATAAGTTAAGGGAAAGAATAGAGGATTTTGCCTTTCCCATTTAAAACATACTGCTGGGTAACCAAAAGTTGTGACAGGAAGTTTCTTTTTATAGAAGTGTTTCAGCCAATAAATGAAGAAGCAACAATAGAACAACATTTTATAACCATGGTCGGCATAATGGATCTACTCTAAATAATGACCATCAAAAGCTTATCCAGATCATAAAAATAAGAAAGACAGACTTTACTTGCTTCATGATGGAAGATGTAAAAAAGAAAACCTGGACAGTATGGAGGTTCCTCAAAAAGTTAAAAATAAAACTACCCTAGTAATCACAATCTAGTAATTACACCACTGGGTAGTTACCCAAAGAATACAAAAACACTAATTCAAAGGGATATATGCCCCCCTATGTCTACTGCCACACTATGGAAGCAGCCCAAGTGTCCATCTCTAGATGAATGGATAAAGCATATGTGTACACACATATACACACACATACATGTATACATATATATGTATATGTATATGTACATATATATATGTATGTGTGTACATATATGTGTATACATGTATATACATATATGTATATATGTATATACATACATATATATAATATATATATATATATATGAATATTATCCAGCCATAAAAAAGAATAAAATCTTGACATTTGCAAACAACAGGGATGGAGCTAGAGAGTATAATACTAAGCAAAATAAGTCAGTCAGAGAAAGACAAATACCATGTGATTTCACTCATGTGGAATTTAAGAAACAAAACAAATGAACAAAGGAAAAAAAAAGAGAGAGAGACAAACCAAAACCAAAACCAAAAACAGACTCTTAATTATAGAAAATAAACAGATGGTTACTAGAGGGGAGGTGGGTGAGGAGGATGGGTGAAATAGGTGAAGGGGGTTAGGAGTGCACTTATCATGATGAACATTACAAAAAATACAGAGGACAAAGGGAAACTACAAGGTAATGGCTGTTTCTTCATCAAATCTATTTCTGGGACAAGCGCGGGGAGAGGGAGGAATAATAGGGGCTAAAATAAATGTAAGAGACACATCAATAATTGCTATATGTGGACTTTATTTGGATTCTGATTTAAATCAACATTAAAAAAATAATTATAAGGGGCGCCTGCGTGGCTCAGTTAGATGAGCCTTGGTTTCAGCTCAGGTCGTGGTCTCGTGGCTCATGAGTTTGAACCCCACATTGGATTCTGTGCTGTGCAGAGCCTGCCTGGGATTTTCTGTCTCCCCTTCCCCTCTCACATTCTCTGTCTCTCTCAAAATAAATAAATAAACTTGAAAAAAATTATAAAATTTAAAAAATAATAATTATGAGTCAATCTATGATATTTTGATAAAGTTTTTTTTAAAGAATCCTTATCTTTTTAGAGACATATATGAAAATACTTGTGTGCAAAATAGTATAGTGTTCAGGATTCATTCCAAATTAATCCAGTTTGGGATGTGGTAGACTGGTAGGAATATAAATAAAACAAGAGTGGCATGCCAAATGCTGAAGTCAGGTATTGTCTCTATTTTTGTAGGTTAAATTTTCCATGTTAAAAAGTTAAAATGTTTAAAAATTTAACTATCCAGTTTTTGTTTGAACTGGGAGGTGGTTAAGATGCCATTTGCTGATACTGTAATGTCTTAAGGAGGACCAAATTTGGGGTGGGGAAGGGATTTAGAAGAAGGGAAGTTAATCATTTAATTTTCAGTTCTGAACATGGTTTGAAGTATCTGAGAGCCATGTAAGAGAAGATACTGAGTAGTCAGATAAATATAAAATTTGAACCTCAGAAGAGACATCTGGACTAGAGATCTAAATTTAGCATTATCAGCATATGGGTGGAAATTGATACAATTACTTAGGAAGAGAATATATTGCAGAATAAAAACAAAGCATACTGAGTGCCTATTACATATCAGATACTATTCTAAATTCTTTAAATGTTTTTAAAATATACTTAATCCCAGGGCACCTGGATGGCTCAGATGGTTAACTATCTGACTCTTGATCTCAGCTCAGGTCTTGGTCTCAGAGTTGTGAGTTCAAGCTCCATGTTGGGCTTCAAATTGGGCTCTGTATTGGGCATGAAGCCCAAATAGATAGATAGATAGATAGATAGATAGATAGATAGATAGATAGAATAGATAGATATAAATATATATTTAATTCTTTAATTAATATTTAATTAATATAAGTATTTAATCCTCACAATGAACCCATGAAGTAGATATTACTATTATTTCCTTTTTATGTATTAAGAAACATAGGCACATAATTCTTACCTATAGTAAGTTTAAGCTTTGTGACCAGAATTTGGATCCTTGAAGTATGGACTCTGAAAAACAGAATCCCCCAGGACTGTGACCTAAAGAGCCCTGATACCCAGAAGTATAAAAGAAGAAACCAGAAAATGAAAAAGCAGCCAAAAAGGTCAGAGAGAAAAATATTTGAAAGGTGTGTCAATATGAGACAAAACAAGAACACATTCAAGAAAGGGAGTGGCCAACAGTGTTGAACAGTGCCAAGAGGTCAAGGAGAATGCATGCTGAAATTAATTCCATCACTGGTGGCAAGCTCAGTTCATGACTCACGTTACAGTTTATTTCCGTCAGGATACTTTTCACAAGAGTGACCGAGACATGGTGTGATTCTAACTTGATAATAAATAATAGCTTCTACTATTATACATGTAAGCATAATAGCCTCTACTATAGCATATTTTACCTCAAAATACACGGAATACACAAATCTAGACACTCATAATTGTAGAGAGGATTTTTCTGCGGTTAACAGTAGAAATTCTTACTGAACGGGTTCATCTTAATGATTCTTTTATATGGAGATTTTTCCTAATACATTTAAAATATGATTCAGTTTTCAAATCTGTCAAACATGAAATTTTAAAAACACATTTCCTGTACACCTGTATTATGATTTTTATACATTTTTAGTGTTTGCTAAGATTAGGAACAATTTAAATTTCGAGGAAGAATGAAGCTTTTAAAAGCTATTAAATAAAAATGATTAGCTTTTCCTACTGTTCAAAAATTATCTTCTTTAAATTTTCAAATCTTACTTTTGGTTTCAGTGAATAAATTGTTAGCATTTATGTTCTTGGTTTCTTAGGGAGAATCTTTACATTTTAAGGAAATTTATTTGTGATATGGGTAATAGTGAAGGACTCCATTTTCATCTGAATATACTCAGTTAAGGTATTTTCAGGAGCTGCTGAGTATGTTACAGGTGATGGAAAATGTTAGAGCTCTTCCTCTCAGATAATCTGTATGTAATCATCAATGTCTCATCCATGTCATACTATCTTATGTTTTTATGCTGATAAAAGAAACCAAACCAAATAAAACATTTTTTGGCTTGAATTAAAAAAAAAATTTATGCTTATTTTATTTTAGAGACAGAGAGAGCAGAAGTGTGGGAAGGGCAGAGAGAGAGGGAGACAGAATCTGAAGCAGGCTCCAAGCTATCAGCACAGAGCCCTGCATGGGGATCAAGCCCACAAACCGTGAGATCATGACCTGAGCCAAAGTCGGGCACTTGACTGAGCCACCCAGGCTCCCCAAGGCTTGAATGTTTAAAATCTTAATAACAATATTAGAAAATGGGAGATGCTTACTTTCCAATCTATGTTTGTTTGGTTTTAAATGTTGGCCTAAGGATCAAAATGAAATTATTAACAAGCTGGCTCTCATCTGTACAAAAACAAAACAAAACAAAACAAAAAAACAGAGGAAAATTATCTGGTAATTGACATGAACTGCACAATCTAAGCAAACGTATGAAAAGCTAACATACTACTTCTCTATGATAAGAGGAAAAGAAATAATAGATAATATTGGAGCTGGCAACTATAGAACCAAAGCAGGCTCATCACCTAGCACAGGGACAGTTACATAGTAAGTGATCAGTAAATCACTGTGGAACAAACAAACAAATAAATAAATAACAAACGAATCTTGTGTTTGTACCAGTAATGAGAAGCAAGAGGCAGCTTGTTAAATGATAATAGCCAATTTATACTGCATGGTTATCATGTGCCCAGCCCTATGAATAATTTAAATGGCCGAGATTCATTACTGCTTACCACATGCTCTACTGCTTACCAGACCATTACTAACCGAAGCCTCAACAGGGAGCATTATTATCATCATCATATCTAATCATTTCATCTTATGAATGAGTACACTGAAGCACAGAGAGGCTACGTAACCTGCCCAAAATCACAAAGCTGGATAATGGTAGTTCTGAGCTGTGAACAGTTTATATTCAAAGCTTGTTCTTTAAGCCACCATGTCCTGTTGCCTCATTCTGTGTGATTAAAAACTTTTTATCTGTTGCATTTGCTAAAATCCTTCCAGTTTACCCAAATCCTTTCCATATGCGTTAGTCCTAAACACTTGCAAGGTTGTCTGTGGGGCCTATCTCTACTACCAGCAGCCTCGCCTGCCACTCCTGGAATAGATTTGTTTTCTGGAATCACTGACTTTCAGAGCGGCACTTGAGTCAGTATAAAGTAGTAGCCAAGTACATGGGCTTTGGTCTCCAGCTAAATGCAAATCCTGGCCTTTTTCCCGTACAAGAATTTCTTTAAATTCTGTATATTATTATCCCACCTTGGGAAAAAAGGCAAGGAGAGTGAGAAGAGATTGCATACTGCTTGCCAGTTACTGACTGTATTAGTTCAAGTTCTTACTTTTAATAACTCTGTTTCAGTCAGCAAGACAGGGCAATCTGGTCATTAGGGAGTGGGTCTCTGCTTCTAATAAGTGAGCCTCGTTGTCAACAATTCCTTACTTCTGATGAAGCAACTTAACCAGAAATGGAGCGAGGAAAAGCTGGCCTGTTCTTCTGACAAATGGAGAAGGGGAAAAGTCACTCTAGTCCAGTGGTTTTCGAAATGCAATCTGCATCCTCCTGAGGGCTCCAAGACACTTACAGGGAGTCTGCTAGGCCAAACTATTTTTATAATAAAACTGAGATGTTATTTTTCTTCTTTACTATGTTAATGTTTACTAGTGGTGCAAAACCAATGGTGGCAAAACTGTTGGTCCCTTAAGAAGAATCAAGGCAGTGACACCAAACCACACTGGTAGTTACATTCTCCACCATCATGTGCTCATAATATAAATAAAATACCAGGTCCACTCATGTAAGAATGTCCTTTATAAGGCACTAAAATTGATTAACTTTATTAAATCTAAACATCTTACTAATATTCCATATGATGAAATGGGAAATACACTGAACTTCTGCATACTGAAGTATGATGCCTGTCGCCAGGAAAAGAAATTTGTGCAATAGAGCTACGAGCAGAACCACCCTGTGTTTTCATCAAACTTCATTTTTACTTGAAAAAAAGAGTGACAGACAAATAATGGATTACCAGATTGGGTATTTGGTAGACTTTTACTTTTTTGTTTTTTTTTAAATGAACAAGCTGACCCGTCACTTCAAAGAAAACAGCAGATGGTATTTTCTTCAAGAGAAAATTTAAATTTTGGAAAAGTTGAGTTTACCACAGTGAAATTTACAATTTCTCAATACTTGAAAGACTTTTGTAATGAGAATAATAGTGACATTAACACAATTTTTTATGTTGTATAATGAAACGGGTCAACATTCAGAAGATCTGAATAAATTGGTGAACCAATATTTTCCCAATGACCAATGAATAATTTTACAAAACTATGCATTAGTCAAAGATCCATTCAATGTTCAAGATATACATCAGCAGATTTCAACACAACTGAGTACACAAAGTTTAATTAAATGGTTTCAGATTTCACTCTGTAATTAACCTTTAAAAACCTAACACTTGTAGGGGTTTGGTGTAATATAAAAGATAAGAAAACAAAGGACAGGCAGAACAAGTGAACTGTACAATATTAAATATAAATTGCCGAAGGTCTGAGATTAGAAACTTGGCTCCTAAATCCCTACCTCCCAAGAATAGGTCTCTAATAATATTAACCCTATCTTAGTAATAATTATTAAGATCCTGAAGAAAGACATGGCCCCAACTTGATTCCTAAGCATTACAACTTAAAATTTAGAAAGAATTGGTCAACAAAATTGTTCCAACTTTTTAATACTAAAACATTTTGAATACTTTTACATTTAGTGCTTACCTTTGAAGTAGCCATTGACAAAAAGCTACAAGGAATTACATTCAGTCTATAGGCAATATGTGGTTTACATTTTGATTCAGGGCACCCCTTCCAAGGGCCTAAATCCCACAAATTGGAATCTGAAGTATGTGTGGGGTGTGTGTGTGTGTGTGTGTGTGTGTGTGTGTGTGTGTGTGTAAGGGGCAATTTTCTCAACAGAAGTCTGTCTAGTGCTTTTTACAAAATTCTAACAGCTTGGGATTGTGGGAGAAATAGGACTCAGTCCAATCTTTGTGAAGTAGTAATACTCTGGCTTTCTTTTGTTTTTTTCTTTTCTTTTCTTTTCTTTTCTTTCTTTCTTTTTTTTTTTTTTTTTAAGAGAGTGAGAGCAAGCAGCAGAGGGCCAGAGGGAGAGGAAAAGAGAGAATCTTTTTTTTATTAAAAAAAATTTTTTTAGTGTTTATTTATATTTGAGAGAGAGAAAAAGACAGAAAGCAAGTGGGGGAGGGACAAAGAGAGGGGGAGACAGAATGTGAAGCAGGCTCCAGGCTCTGAGCTGTCATCACAGAGCCCGACATGGGGCTTAAACTCACGAACCATGAGATCATGACCTCAGCCAAAGTCGAACGCTTAAACGACTGAGCCACCCAGGTGCCCCGGGAGAGAGAAAATCTTAAGCAGGCTCCGTGATCGCGATCAGTGCAGAGCCTAAAGTAGGTCTTGATCTCATGACCATAAGATCATGACCTGAACTAAAATCAAGAGTCAGATGCTTAACCAGCTGAGCCACCCACATGCCCCAGTACTACTCTGACTTTAACCAATGTTCCAGATATATCTCCTTTCAATTCAAAGATATAACAGCACCATATTTATTCCTTTGCCAAACCAAACCTGGGATGGAAACAGACAGGAGATTCAAAGCTAATAGGAGGTGTTGCCAGTGTCTGGACCAACATTTAAATTCAGAGAATTTCAAATTCAGCAGAAATCTTAACAGATCAGCTAACCTCTCTTCATTTTTAAAAGATGAAAAAACTGTGGCCCAGAAAAATTAAGTTTTTACAGTGAGTTAATGCCAGAGATAGAACTGAAAACCACAGGCTTTTCTCTATACCACAACTTGATCATCTAATTGCTTTTTTCCTTGATTGTCAGTTCCCTATCTTTAAACCTGGACTGAGGTTTTCTTAACCACAACAAAAAGAACACAGCATGCTAAAGAACTGGTTAAATAGAATCAAGGAACCCTATTTACTTTCAAAAAAAGAGAAAGGTTTGTTAAATGCTAAGAAGTTCATAATAGTCTAGTCAGTTGACACAGGTTCTTAGGTTTCAATTACAGAAAAACATTACTGCCAAAGTCCGCAAGTGCTATCCTAATTTTTCAGATTACTTCCTTAGAAAGTGTGCTTTTGATCTGCTCTTCCAAAGAAGAACACAAGTGCAGACTTCAATGCTTAATAAAGTTAAAAGCTTCTCCCTGGGGTAACTGAAATTTTTATCAAAGGGGCGATAGACCTGGTTGCAGCTGCAACAAAGAAGTGCCATATAAAGCCAAGTGGAAAGCAGTTACACATCATTGGTGGTACACGGCCATTGAACGTGGTTATATTAATTGGAATCTATTGCACAGGACATTCCACTACATGCTGGGCAAATGACCCTGAAAGTTTTGAGTCTCTCTGGTGTATAAAAAAAGTTCAAATGTAAAAATAATCATACAGATGGTGGATTCTCTATCCTTGAATGGGCATAGCCACCCTGAGATGTGGGTGGCTGGAAAATTTCTTTTTTAAATAATGCCCTTTGAGTGAGTCCCCATATATGCATCTTCTTTTACAACCATTTGAAAATTTGTCTTCTAATAATTTCACACAGAGCTTTCAGCGTAGCAACATTCAAAAGAATAAAACTAATGAAATACAGCAACTTTTACATTTTTACTTTTGTGCTTTGGGAAAATTCCAATTAAAAGATGTGAGGCAGTTCAAGTTGGAATTTCTTTATTGCTCCCCAAATGAATAACTTGTAATCGAATAGAAAAATTAGAGAGATTTAAAGCCAAAGTAGTATGGAATATGTTTCAAGTATATAAGGATGCACCCTTTATGCAGCACTTAGGGTTTGAATTTTTATAACCTTAGATGCTCATATTGTCCCTGATTGCAGGTTGTGTGCAAAGAGTAATCATGACATTTGTCTTTTAGACAGAATGCATTCCTGAGCTTCATCACTGCCTCTTTATCTTACTCTTGAAACTAAATATTGAAAGAGAATCCCAGATATTATGTCAATAAATAGTAACCCTAAAATGTCAGAAACATTGTCACGATATAGCCAAGTGATAAGACTAATCCCTTTCCCAGCTTCCCAAATTTTTCCCAATTTTATAAATAAATTATCTAGACTACAAATCAATGAAAATGTAAGCCCTACCTAGATGATGGCCAGAGGATGAATGTACTTTAAAAGTATTGCACTTCAAGCCAACTTTCATTTACTCAAAACTGGAAGCCTCGAATTCTTACATACATCAATCTTTTCATCAAGCCATACAACACATGTTAAAAAAAAATACTAAGTTTCTATTACATCCAAGTTCTATTTTCCCCCAAGGATCAACACATAATGTTGACTGGATTTTTGATTAACATGCTTATCTAAAGTATAACATTGAAGAGCAGTCAAAACCCAGAAATCAACACATTTACAAACATCTTAAACTAATTAAAGCAAACAGAATAATTATACTTTTTTTTCTTCCGTAACCATAACCAGTGCCTTTTCTATATTTACCTTTCTATCAATAGGTGAAATTTCAGTGATTTCTGCCTTTCACAAAATGATTACTGCAGAATCAATTGGAGCTCCCAAATGTGAGCATTATTTTGCCTAGGAGAACAGGGAAGATATTATATTTATAACCAGAGCTTGTTAGATGTGGGAGATAACCGACCTCTTTCCCAAGGGTCAAATATCAATGAATATAGTATTTAAGTAGGCGCAACGTGACCACTTGAATCACACTCCAGTAGGTAGAATGGAACTAAGGAAAGACAAATGACAAATGAAAGATCATGATATTCCACTCAGGGCCTTGCTCCCCACTGAGTGGTGTCTTGCATCAAGTGAGAGCCAGAACCAAGATTTAGAGATTACAAGATAGGTAATTTCTTTGTAATGAAGAATTATAGTCATCCCTGATTTAATGAATGATTACAGTAATACTCCACTGTGGCTTATCATTGAAAAAAAGTTAACAGGACATTAAATGAATCGTTTTCCTACCAAGTCATTATATTGCTCATCCTACTTTCTCTCACAGCTCTCTACTAAAATTGATTTGGCCATAATATTTTGTGAGGGGTGTGAGCAAGTACTGTTCTTTAGGTGTTCCTCACCACAAAATACAACAGTACGTAGAAAACTGTAATGGGAATATGCTTTTCCTAGATTGTCTACTTTTACAAATGTACATCACCTATTATTACACAATCAACCTGTATGTACATTGGGTAATCAAAGTAAAAAATTTTCATCCCTCGTCAGAGGACAAAGGTTTTCAAACCATCATGTTATCTTTGTTTTATTTTTCTTTAGTGACTGATAAACTGTGACCATTTTATCTGCCTAAAAGACCTACCAGAAAGATTTGAGGAATGTTTCGTGGCCAACTTAACTAAAAATCAATCACTGACAGTGTAACATAGTAGGTTCAGAATCAGACAATTATAATTTGAATTCAGACTGCAATACATTATCAGTTCTGCAACTTAGGTAAGGCTATATAAGTTCTCTAATTATAAGCTTTTTCATTTCAAAAATGAAAATAATAATACTTTCAATACAGGGTTCTTACGACTAAATGTGATAATACATTTAAAACACTTAGCAGTGTCAGACTTAGCATTACACATGGTAATTCCATGGATAAATCGTAGCTATCAGGGCCACCACCTGACTTTATAGTTCTTTTGAATTAGAAAAAGCCCTATGGATATTCAACTTAGAAAGCAAAGCATGAACTGGATTTTAACCTCCCCTGGCCACCTCAGCTAGGTCTTTCTGCTCAGTGTGCAAACTAGACAACTGTACTCAGAGATCTTAGGATCTACTATCAACTATAGCACATGAAATTTCCATCACTAAAGTAATTCCTTGTGAATAAGTTTTTCCCCACTCTCTAGAAAGCCCCTGCTATTTTGATATTTAATAAAAACAAGATAATGAGATGGATAATCTCACACACTACTGGTAAGGGTACAAATTGGTATAATATTTCTGGAGGGAAAAATGGTAATATTCATTAAGAACTTTAAACAGGCTTATACCTTTTAATCTAGTAATTCCATTTTGAGACTTTATTCTAGAAATAATCAGAGACAGAAATATATTTGTCAAGTGTTATATAAAATAGTGAACATCGGAAACTACCCAAATATTCAAATATTGTTAAACTGGATACTCTGCAGCCACTTAAATTTCTTCTCAAAGAAGTTTCAATAACAGAGCAAAAGCTTACTAAAATGTGGAGTGAAAAAAACAGGATGCAGAATTGCATATTTGTGATTCCATTAAAAATACACAGAAAAAAAAACCCTAGGATAAACTAACAAAATATTTAGAGTATTTCTTTCTGAATACACAATAATATCAACATACAGAAATCTGTTGTGTTTCTACACACCAATAATGAAGCAGCAAAAAAAGAAAACAAGGACTTGATCGCATTTACAATTGTACCAAAACCCATAAGATACCTAGGAATAAACCCAACTGAAGAGGTAAAAGAGCTGTACTCTGAAAACTATAGAACATATATCAAAGAAATTGAAAAGGACACAAAGAAACGGAAAAACGTTACATGCACATGGATTGGAAGAACAAACATTGTTAAAATGTCCATACTACCCAAAGCAATCTATACATTTAATGTAATCCCTATCAAAATACCACCAGGATTTTTCACAGAGGTAGAACAAACAATCCCAAAAATTGTACGGAACCACAAAGACCCCAAAAAGCCAATGCAATCTTGAAAAAGAAAAACAAAGCCAGAGGCATTGTAATTCCAGACTTTAAGCTATATTACAAAGCTGTAGTCATTAAGACAGTATGTACTGGCACAAAAACAATGGAGCAATGGAACATAATAGAAAACCCAGAAAAGGACCCACAACTATATGGTCAATTCATCTTTGACAAAGCAGGAAAGAATATCCAAGAGAAAAAAGAGTCTCTTCAACAAATGGTGTTGGGAGAACTGGACAGGTGACCAGAAACTGGACCACTTTCTTACACCATACACAAAAATAAATTCAAAATGGATGAAAGACCAAATTGTGAGATAGAAAACCATCAAAATCCTAGAAAAAAACACAGGCAGCCACCTCTTTGACATCAGCAGGAGAAATTTCTTACTAGACACGTCATCGAAAACAAGGGAAACAAAAGCAAACATGAACTATTTGAAGATAAAAACTTCTGGGGTGCCTGGGTGGCTCAGTCACTTAAGCATTCAACTCTTCAGCTCAGGTCATGATCTCACAGTTTGTGAGATTGAACTCCACATCGGGCTCTGCACTGACAGTGCAGAACCTGCTTGGGATTCTCTCTCCCCCACCACCTCTCTCAAAATAAATAAACATTTCATAGGGCATCTTGGTGGCTCAGTTGGTTAAGTCTAACTTCAGCTCAGGTCATGATCTTGAGGTTCGTGAGTTCAAGCCCCGCATCGGGCTACATACTGGTGGTGCAGAGCCTGCTTGGGATTCTCTCTCTCCCTCTCTGTCTGTCCCTTCCCCACTTGTGCTCTCTCTTTCTCAAAATAAATAAATCAAACTTAAAAAAAAAACATTAAAAAAAGATAGATTCTGCACAGCAAAGGAAATAATCAACAAAACTAAAAGGCAGCCTATGGAATGCAGATATTTGCAAATGACATATCTCATAAAGGGTTAGTATCCAAAATCTGTAAAGAACTTCTCAAACTCAACACCCAAAAAAACAACCCAGTTAAGAATTGGGCAGAAGACATGAATAGACACTTCCCAAAGAAGACATCCAGATGGCTAACAGACACATGAAAAGATGCTCAGCATCACTCATTATCAGGGAAATACAAATCAAAACTACAGTGAGATACCACCTGTCAGAGTGGCTTAAAATTCACAACAGAAGAAACAACAGATGTTGGCAAGGATTCAGAGAAAGGGGAACCCTCTTGCACTATTGGTGGGAATGCAAACTGGGGCAGCCACTCTGGAGAACAGTATGGAGGTTCCTCAAAAAGTTAAAAATAGAACTACCTTGTGATCCAGCAATTGTACTACTAGGTATTTATCCAAAGTATATAAAAACACAGATTTGAAGGGGTACATGTGCCCCAAAATTGATAGCAGCACTATCAACAATAGCCAAACTATGGAGAGAGTCCAAATGTCCATCAACTGATGAATGGATAAAGAAGATGTGGTATATATATACAATGGAATATTACTCGGCAATCAAAAAGAATGAAGTCTTGCCATTTGCAACAACATGAATAGAGCTAGAATGCCTTATGCTAAGTGAAATAAGTCGGCAAAATTCAAATACCATATGATTTCATTCATATGGGAAATTTAAGAAAGAAGACAGACTTTTTTTTTAGAGAGAGAATGAGAGATTACATGTGTGAACAGGGGAGAAAGGCAGAGGGAGAGAATGTCAAGCAGGCTCCACACTTAATGTGAAGCCCGACTTGGGGCTTGATCCCACAATCCTGGGATCATGACCCAAACTGAATTCAAGAGTCAGACGCTCAAATGACTAAACTATCCAGGCACCCCACCAAGAAACTCTTAATAATAGAGAACAAACTGAAGGTTGATGGAGAGAGGTGGGTGGGGATGGGCTAAATATGTGATAGGTACAAGGAGGGTACTTGTGATGAGCACTGGGTGTTGTATGTATGTGATAAATCACTGAATTCTACTCCTGAAACCAATATTGCACTGTAGGTTAACTGACTAAAATTTAAATACACACACACACACACACACACACACACACACACACATATATATATGGGTATATATAAAAATGGATATATTTTTCCATAAATTTAAAAAAATACACAGAAAAAATCCTGGGATAAACCAAAAAATATTTATAGCATTTCTCTCTAAATAGAGAAATTAATTACAGGTGATTTTCAGATTCTTCTTCACACATTCTCCTTAGAATGTGCATTTTTATTATTATAAACAAAAAAAAGTGTTATTTAAGAAAATTTGGGGGGGGGATGCCAGGATGGCTCAGTTTGTTGAGCCTCCAACTCTTAATTTTGGCTCAGGTCATATCACTGTTCATGAGATTGAGCCCCATGTTGGGCTCTGTGCTGACAGCACAGAGCCTGCTTGGGATTCTCTCTCTCCCTCTCTCTCTCTCTGTTCCTCCCCCACTCAAGCTCTCTCTTCCTCTCTTTCTCTCTCTCTCTCTCTCTCTCTCTCTCTCAGAATAAACAAATAAAGGGGCGCCTGGGTGGCTCAGTTGGTTGAGTGTCAGACTTTGGCTCAGGTCATGATCTCACAGCTCGTGAGTTCAAGCCCCGCATTGGGCTCTGTGCTGACAGCTTGGAGCCTGGAGCCTGCTTCGGATTCTGTGCCTCCCTCTCTCTCTGCCCCAACCCACTCGCATTCTATCTCTGTCTCTCTCAAAAATAAATAAACATTAAAATAAATAAATAAACAAATAAACATTTAAAAATAAAAAAAACATTTTGAAAAATTTAATTGCTAGAATGAAAGATACATTAGGTCATTAGCACTGGTCCTTTAATCCATCAACTAATATACAACACAATGAAAGATTGAGCAGGTATAATGTGATCAGAGGGAAGATACCAGAAATACCTGGAGCTGAGATGATTTTGAGTAGTCTGAATTACAAAGGAGGGAACAGCTGAGGCTTTAACTTGTTTGGGCAAAAGGACAGTTAAATGAACAGTAAGAGGGATGTCTCCTTCTGACCGAGGTGGAGTAACTAGGACCAGATACACACTCCCTTTTGAAACAACCAAAAACCTGACAAAATACATCACATGATAGTTTTAAAAGACATTGAGCACTAAATAAGAAAGGGTAATGACTTCTGAGACAGGAAACAAATAAATTGAGCTTTACAGTTGCCCAATTAACTGCCTTAAGGGAATGTCCAGGCTGTGACACAAGAATTACCCCAGTGGCTTCCTGATGTGAGGGGTTGGAGCTGGGCATTTGAGAGGCCAAAATAGTTAGAGTTCACAAAGCACAGTCCCATAGAGAAGAAATCTGCACTGAGAGGGGAACTCCAGAGATCTGCACAGGTTCCCCCTAGAGTACTCTGCTGAGTGCTGATCAATGCATACATATAAGGAAACCACTATAGACCCGGGGGAGAAGTGTTCAAAAGATTACAGGTATAAGCCTCAAACCTCATACAGGACTAGAAACAGTTCCAGTTACCAACACTCAGATTGAAAAACTTCATAATTCATGCAATATAAGGTCAACTACACAAAAGGTTTTGCCTCAGAAATGGGGCAAAATTACCCCAGATTAAATGCTATGCTGGTATTGCCTATCAAAATTTGATCCAAAAGGATCAAACAGTGCCCATGCAACTCAACTGTATCCCAGAACAAAGTTCAAAAATCTTCTTAGGTATACAAAAATGTCTCTTTTACCACATAAGGTAAAATTACGATGTCATAATACAGTCAAAAATTACCCAGTGTGCAGATAAGCAAGGAAAGAAAAAGTAATCAATAGAAACTGATCCAGAAATGATACAGATGATAGAATTAATAGATAAGCACATTAAGACATGTATTCCACACATTATAACTATATACCCATATGTTCAGTAAGTTAGATGAAGAATGTACAAAGAAGATATTTTCAGGAAGACATAAATTGAACATCTAGAGATGGAAACTACAATATTGGAGGGGCGCCTGGGTTGCTCAGTTGGTTGAACTTCTGAACTCAGTGCAGGTCTTGATATCACTGTCATGAGTTCAAGCTCTGTACTGGGTATGAAGCCTACTTAAAATAAATAAATAAATAAATAAATAAATAAATAAATAAATAAATAAATAAATGAAAACTATAATATCTGAGATGAAAAAATACACTGGATAAAACTAACTAGAGGAAGACATGGCAGAATCAAAGATTACTGAATAAAAGAATGTGGAAATAAAAACTATCCAAATGAAAAATACAAAAGCAGAGAGAAGACTAAAAAAAGTAACAAAACATCTGGAGCTGCAGAAGAGTTTTTCTTAGTGACTGGTAAACTTTAGGTTATCACTTTACCTACCTACCTATCTGTTCCAGGCAACAGATACAACTCAACAGTCAGAAGCTGCATGTATTCTTAGGGTGACCCTGAGAAAATCTTAAAAGCAGCTAGAGGAAAAAAGACACATTGTGTATGGAAGGAACAAAGATTACAGATTTCTAGTTGGCAACAATGGAGGGTAGAAGTAACATCTTTAAAATACTGAAAGGAATAAGCCATTAACCTAGAAATCTATATTCAGCAAAAATATCTGCCAAAAATGAAGGCAAAAAAGAAACTTACTCAGATATACAAAAACTGAAAGAATTCATCATCAGCATACAAAACTGCATACGAAAAATGTTGAAAGAAGTCCTTCAATCAGAAGGAAATAATAGCAGATGGAAATCTGGGTTTATGCAAAGGAATGAAGAGTATCAGAAATGGTAAACTATGTAGGTAACTATAAAAATATTTTCTGTTATTATTTAAATATTTTTAAAAGATAATTGCTGGGACGCCTAAGTGGCTCAGTCGGTTAGGTGTCCGACTTTGGCTCAGGTCATGATCTCAGGGTCCGTGGGTTCGAGCCCCACGTTGGGCTCTGGGCTGACAGCTCAGAGCCTGGAGCCTCGGATTCTACGTTTCCCTCTCTCTCTGCCCCTCCCCTGCTTGTGTTCTGTCTCTATCTCTCAAGAATAAATAATAAATAAACATTAAAATAAAAAATATAATTGACTGTTTAAAGCAAAATTATAATGTTTGGGGGTTTATAAAATATGTAGAAGTAAAATGTATGACAACAATAGTATGAAGACTGGGAGGAAACAGATGCCAATATACTGTTATAAGGTTGTTATACCATATGGTAAGTGATTTAATATCACTTGAAGATAAACTGTGATGACTTAAAGATATATTCTGGGGGCGCCTGGGTGGCGCAGTCGGTTAAGCGTCCGACTTCAGCCAGGTCACGATCTCGCGGTCCGTGAGTTCGAGCCCCGCGTCGGACTCTGGGCTGATGGCTCAGAGCCTGGAGCCTGTTTCCGATTCTGTGTCTCCCTCTCTCTCTCTGCCCCTCCCCTGTTCACGCTCTGTCTCTCTCTGTCCCAAAAATAAATAAATGTCGAAAAAAAAAATTAAAAAAAAAATAAAAATAAAAAAAAAGATATATTCTGTAAACTCTAAAGCAATAGCTAAAATAACCATCAGAGTCACAGCTAATAAGCCAACAATAGAGATAAAATGGAATAATAAAAATGTTCAATTAGTCCAAAATAAGGCAGAAAAAGAGTGAAAAGTGAACAAAAAACAAAAATGGAAAATAAATAGCAAGGAGATATATTTAAATCCAAATATTAAAAAAAATTTTTTTAATGTTTTTATTTATTTTTGAGAAAGATTGGGACAGTACAAGCAGAGAAAGGGCAGAGAGAGACACACACACAGAATCTGAAGCAGGCAGGCTCTGAGCTGTCAACACTGAGGGGCAGAGAGAGAGAGAGAGAGAGAGAGAGAGAGAGAGAGAATCCTAAGCAGGCCATGCACTGTCAAACTGTGAAATTATGACCTGAGCCGAAGTCAGTGGCTTAACCAAGTGAGCCACCCAGGTACCCCCAAAACTTAAAAATTTAAATGAATTGAAATCATACAAAGTATGTTCTCTAAAGAATGTATAATTATTTCAGATATCAATAATAAAATATGATCTGGAGGGGCACCTGGGTGGCTCAGTCACTTAAGCCTCTGATTCTTGATTTCAGCTCAGGTCATGATCTCACGGTTCCATGAGTTCAAGCCTCGTATCGGCTCTGTGCTGACAGCATAAAGCCTGTTTGGGATTCTCTCTCTCCGTCTCTCTCTCTGCCCCTTGACTGCTTGCACTTCCTACCTCAGAATAAGTTTTTAAAAACCTTAAAAATATATATAATCTGGAAAATTCTCTGAAGTTTGGAAACTAGGAGCACAGCACACAAACCCCTCATCAGTCTCTGAGCTGACAGCGTGTAGCCTGCTTGGGATTCTCTGTCTACCTCTCTTTCTGCCCCTCCCCCACTGGTGCACCCTCTGTGTGTGTGTGTGTGTGTGTGTGTGTGTGTGTGTGTGTCTCTTAAAAATAAATAAACATTAAAAAAATTTTATAAAATAAAGTTGGGAAACTAAAAAAACATTTCTAAATAACCAATGGGTCAATGAAATTAATAGGGAAATTAGAAAGTCTTTGTGACTGAAATAATATAAACACATCAAAATGTGTAGAATACACCCTAAGCAGTATTTAGAGGAAAATTTATAACATTAAATACCTATCTTAGAAAAGGCCTCAAATCAATGACTTATCTCCAGTCATAAGAAACTAAGAAAATAAGATCAAATGAAACCCAAGGTAAGCAGAATAAAGGAAAAAATAAAACCACAGCAGAAGTCAATAAAACAGGAAACAGATTAGAGATCAATAAAAACAAAAGCTGGTTATATTAAAAGATCAGTAACATTGAAAAACTGATGGTCAGACTGATACAGAAAAGTGAGAGAAGACACAAATGACCAAGACCAGAAATGAGAGAAGTAATTGCCTTCAGATTCTACAGATATTAAAAGTATAATAAGGAAATATTATGAACAACTTTATGTCATAAAATTCAACAAATTATATAAAATATTAAAATTCCTTGAAAGACACAAACAACCAAAGCATTTCCTTTGGAAATGCCAATTCTGTTCAGCAGGCAAGAGCAGATTAGTATATAATTGAAAGAGTACAGAAACAACGTGAAAAATTATAGGGCATGGTTATAATGATGGTTTTTAACACCAGAAATTTTTAGTTCCTTTATGATCAGCTCTTTAGCAAAAAGGCATCAGCAGAATATAATCTTAAATGTGTCAAAGATGTTACGGTAAACATTTTACCTTGTTAAGGCCTTAAAAAAAAAAAAAAAAGAGTCCCTGAGTTTTATTCATGTAAGATGTTAACAAAAAAGTAATTTTAATGCATGATTAAGGCAAAGTGAATGATTTTTTTATATTCTTCATAATTACCTTTTTGTGAACTTGCATAAAATACCTAAACTGTTCATAAAATGAATACCTACAGTATATAAGGAGTTTCCACAAATAAGAAAGATCAATGAGGCTGTAGAAAAATGACTAAAGGATATTGATATTGTCACAGTTCACAAGAAGAAAATATAAATGTCCATAAATAGAAAAATATTAAAATATCTTCAAATCACTAGTTATCATAAACATGCAGAGTAAAACAATGAGATATCATTTTTTACCTATTAGATTGACCTTAATAACAATCATTGCTGACAGTTAGGAAAGTGTCAGCAATATAAATTGCAGCTAAGTAGAAATAGCTTAGGAAGAGCAATTTAAGATTGCCTATCGAAGTTTAAAATGTACATATGGGAGTACTTGGCTGAATCGGTTGGTAACACGCAATTCTTGATCTCAGGGTCCTAAGTTCAAGCCCCACATTAGGCATAGAGCTTACTTAAAAATAAATATAAATATATAAATAAATAATAAATAAATAAGTAAAGTACATAAGATGAAAAATGGATAAAGCCCACATAATGACCTAGATGCAGAAAAACCATTAGAGACTCAAACACATTTCATGATGAAAATACTAAACAAACTTGAAACAGTAGGAAACTTCTTCAACCAGATAAAGGGAA
The DNA here is from genome assembly GCF_018350175.1 of Felis catus. Taxonomy (NCBI): domain Eukaryota; kingdom Metazoa; phylum Chordata; class Mammalia; order Carnivora; family Felidae; genus Felis; species Felis catus. The sequence goes on along the minus strand of NC_058376.1, from coordinate 86,053,453 downwards.
TCTCCAAAAAACCCATAGCTAATATCCACTTAATGGTGAAAAACTGGATGATTTTCCCAAAGATCATAAATAAACAGTAGCTCTGCTCTCACCACTTCTGTTCAATATTGGACTAGAGGTTCTAGCTAGTGCAATTAGGCAAGAAAAAGGAATAAAAGACATCTAGATTAGAAAGGAAGAAGCAAAACTATCTAACTTGAGGATGATATAATCTTGTATGTAGAAAATCCTAAGGACTCCACTAAAATGTCAGAACTAATAAACAAGTTTAGCAAGTTTACAAGATATAAGATCATTATACAAAATCAATTACACACACTAGCAATGAACAATCTGAGGCAAAATGAATAAAACAATTCCATTTATGATAGCATCAAAAAGAATAAAAAACTAAGGAATAAATTTAACAAAAAATGTCCAAGACTTGTACACTGAAAATTATAAAATATTATTGAGATTAATGAAGATCTAAATAAATGTACACACATTCCATGATCATGAATTGGAAGACAATATAATTAAGATGTCAATATTCCTCAAATTGATCTATAGATTCAAAACAATCCATATCAAAATCCAACTGCAATTTTTGAAAAAATTGAAAAACTCACCTTAAAATTAATGTGGAAATTCAAGTGACCAAAAATAACCAAAACTTTGGAAAAAAAGAACAAAGTTGAAGGACTCACTCTTTCCAATTTTGAAACTTGCTATAAAGCTACGGCAGTAAAACAGTGTGATACTGGAATAAGGTTAGACAAATAGATTAATGGAATATAATTAAGAGTACAGAAATAAACCCTTACATTTACAGTTGGTTGATTTTGATTAGGTTGCCAAGATCATTCAATGGGCGAAAGAGTGGTCTATTCTTAGGCCAATCACTGTTTCCAAAGAGGTGGACCACTATGATTTGTGGAGTCAGTATCAAATGCCCACTGCTGAGGTCAAGAATTCAAGGTCCTGGTATAGACACCTCTGATACCCACCCACATGGAGTAGGTGAGGAACAGTTCCCACTCACATCCCCCCAAATGCTAGGCAGATACAAATAACAGATGTCAACTATATCAAACATAAACATCTTTTTTCTGGAAGTTCGATCTTAAAAAGGAGCAGAGACAGAGGTCAGGATAGCACACGGGGAATGTGAAAATGAGGAGGTTTGTTAGAAGTGACTTAAGAACATTTAAGTGCTTGTGCATACTATACAATAGGAAGGGAACTGTGTAAAGATACCAAAAAAAAAAAAAAAAAAAAGGAAGACAGTCCATGAATCTAAAGAGATAATTATTTCCAAATCTCCCTCAGAAAATATATTCAACAGAAGAATTTCTTTCTGGGTATTTGGGAGATAACCCAAATTCTCCCTTAACTTTCCTCTTCATGCTTATGTTATACAAAGTTGAGCCACCACTTTATTTTTTTTTAATAGTTTAGTACTATCTTTATGTTTGTTTATTTGTTTGTTTATTTATTTTGAGAGAGAGAGAGAGAGAGAAAACGAGAGGGGGAGGGGGAGCCAGGGAGGGAGAGAGAATCCCAAGCAGGTTCTGCCCTGTCAGTGCAGAGCCCCAACATGGAGCTCAAACCCACAAACTGTGACATCATGACCTGAGCCAAAATCAAGAGTCTGATGCTTAACTGACTGAGCCACCCACCACTTTAAATCACATTATGCAGTCAATACAGTTGCTGGAATCCAAAATTCCAATTTCCAGGCCATTATGTTAATTCAGCATTTTAATCTTCATTAATAAAAGGATTTCTGTATTCACCCCCTTACTTAGCAAGAGCTTAATGGTAGGCAGGTCTTTGCAAAAGGGGATATGGTAGACTTCTTTCTTGTTTGTTTACCTCCTCCCACATTCTCAGCTCTTGTTGCTGACCCCACTAAGTTGGAGGACTAGGAGGGAGGAGAGGAAAGGGAGGCAGAAAAGTTCTTCCATGATTAGTGCTATTTTAAAATGGCTTTGTACTCTCTGGTTTGGCAGATGTTTAAAGCTGAGTCATTCTTTTTTTTTTTTTTTTAAGCTGAGTCATTCTTAAATATGGTTTTATAGATTCTTTGGAGACTATCCTGCTGGACCCTTCGAACTGCAACTCCCATGACATGAGTCATTTTTCTGTACTTATAAAGACTGATCCACCTTAGTTGTTGGTAGAAAAAATAGCCCACTTCTCAGATTCTCTGTTGGTGACCCATTACCTTCCCAGGCAGCCTTCTTGGAAAAAACCCTTGCTGTGTGAAATTACACATTTTTCTTATTGTTTAAGACAACTGAGAAATAATTTTAGGTTTTCTGCAATCAAGGCACTTTTACGGATAACAGTGACATCAAATTTTATTTTTCTCTTCCTAGTATCCTGCTTATTTTATGGCTGGGGGAGAAAGGGGGAGTTGCTAATTATTTGTGAGTTTGATTTCTCTTGAGAAAATCTCAGTGGCCCTGGTTTAGAAGCACTAAGTCGGCTTAGTACCTTCAGAGCCTCAACGAATATTGAGAAGTCTAATGAACTGATTATAATTAAAAATAAAAATTATGATAAGGAATTCTATTTTAAAGTCCTGAGAGCCTTATCCCAAAACAAACTAAGGGCAGGGCTCCCAGACTTTTCTTCTTAAACCTCCTTAAGTGAGTTTTTTCTAAGATTGACAGATTTTATTTTCACTGTATTTTGGAAATCAGATGGAATGCCCATATGTTGTAAGCAGTAACTGTAATATATTTGCCTTAAAAACTGACAAGAAACCAAAGGAACTAGAACAAAGAGCACTAATTTTGTACCCAGCTGCATGCTAAACACACAATGAACCAATTTGAACCCAAATATAACTGCTATTTTCAGATGTCTGTTTAATTTCTTAAGTAATCCATGAATACGTTCTATTATGATTCAAACAATCTCAAAGTTCCTTTCCTTTTGATAAGTATTTGCATACATACACACATATAACTTTAAATATTTTTACACAAATGGAATAATTGTAAATGTATTGTTCTGTGGCTTACATTTTTAGTTAATAATTTGTTTTGAAAATGTTCCAATTGTGCAGAGCTCATTTTAACGACTGCATGATATTCAACACTGGAGTGCTTATAATGTATTCAACCATATCTATTAATGGATATTTAGGTTCCTTCCAATTTTTAGTTATTACAAACAATGCTACAACATACCATAGATGTTCCTTTATTCATATTTTTCTGCAGCATTTTGAAAAATCAATCGAGACAGTATATACCTAGAACAACAAAATACCCTTTGAGTCACTCTCATATGCTTGCTTCAAGTTCTTACTTCATTACATACAGAGAATTATCTAACAGGTTATAATAACATATTATTTGAACAACTAGATCACTGCCTGCAGTGCATGTTACCTAAAATAGTATGCTTAATAAATGTCTCATGTCTCCAAATGGAACTGCAACAGACAAGTTCCCGAGCTGACTAATCTATTTGGGAATGCAGGCTGATTTTAGGCATGGTTTATTAGACCAAATTTCTTTCCTTCCTTCTTCCCTCCCTCTCTCTCTTCCTCTCTCCCTTCCCTCCCCCCTTACTTCTTTCCTTTTTTCCCTCCTTCCCTCCTTCCTTCCTTCTTCTCACCCTTGTGCATTTCAGTAACCACTCATTACATATGTTAGAATACACCTTTCAAGTCTTGGTACTTCCATTAACCACTGAGACATACCTGTGAAATAGTTACAAGGTCTAAAGGGGAACTGGATGGCTCAGTCGGTTAACCCTCTGACTTTGGCTCAGGTCATGATCTCATGATTCGATTTGTGCTGTGTGTTCGAGCCCTGAGCCCTGCGCCCTGCACCCTGCGGCCTGTGCCCCACGTTGGGCTCTGTGACAGCTCAGCGCCTGGAGCTTGCTTTAGATTCTGTCTCTCTCTCTCTCTCTCTCTCTCTCTGCCCCTCCCATGCTAGTACTGTCTCTCTCTCTCTCAAAAAAAAAATTTTTTTTTAAATTAAAAAATTAAAAGAAACTATAATAAGAAAGAAATAGGTACGATGTATGAACGACTACTAAGAGGTGTATCTGATTTTCACAACCAGTTGGAAAACTGAAAGACCAGGTTTTAAAAAGTGGTCCTCGTTTAAGCAATTACAGAATTACACTTGTCAAACTGTTTTTCATTACCAGGGAAGACTTCCATTATGTTTTTATTGCCTGAAAACAAAAACCCCTGCCATGCTTTTCATGTTATCATGTAATCTATAAATAGATTTTCTCATTCAGCAGAAAGGAAACAGAAATTTGAAAAGTTTTACATAAGGTATCAAATATTCTTGTGGTTCGTGGGTCAACAAACTGAACAACTACACCAAATCTCCCTCATATATTACAGTCTCCATTAGCAGTAATTCTTAGTTTAGCAACCTAAGAAGAATATTGTAACAGAATCAAGGTCTGAAGGCATCAGAGGGTATTTTTAGACTTCAGTAGGGTCATGATCCGCTCTTTTTAGGTGTGGATTTCATATATTAAAATTCAGTCACTAGTTTTCTCAACTTCATAAAGCCCTTTAGGCAAAATGCATAATGAAAAATTCTGTGGGGCCCAAACAGTAACAAGGGATATGTTCTAATTTTCTTTCCAATATCGTTTTCAGTAGTTATTCAGCTTGTTTACTGTCATACCCTAGGTCTTCCTAGGCAGCCAGTTGTAAAAAGCGTCTGTGATTTGGCAGTGTAAGAGCCTATAAAGGAATGGACACTGAGTTATTTCCAATTAGCACAAATGCTAAGTTAGATATCAGTCAAGTACAGCAACAGATAACATTTCTTGTATGTGTAAGAAATTTTTGTTCAACAAAACTTCCTGCCAGGTTGAATTTAATTTAAACATACTAAATAAAGAAAACTTCCAGAGACTTTGTAAATAGATTTCTCAGAAGGCTATAAAACGGGCTTCAGTTTCTCAGTTGAGTCTTTTAAAAAACCTGAATTATACTCTCTCAGCATTTTTTTTTAATTTTTTTTTCAACGTTTTTATTTATTTTTGGGACAGAGAGAGACAGAGCATGAACGGGGGAGGGGCAGAGAGAGAGGGAGACACAGAATTGGAAACAGGCTCCAGGCTCTGAGCCATCAGCCCAGAGCCTGACGCGGGGCTCGAACTCACGGACCGGGAGATCGTGACCTGGCTGAAGTCGGACGCTTAACCGACTGCGCCACCCAGGCGCCCCCTCAGCGTTTTTATACTAACATCCAGAGCAATCTCTTTGTACTTTGACCAAAGATTTTTTTTTTTTAAGTTTATTTATTTATTTTTGAGAGAGAAAGAGAGAGAGCATGCGCATGAGCAGAGGAGGGGCAGAGAGAGGAGGAGAGAGAGAATCCCAAGCAGGCTTTGCCCTGTCAGTGCAGAGCCCAATGTGGGGCTTGAACTCCTGAACCGTGAGATCATGACCTGACCCAAAGTCAAGACTCGGTTATTTGACTGAGCCCCCCAGGTACCCCAAAAGATTGCTTTAAAATGCAATGAGGTAGAATCAAGTTTTCCTTTGTATCTGCAAAGATGCTTACAAAATTAGGGAGAATTTTTAAATGCACTAGTAAAATCCGTAAGACATTTTCATTCTAATTCTGATTCACCCTAAATAAGTTTAGGTAACTGTCCCAACTGTTTCATATCACTTGTGATTTATAATTATAAATACTTTCTCAAGTTTTGATTGTATGATGCCATAGTGTTCCAATATTATTCAAATTTTTAAAGCTTATATTTGAAATGATGTTATTAATCACACAGGAAAAAAAGGGACTATTATCAGCTCTTACTTTTGCAGCATGTGAAATTTATTTCATTCCTACTCAGGGGTGGCATGGGATTAGATCATGAGAGGTGAAATTTCTACTCATTATTCATTTTCTATGACCAAAGTTTGCCACATACTCATAGGTTGCCTCCATTTTATAGACAAGGAATATAAAGCATGGAGATGGTGAATAACTTTTCCAAGCTTATATAATATTTTAGTAACAAATCAGAATAGTCTTTCTGGAAATTTCAGAATGTGACTTAACCCACCAAATGATTTTAAAATACTAATGCAGTGACTGAACATAGGAATGAATTGTAGCTGATGCCATAGAGCAGAAGCTTGTTATATTTACCATTTTTTCCTAGAATGAAAAATAGGGCAAAGCATAGAAACAGAATAAGAAATATATTGGGGCGCCTGGGTGGTTCAGTTGGTTAAGCGTCCGACTTCAGCTCAGGCCATGATCTCGCGGTCCGTGAGTTCGAACCCCGTGTCGGGCTCTGTGCTGACAGCTCAGAGCCTGGAGCCTGTTTCGGATTCTATGTCTCCCTCTCTCTCTGACCCTCCCCCATTCATGGTCTGTCTCTCTCTGTCTCAAAAATAAATAAATGTTAAAAAAAATTAGAAATATATATAACTAATTAGCATATAAAATATGTATTATCACTAAGAACTAAAAAAAAAGTAGATATACATTGAACAAAGTCTGAAAGACACATACCACTTAATAGTAGTTATTGAGAATCAAGATGATGGAAGACAAATCTTTTATTTTTAAATTTAAGCATTTTTGTATTGTTTATATTTGTTACAGTAAAAAAGGATCATAGTCAACAAATATTTATTAAACTTCCACAGTGTACCGGCACTGTATTTGGACTGCATTAGTGAGCAAAATAAAAAATATTGTTGCCATGAAGCTTACATTCAGCTTCTATTATATTGGAGTTCAAGAAAACCATAAGACATCCTTAATGTAAGTCTAATTTAAACTTCAGCAGAAAAACTGACAGGGGGAACGGCTTTCTCAAGCAACATAAGTTACACTGAGGTAGATTTGTTTGTTTGTTTTCAATGACTAGCGAAAAAAAAAGCCCCATGGGGAGGTGGAAAAGACACAAAGCAAACAAATTAAAAACAGGAATTAGTGATAATATCATAAAATGTAAACTATCTTTATATCCAACACTAGCTATGCTTTATGATTTCAGCATAAAGCATGATTCACAAAACTTAAAAGTAAACCAAGAATAGGAGTTAGAGTTTGTATTTGTAGTAGAATATGGTTTCTGTAGCGCATTTAAGAGACCTTGTATGTTTTTGTAATTTGGGTATCAGGTGACAGAGGAGGAGGAAATCTATGAAGGAAATGAGAGTATAACAAAATTCAGTCTGAAGTGCAACTTTGAATCTTAGCCCAACTGGTTCAGCTAATTTGCTGAACAAGGTACTGTAAATAATTCAGAGCAGGGGCATTTACTGCTTTGCTGCTGAGTAAACTGAGGGGCCAAATGATTGCTTCAAAATCTCCCCTTAATTAAAACTGGTTTCCTTTCTTACAAAAGTGATTCATATCTCTTATTTAATATTTTCCATTATCAAAAAGACGGCTTATACTGTTCTACACTTAGAAGGCACTAATTTTTATTTATGATCGCATACATATTTTTCAAATGCCTTTCAGTTGTATACGTGATATATACACATATGTGTTCACATATGTGCATGAACACCATACCATTCATGGTATGGATGCAATTAGGTTTGATTTTTAAATAATTTTTTTTTTACATTTATTTATTTTTGAGAGACAGAGACAGCACAAGCGGGAGAGGGGCAGAGACAGAAGCAGACACAGAATAAGAAGCAGGCTTCAGGCTCCCAACTGTCAGCACAGAGCCTGATGTGGGGCTCAAACTCACAAGCCATGAGATCATGACCTGAGCTGAAGTCGGACACTTAACCAACTGAGCCACCCAGGCGCCCCTGATTTTTAAATGTTCTTGAGTTTATATTTGAAGATTTTCTCTGCTACGTGGTACATTGTATCTGAATTTGATTTTTAAATGCTACAGGAAAGTTTCAAAATGCTATATACACCTTGTACTTTGTAAGTCATACTGAGAAAAAACAGTGATTTCCAAGTACGGGTCCATAATAATCATACCTATATTCCTATTGAATACCATCAATTATGCTAGAGAGCTATTGCACATATGGTGGTAAGTTCTGTATCATATATTCATTAAATTTTCATTTTGTTCATCTTGGATTATGAAAAATATATTATTATATATAACATATTTCTGAATCTATTAATATTTATATATATTTATAATATGTTAAAAATATATCATATATACCTACATATCATATATGTTTTTTATATATTTTAAGTGTGTATTTTTTCTTAATTTATTCAATGGGAAAATAAGAAAAGAGGCAAAATGATAACCAGTGGACAATGATTTCTTTTTTTTTTTTAATATTTATTTATTTGTTTTGAGAGAGCTCGAGAAAGCAGAGAGAATCCCAAGCAGACTCCGTGTTGTAAGCACAAAGCTTAACATGGGGCCCAATCCCACGAACTATGAGATCATGATCTGAGCCGAAATCAAGAGTTGGACACTCAACCAGCTGAGCCACCCAGATGCCCCAGTGGATAATGATTTCTTAATAATTAAAAGAAAGCAGTGAATATTCTTGGTGTATTTAATACTATTTTTCAAGTGTTAATACTTACCAGTTAAGCATTCCACATTTTTAAAATCACATTTTCCAGAGAGTGAGGTGAATTATATATTAAGTGAATCAAAATACTCTTGGTTGTTTTACACATGATTCTTCTAAAAATTTCTTGGTAAAATGAAATAACTATCCAAGAACCGATAGACATGTTTTTTGGTGTCCTCTATGATATTTTATTGTTAAGTTCTATTTTTGTGTTTACCTTATTAAACCAAAAGTTCTATTTTATGGAATATGAACTGAATTGATCCTGAAAATCTTGAATTCATGCTTAAATCTCTAAATTTATGAAACAGGTTATGAGCAGGTTGGAATGATTAATTTTGCTTTTGTGTTAGGAATCAGAAAGAGTAGGTTTTGGTTCTCTTTCAAATTCTGAATTAATTTCATGTCAATGAAAATACGCCCAAAATAGTTACATGATATTTTAGTAGTCTTCAATAAAGCCTAGGGGAAAGAAAAAAAGAAATCAGTAGCTGAAGGCCTAAGTTTGCCAGGAATTGATACAAATGTTTTTTCCTCAATCCCTACCAAAGTGTTATGAGGTAGGAAATATTATTTTCAACAGTTCAAATTTTAAGGAAAGTAACTTTCTCAATGTCACACTGTTATTAAGTGTCTGTGTGGTTGAGCCCAGGATTGATGGCCTCAGAAACTCAGCCCTTCATGACTTGACCCTACTGCCCATCTGATTGACCTTAATTTCCTTTTGTTTCCTGGTTTACTGTTAACTTCCTGTTTTTATTCTACTTCTTTTTCTTCCTGTACCCCCTCTTTCTTTCTTTTACCATGTTATGAATGGAGAAACACAAGAGAATAAGTATTACTTCATTGTGTTGGGGAAAATGCGTTATGAATATCCTAGGCATTTTACATTATTTATTTTCAAATTCTTTAGGGTAAGGTCAAAAGCAGTAGAGTCCTAAAGGATTTTATCAGTGAGGAACTGGTAGGAAATTGATGACATACTCAAATTGGATCATTCAAGTACAGTTTTTTTTTTATTTTTATTTTTATTTTTTTTAATTTTTTTTTCAACGTTTATTTATTTTTGGGACAGAGAGAGACAGAGCATGAACAGGGGAGGGGCAGAGAGAGAGGGAGACACAGAATCGGAAACAGGCTCCAGGCTCCGAGCCATCAGCCCAGAGCCTGACGCGGGGCTCGAACTCACGGACCGTGAGATCGTGACCTGGCTGAAGTTGGACGCTTAACCGACTGCGCCACCCAGGCGCCCCTCAAGTACAGTTTTAAAAAGAGACTATTGGGGTGCCTGGGCGGCTTAGTCTGTTAAGCGACTGATTCTTGGTCTTGGTTCAGCTGATGATCTCACAGTTTATGAGTTCAAGCCCTGCATTGGGCTCTGGGCTGTCAGTGTGGAGCCTGCTTAGGATTCTGTCTCTCTCTCAATCTCTCTCTCTCTCTCTCTCTCTCTGTCTCCCTGGCCTCCCCTGCTTGTACTTTCTCTCTCTCTCAAAATAAATAAATAAACTTAAAAAAAATTTTTTTTAAAGAGACTATTGTAGAGGCGCCTGAGTGATTTAGTTGGTTAAGGGTCTGACTCTTGATTTCGGTTCTGGTCATGATCTCACAGTTCATGAGTTCAAGGCCTGCATCGGGCTCTATGCTGACAACATGGAGCCTGCTTGGGATTCTCTCACTCGCTCTCTCTCTCTGCCCCTCCCCTGTTCTCTCTCTCTCTCTCTCTCTCTCTCTCTCTCAACAAATTAAAAGAGAGAGAGAGAGAGAGAGAGAGAGAGAGAGAGAGAGAGAGAGAACCTATTGTAAAAGTGCCCCCAGGATATAGGGAAATTACCATATGAGATAGTGCAGTAGGAATTAGGTTCCCTCGCCACTGCAAGGCCTGCAGAGCAAAGGGGATGTGTGGCTTCCAGAACCTGGAGACTAAGAAAGCTCTGTGGAGAGGGTCTGACAGGCACTCTAACTTCAGTCAATAGATGCAAATATATGTTAGATGGTGGAACCAGTTCCCGAATAGCTCATGGCCCTTCTACCATCTCCTGCGGGGGTTCTCTCTTAGCAGCAAACACTCAGAGGTCAAAGAAAAAAAAGCCTGTGAGGCAGCCTATGCAGGTCAACCTCCCTGGTTGCTGCTAAAGGTTGCTAATCTAAAGAAAGAGTAGAGAAAGGGTCCAGCAAAGCAAACAGAAAATATCCAGCAAAAGGTCTAAATTGTGGTCAAAAGAGGTAGTGCATCTTCTCTAGCTGGGAGTAATTCCTTGTCTATCAAACGCTTTCATTTTTGCTAATATCAGAAGTAGCTTGCCCTGCTTAATCCCATCAAAATTAATGTAATTTCTTTGTACACATTGTAATGACATTAAATATTTTGTCTATGCCTGATTAATTTATCATTTCTTTCATGCATATCATTGTTCCTAAGTTTTTGCAATGTGTATATTTTATGTATGCTACTGCTGAATCATCAAAAGAGTATGCCTGGGCATCCTACATCAGCTGGCTAGGCCCTGGACAATATTGAGGACTGCTATGGTCCTCAGATACTAGCCTCAGGCAGCCTGTACTACACAATGTTTAAGAACAAGGACTTTGAAGCCAGACACTGCTACCTGCTAGCTGTATGATGTCGGGCAAATTATTTCTGCCTATGCAACCTATTCATAAAATAGGGAGTAACGATACCATCTACCTCAAAAGGTCATTCCAAAGTTTGGATGAATTGACACGTGCAAAGTGATTACAGCAATGCCTGACACATTATAAGTACTGGACAAATGGTACCTTTATAATCTCAGAAATGAATGTTTCTGGTCTGACACAAATTGGCTGGTTAAAAGGAGACTATGTGTTAGAGTAAAGATAGATTAGTATAAATTACTAATTCAATTCTAAAAGCAACTCAGAGTGACTTTGAGACCACATAAAGAAACATCGAGGCAGAAACCATATTAAATGACCAATCTGCAAGCAAAAACATAATCCCAGAAACCAATTTTGCAGTATGGAGCCTCACATCAACTCTGCTTTATGTTTAGCTGACTATCATAGTCCCCTTATTCCACAATACTTTATCAAGTATTTTGGGGTCATCCCAAGTGACTACAAGTCAAATTGTTTTCCCCCTGGATTCTCTTACCTGATCTCATATCTCAAATGTCTTGATGAGCCACTTTCCCTCTCTATGTCTCTGGCTCTGCTCTGATTTCATTTGATGCCACTTTATTTTCCCTGCTTCTGGGGACAATGCCTTTTTCACCATTCCTGTTCCTACAGTTCTCTACTTAACTTAGCCTAGTTCACACTTAGGGCCCTGGATTATTCTCTCTAGAAACCCATAGCTTTATCAAATTTATTCCTGTCAAACAATTTCTTCCTCATACAAAATGGTTGCTTTTGAGTAGTCATTTTATGTACTTGTCCTTAACTTTCGTAGAACCAAAAATTGAAAGCACAGAAAACATGTTATCATAGGTAAATGAAAAAGTATTATTAGTAATCTAACAAGCTCAATGTTTTCCAAATTATAGGCCATGACTCATTATAGGGTCATAAGCTAAGTTTAGTTGGCAGACTCTAGAATGTTTTTAATTAAACAAAATACAATGAAATAGGATGGGATAAAAAAATAGAATTTAACCATAAAATAAGACTATGCATTCTTTCATGACTTTGTTTTAGTTATTTATGTGGATATATGCTTGGTCACCATGCAAAATGTATTTCTTACTCTGGTTCAAGATGTAAAAACTTCGAAAGCCACTCTAATATGTCTCATTTACTTGTTTATTGCTTTAAAAATGTTCTCAGTCTTAGGCACATGGCTAGCTCAGTCGCTAGAGCATGCAACTCTTGATCTCAGGGTTGTGTATTCAAGTCCCGTGTTGGGTGTAGAGATTACTTAAAAATAAAATCTTTAAAAAATAAAAAGAAATAAAAATTCTCTTAATCTTTTCTATAAGAACATTTTTGTATTTACAATTAGATTGTAAGCTGGTTGAGGGAAAGGACTCATATCATTTACCTCTTGTATAACAGCCCCACAATTCAATTGAACCAACATTACTGAAAGCCTTAACACATACAGTATACTAAGTATCCAATAAATATTGACCATCTTGACATCTACATAACTGAAGAAAAATGAAAGCATGCTAGCTGAAAATAAATCTATAAATGAAATATCCAATTATGATAAGTCTCCAACTTATTTATAGGAGACCCACTACCATTTGTTCAATAGCATTAATTAAATTAAATGAAAAAAATTTGCCAAATACTTTTGCCAGACCAGGCATTTTGTTAAGTGTTTAAGGTAGAGATGTGATTAACATATAGTCCCTGCTCCCAAAGAGTTCATGATCTATAAAGGATATGTATTTTGATGAAAGAAAATGGAATTATAAGTGTTAAGTATTAGGTGTTTTTCTCCCACAACATTCTACTAACATGGGTATCATATTCCCATTTAAAAATTTTTTAATGTTTTGATTTATTTTTGAGACAGAGAGAGACAGAGCATCAGCAGGGGAGGGGCAGAGAGAGAGGGAGACACAGAATCGGAAGCAGGCTCCAGGCTCTGAGCCATCAGCACAGAGCCCGACGCGAGGCTTGAACTCATGGACTGTGAGATCATGACCTGAGCTGAAGTCGGACACTTAACCGATTGAGCCACCCAGGTGCCCCTCATATTCCCATTTTAAAGAAGTGGAAACATGTTTAGAAATGTTAAAGTATTACTGCAATTTTAATCCCTCTGAATTCAAAACTCGTGAATTTCTACTAAGATTTTTATGTGATTTATTTTGCCAAATCCCAGGATATGGAGAGGCATACAACTCTAACACTTGCATTTATTAACTAATCAATACATTTTTGAGTGCCTACTATATGCTTATGTTCTAGAAAGAAGATAAACATGTGGAAATTTAGTATAGAAATTAACTACCAAATTTAAGGAATCCCACAAGGTGGACAAAGTCAGTTGCCAGCGGGATGGGCTTTATGAGAACTGCTATAAAAATCAAGTATTAGAGAAAACTGCTGTAGAAGTCAAATAATTCAAGTTAGGTCTGGTTACACACAGCATTGCAAAGCATTTCAAAGAAGTCATAGCTCTCATATCACAAAATTGGAATAGCCCTGAGAAACACTGCTTGTATGCCTCCACCAGATCCATTCATTCTAAAATGTGTAAATCTGAACCAAAATGAGAATACCAGCATCAAGTAATTAGGGTTTACTGCAGTAGTTAATTTTCCATAATGTTACAAAACTAACAGTTTCCTCTGTGGCAAGCTTACAATGAAGTCTAAAATAGAGAAGAAATAAAAGCAGAGTTGATCATGAAGAGACAGGTGGTCACACAGAGTAACACCCTTCTCTGTCAAACAGTATTTCATTGTTATAGGATTAGAAATACTTCCATCGGGCAGAGATTCCTTGCTTACTTTATTACATAGTAGGCATTGGTGGCAGCCCTCAGGGTACAAGAGAAAGTTGGAGGAGAGGAGATTTAAACAGCCTTTAGGAGTTTATAAAACACATCTCATTTTCTCAGAATAATTTTGTGTGATAGGTTCTGGCAGAGATCTCAGACAATTTGGCAAGACTGTGAAGCTCCAACCTGATTTTTTAAAATTGGTTCTTTCCTTCAGTGGTATTCATACAAGTGGCTTTATAAATACGTTCTTAAAATAATCAAAAAGTATTTTTACATACTGGATTCCTTGGTAATACCAAAAATCCTTTACGTTTTATCACAAAATAATAATGTGTTGATGATTATTGATGGTGGAATGAGTCTAAACTTTGTCACTGTCTTATTCAGTATGCTTTGAGACTTCCTGAATAACTTAACATTTTACATTCTTCGTTCTCTTGATTTTAAGTTGACATGTAAGAAAGGCCTAAACTTTTGTGTCAAATTTATGTATTTATACTTTTTAAAAATATACCTAAGCTCCATTCACATTGCTTCAAGGGATTAGAATCCCACCTTAGCATCCTTAGCATCCTTAACATGTTTCCCATTCTTTACAGTGGGGTTAAAGTTACTCACCTAAGGATCGTCTATTTGTAAAAATCAATTACCTGTCAAATGTCAAGTTACTGAAGGTTTGCGGATGTGTCTTTAAGTATTTTCATTACACAGCCGATCCTTGAACGACATGGGTTTGCATGGCACAGGTCCACTTCTATGTAGATTTTTTTTTCAATAAATATATCATAGTACTATAAATGTATTTTCTCTTATGATTTTATAAATAAAATTTTATTTTCTCTAAGAGAGCTTACTTTATTGTAAGAATACAATATGTAATGCATACATAAAATATGTGTTAATTGACTGTTTATGTTACCAGTAAGGCTTCCAGTCAACAGCAGGCTGTTTGTAGTTAGGTTTGGGGAAGTCAACGTTATATGCAGATTTTCCAATGTATAAGGAGATCAGCACCACTTACCCCCTTCTTTGTTGCAGGGTAAACTGTAATTCCCATATATTCCAATTATAGATGTATTATGTAATTTCCTACTGTGAGATCTCAGCTTAAACCTCACTTCCTCCAGGAAATAATACATTGCCTCTCCCTATGATTACATTATGATGCCCTGTTTTGTGCTCTAATAGAACCCAGTCCTTTCCCCATCTGGAACCTGTCTTATTCTATTGTAATTCCTTGTTCAGTCACCTTCTTGCCTGATAAACTGAAATCTCTTAGAGAACAATGACTCTATCCATCTTTCTCATACTATTATATCATATGTGTACCTAGGATAACATATAACACAGTAAAAGTCTAATAAATATTTGCAAGATGAATGGAAAATTAAAGTTGGAGCTCTTTCTCCCTTTCATAAAACTTTATTTTCATTATTGAAAATTATTTTAAAAAATTAATGTTTTTATTTATTTTTGAGAGAGAGAGAGAGAGAAAACTAGTGAGGGAGGGGCAGAGAGAGAGGGAGACACAGAACCCAAAGCAGGCTCCAGGCTCCCAGCTGTCAGCACAGAGTCAGTCACCAGGCTCGAACTCGTGAACCATGAGATCATGACCTGGGCTGAGTTGGACGCTTAACCAACTGAGCCACCCAGATGCCCTGAAAATTATTATTTAAAAAAATAATTTTACTAGTAATGCAATCCCCTAAGATTGTGATCAGTTTACTCTTCCTGTAATCCATTTGTATGAACATTTTTGCATGGAAAATGCAATCGTAATAGCAAAACAATCTTAAAGTGCCTCACAACATATTTGCCTAGAAAACTGGTGTTTTTGAATGAGGAGTCATTAAAATGAAATTCTGAGTTATCACACTTGTTGAGTTGTTATGAGTTAATTACATATTATTCTCAAAAAAATGTCATCTTACTAAGGACATCCTTTTCCCTAAGAAGATAATTCTTAGTAGAGAAGAAAATGTTTCTATTTTCTAGCCATGATAGAAAAAGAATTTACAAAGCAAGATCAGAAAAAGGAATAAAATAAATCCATAGGCAACTTTCAGAAAATAAAATTGTAATAAAATATCAAGATTCATGGGTGCATTAACAATTTTTTTAACTTCTCAAGCCATTTCCCAAGTAAAGTTGGTCTTTCTCATGATGAATACCAAGGTTATCTTAGTTTAAAAATACAATGTGACCTATGAATAATAGTAGTATGGTTTCTATTTTGATATTAAAGTGTATGTACAATGTAATTAGTAAATTAGAGAATTCATACAAAATTGGAGATCCAAGTATTATCTCCTTTTTTCCCCCTTTTCTCCCACTGTTTACTCTGTGGGGAAAGGAGGGGTAACTCACATAATATAAAAAATTTTGCTCAACATATACCCATAAAAAGAATATGAGAGTCAAAGAAATTAACTGTATATATGTATTTTTGCTGTTTATATACTTGATACTTAACAAATGCTTGACATATTGTAGGGGTGCCCAGGTGGCTCAGTTGGTTGGGTGCTTTCAGTTCAGGTCACGGTCTCATGGTTCATGGGATTGAGCCATGTGTTGGGCTCTGAGCTGACAGCACGGATCCTGCTTGGGATTCTCTCTCTCCCTCTCTCTCTACCTCTTGCACATGTGCACATGCACATGCTCTCCACACGCGCCCCCCCCCGCCCAAAGTAAATAAATAAACATTTTTTTAAACCCTATATTGTATATATCCCTGAAATATTTAATTGATAGATAAATGAAGAACAGTTTTTAAAAGAATTAGTTATTCTTTAAGATCACATTAGACTTTTTAAAAATTCTTAGTCTCCATACAAATGTATTTGCTTACATTGCTTATGCTAACTAACACATCTAATAATACTTGTCAGAGGAAAAAAAAAAACTTATTATGGATAAGAACCTAACTTTATTTAGTGAACTAAATCCAATACAACTTCTACATCCCCAGCTTTTATGGTTTCTTAATAGAAATGTGTCATTAGAAGAATTACTGCAACTCCGTTTTCTTAAATCATTAGCTTATTCACAGAGAACAGAATGAAAACTCACCAAAGAAATACAAACAAACAAAACAGTTAAACCAGGTCAAAAGATTCATCGAATCTAAGACAACCAAAAAAGCTTCTGTTTACCCTCAATTAGAACAGATGTTTTCTTTCCCATTTTTGCCTAACTGAATCTACCTGATTAAATGTTATTTATATAGAAGTATCTTTTTCTCAACATCACCAAGTATAGATTTAAAGCAAAACAATTTTAATCAAATTCACATTCAGATTATATGGGCTCCAGCCAATTCCTCTTATCATAATTGACCAGAACTGTGGTACTGCTGTCCTTCATAGAGTTTTAGAATAATTTTCTTTGATGCACATTTCATATCATTATGAAGTGATATGGCCTGTTTAAAAATATGTCTTATAAAATCATTTCCCTCTCCTATCTTATTAACTCTTGAGAGTATTGAACAGTAAATATTTGGAAGTTATTTATTTCCATCTTTTTGGCTTTGAAATTTTCTTTATATTGGAAATTAGAGAAAACATTATTAAGTTTCCATTGTGTTTCAGGAGTGCCTGGGTGGCTTAGTCAGTTAAGTGTCCAACTTTTGATTTCAGCTCAGGTCATGATCTCATGTTTGTGAGATCGAACACTGCATCCGGCTTCACATTGATAGCGCAGAGCCTGCTTGGGATTCTCTTTCTGCCCCTCCTCTGCTCTCTCTCTCAAAATAAATAAATAAACTTAAAAAATTTTCAGTGGTGTTTCAAAGTAGTTTTATTTATCCCAAATATATATATTTAAATATGTATATGTGTCTCTCTCTATATGTGTGTGTATATATACATGTGTGTGTGTATTTTTTTTTTTTCCAGTAAGCTGTAGGCCCATTGTGGGGCTTGAACTCATGATCCTGAGATCAAGAGTCACATTCTCTACCACCTGAGTGAGCCAGGCACCCCCACCAAATATATTTTGAAAGTACTACAAAGTATACATTCTCTGCAGTTATGGAAATTGTAGAGTCAAAATTAGCCAAAGAAGTTAAATCCAAAATACAAAGAATTTTATAGTAAAATTGGAAATGCCTATCATTTTTTTTTTGTTTGAAAATCATCTTTAAAATTTTTAGATACAGGCACCTGGGTGACTCAGTCAGTTAAGCATCTAATTTCTTGATTTTGACTCAGGTCATGATCTCACACTTCATGGGTTCAAGCCCTGCATCACGCTTTTTGCTGACATTGAGGAGCCTTCTTGGGATTCTCTCTCTCCTCTCTCTGCCCCTTCCCCTTCTCTCTCTCTCTCTGTCTCAAAATAAATAAATAAACATTAAAAAACTGTACATATATCATGTATTCATAAAAGCATATAAAAAGCAGATCTTCGGGGCGCCTGGGTGGCGCAGTCGTTAAGCGTCCGACTTCAGCCAGGTCACGATCTCGCGGTCTGTGAGTTCGAGCCCCGTGTCGGGCTCTGGGCTGATGGCTCAGAGCCTGGAGCCTGTTTCCTGGAGCCTGTTTCTGTTTCTGGAGCCCTCTCTGTCTGCCCCTCCCCCGTTCATGCTCTGTCTCTCTCTGTCCCAAAAATAAATAAACGTTAAAAAAAAAAAATTTAAAAAGCAGATCTTCTAGAGAACAAAACCAGTAATAGGTTGAACTCCATAAACCTATTCGCTTAATAAATAAAGCATTACCAGTATCTTAGAAACCCTTTTTAAACTCCTCTCAGATTGAAAATCTTTCCTTTTCCCATCTCAAGAGGTAACTGCTATCCTGATTTCTCTGTTAATTAGTCCCTTACTTTTCTTTTCTTTTTTTTTTTTAATGTTTATTTATTTATTTTGAGAGAGGTGGGGGTAAGGGCAGAGAGTAAGAAAGAGAGAGAATCCCAGGCAGGGTCTATGCTGTCAGCACAGAGCCCTACGGAATGCAGGGCTTGAATCCATGAACTATGAGATCATGACCTAAGCTGAAATTAAGAGTTGGATTCTTAACTGACTGAGCCACCCAGGTGCCCCTGCTTTAGACTTTTTAATAGCAACATTGGAAACAAGAAGATACTTGAGCAATGTATTTCAAATGTTTGAAGGAATATGATTTCAACTTAAAATTTTATAGCCAGCCAAACTATCATCATCTATGAAGTAGAATAAAAATACTTAAGATACAGAAAAATGTAGAAAATTTACTTCCCCACATTCTTTCTGTGGAAGCAACTGAAGATTATGATCTTTAAAAAAAAATGAGATAAACGAGACTCTAATACAGGAGAGAGGTGAAGTGAAACCCTAGGATGTTGGTGAAGGAAGATCTCAGGATGATAGCTATGGGTCTGGTGAAGAGTATAACCAGTTCAGTTTAGAAAAAGTTAAAAAAAAATCCCTGAGAGATACTTTTTTAAGACAAACCTGTTAGAATGGCTTATTGCGAATGCACTTGTTGAAATGACATTTAAACAATTAGTGAAAAGTTTGGGATTGAATTGCTGATAAATAATTAAAACATTATGCAAGTTAACAAAATAATTTAAAACTCCAGGAAAATTAAAAAACAAATTTTTTAATGTTTATTTATTTTTGAGACAGAGAGAGACAGAGCGTGAACAGGGGAGAGGCAGAGAGAGAGGGAGACACAGAATCTGAAACAGGCTCCAGGCTCTGATCTGTCAGCACAGAGCCCGACGCGGGGCTTGAACTCACAGATGGTGAGATCATGACCTGAGCCGAAGTTGGACGCTTAACCAACCGAGCCACCCAGGTGCCCCTCCAGGAAAATTTTAAAGTCATCCCGGGGGTGCCTGGGTGGCTCAGTCGATTAAGTGGCCAACTTGGGCTCAGGTAATGATCTCATGGTTTGTGAGTTTGAGCCCCAAGTCAGTCTGGAGCCTGCTTTGGATTCTGTGTCCCCTTTCTCGCTGCCCCTCCCCCTCCTCTCAAAAATAAATAAACATTAAAAAAAAAATTTTAAGTCATCCCAGAAAACTAACTCTTATTTATCTTATGGCTCACCTCTGAGTATATGAATATATATTATATAAGTATAATGTATACTATTATTACATAATATAATATACTGATCCAACCTAAATTCCAATAAGACTAAAGTAAAAGGATAACAATAGAAAGTGTGCATGTGCTGTGGTGGTAGTAAAAAGAAAAGACCTAAGGCCTCCTTTTCCACAATGGGAAGTCAATAGCTAATGCCCACCTATTATCTGAGATACAGAAGATAGCTAATAAGTTATAAGTGGTTATCTCTGGGAAAGGGGAAATGATTATAGATGAGAGTGGGGCACTGAAGTTTCTAAAATTCGTTGAGAACTAACTGATTCTTTAAATTAGATATAACTTTCAACAAAAAGAAAAACTTACAAGAGAAGATACATAATTTTTCAAAAGAAAGAAAGTGTATCCTATGTGCTTTGCATAGAATCCAGGACTGAAAAGTCTGAGATCTGGTAATACCAGTGAGGACTAAGAAAAGTAGAAGTATGTTCAGAAGGTCAGTAGCCAATACCTGATTCTCAAATTCAGATTCCTGTTCTTGGCTACATTATCAAATCCTTTGTCTACTCCTTTTTTTTTTTTTTTTAAGATTTTATTTTATTTATTTTATTTTATGTTTATTTATTTTTGAGAGAGAGACTGAGTGTGAGTGGGGGAGGGGCAGAGGGAGGGAGACAGAATCTGAAACAGGCTCCAGGATCTGAGCTGTCAGCATAGAGCCAGAAGAGGGGCTTGAACTCAGGAACAGTGAGATGATGACCTGAGCCAAAGTTGGATGCTTAACTGACTGAGCCACCCAGGTGTCCCAATATCTTATTTTTAAGTCTACATCCGACATGAGGCTCAAATCCACAACTCTGAGACCAAGAGTTGCAAGCTCTAGAACTGAGCCAGCTGGGTGCCCCATTCGTCCACTCTTATCCTGACTTCCTCCACCATCTTTTGAGGCAGTTCTTATCATTTAACCCTTGTGCCCATTCCACCTTAATTAGCTTGCTAATGGTACTAAGATATGATAATTTGGCAGTTCAAAACATGAACTTTGGAGTTAGAAAGACTGAATTTGAATTCTAAGCTGATTGGTTAACATCTCTGAGCTTTGGTTTTCTCTTCTGTGAAATGAAGAATGATAATGGCCACCCCTCTAAGGGCTAATGAGAAAATTAAGTGAAGCAATACATGTAGAAGAGCTGAGTATGGTGTCTGGCATGTAATGAGTGCTCAGTTATTATTATTAAACCCCAGAAGTACTGTTAGAATCAGTGCTGATTAGAGTATTAAAATTACCATTTTTGTTAGAATCAGTATTTGATTTTATTTTTTAAAAATATTTATTTATTTTGGGGCACCTGGGTGGCTCAGTCGGTTAAGCATCCAACTCTTGATTTCAGCTCTTGATTAACTGCTCGGGGCTCTATCCCATGAATTGTGAGTTCATGATCTGAACCGAAATCAAGAGTCAGGCACTTAACCAACTGAGCCAGCCAGGTGCCTGGAGAATCAGTATTTTAATTTAAGTGTGAGACTCATTTATTTGAAAACACTAGGGGTTCTTTGTGCAGTTTATTTATTTTTATTTTTATTTAATGTTTATTTATTTTTGAGAGAGAGACAGAGCATGAGCAGGGGAGGGGCAGAGAGAGAGGGAGACACAGAATCTGAGGCAGGCTCCAGGCTCTGAGACAGAGCCTGACGCTGGGCTTGAACTCACAGACCGCGAGATCATGACCTGAGCTGAAGTTGGACGCTCAACCGACTGAGCCACCCAGGCGCCCCTGCTTTTTACCTTCTAAGAAGAAAAGTTCCCTAAAAACAAGGACCATCCATTTACAGATGGTCCATCTATAAATTGCATTCACTCTTATTTTACTTTCTCCTCAAAAGCTTTCCTAGGATATCTCATCCGCTTTCCTAATCTTAAATGCTAAATATTCACCATAGGCTCCCAAAACTTAATCTCTACCCTACACCTCTACTAAACCTTCACAGAGTGTTTTGAAAACATCTCAAATGCAGTATTTCCTGAACAGAACTTATCTCCCTCCACAAATCTCCCCTTATGTTCTAAATTAATAGCATCATTATGTGCCCAGTTGCCCAGGTAAAAGCTAACATTTATCCTTAAGTCTCTCATTTCTCATCATATATCTAGCTATTAGGTCCCATTGCTTCAACGTTTTAAATATCTCAATTTTATCTCTTTTTCGTCACTCTTATTGCTTTTATTTGGGTTTTATTTATCTCTTATCTAGCTTGCAATAGCCTTTTATCTGGTTTCTGTTTTTACTGTGATTTTTAAATCTATGTTCCTCTCTACTGATAAATTTTCTTTCTTAAAACCCAAACGTAGTTAAGTGATCACCCTATTTCTGAACTTGTGGTGGCTTGTTCATTATCTGACTCCATCATCGCCATTTATCAAACATCTATCTAAAATATACCTGACATTCTTCTAAGTTCTTTGTATATATTATTTCATTAAATCCTTATATCAATTCTTTTGGAGTAGTCATTTTCATTCCAGTTTTACAAGTGATAAAACCAGGGCACAGAGAGGTTAAATAATTTGCCCAAGGTTGTAGCTAGTTAGTGGCCAAGCTAGCAGTTTGACTCTAGTGTTTTTACTTTACTTTACATTACATTACACAGCTGCCTTTCAGAAATACAATAATTCCGAACCTCTTAACATGGCTTACAGTATTCGTCCTAATGTTGACTAAATTTTTATTTAGTAAATATTTATTAAATACCAAGTGCAGTTGAGTATAAACCAAAAACTTCCTTCGAAGAGCTTACAGGTTGGTAGAAAATAATATGAGTGCAATATGTTTCAATTAAGGTGCATAATACAATGACATAGAAATATTCCCATATTCTATGTGAACAAACTAAAAATCTTTAACTGGACTGAATGTTCCTATTTCATGCATTTGGTCATTTTTCACATTGTTCTTGGGTTTCGAATGTATCCTTCTTTGACTACATGATAACTCGTGTCTTCAAGGTGCCACTTAATTGCATTCCTCCTTGGAATATCCACTTTACAGGGGCAGAGTTGTAACACAGTATGTTCTGTTGAATCTTCATTGCTTATTTTTGGGGCTATTCTCTACCTCAACCCCCAGACTTCACCCACTGCAGAGGCCAATAGCTAAGTAAGTCCAGGCTGTCCTGTGCTTCCAACCAACCTACGAATTAGAGTTTTCTATGACCTCCTCCTTGGGTTCAATTAATTTGCTAGGGTGGTTCACAGAAGTCTTTACTTAGGTTTACCAGTTTATAATAAAGGAAATTATAAAGGATACAGATGAAGAGGTACATAGTGTGAGGTCAGGAAAGATCATGAGCATGGGAGCTTCTGTCCCTGAGGAACTAGGATGCACCACCCTTCCAGTATGTGGATGTGTCATCAAATCTCCTTATTCAAGAGTTTTTACAGGGTCGACTGTGTGGCTCAGTTGGTAAAGGATACAACTTTGGCTCAGATTATGCTCTTGCGTGCAGTTCATGAGTTGGAGCACATGGTGCTCTGTGCTGACAACTCAGAGCCTGGAGCCTGCTTTGGATTCTGTCTTCCTCTCTGTCCCTCCCCCGCTTGTGCCCTTGCTTTGTCTCTCTCTCAAAAAATAAATAAACAAAAAAAAAAAAAAAAGAGTTTTTACAGAGCTTTAGTTTCCAGCCACTCCACTCTTGTCCTTCCCAGAGGTCAGAGGTGGGGCTGAAAGTTCCAACAGCTCTAATCTCTTAGTCTTTTTGGTGACCAGCCCAATTCTGAGCCAGATAAGGGGTTCCATGCTAAAACACATTAGCATAAACTCAAGAGTGTTCAAAAAGGCTCCATGTGAATAACAAAAGACACTCCCATCACTTAAGAGATTCTAAGGAGGAGAGAGAGACAGAGACAGAGACTGATTAAAGAATTACCTCACAAAACTGTAAGGGCTGGTGAGTCTGAAATCTATAGCTAGGCCAGCAGAATAGAAGTTCTGGTAATTTTGAGTCTAAAGGTCTTATCCCATTCCTTTCAATGGGTGTATATTATTTAATTTTATGGATAAGTTTGCTCTAATTATTGCTGTATGAAGGGTTAATTTAGCATTGATTTTTATTTCTTACCTTTTTTATTTATTTTTTCTTAATTGTGACTATAAGTTCCTTCCACCAATAAAAATCCTTATGAATAATCTTGCAACCTTATTGAGTAGATCTGTAGAATAAATTCCTACAAATTGAATTGCTGGCTTAAACGGTATGATTAATTTAAACATTGAGACCATTGAAAAATGTCTCCAGGGGTGCCTGGTTGGCTCAGTCGGTTAAGCAATCGACTTTGGCTCAGGTCATGATCTTGTGGTTCGCGAGTTCAAGTTCCTTGTGGGGCTTTGTGCTGACAGTTTAAGCCTGGAGGTGGCTTTGGATTCTGTGTCTCCCTCTGTCTTCCCCCGCCCCCCTACTTGTGTTCTCTCTCTCTCAAAATAAATAATCTTAAAAAAAAAAAAAAGAAAAATGTCTCCAAAGAAGTTGAACCAATTTACACATTTGTGTACCAATATGACTCTTTTCCAAATTTTTTCTAAAATGTTTCATCAAACTTTATTATATATTTATACATATTTATTATTTCTAGAGAGTTATATTATTTATAAGTCATTATTTTTCAGAGATGGAAAAAAGCGGTATCTAGATGTATTTCTTTTGTTGAGAGTTTTACTTGAGTTTAAATATGTATTGACCATTTATATTTAGTTTTATGTCAATTGTTCATGTCCTTTATCCATTTTTCTTTGGGCTTATTTGTGTCCTTATGATTTGCAAGAGATCTTTGTTTAGTAAGGAATTCAGTTATTTTCCCCCTCAGGCTATATTTTGACTTTGTTTATGACAAATATTTTCTTTCCATTGAGAAGTTATAAATGTTCATGTATTCACATTTCCAAGTCTTTCCCCATTGGCTTCTGGATATTTTGTTTTGGCAGAATCAGTCAAACAATAGTTTTTAAACTATTTACTATATTTACCTGTTATTTACCATAATTCCATGGTTATTTTTACCCTTAAGTTTTTGTTTCAACTGGAATTTATTTTGAAGTAGTAGAGTAGAAATGTTAGTAGTCTAGTATCATTGTGTCTTAACATTAATAAAATTTTCTTTCTCACTCACATATAATTTGAACTAGAAAATGACAGAGCTGGGGCACCTGGGTGGCCCAGTTGGTTAAGCATCTGACTTCAGCTCAGATTATCTCATGATTTGTGAGTTTGAGCCCTGTGTAGGGCTCTGTGCCAGCTCAGAGCCTGGAGCCTGCTTTTAGATTCTGTTTCTCTCTCTCTGCCCCTCCCCAGCTCAAGCTCTGTCTCTCTGTCTCTGTCAAAACTAAATAAACATTAAAAAAAAAAAAAAAAAAAAAAAGACAGAGCTGAACTTCAGAAGGGCAATCCACATTCAGAGCCTATGCTCTTGATTTTATTATTTGTAATCTAGTCTTTTTTGCTTTAAATTCAACTTTACATTAGGTTAGGGCCGTGGAGAGGAATGAGATTCAATTTCTGACTTGCAAAATAAAACTTATATGGTGCCTTTCTTCTTTCACTCTAGTTGCCAATATCATAATAAATAAATTGAGGCATTATAATATGAAGGCAACTGAACTCGATAGTTAGGTTTAATGTAGTTTTCTTTAATATTAGTTCTTATACTCAATGACTGATAACATATATTGTGATTAAAAAATTAAAAATGCCTGTGGAGCAAAAGCTAAAATATTTTAAACTATGACCCCTGAGTCTTTCATTAGCTATTTATGATATAGGGCACAATTTATCTTGGAAACTATTGGTTGAAATATTAAAAGTTATTTCACACAGTCTTTTTTTTTTTTTTTTAAGTTTATTTATTTTTGGGGGCTCCTGGGTGGCCCAGTTGGTTGAGCATCCAATTCTTTTTTTTTTTCATTTTTTAATTTTTTAAACTTACATCCAAATTAGTTAGCATATAGTGTGACAATGATTTCAGGAATAGATTCCTTAGTGCCCCTTACCCATTTAGCCAATCCCCCCTCCCACAACCCCTCAGTTCATTTTCTGTATTTACGAGTCTCTTATGTTTTGTCCCCCTCCCTGTTTTTATATTATTTTTGTTTCCCTTCCCTTGTGTTCATCTGTTTTGTCTCTTAAAGTCCTCATATGAGTGAAGTCATATGATTTTTGTCTTTCACTGACTAATTTCACTTAGCATAATACCCTCCAGTTCCATCCACATAGTTGCAAATGACAAGATTTCATTATTTTTGATTGCCGAGTAATACTCCATTGTATATATATACCACATCTTCTTTATCCATTCATCCTTCAGTGGACATTTGGGCTCCTTCCATACTTCGGCTATTGTTGATAGTGCTGCTATAAACATGGGGGTGCATGTGTCCCATTGAAACAGCACACCTGTATCCCTTGGATAAATGCCTAGTAGTGCAATTGCTGAGTCATAGGGTAGTTCTATTTTTAGTTCTTTGAGGAAGCTCCATACTGTTTTCCAGAGTGGATGCACCAGCATGCATTTCCAGAGCATCTAACTCTTGATTTTGGCTCAGGTCATGATCTCATGGTTTGTGAGGTCAAGCCCTAGTCAGGTTCTGAGCTGACAGGATGGAGCCTGCTGGGGATTCTCTCTCTCCATCCCTCCCCAGCTCTCTCTCTCTCTTTCTCAAAAATAAGTAAATAAACATTTAAAAAATAATAAAGCTATTTATTTATTTATTTATTTATTTATTTATTTATTTATTTATTTTAGTAATCTCTACACCAACGTGGGGCTTGAACTCATGATCCTAAGATCATGAGTTGCTTGCTCTTCTGACTGAGCCATCCAGGTACCCGTATTTCACAGTTTCTAAATCTTTGTTTCTTTCTTCCTTTCTTGAGAAAGGAAAATTCACAGTCTCAAATTAGTTGGGTTAAAATTATTTTCCAGTGCAGTACCTTGAGAAGATTTAAAATGAATATAGCATGTTTCCATAACATATTTCATTAATACAACTCAAACTAAATATAGTGCCAAAAACTTGATCAAAACTTAAATTCTTAGTGTTTCAGTAGCTGTGTACATACAAAGTCTCATTGGGTGCATACTTAATTCTGTTTTGTAAATGTTTATTTAGGGGCACCTGGGTGGCTCAGTCAGTTGAGTGTCCAACTTCAGCTCAGGTTGTTATCTCATGGTTTGTGAGTTTGAGCCCTGCGATGGGGTTGCTGCTGTTAGCCTGTCAGCACAGAGCCCACTTTGGATCCTCTGTCCTCTTCTTTGGCCCTTCCCACCTCATGTTCTCTCTCTCAAAATAAATAAACCATTAAAAAAAATTTTTTTTTAATGGTTTACTTGTTTATTTTGAGAGAGAGAGAGAATGAGAATGGGTGGAGGGAGCCAAGGGGAGGGACAGAGGGAGAAGAGGGAGAGAATCCCAAACAGGCTTCATACTGTTAGCTCAGAGCCTGACCAGGGCTTGACCTCACAAACCATGAGATCATGACCTGAGCTGAAATCAGGATTTGAATGCTTAACCAACTGAGCCACCCAGGCACCCCAATTCTATTTTTTTTTTGTTTATTTCTGAGGGGGAGGAGAGGTAGAGAGAGAGGGAGACAGTTTTTGGTTTTAATTTTTTAAAATGTTTATTTTTGAGAGAGAGAGAGAGAGAGAGAGAGAGAGAGAGCGCGCGCGAGCATGGCCAGGGTAGGTTGCTGCCTGTGTTCTCTAGGATTTTGATGGTTTCGTATCTCACATGTAGGTCTTTCATCCATATTGAATCTATTTTGGTGTATGGTGTAAGAAAGTGGTCCAGGTTCATTCTTCTGCATGGTGCTGCCCAGTTTACCCAACAGCATTTGTTGAAGAGACTGTGTTTTTTCCATGGGATATTCTTTCCTGCCTTGTCAAAGATTAGTTGACCATATAGTTGTGGGTCCATTTCTGGGTTTTCTATTCTGTTCCATTGATCTATATGTCTGTTTTTGTGCCTATACCATACTGTCTTAATTACTATAGCTTTGTAATATAGCTTGAAATCCAGAATTGTGGTGCTTCCAGTTTGTTTTTTTTCTCTTTCAGGATTGTTTTGACTATTTGGGGCTTTTGCAGTTCCACACTAATTTATAATTTTTAAAATTAGAAATGGTACTACTTGCCAATGTAGAGACTTTGGAAAACAGAAAACAGGAAGAAAATTGATCATTTATGATGCTACTGCTTTTAGATAACCAATGTTAATATTTTGGTAGAAGTCTTTACAATGTATTTTCTTTACAATTTTCTGTACAAAATTGATTCCACATGATATTTCACAATCTTCTTTTTATTAGTATATTATAAACATTTTCTCATATTAATAAATGTTACTCTAAAACTTCATCTCTAATGGCCACAGAGGAGTCTATGGTATAATGCTTAAAAAATGGAAATATTTTTGTGAGAATCAAGTGATTTGCTCATTCCAAAAGATCCAGATATGCAAAAAATACAACAATTATAAAATTTATGGCTACCATAAGTTTCCCCTGTGGAAATATACACTAATAATAAACACACACAATATTTTAAATGTGATTATGCATGTTGCCTTTCTTTTCCTTTAATGATTTTTTTTACTTTTACTTTTTTCCAGTTTTATTGAGATATAATTGACATTCTTTCCTTTTCATTACAAACGTCTAAGATGATGAAAATAGATCTATTCAAAATTCTAAACTTTGTGTAATATTTCATTATGAATATAACAAACAGGGTCACTGATGGGGATTTGGAAATGGAAAAGGGAGGACTTCAATCCTAGTCTGCTACTTAGAACTTGTGTGATCTTAGATAAATGTCTTTGCTGTGAATCTCAATTGCTTAATGGAAATCATAGGTCTACCTAGCAGGAGTAGTAAAGTGTTAGCGGCAACGGGTAGGGGGTGGGGGCAAACTCACATGTTTTTAGCATGCAAGTCCTGAAGAGGACCAACTTTTATTCTTCAAAGTTCAGATAATATGGAATGCTTTAGTTTGTCTCCAGATGGAATTTTTGCAGCCCTACCCAAAGTCATTCACACTGAGAAGTAGAAGAAAACAGTGCATAGTTCTCCAGAGTAAATTACATCTAAAGACCAGGTGAGAATGACCAGAAGAAGCTACCATAATGCACATTCCAGACTCCTAGACCTAGACATCTCAACACCAAGACCCCCTGGCTCCAAGGAATGACACCTGCTTACTCTGAGAGGAGATGTAGATCAGAACTCCATTCTCAACAGGACATGTAGATCAGAACTCCATTCTCAATAACCCCTCCAGCACTCTCTCCCCAAACAAAGATGGGACTCCCTCCTTTCCTTTCTGAGTTTCCTGGATACTCACTCTGTCAATTGCTCTCTCTATATCTTCAGTAAACTGCTCTCACGTCCTGCTGGCTTACATTTGATTTCCATCCTGTGTCAAGTCAAGGACCCTTTTGGCTGGTCCTGTGGGACCCCCTCGGGGTCCTTCAACCTGGCCTGCTGGTATCAATATGATCAGCAATTTCAATTCTACATATATTAATGAATACATACATCTATACAACAACTTGTACAGGAATCTTCATTGCAACATTTTTTCCTAATAGACAAAACAATGTAAACAACTCAAATGTCTATCAAAGGATGGATGAATTAATAAAATGATGTTGTATATCCATACAATGGTATACTTGACAGTAAAAAGGAATGAATAGTGATACATGGATGCTACAACATGGATGTAACTTGAAAACACTATATAGGCTAACTGAAAGAACTCAGTCATAAAAGACCATGTACTATATGATTCCATTTATACGAAACGTCTAGATTAAGAAAATCTATAGACAGAAAGTTAGAGATTGCATAGTGTCTGGGACTTGTGTGAAATTGGGGGGTGATTGCCTACAGGTACAGAGATTCTTTTTGGAGGGATGAAAATGCTGTAAAATGGATTGTGGTGATAATTGCACAACTCTGTGAATGTACTAAAATCCATTGAATGGGACACTGTAAATGGATGAAATGTATGGTATGTGAATTATATCTCAATAAAGCTGTTGGAATATAAAGCAAACTAGGGCATTGTAATTTGAAGGATCATAATAGGATGATATTAAAAAGTGTTGGGCAGATGAAGCCCTTAATAAATGGTGGCCATTACCCATTGATGAATTCAGTTTAATTACAGTGTCCTCACCATAATTAACATTGTAAAAAGGTCATTTTGTACAGTGCAAACAATACTGAACACTTATATATTGTTTTCCTTCTGAACATTTGGAGATGTAGATGCGCTGATGAAAAGTTATGTACATTTAAGACCCCCTGTCCTAGGAAGGCTGGGCCCATGGGCGTTTCTTTGAGAATACAGTGTCAGCAAAGCACCCTTTTTAAAGAATTTTTTGTCAGAATGCTAATAAGACACACACATAAAAGAGTCCTAACATTTTTTCCAACGGCCTTGCTAGGGGAAAATTTTTTAGTATGGTTAAAATAGATACTCAAAATATCTCCGTCATAATGCTTGGTAGAAAGCCATACAAGATGATTCTGCTTTGATCCTTTTCGTGGAAGTTTGCAGGATTTGCGGAAGGGGAAAACATGGTCTCCCGCTCAGAACTAAGTTTCTCCGCCTACTTATAACAATGGGTACTAACCTAAACTCGGCTGCAGGTTGTACACACTTCTGACCCAAAACTAACAGCTTTAGCTTGACATTTAAGCATTTGAAACGTTAACAGGTGGAGGGAGGATTCAGGCGAACTGTCAGGAGGTGTGGAACTGCGGAATTTGAGTCAAGGGAGGGCCATCCGACTTAAATAAAAACGAGTGAGGTGAAAGAATTCGGAGAACATAGGTACATTTTTATGCTCCCTGCTCAGCCCAAAAGTTGTGCCAGTGGACAATTGGAGCCCCCAAAGTTGCCCTTCCGTAGGTGAGGAAGCTACTCCAGGGCTACCAGCACTTGCAAGAAGTTTAGGGCAGAATGCCCGAGCCCCAAGGAAAGCAGATGCGTGGGGCAGGCGGCGTCAGGGAAGCTCACGCCTGGGCAGCTGGAGGCACCCACTGGCCGGAGCGGGCAAGCCGCGGGCACTGGAGGGCGGGGACATAGGGGCGGGTCAGCAAAGGTCGGGCGATTGTGTCGGGAGGCGAACGGGGGCGTGGGCGGCGGCGGGCGGAGCCCAGGACGAGTGATGTAAGAAAGCGAGGGATCTCACTGGGAGAGTCGGGGTCGTTGTTGTGAGACCCCAGGGGTGTGGGGCGGGGGATCCCAGTCCCCGCCGTGTTTTCCCCGCCCCTCCCCCCGCCTCCCTTACGCCCCTCCCCCCTCCTCCCCTCTGGTTGGAAAGTTTCTAGAATCTCTTCCCAGCGGCCTTTGCGGTTCCAACATGGCGGAGCTGACGGTGGAGGTTCGTGGCTCCAACGGGGCTTTCTACAAGGTACCGACCCTTTTGCCGCTTTGTCGGGTGTTGTGGGGGTTAAGTCAGGTTTGGGAGAATGCTGGTGGTCCTGGAGAGTGAGCTTTGGGGTCGAAAAGGACGGCCAGGCCGAAGCCCGAGGCTCCTGGTTTCCTCGCTTCTCCCCCCTCCACCCGCGGTTTAACGGTCTCGGGGGCCCGGGCTCCGTTATGTTTTGAAACAACACGTCGGACACCTCTTGTGTTTTTCTACTTATGGACCTTCTTCTTGGATGCTAGTGCAGTCCTTGGCGGGCCGGTGAAGAGAAGCCCAGTCGCTGCTCGGCGGCGGGGAGCTTCCCGGGAGTAGGCCTGAGCGCCGGGAGGTTGGGGAGTCGTGAAAGGAGGTGGTGGGATTGTGTGGTCACAGCAGCTCCCCCGCCCCTCGGACCGAGCCGAGCGGGAGCGCGTCGGCCCGCTGCTCCGACCCCTCCCCACCCCTTTGAGGGGGGGTGCGTCGCGGAATCTTAAGAATTCACCTTTGTTTTAGGGTTTTGGGCTAATAAACTTTAGTGTCTGATTGGGAAGCGGGTACCGAATTGAGGGTTAGGATCGAAGGGAAAACAGGAAAACCTTTTAATGTGGCGGGTTGAAATATTTTTGCGGCCTGGGAATTTGGGCGGCGCCTTAGCCCCTCTATTACGGAAGAAAAGGTTAGAGTTATAGGCTTTAAAGCAAGATTTAAAAAATGAAATCGATAAGGGAGACGGGTGGGGAGGTGACTAGTTTCTTTATATTGCCCAGTGTTTTTGGAAAGAAGTGTTGATTTTTTTTTTCTTCCCCACGAGGTTTTTTGTTTGTTTGCACTGGGAGATGCATTATTACGGGATCGGGCTGGAAAACAGAAGAGGACTTCGAGAGTAGAGGAATTCAGTGGGGGCTTCCAGTGCAGGGGTCACATAACTGAAAATGAAATCCTTACAATTTAGTTTTGCCAATATAAAGGTCCCTTGTCCTGATTCTTTCTCCAAAAGTATACCACCACAATGTTTCGAGATCAATACAAAATCTCCCCAGCTGTTGTCTGTCAGTCAATCTCACTAAGCCAGCATCTCAAATGTTTGAGAGTCCTGGCTATTTTTATGAAGGGCCTTCTCCTAAAACAGGAGTATTGTGCGTACGCAGAATGCATTCTCCCAGGGTTTCATTTCGGCGTACCTTTCATCCCACAGGATTATGTTTTACTTGATGGTCGTAATTTCCTATTTCAGCGTTGTTTTCCTTTTGTAGTTTACTGATAAGCTGTGTGGATTTGGTTTAACTGTCACGTGGTAATAGCATGGTGGGGAATCACAGTTGGCGTCTAAAGGATCTCCCTAAGCTTTTTACAAGTTTAGCCTTAGGTGGTCAACATGAAGTGAAAACTGCCTGCCTGGTGGAAAGGAGTCTTTTTTGCTTGACTAGGTGTATTAGCAGTTAAGATTTAAAACTTGGTGTCAGACAAGACCCAAGTGAAATTTGAGTAGATATTTCATTGACTTCTGTTACTGAAATCTAGTGGTTGCCTTCTCAGACCCTAGATACAATACAGTTGTGACACAGTGCGCAAAGAATGGGCTTGCCATACTTCTGTTAAGGGTAGGTAAGGTTCATCGTTTTTTGCCCCCCGCCCGGAAAAGTTTCAGATTCCTACTCTTTGGTGATACAATTGTGTAATGGAGGTATACTTTTCTTTCCTCTTGGCAAATTGAAAAATAGAAAAAAGATTTTTTGTCTTAAATCATTTCGCAGCATGTAGATGGTAGAACATTTCTTGTTTAGCCAAAGTATTGTGTTGGTTGCTAAATAAGCTGTTTTTCATTTCTTATTTTTATTTTGTAAGATTCATTATGTAAGGTCATCAGTTCACTAAAACTTTAAAGATTGTTTTTTACAGTCTTGAGTTTTTCATAGTTTTTTAAAAATTAAATTCACAATATTCCCATTTTGGAACTCCAAAGTATTGTGGATTCTTACTCATACTCTACAAATCTACTTGATTCTACTTAGACTTTGAGTCCATTACTTATTTTTATTTCATAAATAAAGGTGGTTCTTTTGCAGAGGTTGGGAAAGATCCTAGCCGCATTGTACCAAAATAATTGCACTTGAACATACAGAATTTTATGTCCTGTCATAATCCACTTGTACTTTGTGGAAACTGAGATCTTTAGAACTCTGAAAAGAGTGGGAATGGTGAAGTGGAAGGAGCCCTGCATTTGAAGTTAAATAGATGGGAATTCTAGGTCTCTACTTCAGTTTACCATTATCTGCCAGTGGACTCTTGAATAAATCTTGAGTCCGTGTTCTTTTGTGTAAAATGAAGGGTCTGAAGTAGTTCAGATTCCCAATTTTTTTAATCCACAGAATTGCCTACTTGGGGAAAAATTGATTTATGGCACAAGCAATTTAGTATTTTTAAGTATATGAGTTTTTAGGTTAATTTGCATGTGGTAAAATTCACCTATTCTGGCACACAATTACATGAGCTTTGGTAAAATGTTGTGTAACCACCATCAACATTGAAGAGAAAGAAGAGTTCCACTGTGCCCCCCAGTCTTCCTTATGCCTCTTTGTAATCATCCTGTCTTCTCACCCTCAGATCCAAGGGGGTTTTCCTGTCCTCATAGTTTTGCCTTTTCCAGAATGTCCTATAAATAGATTCATACACTATGCTGATTAGTATTTTGAGTCTGGTTTCTTATATTTAGCATAGCAGCAGTTTAATTTTAAGTAAAATTTCTTAATTTAAACAATAATAGTGGTCAGTGAGGGCATTTTGAAAACAAAAGTTGCCTTGGGATAACAACTGTTAACATTTTAGTTTATTGTTTCGTAGTGTTGTTTTTTTTTCTTTTTCAATGTGCAGGTGATTCTGATTTTCCTTTTTTTCCCTTGCCCCCATATACACACACAGCTGTAAATGTTGTAAATCTCAGTAGAAGAATTTCAGAGTCCTGGGTTTAGTAGCCAGTGTCACCATTCCTTGAGGCAATGTTCTGTAGACCTTTATTAAAAATTTTCTGGTGGAACTGAAACTGCATTTTACAAGTTAATTGGAATCAGTGAAAAGCTGAAGATGTGACCTAAAATTAGGATCGTTTTTTTCTTCGGTAAAAACCCCAAAAAACAAAACACGTAATATGTTTTGCATCTTGCCTTTTTTTTTTAAACAAGTGGATCTATAGTTGTTAAAGAGATAAAAATCTTGATACATTAATGGAAGATATGTTAATTAAGTACCTGATAGGGGATATAATTTTATATAAAAATTTGTGTTTATAGCCTTTTCTACCTAGAGTGAGACATCTTAGGGTTTATACTACTGGCCATTTAAGGAGCTTTTCTAAAAAAATATTTAAGATAGAATTTACATTTTATGATTGTTAGCGTATTTATAGAGTTGTGTAAACCTTATCACAACCTTACTTTAGAACATTTCCATTAACATCCAAAAAAAAAAAAAAAAACCTTATGCCCATTTGGAGTCATTAAAATGCTTTTTAACTGATTTATTATATAAATGGGCTTTGTAATTGCATTGCAACTTGCATAGCCATGGGCAGAATATCATTTAAATGGAAGTTGAAAGTAACCCCTCAATTCCTAGCTGATGTAAAGGAAAGTTTCCATGGTGTTCCAAGCAAATATGTAATCTCTAAGATGGCTGAATGAAATTTCAGGCCTTCTTTGTAAAAGAATTACTTTCAGAGCTCTACGATTTCTGCTTTTACTAATTGACTCCAAATTTCATTTTGTTTTTTAATTGTAAGTTTATTTATTTTGAGAGCGGTGGGGAGGGGCAGAAGAGAGGGAGAGAGAGAATCCCAAGCAGGCTCCCCACTGTCAGCACTGAGCCTGATGCAGGGCCCGAACTCCTGAACCTCGAGATATGACCTGAGCCAAAACCAAGAGTCAGTCGCTCAACGGACTGAGCCACCCAGGGATTCCTTGACTACAAATTTCAAAGCAATGCAGTGTTTCCAAAATTTCCCATTACTTTACCTTAATATTAAAATGAAGTTTGAGAGAGTAAATTAGGCAGTAGGTTTATTAACATTAATAAATGTTGTAAAACCTATAGAACTTTAGTAAAGGAGTTTTTTGGGAGTGTACTGATCTTTCACAGTTTAGCATATTGATTTCTTTGTGCAGATTAATAATTTGGGAAAAGATGGTGGCTACTTTTTTTTTTTTTTTGAAGTTCATTTATATTTGAGGGAGAGGGGGAGAGAGCACATCCCAAGCAAGCTCTGTGCTGACAGCACAGAGCCCAGTTTGGGGCTCAGTCTCACAAACTGAGATCATGACTTGAGTTGAAATCAATCAAGAGTCACATGCTAACCCACTGAGCCACTCAGGCTTCCTGGTGGCTGATTAATATTAGGGAAACTGTGTTAAATTAAAACCCTACATTTCCAGATATTTTAAAGATTTTTAGTTGTACCTTTTTTTTATTAAATTTAATACATGTACAAATGGGGTATCTACACAGATGTGGAAATTCCAAAGATTGTCCTAGTTGTTTTCAATGTTTTAAAATGTCTTTTTAGGGGTGCCTGGGTGGCTCATTCGGTTTAAGTGTCCAACTTCGGCTCAGGTCATGATCTTACGGTCTGTGGGTTCGAGCCCCGCATCGGGCTCTGTGCTGACAGCTTAGAGCCTGGAGCCTGTTTCAGATTCTGTGTCTCCCTCTCTCTCTGACCCTCCCCCATTCATGCTCTGTCTCTCCCTGTCTCATAGATAAACGTTAAAAAAAAATGTCTTTTTATTAAAACATAAAAGAACTAAGATTTAACTGGAAAGGCCACTTAATTTTTAAAAATTAAACTTAAATGCTGTCTGTAAAGTTTTGATAAAAGCAGTATGTAGGGGTGCCTTGGTGGCTCAGCTGGTTAAGTGGCTGACTCTTGATTTCAGCTCAGGTCATGATCTCCCTGTTGTGAGTTTGAGCCCTGAGTGGAGCTCTGCTTGGACAGCGCAGAGTCGGCTTGGGATTCTTTCCCTTTCTCTCTCTTCCTGTGTGTCTCTCCTTCCCTCTCTCCTTCCCTCTCTCTCTCTCTCAAAAATAAACATAAAAAAAGTAGCATGTAAGTATAAAAAACCTGAAAACAGAAAAGCAAAAAATGAAAAAAATTTTGTCTACCTAGAGATAAATCATCAAGGCCTTGGCTTTATGTATTAAGAGAAAACATATTCTTTTCCATGTTTTCATGCACCTGTACATTTTCTGGTTATTTTAAATAATAGTTTACTATAAGTGCCTGTTATTTGCTGGATAGTCTATGAAGCTTATATGTATTTCTGATTTTTTTTTTTTGTCTCATAGGCTCCATGAGGCATGTGTTTTTATTCCCATTTTATATATTAGGAAACTGACAATAACCCATAACTTTGTCCAAGACTACACTGTAGCCGAAAAGAGATTTAAATCTAGGGCTTCTCACTTCCGGTGCCTAGTTTAGTGTGATATTAGAGGATCTTCAAAGGAAATCTCAGGGTAGTGAGCTTATAATGTATTTTAATTAGACAAGGCAGACACTTGATAATTCGAGAAGTGAGGTTTTACCACAGTGTTAAGGATGTAGCAAACTAGCTTTTTTTTTTTTTTTTTTTTTTAAATTTTTTTTCAACGTTTATTTATTTTTGGGACAGAGAGACAGAGCATGAACGGGGGAGGGGCAGAGAGAGAGGGAGACACAGAATCGGAAACAGGCTCCAGGCTCCGAGCCATCAGCCCAGAGCCCGACGCGGGGCTCGAACTCACGGACCGCGAGATTGTGACCTGGCTGAAGTCGGACGCTTAACCGACTGCGCCACCCAGGCGCCCCGCAAACTAGCTTTTTAAATTTTTTACGTTTTTTTATTTTAGAGTGTGTGTGCATGGGTGGGGGGGAGGGGGCAGAAAGGGAGAGAGAACATCCCAAGCAGGCTCCATGCTCAGCTTGGAGCCCCACGTGGAGTTTGATCCCACGACCCCAGGACATAAGATCTGAGCCCAAATCAAGAGTCAGATATTCAACCAACTGAGCCAC
Organism: Felis catus; assembly: GCF_018350175.1. Taxonomy (NCBI): domain Eukaryota; kingdom Metazoa; phylum Chordata; class Mammalia; order Carnivora; family Felidae; genus Felis; species Felis catus. The sequence continues at coordinate 86,015,971 of NC_058376.1, read as the reverse complement.
CCATGTGGCTCATTTTAAAAAAAATTTTACTATTTTTTTTTTTTAAGCAATCTTTACACCTATTGTTGGGCTCAAACTCCTGACCCTGAGATCACCATGCTCTTCTGATGGAGCCAGCCAGGTGTCCCAAACTAGTTTTTTTTTTTTTTTAAGTTTATCTTGAGATCTCAGAGTGTGCTAGCGCACAAGTGAGGGAGGGGCAGGGGGGTTGAGAGAGAATCCCAAGTAGGCTCCACACTGTTAGTGTGGAGCCTGATGAGCTTGAACTCACAAACCTTGAGATAGTGACCTGGGCTGAAGTCAGAGACCACCCAGGTGTGCCCCCCCCCATTTTTTAAATGTATGTTTATTTTGAGAGAAAGAACTCCAGTGGGGGAAGGGCGGGGGGGGGGTGGGTAGAAAGAACCTCAAGCAGCCTCCACACTGCCAGTGCAGAGCTCAGTGTGGGGCTAGATCTCTTCAACCGTGAGCGTATGACCTGAGCCTAAATCAAGAGTTGGATGCTTAACCTACTGAGCCACCCAGGAGCTGCCCTCTTTTTTTAAATAGTGAGAAGAGCAATATTTGTTCCATGAGTGACTTCACTTCTTGTACTAGGTGGTTGTAAGACCTTTTTTCTTTCTTTCATCTGCAGTATTAGGCAGTTAGATTTAACAGTTTATCAAGTGGTCTCTGCTAGGTTCATTTAGGTCTCATTTAGCTCCTAACAAAGCTACTGTTTATTGGCACTCAGGCTATCCATCAGACTGCACAGGTACTTTTCATGAACTTATTTCATTTAGTCTTCTCAATCACAGTGAAGGGGAGATAATGTTATCAACACCTGAGGAAATGAGACCAAGTGAATCCAGGTCCATAAAATTAATAGACTGATTCATGGTTCCCACTGGTCTTTCAGACTTCATTAAAGTGTGATTTTTAAAAATACACATAATTTTATCACACATTAAAAAAACCCAAAATGTAACATTAAAAAAAAACCCCAGAATTTACTATGGATGCTAATTTCTACAAGTTTGCTGTGCTACAGTACACAAGTTAATAAATTAGAAACATTCACCATCAGGAGCTTTAAAAATCTAACTGTAGTAGCCCTTCAAAAAGCTACAACCTGCATTTTAAAAAATATTTTCTCTACAAAGAATGTTATCAGCTGTATAACAATCTGTACAGCTTTTATTTTTTTTTTAAATGATTTTTTTTTTTTTTTTTAATTTTTTTTTCAACATTTTATTTTTTATTTTTGGGACAGAGAGAGACAGAGCATGAACAGGGGAGTGGCAGAGAGAGAGGGAGACACAGAATCGGAAACAGGCTCCAGGCTCTGAGCCATCAGCCCAGAGCCCGACGCGGGGCTCGAACTCACGGACCGTGAGATCGTGACCTGGCTGAAGTCGGACGCTTAACCGACTGCGCCACCCAGGCGCCCCATGTACAGCTTTTATTGAGCTGCACTTGAGTTCACATTCTTAGAACAGTCGGCTGAGTACACACCCACTCTACACACATCATTACAGGATAGCCAGTTATTCTTTTTTTTTCCTCTTCATCTTCATTTTCTTCCTCTTCATCTTCTTTGAGCCTGTTGGCCTGCCAGGGCCTTTCTTTTCTGCCTCAAAGTGTGATTTTTTTTTTTAAAGTACAAATATATAGCTTAAGAAACTATCATTAATTAGATACAGTTACTAACAAGCTATTAATACATATTAATACAGTTGGAGTCCGGAACTAATTGAGAGGATTCCTGGAGAAATGATTTGATCTGTGCCTTCACATTACAAAAATTCCTTTCCAATATGATAGCCATAAGCTACAGGGCTGAAGTATGTTAGTGCGAATTGAGATGTGCTTTAATTGTAAAATCTATATTGAATTTCAAAGAGTTAGTATGAAAAAAAGGTAGGACATCACAATTTTAGAATCTTGATTACATGTTAAAATAATATTTTGGATATATTGGGGTAAATTTGAAGTTAATTTTGCCCTTTTTTTTTTTTAACTTTAGTATGGTTACTAGAATCTTTAGATATTTGCCTCGGATTATAATTTATGCTAGACAGTTATGATTTAAATATACTTTCCTCTCCTGGCTTTACATTATTCCTTGTATGAAGTATCTTGGGAAATATTTGAAATGCTTCCCATATGCATATAAAGTTGACCTTTTAACAACATGGGTTTGAACTATGTTTGTCCACTTACATATGTAAATATTTTTGTTGTGATTTTCTTAACATTTTTCTCTAGCTTTACTGTAACAAAAGTATATATAACATATAAAACGTGTTAATAGACTAATTGGTAAGGCTTCTGGTCAATAGTAGTCTATTCGTATTAAGTTTGGGGGAATCAGATAATACACATGGTGGGTACCCCTATCTCTTGGTTGTTCAAGGGCCAACTGCATGAAACTTACTATTCACATTTTCTTATTCACATTCAAATTTTCTTATGATGTGGCACCTCTGGGTAATCTGGCCACATAGTGTTGAATATTAAAAGGCTTTAGAACATTCTTTGGTGGATGTTTAGGCAATAATAAGAGATTTTTGATAGCCCTGTTAAATTACCTAGTACCAAGTCTTAAATACCTTGAGCAAAACAAAATGAAGCAACACAAAGGGTTGCTTTGTTGATCTGAATGTGTATATTTAAATGTACAATTCTTAGGGGTCTGAATGTGTATATTTAAATGTACAATTCTTTGGGGGCGCCTGGGTGGCTCAGTAGGTTAAGCCTCCAACTTCAGCTCAGGTCATGAACTCATGGTTCGTGGGTTCAAGCCCCACCTCTGGCTCTGTGCTGATAGCTCAGAACCTGGAGCCTGCTTCAGATTCTTTGTCTCCCTCCTTCTCTGTCCCTCCCCTGCTTGCACTCTCTCTCTGTGTCTCAAAAATAAATAAACATTAAAAAAAATTTAAAAAATGTAGAATTATTTTATTTGTCCTTATATTAAAAGATGCTGAAAGCTGTGGCAAAATTTGGCCAACATTAAATCTCAGTTAATTATCAGTAGTTTTAACTTGTCTCCTTTAAGCCCCAGCATTTTTTGCTTAGCCTTTTTGGGAGAATGAGTAGCAGTCTCCCCCAGTAATAATTTATGAAGTTTGTAGTTATTGTTGGCAGAAGCACATGCATTCCTTGTGATCTCTTCAGGGTCAAGAATTTCTCTCAGGCTTCTGTATCTCCACCTTTCTTAACATTAGCTAATTAATAATAGTAAAACTTTTCTTCTTTCTTTCCCGTTTTGTAACCTTTGGCTTTTATAGTTTTTCAGGTGGTAGGATATTTTCAAGTCTTAAATTTTCCAGTGACTTGAGAATGTGTATTTAGTACATAGTAGACCTTATGTGTTTGTTGAATGAACAAGTGATTCAGTCATTCTTGGCTTCAAGACATTCTTTGATTTGTTTTTAAACTTAGGCAATATAATAGCATATACACAAAATTGACTTCATCATTTCTGATTTTGATTCATTCAACTTAAAATTTTTTTGGGGGGAGGCATCTGGTTAGCTTTGAAGAGCATGCAATTCTTGATATCAGGGTCTTGAGTTAAAGCCCCATGTTGGGTGTAGAGATTACTTGAATATTAAACTTTTTTTTTTTTAACGTTTATTTATTTTTGAGACAGAGAGAGACAGAGCATGAACGGGGGAGGGGCAGAGAGAGAGGGAGACAGAATCGGAAGCAGGCTCCAGGCTCTGAGCCATCAGCCCAGAGCCCGATGCGGGGCTCGAACTCACGGACTGCGGGATCGTGACCCAGGCCGAAGTCGGACGCTCAACCGACTGAGCCATCCAGGCGCCCCGAATATTAAACTTTTTTAAGGCCTACATATTGATCCTTGTTAAGTTCTGATGTTATCACTGAATTTTATGGATACATAGAACTATAGGGAACTTCAACTCTTTGCAACTGGAAAGGTCACAATAGTTTTGGGTGGCCATGTGGAACCAGTAAGTGATTCCATTTTCTTTTCTTTTTTTCTTTTTTTTTCATTTATTTATTTTTTGAGAGACCTAGAGAGACAGAGCCCAAGTTGGGGAGGGGCAGAGAGAGGAGACACAGAATCCGATGCAGGCTGCAGGCTCTGAGCTGTCAGCACAGAGCCCGGTGCTGGACTCGAACTCACAAATCATGAGATCGTGACCTGAGCCGAAGTCGGATGCTTAACTGAGCCACCCAGGTGCCTCAAGTAATTCCATTTTCAAGGAGAACTGTTGGGTATTGTAAATTTGTGAAATTAATCCAAGAACATTGTGGTATGTAAGCATTAGTAGGTATTTATGCATCCTTAGGAAATTCTCATATTGTCATTTTTTAAAATTTATTTTTTTTTTTTTAAGATTTACTTTTTTTAGTTTTTTTTTTTAATGTTTATTTTTGAGAGAGGGAGACAGAGCATAAATAGAGGATGGGCAGATAGAGAGGGAGACACAGAATCCAAAGCAGGCTCCAGGCTCCAAGCTGTCAGCACAGAACCCAACACGGGGCTCGAACTCAGAAACCATGAGATTGCAACCTGAGCCAGTCATTGAGCCACCCAGGTGCCTCATTGTCATTTTCTTTTTTTTTTTTTTTTTTTATTCAGAACTCTTAAGTGCTCAATACTAAGGAATGCTGGAGGTTTACCTGAAATAATTTTTTCCATGGTAAAATTTACCCCATTATCCAATAATTTAATGTATAACGTATTTAGTAAATTTGCAGACTTTTATCTGTGGAACATGTGTCCATTGATTTGAAATGATGTCCATTTCTAGATTTAGTTATGTAGGTTTAAAAAAAAAAACAAAAACATTTTTTTTATGTTTAATTTTGAGAGAGAGTGAGAGTGAGAGCCGGGGAGGGGCAGAGAGAGAGAGGGAGACACAGAATCTGAAGCAGGCTCCAGGCTCTCAGCTGTCAGCACAGAGCCTGATGTGGGGCTTGAACCCTCGAACTGTGAGGTTATGACCTGAGCTGAAGTTGGGCACTTAACCAAATGAGTCACCCCGGCGCGCCTTCAAAAAAAATACTGTTTGAAGTTAAATTTGATTGCAGTATCAGTCTTGAATGGTTGTGCCTGATACTGGAATCAAATTACAATTCAGATCTTTTAGGTGTTGTAAGCATCAAACTAGTTTGTTAATTAGAATGCAGAATTGAGATCTCTAGAGATGGAAAAATTAAAAAGGTGTATAAATGTGCTGTATGGAAAAAGTGCTGGTTGACAAAGTGTTTTAAGATATGTTTCAACTCTTTAAAGAATATTTATACATATGTATACATATACATATGTATAATTATACACCCATGCATTAAGTATTCATGAACTTGCTTTAAGTTTTTTTCCTTGCTTCCATTTGCCACTTAATCTCCTCTCATTCACACTCCATTTTAGGTAGCATAACCGGAGCGTATCGTACTAGATTTTTCTCTACTCCTATAATGGTGCATAGATAAATATCCATACACGAATGTAGGTTTGTTTTTTTTGTTTTTTGTTTTTTGTTTTTTTTTTTTTTTTTAGTATTGCTCTTGTAAGTATGATAATCTATTTTGGCTGTTTTCACTTGGAGTGTAATTTATTTTTAAATGGTCATATAATGTTCCATGGCAAGAATTATGAAATCCAGCCATTCCCCAGTTAATAGACACTCACTTTGTTCTCACATTTTTGCTACTCCACATGTTTCCATTGGATAAGTTTCAAAGGATGGGATAGCTTGGTGGAAGAGAGCTTTTTTAACTTTAATAAATGTTAACGTTACTTGCCACAGGGCTTGACCCTTTGTATTTCCTCCGTCAGTAAATGTAAATGCTTTTCATTACATCCTTGCCAGAAAATTGGTTCTATAATCTTTAATTTTGGCCAGTCTCTGTTGGACCTAAAGGATTATCATATCGGAACCTTGATTTGCAGGTTTCTATGTGAGAATTTTAATGTTTTGTTGGCCATTTGGATCTGCTTTTCTGTAAATTGTTCGAAGTTTGCCCATATTCCTGTTGTGCCTTTTGTCACTTTTTGAGATCTCTTAGGATTCATTTATTGTTAAGAGTGTCCCCTTCTCATTTAATTCTTGTTGACTTTTTGGTATCTCTGGGTTGTAGAGAAGTTTTATGTTTTACATACTGAACTATTTTTTTCCTCGACAGAAACCAGAGTTTCTAGTCCTGGCTAAACACAGCCTGTGTCATGTTTATACATATAATTTCCTAAATTCTTTTGTGGTGTTTTCATTTATTTTATCTTAATTTTAAGACTTATGTTTGAATATTCATAGGCAAATGTGTTAGTACCATGTATTAAAAAATCATCTGTTGTTTTAAAGGTTTTTTGTTTTGTTTTTGCATGTGTGGGAATTATGAGGAGGATGTCCAGCATCCAGGAGAGCTGGGTCTCATTCAGGGTTGATAGAACATTCTGAGAATTGCTGCAGAAAGTCTTCTGGAGTGCTCTGGGAAGACCGTAAAGAGTCCTTGAAGGAGGATGTGTGACATGTTTTTGGCAAAAATGCAGCCACCTAGGAGTCTTATCCTTACCTTACTGCCCTGGGCCCTCTTGTTTTACCAGTCACATAGTAAGTAGTGTATCTGCGACCCAGTCTTTAACAGCGAAAGCACTGGGGGCACCTGGCTGGCTCAGTTGGAAGAGCATAGGACTCTTGGTCTCAGGGTCGTGAGTTCAAGTCCCATGTTGGGTGTAGAGATTACTTAGAAATAAAAAAATCTTAAAAAAACAAACCCAATACAGTGAAACCATTGCACTCTAGTCTTTTTAGCAAGAATGTTTTCCCCCTTCCTTAATGAGGTCTTTTTATATCTGTTACCTGAATATATAGTCCAGAAACATAAAATGTTTAAATGTGAACTATTATATTACTTGACATAAAAGCACTGGGAGGAAGGTTTTTAGATGGTATTTTTTTAGGGAGAGGAGTAGTTTTAAGTACTTCTGGCACACCTTTGAGTGTGTGGGAATACCTTGATTTAAGAAGCTTTGATTCCTTCAGCTTACAAATTGAGACATAAAAAATTACTTAGGCAATGATGATGACCTGTATTTGGGAACCTATTATCTAAGTCAGTTATAATCTGATAGAGTTTGTCATCTGAATTATATAGAAGCACTATTTTCTTTAATTTTTCCGAGGTTAGTGCATAGCTTGTACCATTCTAGATGCATGGGAGAGAAGTTCATCACACATGGTAATGCTTAGTGAATGGATTGTATGTATTCTCTTAATACCCTGGTTGAGAAATACTGTGTGCTATATTCAGTTGCCTTATTTTTACCCTTGTAAAATGGATCATAACATGTAGAGTGCAGAGCAGGACAAGAGATGATTCTGATTGTTGACATGTTGGTTTGAGGTAGGAGAGTGAGCTAGCAGCAGAGATGACCTGTACAGTTGAAATTGGGGTTTAGAGTCCAAGGAATAGGTTACTTTTCTGTACACAGATTTGGTAAGTTCGTGGGAGATATGTACAATTTCATTGTATCTAAAGTGGTATCAGTTCTAAGTGGCATTAAGAAATATTGCCAGTTAATCTTAGTGGATGTTGATGTTTATTGAAAGATTATTTATTAAAGTTTATCTATTTTGAGAGAGTGGGGGAGAGGCAGAGAATTCCAAGCAGGCTCTGCGCTGTCAGTGTAGAACCCCGTGCATGGCTTGAACTCATGAAGCGTGAGATCATGAACTGAGCCGAAATCAAGAGTTGGACACTTAACTGAGCCACCAGGCACCCCTTTATTTATTTTTCAGTATTTTATTTTTTAAGTAATCTCTGCACTCAACGTGGAGCTCAAACTTACAACCCCGAAAGAGTTGCATGCTCAAGACTGAGTGGCCCAGGGGCTCCTGAAGGGTTTCTTCAACATTTGAATGCATAAAATGGAAGGAGTAAGCAAATTAAATTGGTTAAAGTATCTTCACATTCAGGTGGTTGTGTTTCTACTTACAGTATCTTCCTCAGTGCCAAAGAGAGCATTGATGTTGCAAGCATACTTTAAAAAGAACTCTCTTGTATTAACTTCAGGATTTTCTTGCAAGAATTTTCGTCCACTCTGTAAGTTTTGGTGCTGGTGTTTTCTTGATTTTATCAGAAGGTGTCAACAGAACTACCTTCTGGTAAGAAACCTTTATCCTTGCTTTTGTTGGTTTGCTGAATGAAATGCCAAGAGGTTGCAGTCAAGTGCCACAGAAAATTGCAGGCAAACCGAGTTTGAGGGTGTTCAGTGACATTTATATCCTGGCTGCCATGTGGCTATCTGCTGTTCTCTTAAGATGCCATCAGTTTTAAGATGTATCCTGATTTCAGAGAGATTAAATTAGAAGTGAAGAGCTAGGAAGGTAGACTGGGGCCAGACAATCAGTAAGTAAGTAGGTAATTGATCGAGGGATAACAAGTGATCATCAAATCCATGGGGGTAGTTTTTGGGGGTGGTGGTGGCAGAGGAAGACCTGAGGTGAATTTTTATATGCTGTCAACTTTTCCTTTCTCATGGGTTTTGTTTTCATAATCCTATTTATGCACAGCAGTAACTTTTACTGATGTAGCTGGGGAAATGGAGAGTTAGCACAGAGGAAACAAAGGATCTAAGAAACTGAGCCCAGTGCCTTTAATATATAATTTTTTAATCCACTTAATTTTTAGAAATACAGTATTTTGTCACAAATTTGCTTATAATTAAGCCATCAGCTGTGATGTTTTAACACATTGGAAAAGGCATCCAGAAATATAGAATTAAAAATTTTTTTTTTTAATTTTGGGAGAGCCCCAGTGGGGGGGGGGGGGGGCACAGAGACAGGAGCCAGAGGATCTAAAGTGGGCTCTGTGCTAACAGGCTGACAGTAACGAACCTGATGTGGAGCCATCCAGTTGCCCCTAGAAGATGAGCTTTTAAATTCAGCATTTACAGCCTCCTATGGAGTGAATTTGGGGGCTGTGTGCATGTGGTTTCAGCTTCCCTTTTGCAAAAATGAAGGATCTGGAAGGTCTATAAAAGAAAAATACATTTTTTTTTTTAGGTAAACTTTACGCCCAACGTGTGGCTTGAACTCAAGGTTCCAAGGTCCAGGTGTGCTCTACTACTGAGCCAGTTAGGCACCCTGGTAGAAATTTTATCTTCAGGATCATTAGTTAACTTTTCCACAGACAGGGTCCCTGATTCATCTGTCCTGATATTTGACTATATTTATAATCATTCTTCCCATTCCTGAAGTAATTCATACCATGTTTTTTTCTGTTTAATCAGTAGGATTCACCCCCTACACCCTCCCATGACTACCTTCATCAAGTTGAAAACTGTTTTTCAGCTGTAGTGTTTTCTGCCTTTTAGGTAGATAATTCTGTGCACCTTGTTCTTTCCACAGACAATTTAAGCTCTCACCTCAAAATTGCTAAATACATTATGCAAATACTAAAAAAAATGAGGTTACTGTTTATATTCTGATAAGGAAGGATCTGCAAGATAGAAAGGAGAAAAGGGAAGTTCATAGGAATTGACAGTAAACATAAGATTTTAAAGAGGATTTGTATATTATTGAAATTACAACTTTTTCTGTGATTACCCCTTCATATAGTTCATACCCATTGTTACTTTTGCTTATTAGCTTTGTTCAGCTTTTAGCTCACTTGACACTTATAAATTGGGAATTTAACTCTGCTGTGGTCCATCCTCTTCTACTCTTTTCATGTGATGATTGTTTACCTATTTTAGCTTTTAGGTATTGTAAACTTGTCAAACTTTTTGTGGCTTTTGGGTTTTGTTTATTTGGTTAGAAAGGCCTTCCTTACTCTGAAGTTAAAAGTAACTTGTAGTTTGGGATCTTTATTGACTTAAAACACTTTGAGTCTTTCATCCATTAATTCTATTTTTGGTGAAAACATCAATTTCATTTTTTTTCCAATAATTATCCAGGTGTCCCAGTACCATTTAAAAACAATCCATTCCTCCCTCTATTTGTAATTTCCTAAGTGACTTGGACCTGTTTCTGGAATCTGTTTTCCTTTAAAATGTGTTTTCTTTTGTCTTGGTTATTGTAGCTTTAAAATAAGCTTTACTATTTGGTAGGCATAGGGGTGCCTGGCTGGCTGAGTCCACAGAACATCTGACTTTTGATCTTGGTCGTGAGTTTGAGCCCCACGTTGGGTGTAGTGATTACTTAAAACTTAAAATATTTGATTGGGATAGTGTGTTATCTTTACTTCCTACTCCCACTTAAGTTTCCTTTTTGAGTGTTTCCTTTCTTTCTTTTTTTTAAACAGACTTTGGTGTAATTTTATTAATATTAGCCCCTTTTCCCCCAATGGAATCATCACTCTCAGTATTTTAGTGGGGTCTCATGGAAGGGCATATTGAAAATTTTACAATATTAAGATCTCCTATCAAAGAATGTGATACGATTTACATTTTCCTGAGTATTCTAGTTATGTTCATTAGTTGAATTTCAAATTTCTGTACATAGGTCCTGTACATTTATGTTGTTTTAACTGTGGAGGCATACCTAAGATTATATTTTTTCATTGCTACTGCTATTAGAATTTTTTGGTCTGTTTTATTTTCCAGCTGTTTTTTGCTTTATCTAATGCTTGAATTGTTGAAATTTAAAGAAAAATTTATTTTTGAAAAATACTTTTGAAAATACTTTTGAAAAATCACTTCAGGCAGTTCTATAGCTCAGGGGTTCTTGCTGTTCATTGTGTCCCTTATCTCAATTTTATACATGGTTCATGACATTCTTAGGTTTTTACTATGTAATGTTCTATTTGTTGTTTTACTATGTAATGTTCTATTTGTTGTTTTGTTGGGGATAGCATTTTAAAGATACATACATGTTTTTAATTTTTTCAAGTTTTTTTTTTTTTTTTTAAGTTTATTTTGAGAGTGAGAGAGTGAGCAAGCATGAACAAGGGAAGGGCAGAGAGAGAGAATCCCAGGCAGGCTCTGCGCTGACAGTGTCCTGAAATAGGCTTCGAATTCAAAAACAGATCATGACCTGAGCTGAAATCAAGAGTTGGATGGTTAACCGACTGAGCCACCCAAGTGCCCCAAAAATATTTCATCACATTTTAGATGTGGTATACTGCCTTGTTGCTTATTAATGCTATTTTAAATTACAGTTAATAGTGTTACATATAATCATATAAAGAGACCATTTTGTAATGATGAATCTTCCATGTTTGCATATCTATGGGAAGAAAAGAAAGAAATCTCAAAGGTTTTGTTCTGAGAAATCTGGGTCCTGGGCCAGATGAATAGTGAATAGGAAGAGAGAAACAAATCCCCAAAGGTTGGACTAGAATACAAGGTGGACAGAAGTTGTGAAGACTTAGTCATAAAGCCCCCTACTGCTTTGTGCAGAGAAATGTGACCTTTGTAATTCAGTGTCCCCTGACTCCCAAGATTTTGGCAAAGACCCAACCCTGCCATTTTGGGTCTTGAGTGTATAGGGACCTAGCATCATCATTCTGGTGACTTTGAATGTACAGAAATAATTTCAGGAGTGTGGACTGAGTCCTGAATTAAATGGACAAAGTTTCATAGAGATCTGGCCATTAGAGGTACCTTATCCTTAGAATCTAGAGTTTGGGGATTAGAACATGTTTCCTAACTGTTCATCACAGCCCAAATACATTTTAAGAACCGGGTTTTACATTCTTTTTTTTTTTTTTTAAACCGGTTTATTTTGAGTGAAAGAGAGCCAGTAGGGGAGGGACAGAAAGAGGGAGAGAGAGAATCCCAAGCAGGCTCCTTGCCAGACTCGGGGCTCAATCTCATAAACAGGAGATCAGTGACCTGAGCCGATCAGTGACCTGAACTGAAATCCAGAGTAGGATGTAACTGACTGAGCCACCCAGGTACCTCCTGGGTGTCCAATTCTTAATCTGCTTAATCTCACGATTGAGGGGTATTAAGTAATTAGAATAGGTGTCTAGAGTTGTATTTTCTCTTAAAGTTTGTGGAAAATGTGCATCCAAATAAAGCTGGTGTTGGTGATGGAAGTAAAGGGGATGGGGCTGGAAAGAGATGAATAAGCATTGAATTTTAGATAGGATAAAAAGAGATTTTTACTGTAACGAAGGGTAGAATTTCCCCAGTGGCTTGAAGTTCTTATTTGAACGAATTCACTGTGTAAACTATACAGAAATCTTAAGGGTTACTTAGTGAAACATTCTAGACTCTGAAAGTGGTTTGTGAAGGACTCGAAAACTAGTGAAAGTTGGAAATATGACTCATTTCTGATGGCAAGATGTGTTGTATTGTCATATTCGTGAACTTGGAAATTTTCAGTTTCTGAAGTATTCCTTGCAGATGTTATGGGTATTAATAAAGAGATTTGTTGGTGATGTAACTATGAAAGTGATGACTAAAATTATTGCTGAAAGTGGATGTGTGGCTGAACCTACTAGAAATAAACTGGCTAGGCTGTCATTATAGCATGGTCAGATAATCAGAAGTGGAATGTTAGCTCTTAATATTTATTTATGTATGTATGTATGTATGTATGTTTATTTTTGAGAGAGAGAGAGAGAGAGAGACAGAGCGTGAACAGGGGAGGGGCAGAGAGAGAGGGAGACAGAATCTGAAGCAGGCTCCAGGCTCTGAGTTGTCATCACAGAACCTGATGTGGGGCTTGAACTCAGACTGTGAGATCGTGACCTGAGCCAAAGTCGACGCTTAACCGACTGAGCCACCCAGGCGCCCCTAGCTCTTAATTTTTAACTTTGAGGAAGAAAGGACTAAAAAGATATCCAGAATTGCATGGCTGGAGCTTCTATAACACTCTTAAAAGGAATGTATTCTGAATTTTAGGCCTCATATGAGGATATTTACATTGAAATGTCCCAAAGTACACAAACAAAGCAGGTAATAGACGTTTGAAGCTGGAGTGAGAATCAGGGCCAAATACAAAATGATGCAGTTAATTGAGTAGCAAACGTGAGAACAGTGCACTGACCTTAGATTTATTAGTTACCTACATTCTGTGATTGGTGAGTCTGCATTATTAAGGAAAATGTTTTTGTATTAAGCCACATCTGTTACTCTCTCCTTTTTTAAGAATTTCTGTCTGTAGTTCCAAAAGTTTTCTGTAGTACTGATTTTCCTGCTTTTCGGTTTTTCCACTGCCAGTTTGTTTCAGTGTTGGGTTTGCTAATTTGCTTAGAATTATGTCTGATGTAGTAAGTATTCAATGTTAGTAATTGTTGGTTTGATTTTAAATAACTGACATTTCCTCTTCTGTTTTGTAAATTTCTAAAGTTTTGTTGTAATGTTTTCTCTTTATTGTCTTTATTCTTGTGTCAGTTTACGCCTTAAAATTCCTTTAGTACTATTTAATGGACTTTGGGAGGATGATGAGGTCAACAGGATATGTTCATTCCTGCTTTGTTTTAAGCAGGTACTGCAAGTGTGTTCTTTATTTAGCTAGTTTTTAGTGGACATTATGGAGTTTAGTGTGATAAAAATGTTTTAGAAAATTATTTACTGAATATCTTGTGGTTCAAAGTGTGTGTGTAAGCATTTGACTAAGGCTGAGAACTTTGCAGTTCTGTGTGACAGTAATATAAAGTATCATTTAATGTCAGTTGTAATCATACAAGTGCCAAGGACTGCTTTCCCAAGGTGTACAGTCGTGGAGCAAGCGCTTGAACCATTATTCTACACCTAAGTCCTTTGCTTTCTTGAATGTCCTCGGACAGTTTCTTTCAGTTGCATCAGTCAGATGACGATAGATTAAAAATACTCAACTAGAAAATGACCCCTGATTTTTATTGAGAATCTTTATATTCATCCCAAAATGGTTTTGCGACCATGTATTTACTGTAGCCCCCCGTTTTTTTTTTTTTAAGTGAAGGAAGATGGGAAGTTAGGAAAAAATGAGATTAAATTAATGGGAGATTAGTATTCAGAATGAAGTCATACTTTTTACTAACAGTTGATTATAATTTAATATTTATAATCATAATTTCACCAAGTACTGTGGTGACTATTAAATGTTTTAAGGTCTCATAATTCCATTCTGTGCCCCAAATGGGGCTTGAACTCATGACCCTGAGATCAAGAGTCACATGCTCTACTGACAGAGCCAGCAAGACACCCCAGTATAACCTTTGATTGAATATTGATATACTTTTGATAATGTTTTTGTTTTTCACAGGGATTTATCAAAGATGTTCATGAAGACTCCCTCACAGTTGTTTTTGAGAACAAGTAAGTTATTTTTTTTAAATCGATACAGACCTTGATTTTAACGATTGGTTGTGCTAAACTGGTGTTTGCTTTTGGATATTCCTGTTGCCAGTGAAAGTGATTTTGCTCTTGGGTGGGGATCTTTGGTTGTTTGATCATCTTATCAGTTCAAGTAATTCTAGTTTTGGTGACTTTTCACCATTTTTCTGCCCACAATGTACTTGTCACTTTTTCATGACTTTTTTTTTTTTTTCCCAAAATAGGTGAACAGGAATCCGTATTTTTTGTAAAAATAGGCGGCACAAATGGGATTATGCAATGCTTAATTCTTAAAATCGAAGGCCTTTCACATGGCTACTGGTAGTCAGAGTTGAGTATTGGGCTGCTTTTAATTTAAGCTGGATATTAATAAGGAGTAATAATCAGTTTTATAACTGTTGTAAGATCTAGGTCATGTAGTTTTAAAACTTGATTAGGAAGAGCTATAAAGGAGCATTGTATAATTAAAGGTCAGAAAATAAATCTTCAACTTCCACTTTTTAAAAGGTAGCTGCCCAGCAGCTGTTGTCATGTAGAAACAAGTGTTGGAATGATTTCTGCCTTTAGCAGCTGCCATTTAGACTGTAATGGTGAAAAGAAAGCACTCAAAAATATTCCTTATCTCCTGATGTTTTGCACAGCATTTGCACCTGGAAGCTATAGGAATTCATGTGCTGATGTACCTCCCAGGCATATGAATGACCTATTAGAACTTAGAGTAGGAATATCCACACAAAAAATGTGAGTTAAGCAACAGCTAAATTTTTAGTTTGAGAGAGCACACGTGCGAGTGTGCAAGTCAGAGGGGCAGAGAGAGGGGGGAAAGCGAGAATCCCAAGCAGGCTCCACTCCCTCAGCCTGGGGGTTGATCTAATGAACTGTGAGATCATGACCTGAGCCCAAATCAAGACTCAGACACTTAACGGATTGAGCCACCCAGGCACCTCCTAAATTTGTTCTAATACAGTATTTGCTACAAAGATTGAAAGTAAACTTTTCCCAGGTTTTAAGATTGTTGTATGAATTCATTGCAGAAAACATAAATTCTGTGTAAGAAAATCTTTTATAATTCAGGCATGACAAATAATTGAGTAATTTTCTGTGTTTCTGTGAACATGTACACATTATGCAGCTAATATTTTATAATCTCTGAAATTCTGTTCCTTGATAGATCATTTACTTGTAAAATTGAGAGAAGTTGATTGCACTGCCGTTTATTGGCAGCAGTGTAGATGTGACATTATTTTGAGTCTAAATTACTACTATGAACTTAGCCTATTTCATTTTTAGGATAACGTATGTATTCCCTTAGGATGAGTAATTTGGATGGTGATACATAATTACTATTAATGTTAATTTAGAAACTTCATCAACAGTCTTGCAAAGTCTGTTTTACCTCAACAAACTCATTACTTGGAAAAATAATATGAACGAAGCTTGTTTTTCCTTAGGGAAAGCTAAATGATTAACTTGAAAAATATACACCTCTAAGCATAGACTGTATAGTTTCCATATTAGGGGCTTATAGAATAATCTATTCTAAAATTGTTAATTATTTTTCTGATCCTTCAGCTGGCAGCCAGAACGCCAGGTTCCATTTAATGAAGTTAGATTACCACCACCGCCTGATATAAAAAAAGAAATTAGTGAAGGAGACGAAGTAGAGGTACGTATTTTAAGTTTTATTTTCTTGTGCTTTTTTTTTTGTTTTGTTTTAAATATCCTTGTAGGAAAGTCTCTTTAGCTGATAGAGAATAAATATAATTCCTCTTCTTTATTCTTTGTATTGTTAATTGGGTGTGTAATATAGTAGTGCTTGAGTTTTGGAACCAGAACAGGGATTCATTGTCTCACCTTTACCATTTTTACCTTTGTGGCCTTGATTAATTTTTTTTTTACCACTAAAATGAAAATAATTTGGGAATTAAACATGGTAGTACATTTGTATTGGTTTGTATAAAATCTAACACAACTGTGTGGTGTTGGTTGCTGTTTTCCTTCTTTTTGCTAATTACTTGAAAATTCTCTTGTGCTTTTTTTTAGTGTCTTTGTAATAGGTATCCTTTAATATGGTGAACGTTAATATCGTTGATACGTAACTGTGAAATTTTGTATTTAGCATATTGCCTTGTTGAATATTTTAGAAATGTCCAGAAAAATTTAAAAGTACAGAAAAACACAAAGGACTAAACAGGAATTGCTGCTGAGAGAACAAAACTGCCATTAACCATTTTTGTCATTCCCAGGCTCGCTCTCACCTATTCTTAAAAATAAAAGTGGGATCATATAGTATTGCTTCTTTGTATATAGCTTTTTTTTTTTTTTTTTTTACACTTAGTAGATTTTAGATGTCTGTCTTAAGTATGTTAGTGTTGGTTAATATGCCTGATGTTATGTAAAATGAAACTTGGAAATACTTGTCAAATAGAGGTGTTATGAGTTTGTTGGAGATAGAAATTTGT
The DNA here is from genome assembly GCF_018350175.1 of Felis catus. Classification (NCBI taxonomy): domain Eukaryota; kingdom Metazoa; phylum Chordata; class Mammalia; order Carnivora; family Felidae; genus Felis; species Felis catus. The sequence continues at coordinate 85,999,285 of NC_058376.1, read as the reverse complement.
GATTTTCAAGAAATTGACATAATTCCTTCAAGTGCTCTAATACGCTGAATATATTTCTCACAGGGAGTTGGTTTGATAACACTGAAAGAATTTTCAGGTTTCCTTTGTACCTAGTTTATGTAGGGCGGGGGTAGGGAAACCAGAGGAATAGGAGAACCTATACAGATGAAATAGCTGTCTAAATGTTTTTATAAGCACTTACCAGTACCTACTCTGTGCCAGACAATGGTATGAGCACTTTGCACATGAATTCATTTAGTTATTTGCCTTTTTTTCCTGTAATTTTTAATGGTAAATTTTGAGTTCCCATTAACTGTAGGTGTTATATACCAGGAAACCAAAGAATTATGGCACTCCTGACAGCCTGAAAGCATTTCCATTCTAATATTCAGCCTAGATTTTAATTACTTGCTCTAAGTTTGTGGGGGCACTCTTGTTTTTGGTAAATCAAGGCATGTTGTAACTTAATTGTGTCTGGGCACCATGAGCCTGCTCCCTATGGTATAATGGTATAGGTTTCACTTTACTCACTTTTTTCTTTTATAGTTCACTTCCACCAAAAGTGGGTACTAAGAACTTTTTTTATAAGGAGATCTGTAACTGTAGTCTTGGTGTGTGTATTTGTGTCCTTTAGGGAAATGTCATAGATGGTATGGGAAGACACAGGGAAACAAAGTGGCAGTGATTGCTAAAAATTAAGGAATGTGAAGTAGGTTACTGGTGGGTAGTACTATGAACTGGTAGTGGTGATGCTGCTAATTACTACTGTACCTGTTCGCTTGGACTTCAGTGAAAAAATGTTTTTCTCAATACTGTATCCTTTCCTAATTATCCATCCCTAATTAGGGATGGTAAAAGAGCTTGATTTATTTTCAGTTTTCAAATTTTATTTCTGTTTTAGAAGTTCTTCCTTCTGGAATTCTGGTAATTAGGAAAAGCAAGGAATGACTTCATTTTTCGAAATGTTCTAGAATTAGGAATGTGTGGTGGTTGATTCTGAGATTAGTGCTTTTCATACGTTTTAAATTGTTGGTCAGATACTCACTGATAGTGTAAAGGCTCAGATTTAAGGAAAAACTTGGTGGTGTGCTCACAATGTTGTTACATTGCGCTTTCCCCTGTCTCAGACTTAAAAGTTCCTATCCAGTTCCTGGACGTCTTTTTGGCTTGCCTCCCCAGCAGTATACAAAATACTGGTGTAAGAGATGGAATGAATTGGAAATTGATGATTGCAGAGTATTTTATTTCACATTGTGTTTTATGGTTCAGTTGGTGAAATTTGCTCCTTAAATTGTGAGACTCATTATCTGAAATTAAGATGTTCTTGTCCTTTTTTCCACTTTTGAAAAATTCGAAAATTTATGTAAAGTTAAAATTGATATTCTACCCATGGATTTGTTGGCTCCCCCCCCCCCCTTTTTTTTTTTTTTTGCTATCATTAGTTAGGAATCTGTCTACATGACCTGGAATGTTTAGGAATTGTGGTTATTGGTGCTTTATATTTTGAACCAATTTTTTGAAAACTCCACTGTTTTTTTTTTAATTTTTAATTAAAAAAATTTTAATTTTAGTGTAGTTAACATACCGTGTTACATTAGTTTAGGTGTACAATATAGTGATTGAATAGTTCCATGTATTACTTGGTGTTCATCAAGATGAGTGTACTCTTTATTCCTTTCACCTTTTTCACCCATCCCCTCTGGTAACCATCTGTTCTCTATAAGAATTTGTATTTTGGTTTATCCTCCTTTTTTTTCCTTTCTTTTGTTTTATTCCACATATGAGTGAAATATGGCATTTGTCTTTCTCTGACTGGCTTATTTTGCTTAATGTTATACCCTTTACCTTCCTCCATGTCACTGTAAATGGCAAGATTTCATTCTTTTTGTGGCTGAATTGTATTCCATTGTATATGTTCTGTGTGTGTGTACTACGTCTTCTTTATTCATCAGTTGATGCACATTTGGTTTGATGTACATTTTGATGCTTCCATAGTTTGACTATTGTAAATAATGCTGCAGTCAGCATAAGGGTGCATGTATCCCTTCAAATTGGTGTTTTTGTATTTTTTAGGTAAATACCCAGTGGTGTGATTAGTAGGTTGTAAGATAGTTCTATTTTTAATTTAAATTTAAGTAAAGTGTAATATAAGAAATGAAATGATACAGAATTATATAAAGTGAAAAGCAGACCTTCCCTCTTAGTGTGGGTGTGCTTGTCTGTTCACCATATCTTAATTATCATTTACCAGAGTTGTGTTTCTCTTCAGCTTTTTTATTTGTATTTATAAATAATGTTTTCTTTTAAGTTACAGAAATTGGGAATACATTATATTTGTGATTTCTGTGTTCAGTTAGGATATAATTGGACCTTTTCATGTCTGCATATACAGATTTACCTCATTCTTTCTAAGCACCCCATCATATTTATTAAGATAGGTGTATCATGGGGCGCCTGGGTGGCGCAGTCGGTTAAGCGTCCGACTTCAGCCAGGTCACGATCTCGCGGTCCGTGAGTTCGAGCCCCGCGTCAGGCTCTGGGCTGATGCCTCAGAGCCTGGAGCCTGTTTCCGATTCTGTGTCTCCCTCTCTCTCTGCCCCTCCCCCGTTCATGCTCTGTCTCCCTCTGTCCCAAAAATAAATAAAAACGTTGAAAAAAAAATTAAAAAAAAAAAAAAAAAAAAAAAAAAAAAGATAGGTGTATCATAATTAGAAGACACTGAAATTGCTAAATTGGAGGCATGTATATTTCAAATTTTGATGGTACCAAAATGTACCAATTTTGTCTTCCAAAATGCATTTTTGGGGGTGCCTGGGTGGCGCAGTCGGTTAAGCGTCCGACTTCAGCCAGGTCACGATCTCGCGGTCCGTGAGTTCGAGCCCCGCGTCGGGCTCTGGGCTGATGGCTCAGAGCCTGGAGCCTGTTTCCGATTCTGTGTCTTCCTCTCTCTCTGCCCCTTCCCCGTTCATGCTCTGTCTCTCTCTGTCCCAAAAATAAATAAACGTTGGAAAAAAAAAAATCAAAATGCATTTTTGATTTACTACTTACACATTGGCTAACACATAAAGGTGTTTGTTTCCTCATAGATTGGCCGGCTGGGTTGTTATTAATTGTCAAGTTTTATAAACCTGATAACAGGAAGGGGATGTCTTTTGAGTGTTCATTTCTTTGATCACTAGTGATATGGAGCTTCTTTTAAATTAGTTTATTGGCTTTTAGCCCTTTGTTCTATGAATTGTGTGTTTTTTTGTCCATGTAGATTTTGATAATAGAACATTTTTGTATTTTATGTAGGTTTTTGTGGTATATGTGCAGTCAAATGCTCTACCCCTGAGCTATACCCCCATTTTTGTGTTATATATTGTACTTTCTCACAGTCAGTTAAAAAGTGTATTTAATGCCTTTTGCCACAAAGTTATAATTTATTCCAATCTGCCAATATTTTTTGGTGTGGCCTTCAAGATACTTTTAGTATTTTTTAGTATTTCTACAGGTATGATCTGTTCTTTTTTTTTTTATTAAGGAGTGTTTAGGTTTTTAATCTAACTTCTCTAACTTAGTACACAGTATATTTTAGTATATTGATATATTTAAATCATCAGCCACTGTTTCTGGTAGTCACATATCATAAAGCAGTAATAATAGCTGATGCTTGTATAGCACTAACGTGTAATATACGAATAATTGGTTTTTTAAACAGATTATCTCAGTTTGACATAACAGTCTCTTTAGGGCCTCTTCTAAATGCTGTGAATACTTTATTAAATCTTTCCTGGGTCGTATAGCCTGAAGGTTGGGAAGCTGAGAACCAGTTTCAGTTTTTGTCTTAAGTGTTATTCTTTAATATATTAATTATGCTGTATTCACAGGGTGTTGTCAGTTGTGTGCCAGACTTGCAACTCCTGTTCTTTTGCACCTTTGGGAACCTTTCCTTTTTGCAGAAGGGAAAGATCACTTTGATTTGGCTGTCAGTAATGAATTAGAACAAAAATGATCCAGGAGAGAGCTTTTTGTGGAGCTTTTCAGGCATTTGTTTAAAGTTCAGCCATCTGAAATTTTCATTCTTGTCAGTCAGGAATGGCTGAATATTGACAATTTCGTATGATGTACTCTAAAATATTTCTGTTATAAAAATGTTAGGCTACTTGAGGATTTACCTTTCCAGTCAACCTGAGGCTGACGTGGAATTAGAGAACGTAAATTAATGTCATTGGTCCAGTGTTGTCAAGAAAACACTATATGATTTATAATAGAAAGATGATTTTGAGAGGTCTACAATTCCAAGCTTTATTTTTAAGCCCTCTTTGTCACTTTCTTTTTTGACTTTTAAGAAGCGGTGACATAGGTTTTAAAATCCTTACAGCATTTAATACAATTAAATTTTTCATTAAGTGATTGTTTGCTTGTTTGATTTTGCTAACTTAAGATTGCTAAGAAAATGCTCAGCTTGTGAAGTTGGAGGTAATGAGAAAACAAAGATTTTTTTTTTTAGAATTTCTTAAGATGGCTATATAATGTGAGATATTGGAAGTGCAGTAGAAAGTGTTCTTCCCCTGGTGATTTTACATGTGAAGTTTTGTCTTTATTATAGATACCTGCCTTGTTCAGTAAGTTAATACGTGAGCTCACACAAACACATTACATAGAAAGTCTGACTTCTGAGGCTAGTGTATCATTTTACAAGGTTTTTAAAGTTTTCTTCTTGGGTTTAACAGATTAAAAACCTTTGTTTCTCTCTCTCTCTCTCTCTCTTTCTTTTCTTTCTTTTCTTTCTTTCTTTCTTTCTTTCTTTCTTTCTTTCTTTCTTTCTTTCTTTCGAATTGTGATGCTTTTTGTTTGAGATAAGAATTCGCACATTTTTGTTCTTGCAGCATAGGACTTTTCTCTCATTTTATGGCAGATTGTCAGGCTTTGTTAATACTTTAATAAATGTTGGGATAGAGGCCTTGAGAGAAAGTAGGTAAAGGTAATAAGAATACTTTGAGATAGGACACTCCCTTACCTTAAAATTTTTTAAATTCAGTATTTTAGGGGTGCCTATGTGTCTCAATTGGTTAAGCATCTGACTCTTGATTTCAGCTCAGGCCATGATCTCACAGTTTGTGAGCTTAAGCCCTATATCAAGCTCTGTTCTGACAGTGTGGAGCCTGCTCCAGATTCTCCCTCTCTCTCTGCCCCTCCCCCTTTCTTGTATGTGTGCACGTTCTCTCTCTCTCCCTCTCAAAGATAAATAAAAATGTAAAACAATTTAAAAAAATAAGTATTTGACTTATACAAAAGATGCAAGATATGTGTAGTTTCCATTGTACCTTTATTTAAAACATTTTTTTAATGTTTATTTTTGGGAGAGAGAGCAAGAGCCAGGGAGGGACAGAGAGACAGACAGACAGACAGACAGACACAGAATCTGAAGCAGGCTCCAGGCTCTGAGCTGTCAGCACAGAGCCCAGCGTGGGGCTTGATCCCATGAACAGTGAGATCATGACCTGAGCCGAAGTTGGACTGACTTAACGGAAGGTTAACTGACTGAGCCATCCAGGCACCCCTCCGTTGTACCTTTAAAAAATGTCTCCGTTTGATTCTTGGAACCAGTCTGAAAATTTTACCTATTTGTAGTCTTTCTTATAATACCTTTCTTATAATACCTTTCTTATAATAATAAGTCTGTTAGTCTTAGTGCTCGGGAAGTGTTCTTAAATGTGCTTCTTAAAGAAGAGGTGAACATACTCATCTTTATTATGTGGGAAATGGATATTTTCCAAGACTTAAGAAACTCATTTGTTAAAAGTATCAGCAACATACACAGATGAGGAAATACTATTGTATAGGTAGATAAGTCACATTAGTGTGTTCTAGATGTTAAGCTTGTTTTTCTAATGTACATATTCCATTTTTTCATAATAGATTATGATTGTAATGAGATAGCGGATACAGAGGAATAGTACTCAACAGATACATCTCAGTTATAAAACCAGCTGCTGTGATTAAATACTCAGTTTAATGGTTAATATTATTTAGAAATTTTCTTTATAATTCGGTGAAATTAATAAACATTCTTTATTTCTGGTGTTCATATTATCTTTATTTGGTTGTGACTTTGAAAGGGATAGTTGAATGTTATTATCTTGAATGAACAGTTGATTACGTTAGGATCCAGACTGAATTCCATTTAAGTAATAGTTTGGTAGTGTGCTAGAATTTGGAGACCATTTTGTAATAAGATTTGACTTGGAGTTGTTTGGTAGCAAGAACCCTGAAATAGATTTTTGGAATTTGAGTCTTCATATTCTATCCTCCACTACATGAAACTGGACTTTTTCAGCTTGAGTACTGTTGTGTGTTTAGGTCTGTCACAGGTGCTTTTTGATCTGCCTTTTTTTTTAAAGATCTTCCTTGGATTTGAAGAAAGAGAATATTAAAAACAATGAGGGCCATCGCTTGAGAGTGTGATTTGCTCCCTTGGAATAGTTTGGAAATTTAAAGTCTGAATAAAGGGAATTTCTATGAGGTGCTTCTACTCCAGTGATGTAGTCATAAATATAGTAGTCAAATCTGAGACATAGTATAGTAGGTCACAATAACAATGCTGGGTCAATAAAGTGATTTTTTTTATTGTATGGAATACACTCTTCATTTTATAAAGAGTGTGATTTGACCCACTGCACTCAGGTGGAGCCAAATTCATACTGTTTGATTCAAGCTTCAGGGACTTGGATTTAGTTGGCTTTCTTTATGTGAGTTGAGTGGCTTTGTCTTTCAGCGGTAAACTTACTAATGAAGCTTACAGAGGTAGATGTTAAGTATAGAATGGAATCCAGCATTTTAATGTTCATGAGAGATAAAGCCTCAAGGCAGTTCAGAATGGTTTATTCTCTCTTTTGGAGGTAAACTCAAATAGGAAGCCAGATTCCTAGAAGATTGTGTTTTGGTGAAAACAGAATTAGAACAAGGGGATTAGGTAGATTAAAGACCTATTTTTGTCAGCAAACTTTTGAGACACCCATTCACTAGATCACCAAGAGATACTCCAGTCTGCTTAGCTGAACTGCCTTTCCGAGATAGTACTTGGCATGGACACTTTCCCTCTGGTTCTTAGGGTTTTCTTGTAATCTGCAGCGTTTTGGGGAAAATGGTCATCACTTCCATTTGGGTCCAGTGGGCCATTAAAACAATTTTTTTTTTAAAGTCATTTCACGTATAATTTCACAGAAGTTAATAATAAAAGGATGCTGAAAGTCAACATTAAGGATTTTAATGAGCATTTAAAAGATAGCAAATTCAACTTTTTTTTGATGTTTATTTACTTAGAGCACGAGAGAGCGCGCGGGGGAGAGGCGGGGGGGGGGGTGGTGGGGGGGAGAGGCAGAGAGAACTATAGAGACACAGAATCTGAAGGAGTCTCCAGGCTCTGAGCAGTCAGCACAGAACCCGATGCAGGGCTTGAATTCAGGAGCAGTGAGATCATGCCCTGAGCTGAAGTCAGACACTCATCCGACTGAGCCATCCATGCACCCCAGCAAATTCAGCTTTTTATTTCGTATTTTTTTGTTTTGATAATACATCTACCTAAAGTGAGAACAGGTCCCTATTGCTCATCAGCTCATGCATATAAACCCAGAATAAATTCATCTTACAGATACTAATGTCAAATTTAAAACACATCTAGTAAGTTCTGGTTTATCATTTCATTCTAGTTCATCTTATACTTGAATTATAATTATAATTATATAATTGTAATTATCAGAATCCAGTACTCTAAGAATATTTTGGAACTTTTAGTAGCTTCTAATTTTATTGAACAGACCATAGTCATCTTTGTGCTACAGTTATACCATTTTCATATTTAACCGATTGCATTGACTAATCCATTGAATTTTTTCATGTCTTCATCATCTGTTTCTTTCTAGTTATCTTTGCATGCACAGCTGTTTTGGCATTTGTCCATTTATGAATTGTATGGTGTACATTTTGGTGTGCAAACAAAAGATGAAAGAATATGGAATATGGTCACATGTCCTTTTAGAAAAACAGAATGGTCCCCAGTCTTGTCTCAGGATTTTGTATGATGAAGTCCAATTTGAATGATTAACTGGATGAGAATACTAAATTTCCTTTTTTTCCTTAGAAGTGTATTGTTTTGAGAATATTCATCTAGGTTGTTGTCATCTAAGGGCTTCATATTGGGGAGATTCTGCTTGTAATTTCACATTCATCATTTGAATCTAGGGTGCTATCTGCATCAGTCCTGATTCCTCTGAAGTTATGAAAGTTCTTCCTCTGTAAATTTTGTCTTTACAGTTATGGGTGGGAAATTAAAAATTCTGAATTCTTAACTGTTCAGTGAAAACCAAAAGCAGACTGCAAGAATGGTGTCTCCAGTCTTTTTATACTTTATTCTTGAAAGACTATGCAGTAAAACTACAGGGTGATGCAGTAGTAACACTATATTTCACTGTTGTGTTCTTTCAGGTGATACCGTCATTCTTTTCTTTAGACTTTTTTAAAGCACAATTGGAAATAACTGATGAATGATGGTGAAGTAGTAAAGTGTTTCAAGATCCAGAAGAAACAGGATCACTAGATTTCCCCAGAGAGGTTCCATTGGATACATACAATAATTGCAAGATAGAATGAGTTTTGTTTTACTCTAAAGAAAGTAAAATTTATTTTTTGGAGACCTATAAGAAAGGATAAAAGTTGTGACGAAGTAGATTTGCTCATAAAAAATGTACAGGTAAAGTTAAGTCCACTGGAGCCTGATTGGTATACAGGTCTTCCTTTTTTCTGATCATGGTGCACTGTGAAGTTGATCATGAGGTTTTGACTTATTTACATTCCCAGATTCCCCCACTTCAAGATTACTCTCAGATCACCTCAGTGAAGCTTCAGGCTTTCCAACAGTATTTGCATGTTTAATAGTTTGCATTTAACCCACGTATGGGTGTTATCATTGGTAGGTTTTCTCTGCAGAGGCATCCTTAGTTCATATAATCAAGACTTTTGTGGGGTACTTCTTGGTCATCTGTTCCTCCAGCCTCCCCCCTCCACCCCGATTTCCACGTATTGAAAATGATATATCAAACAAGATGCTGTATCATAATAACTCTAATCCCTAATGGAAACTTCTCTAATGTGTTATGTTAAACTACTTGATAATTACAAATACAGAGCATATAAGGTGATTTTGTTGTTGTTGTTGTTGTTGTTGCATAGGATGCTTGTAAGATACTTATGTACCCTGCTAGAGGTACTAAATTTAGAATTTATTTATTGTTCAGGTGAACCATTTGTGCATTTGATTCAGGTTCTTCAGCAAGGAATCTAAATACCGTATCCTTGAAGGAATTTTAAAATTGGGTTTCTTTTTGAAAACAGCTCTTGATTTCAACATTAAAATTTTTTTTTTAATGTTTTTATTTATTTTTGAGATAGAGTGTGAGTGAGGGAGGGGCAGAGAGAGAGGGAGACACAGAATCCAAAGCAGCCTCCAGGCTCTGAGCTGTGAGCACAGAGCCTGACGCAGGGCTCAAACTCACAGACTGTGAGATCATGACCTGAGCTGAAGTCAGACGCCCAACCGACTGAGACACCCAGGCGCCCCTGATTTCAACATTTTAAAAATAGTTATCAGATTTCAAATACATCTTTAATAAGTTCTAGATTATCCTTGTGTCTGATACTTGCATCACCACAACACAGTGCTTTCCAGATGAACAGTATTGACAGAAACTGAAAGAACTGTTTCACACTGTGTTAAACTGTCTTGTAAGAAGAATTCTTTAAAATACTTATGTTTAGGAAACTCACAAATTTGGAATTAGATTTCCAAGGAGCCAAATGGCCCAAAAAAGGGTTCATTTTTGTTTTTCAGTAGTAAAATTTAACTGTGTACATGACTCTCTTATTAAATTATTTGTAGCACACTAGTTTCAGTACAGTGACATTTTTGATTCTGGAGTTTCATGGGATTTCGCATTTAAAATAAGTCATTGTTTATAATGTTGAAGTCTTTCAGAATGAAGGATTCTTCATTCAAAAAAGATAAGGACCTTTTTTTCCCCCTCTTCTTAGGTGTATTCAAGAGCAAATGACCAAGAACCATGTGGATGGTGGTTGGCTAAAGTTCGAATGATGAAAGGAGAGGTAAGTAATGTTAACGCTTGCATTGTGACTAGTTTCTAGGGAAATAACCTCAACTCTTGGTTTCTGTTAATGCTACTTCAACTCTTAGTTTTGTTTCTAAATGCCCACTTTATAAATAGTTCATCATACATTTAAAAAGTTCATCAGACCATTAATTTTTATTTGTTTTCTGAACTTGCAAACATCAAAGCTGCTCTCCAGGGGTGCACTTCAAACATGTGAGGACACCAAGGTTCATGCTTGTAAGAACATATAATCTAGTTTTAAGGCAAATCAGATTGACGTAACTAAGCTGTACTTAGTATTTGTGCCACAAGGGGGAGGGTCTACTGGTTAAGCTGAGCAAGGCAATTAGAATTTCATTTAAAGCTCATTATTTTTGTTCAGATGGGATTTTAAAAGTATTCTGATGTCTTTTAGTTTTATGTCATTGAATATGCTGCTTGTGATGCCACTTACAATGAAATAGTCACATTTGAACGACTTCGGCCTGTCAATCAAAATAAAACTGTCAAAAAAAATACCTTCTTTAAATGCACAGTGGATGTTCCTGAGGATTTGAGAGAGGCGTGAGTAGTTTTGTTTACTACTGAATTGCTTTGTGAATTAAGAGGATTTTTTAGTGCTACAAAAATCTTTTTTTCCCAAATACCCAATCAGAAACTTCTGATAGAAAATCTTTTTAATAAACAAAAGTTTTAATGGGTAGTGTCGAAATGAAAAACTTAGTTTGTGTTATAATTGCCTTCTGAATTTAATCTATTATTTAAGTCTTAAATATGAATTCCTCTCTAGGTGTGCTAATGAAAATGCACATAAAGATTTTAAGAAAGCAGTAGGAGCATGCAGAATTTTTTACCATCCAGAAACCACACAGCTAATGATACTGGTAAGATAATTCCATATTTTAAGGTAGTCAATGGATATTTTCCGGATTTTATAATTAAGTATTTCATAAGATAAAAGCTAACTTGGTACAATAGTGAATTTATTAATCCATGTGGGAGAAAAATTTTTACAGCTATAAAATGTTAAATTCTTTTGTGGAATTAGGAGGAAAAAATACGACATTCTTAACAACATGAAATGATTAACATGTGGGATCCTGGATCCTTCTGTCTCCACCAATCATAATTTGAATAGCAGAACTAAATAATATGGGAATTCAGAAAAGAGTAAGATTACTCGTGGAAGAGGGTATGGTGGGTGAGGAGAGAAGTGTAGTAGCTGAGAATCAAGGAAGGCTTTATGTGGAAGCCCTTTGTATTATCTTGAAAAATAAGATTTTTTGAGTGATTAATTTGTTTGTTAATAGTCTGCCAGTGAAGCAACTGTGAAGAGAGTAAACATTTTAAGTGACATGCATTTGCGAAGTATTCGTACGAAGTTGATGCTTATGTCCAGAAATGAAGAGGCCACTAAGCATTTAGAAGTAAGTGGGTTTACTTAAAAGATTTTTTGTGTGTCCCACTTAGTTTCATAAGTATATTATTCATAAGTATATTGAGTTCCCTGGCTCAAACTACTTGACTGTTAGGTAAGGCAACTTGGGACCTGTTCTGTGGCTAATACCAGGAGTCATTGTGTCTATAGAACGATTGTTTTTTGTTACTTTCCCCAAATATAGCCTTCTGTTTGCTAAATGCCTGTTGAGTTTTTTGTTACGACTGAGATAACAGGTGCTAAAAGAACTTAGAAACACATTAGGGATGTCCAGTAGAAAACTGTATTGCTAGTTTTTCTTTATTCTGTCCTTACCGTTTTTTAGTGACCTGTCAGCTGTCAGTCATAACACACTTCCATTAGTAAGTAGTTCAGTTTAATAACTCTTACGTAAGAGGAGAGGAGGACACATAGCATGTAGTTTTGAAAAGAGCCTGTTGTTGGCTTTTCTATCCTATCCTAAGGTACTCCTCTCTTTTCACCTACTCTTCACTGGCCCACTGTTAGGAGAACCCAACATACATTCAAATCTTTTAGAAATTGATGTTTGTTTAGGACAAATTTGTGCATACCCTTATTAATTTAAAAGTTCCAAATAAGGGATATGTGACTGTGTTGTGAAAAATGAATCCTCTGAATTGGGGAACTCGTTGTATCAGTAATTCCAGAACATTGTTTTAGAATTACTATTTTCTGTGATCATGACTAAATAGGCTGATCAAACTCTTTTTCCCCCTATTACATGATGCCAAATGAGTATCCTTTATATATTTTTTCTTAGTTCTTTTTTTTAATTATGGTAAGATCCAACATAAAATTTACCATCTTAGCCATTTTTATTTTTTTTTAGTTTATTTATTTTGAGAGAGAGCCTGAGTGGAGGAGGGGTAGCAACAGAGGGAGAGAGAGAATCCCTAGGAGCTTGAACCCACAAACCATGAGATCATGACCCGAGCTGAAATCAAGAGTTGGATGCTCAACCAACTGACTGAGCCACCCAGGCACCCCTCATTTTAACCATTTTTAAGTGTTCAGTTCAGGAGTGTGAAGTATGTTCACATTGTTAATCAACCAGTTTCCAGAACTTTTCATTTTGCAGAACTGAAACTATACCCGTTAAACAACTTCCGTATCCCCTTCCTCCCAACCTCAGGCAACCACCATTCTACTTTTTGTTGCTATAAATTTACTCTAGAAACCATGTAACTGGAATCATACAGTATTAGTTTTTTGTTAACTGGCTCATGTCATTTAGCACAATGTTCTCAGTCCACATTGTAGCATGTGTTAGAATTTCTTTCCTTTTTTTTTTCTTTTTTTTCTTTGAGAGACAGAGAGCATGAGCAGGGGAGGGGCAGAGAGAGGGAGACAGAGAATCTGAAGCAGGCTCCAGGCTCTGAGCTGTCAGCACAGAGCCTGATGTGGGGCTTGAACTCACAAATTGTGAGATCATGACCTTAGCCGAAGTTGGGACGCTTAACCAACTGAACCACCCAGGCACTCCTAGAATTTCCATTTGAAGACTGAATCATTTTGTATGCATATATCATTTTGTTTATCTGTTCATTCAGTTGACATTTGGTTTACTTCTACTTCTTGACTGTTAGGAGTAATGCTGCAAACCGATGTGTAAAAAACTTTATTTTTAATCTTTTGTAATAAGTTCTAACATACCTCTTTTACTAGTGCACAAAACAACTTGCGGCAGCTTTTCATGAGGAATTTGTTGTGAGAGAAGATCTAATGGGCCTGGCAATAGGAACACATGGTAGTAACATACAGCAAGCTAGGAAGGTTCCTGGAGTTACAGCTATTGAGCTAGATGAAGATACTGGCACATTCAGGATCTATGGAGAGGTAAGCTATTGTCTGACCCCACCTTGGGTAACTTAGAGCATAACTATTGTTTGATTGTATTTTCTCTGGAATTTCAGTTTCCCAGTGATAAAATACTTAAAAATCAGTCAGCCCAAGTAATCATTACATGCATGGACGTGGGTTAAAGAGGATATTGTATTATATGGGGCAATGAGAGATTTACTGAGTATTTAATATGTACTGTTTTCTGAAGTTTCTTAACCCAACTGCTTCTGATTTTAACTCCCGATTTATGTGCATTATAAATAATGCACTTTGTTTTGAGGGCTTCCTACATGTCAGGCGCTGGTATTTATAAATAGCATGTAGTAGAGGAGCCTTTTTCTTTTTCTTTTTTTTAAAATTTTTTTAGCGTTTATTTTTGGGAGAGAGAGAGTGCAAACGAGGGAGGGGCAGAGAGAGAGGGAGAGACAGAATCTGAAGCAGGCTCCAGGCTCTGAGCTGTCAGCACAGAGCCCGATGCAGTGCTTGAACCCACAAACTGCAAGATCATGACCTGAGCCCAAGTCAGATGCTTAACTGACTGAGCCACCCAGGTGCCCTAGGAATTTTAATGATCATAATCAGTAGGTGTCTGCACAAAAATAGCTTTTTAAATAATTTCTTATGTTGAGAATGAAAAAACTGCACAGACAGTATAGACAGTGTGAACAATTTGGTTATTTTAAACTTCATTTGTTAGGAGAGCGTATGAGTGTGAGACGGGTGGGGGAGCAGAGAGAGAGGTTGAGAGAATCCCTGGCAGTCTGCGTGCTATCAGTGCAGAGCCCAGTAATGGGCTCGATCTCATGAAGTATGAGATGATGACCTGAGCTGAAATCAGGAGTTGGATGCTTAACCCACTGAGCCACCCAGGTGCTGCCCCATGAACAATTTGTTTTTAGCATTCACCTGAAGAAATTGAATATGTGAGTGTAGAACAAATACATTTAGGATAAGGTTAAAGTTTGGCTAACATGATAAGTAAGTTTAACTCTTTCTGTTTTATTAGGAGTTTAAAAGGGCTTAGAAGAGATTTTTTTTTTTAAAGAGATGTTCTAATAGTACACTTTTTCCTAGGGTTTTTACAATTCTTTTTTTTTCTTAAGTACTTCATGAATTTCTTGACTTAAAATGTCACATTGATGGGCTGAGCAGAATCTTGTAACAGAGCATAATAATTCAGAACTTCTCATTTCTTTGTTTTTATTTTGGGTTGGGGTTTTCTTCAGGATTCTTTTTTATGTTTATTTTTTCCTCGTTCTGCAGAGTGCTGATGCTGTAAAAAAGGCTAGAGGTTTCTTGGAATTTGTGGAGGATTTTATTCAGGTTCCTAGGAATCTTGTTGGTAGGTACTTCTACTAACAAATAAGTTAAATGTTAGTAATTATATACAGTGATTTAATGGAGATTTAATGTTTCTGATAACCATATTTTATAGTTACGGGAACATTTGATAGGGGTACTTTTCATTTTTTAGTAACATTGTGTGTGTCTTGTATCTCATTATCCTATTAAAAAAGTAAAGGAGTTTTCTTCTGTACAGAGTGACTCACTGATAAGATCCATGATTTTTATAATAGTTTGTCATTAAGTTTTTTAAAAGCCGTTTCATCCCTTGGGCTTTATCTTCTTATTCACTTAATGCCTTTTTATCATTCATATGTCCATCAAAGTTGTCATCGTAATTTTTGAGAAGGTGTTTGTGATATTTCTTCTGTTTAGTGCAGAAGAAAAAGTAAGTACACAGTAGGCCCTGAATAAATAATAATTGGTTGTTGCAAAGGCATAGAATAAGGTAAGAAGTCATGGGCAGGAGAAAAGGATGGTGATTGTGATAGGAGGGGAGTTTTCACTACTAAGTTTCTGACACCATTAATGAAAATTATTGTACCCATGGCTTATTAAGATAGTGACAAAACTTTGAGATTCCTCCCTCGCCCCCAAATTTTGAGTTTGAAGCTGTAAAGGAGCTTTATAGTTTGGGATGAGTTCTTTAATAGCTTTGGTATTAAATCCTCTACATCTGTGCTAACTGTCCTTTTTAAATGCTATTTAGGACAAATGGGGAAATTTTTGTCCTGTATTAAATAGTGATTATCCTAAACGTTTAATACAAAAATAAGCATTCACAGAAAGCAGAGATGTTTAGAGGAGGGGCTTGAGTTTTTGTCCACTGTTGTGGTTTCTTGATGTTACTGAAACAGAGCCCCTTGGGCTTCATTTATATTTAATTAGGCCTGTTATGCCTTTAGGAAATGGTTTCTTGCTATAGGTGTTCTATTTTTCAAATACTGTTAAAAAAAAATTAGCTGGAGAAAATATTTAAAAAGATGTTTGTTTTGACCAGTAACAAGTTAATATACCCTGGGACAAAAGTCTACAGTACAATAACTTGGGCAGTTTTCTTTGTTTTCAACTATCTGTTTGCTTCTAGCTCTGCCTAAGCATTTGGATAGGTATGACATACTGCTGATTAAGTTAATTCCATTTTATTTGTTTTTATTCACTGTAGATTGAACTGAAAAGATGAGTTTAGATGTTAAAATTGAGTCTAAGCTTGAAGGGTTTTGTATAATTCTAATAAACAATACACAAAATATAATCAGATGTTTATTGTCAAATGAAATCACCTTCAAAAAGCTGCTTTTGAAAATGATTCCCTGTTTTGTTTAAATCACAATTATTGACATCCATCAGCACTAACATTGTGGTGGCTGCTTCACAGAACATAATTTAACTTTGGTTTCTTCACTTGTAAAAATGATTTGGCTATGAGTGTGTGCATGGGAATCAGGGTTTTTTCCAACCCAACAAGTATGTAAAAGATAGCCTTGGTCTTCTAGAATTTGTGGTAGTGTTAATTTTGAGTAAAAATTCCTGATATTTCAGAAATAACAAAATTGGATATATTTGTAGTTCTCTGGTTCTTTTGTTTATTCATTTATCTGTGCAATGATACGAGTATGTGTCATGTCTCTTTTTTTACTCTGTCTTGGTTGGCTTTGGTGATTTGGATTATTTGGGACTCTTCAGAAAATATATATTAGCAGCAACTGTTACATTAGTGAACTGTTACATTAGTGAAATACTCAGTGTAAAGATTTCTTGGTTGTTGTGTATAATAATGCTACGTTTTGCTTCAAAATGTTTTATGGGTGAAGCAGTCTTTTGAAAAATAGTAAATTCTTAGTCAAAGTGAAAAAGAAAAAGTGGACTGAGGAGTAGAAGGGAATGAGGACTTCTTGGTGGGTAAGTTCAAGAGAATTTCCTTATACATTCAGGTTCCAAGAATTCTAGACCCTGATCATTCCCACCCCTCCTAAGTCAAAAAAATACTATGTGGTCATTGATTTATAGTGAATTGAAACCTTTCGCCTCCTGGAAGCCTTCCTTAATCACTTCTTTACTCTGTCCCTTCAGCATTTATGCTCAGTGCTCAATTTATACTACAGGTCTGCTTCAGTTTGTCAATATGCTTTGGAATTTAAACTATGGAAATGATCAGTTAAAATATTGACGGTCTCTGGTGGGACTAAATAAAACTTGCAGGTAGGTCCCTGCCACAGACCCCAGAAGGGTGATGGATGTACACTCACCAGTGGTATAGTTCATAGAAGGAAGGGGCAATGAATGATCTGGGGGAGGGATTATGATATATCAATCTGATTTTTGTTTTTTCGAAAAGACATTTGCTTATTTTTAGCAGGGTCAAGGATGGAGTTGCTGCTTGAGCTTCACTGTGTTAACAATGAAGGTTGCTTTTATATACTGCTGCTAGGGCTGCTCAGAGAAGATCTACATCATGTGAATCCCTTGTCCTACTGTATTTTTTTCTTTTTTACCTGTTCAGTTGCTGCTGCTTTTAAATTTAGGGTTATGAATGGGGAAGGAGGGTTGAGAATAGGGATAGAAAAATCCTGTAATGGTGTCTTTGCTGTATTGACCCACTTACTGTTGCTGTTGTTCCCATTTATTCTTTAATGGAAACTGTTCTCAAGCATGCAATAGGAAAATTTTCTATTTTAACTCTTTTCAACCAAAATGAATTTATTGTAGAAATAGATTGCTTGATTTAGTTAAAAAAAAAAAAAAAAAACTGGGGGGATTTGGACTTAGTAACTTTTATAAGGAGTGTACACATCTGTTTCATACAGGGAAGGTTACCTGAATATTTACTTCTGTTACCAGGTAACACTGTCCACTATTGCTTTGGTATTTTGACTTTGCTGTCTTTGTAACTAGCAATTTCCTAAGGGGAAGAGAATCTTCCTTCCCCCCTTTTAGTTTCTGTTTTCGTTATTGGATACTCAATAACTGCTGTTTGACACATTACATGTTAAGTGTGGAGAAGGTAAATAATTTGGAATTTGTGTCTGTATACAGTATTTCATACCTAGGAAGATAGCATACCATGTACATGCTATGTGTATTTGTATAGCTGTGAAATACTTAAAAACTTGGTGAAAAATGTTACAGACATTTCATTGAAGAGAATATTCATTTTAAAAGTATGTTCAAATTATAGGCGTGTTTTGGATGAGTAGCAACTTGAATATGAAAGCAAGATTGAATTTGTTAACTTAAAAATAATATATAATAAACAAATTGTTATGATTAATGCCAAAATAAAAGTGTTTCTTTTGCCTTTATTTGTATATCTAAGCTTTTGGAATGGGTTGCATTGATATTTTAAAAATATTGAAAAATGACATAGAACATGTTTAGTCTTTGAAAATATCTTAACATGTGAGCAGTATTGTCAATCCTAGTTAACTATAGCCTAAGGAATTCTAAAGAGAAGGGAAGTTTCAGACCAAGGATAAAAATTTCTCAGTAGTTTTCAGGATGAATATATTGAGATTAAGAAGATGGAACTATGCTTGGTTTTTAAAAATTTGATAGCAAGTCAAATTATTTGGGAGATAGTGTTGGAAGGATAGCAGTACTGATTTTTAACTTATTGCTATCTTTTTTCTCTTATTAAAGGAAAAGTAATTGGAAAAAATGGCAAAGTTATTCAGGAAATAGTGGACAAATCTGGTGTGGTTCGGGTGAGAATTGAAGGAGACAATGAAAATAAACTACCTAGAGAAGATGTAAGTATTCAAAATGTAATTTGGTTTGAGCTTTGCCTGTTTTTCTTTCTTTCTTTCCTTTCTTTCTTTCCTTTCTTTTCTTTCTCTCTCCCTCCCTCCCCCCCACCCCCCTTTCTTTCCTTTCTTCTTTCTTTCACCATGTTCTGTTCTTGGCTAACTTACGATGTTATTTTATATTTTGGAAATCATTTTGGTGAGTTGTATGTAGTGATGTACTTCCACTCTGATAACAGTGGGTTTTTTTCTTTAAAAAATTTTTGTCCTTTACTGTATTGCTTTACATACTTAGAAAATAAGTCATCTTTCAACATGGGCTTTGGGATCTCATTTGGTTTCTTAGTACTTCAGTAAAAAACCCCATTTTTGATAAAAAGACTTCAATTTGATAATTTCAACAGTTATTTTTTGTACTTAACCAGAGGATAGAGCTGTAAAATTTGATACTCTGACAAAAGTTTGTTTTAAAGGAATTCTTAGTAAATAACTGTGTACTTGACCCTTTTTGGAATCTGAAAGCCCTGATTATTTCTTAATTGAAATCTTTAAGGTTTTATGTTGCTATTCTTTTCAAAAAAAATTTTTTTTTATTTTTTAATGTTTATTTTTGAGACAGAGACCGAGTATGAGTGGGGGAGGGGCAGAGAGAGAGAGGGAGAAACAGACTCTGAGGCAGGCTTCAGGCTCTGAGCTGTTAGCAAAGAGCCTGACATGGGGCTCAAATCCACGAACCCTGAGATCATGACCTGAGCTGAAGTCAGATGCTCAATCAATTGAGCCACCCAGGCGCCCCTGTGTTGCTATTCTGACAACAACTTTCTGAAATTTCTTGTTCAGTCCCTTCTCACATGTTAATGTTTTGTCTATACTGCACTTCCTTACTTCTCATCCATCCCTTTAAGGATCTCTTAACTGGGTGGCTCCAGTGTCTTAAACTTTGTATGCTTGTGAATATAAGGCAAGCATTTTCTTCCAAATTATCTCCTAGAAAGCAGCTTTAGTTTTGCAGAATAGATTATTGCTTGAAGAGTTTGTTAGCCTGTTGGGAAAAACCACCTCTTTAAAAAAACAAAAACAACTGTAGTCAAAGGAGTCCTTATGTGTTGGATGTTGTAAAGATGCCTACTGAAGAGCCATTTCCTTTATTCCCTTTAATTAGAATGTAGAGGCAAAAAAAAAAAAAAAAAAAAAAGAAAAACACATGACTTAGAGAAATGACTAGTTGGTGGCTCAAATTGGTTTCATGCCTACACTGCTTCCAAAGTTGCTTTAAATTTCAAGTAAATTTTACTTTTTAAGCAACCCTACCTCCCATTGCCTTTGAGAGGGGGATTAAAATCAAGGTGTCATAGTATTGGAATTTGTACTTTTCCCCTTTATGTTTAATGTATAAAATAATCCATTTGGCATACAACCACTGCCTAAAAATTGGTTTGACTATCAAGATGTGTATTGGTTAGGGCCATTATAGGACTCCAGTGTAAATTTCTTAGTTTTATCTACTTACTTATCTGTTCTTCTCTTAGCTTGACTTACCTCTAGTTGCTTTCTAGTATTTAACATTTTCTTGTGGGGCACCTGACTGGCTCAGTGGATACATCAAGCAACTCTTAATCTCAGGGTCAAGAGTCCAAGCCGCATGTTGGGTGTGGAGCCTACTTAAAAAAAAAAAAAAAAAAAAAATCTTGTTGCAGGCTGACTCTTTTAGGTCTTTCTTCATAAATAAGAACTTCGCCGTACTATATACTGTTTGTAGTTTTGGTCAGTGTCACCCCTATTTCTGTGCCAGGGTTAAGAAACTTATATGCTTACAGAAACCAAGCAGATTATTAAATGATGAAGCAGGTTGGGTTATACAAGACCAGGGATAGGGGAGTACACGGTCCATTTCTATAAAAGAAACAGATGCTGCTTAGCTTTTATCTGGTTGCCATGTGAGAATGTATGTGTTATGTGTTGCCATATCTTTGGTATTAAGAGAAGCTAGAAACCTATAATGTGTAAAATTTAAAAATTTTCAAAACATCGCATTTTAAGTCAAATCTGAAGGTTGGCATTCACTTACTTGGGGCTACCATTTCATAAGCTAAATCCTGTGGCCAACTCTGTTTATAGCTTGTTTACTCTGAAGTCCTTGGTGACCCACCTTTAGCCTGAGAGGGTCTTTTTCTATCTCTATCATAGCAATTATTATCTGTATAATTGAGTATTTAATGGTTTTTCTCTCAATCTTCTGTTTATTATCTTAACCTCACCAAGCCACATTATGGACTCTGAATCAAGAAATGAAATCTGAATTCTCATATTCTCTACTCTAGCCCAATGAATTGTATAGGGTTAGGTACTTGATAAATATTTTATATCAATTTTTAACATTGGGTTTGAGGGGTGCCTGGCTGGCTCAGTCAGTAGAGCATGTGACTCTTGATCTCAGGGTCCTGAGTTGAAGCCCCATGTTGGTGGATTTGAGTTTTTCACTGAAAAATAAATAATATTTATATACAAGTTAGACTAGCACAGAAGGGTATAGTGTGAAAAACAAATGAGTGTCTATGTTCTGCCCATATCTCTCCTCTCTCTATTGTGTCTAATAGATTTTAGATGGTTGTTGGTTGCCTTTTTTATGTCTTTGTTTTGCTACTAAAAACAGTGCTGCAGCAAACATCCTTTACAACTGGAGAGTAAATTCCTGGAAGTGGATTTCTTAGATCAAAGGGTAAAAGATATTTAAATTTTTAGATCTTCTTAGTTTCCCACACACCACACATTCCTTCTATCAGTGTAGGAATTATGTCTATTTTCCACATACTTGCCACCAGTTTGTTTGTTTGTTTGTTTTATAAATGTGGTCTCCAAGCTCAGTGTGGAGCCCAAGAGTCCCCCGAGACACCCAGGCACCCCTAGAGCTTTTGTGTTTTAAGGAAGCTAGTCTTTTGTCTTTTCATATTTGTAGTAAATATTCTTTCTTTCTCCTTGATACGCACCCCCCCCCCCATAAATTTTTTATGTTGTTGGGATTTTTTAAGACTTTTATGACTTAAGACATTTGATTTTGCCATGCTTGGCAAGGTCTTTCCTACATGTAGGTAATTCAGAAATTCATTTGTATTTCATTTGCGGGGTTTTTTTAAGTATGTAAATTTTTCACTCCAGTGGATTTGTGTGTGTGTGTGTGTGTGTGTGTGTGTGTGTGTGTGTGTGTGTATTAGGAACAGGGATCCTGCTTTATTTTTCCCATGTGCTAGTTGGTAGTCTCAGTGCCATCTATTAAATATAAGTGATGAGTTACTAGTATTTTTAAAAAATCAAGAAATTTCACTGAAAAAATTCTTAGAAATCTGTATATTTAGTAATAATCATTTACTCTTCAGATTTTTTATTGTGGCTTTAGAGTAGTCATTAAAATATTTTGTAGTATATGTGCCTTTAAGGTTGTGTTTCTGCCTGTCCTTTGGAGGTAGCTAACTGGTGATAGCATCTCATCTTCAGGGTCAAGGCATTGTATTTCTCTTAATTCCTTCCAGATCATCTGTCTGGAATGACTTTCTCTTCTTTACTTACTTGGTAAATTCTATTTGTTTTTAACATTTACTTTAATAATATTCTTAGGAATTCCCAAAGTTTCCATATCTGGGGTGGTGGCATAGTCCATATTCTACTTTAATATTCTTGTGTTTTTTATTGATATCACTAATATTACATAATAAGATTATTGCAGAAATGTTTAGTATCTTTTCTGAGATTGTGATTGCCTTTAGAATAGGGACTTTGTTTTATTTGTCCATTTTCCTTAGTGTAGATTCTGGCAAGTAACATGTAGTTGTTATTTGGAGTTAGGTGACCGTATATGAAATTGGCTGACTGATTTGCTAATTATATGACTTTGGGCAAATTGCTTTCTCAACTGTAAAAGTGGATTATTTTTTTTTAATTGGAGTATTAAAGTTACTTTTTAATGAATATTAAGATACAGATGTAGAATAAATAATATACTCCCAGAAATATAGTATGTGCTTAAAATGTTTTAGATTCCACCCCTCTCCCCGCCCCTCCCCCCCCCCCCCCTTATTAATTCACTTTGCACTCTCTTATATCTGCTTGTGAATTCCAGAGGACAGGGTCAAGACTTCCGTACTTCCTAAGCTTGTTATATTCCCTTTTTTCAGGCTCTCTTAGCCAATCTGTTTAAATAGCTGTTAGGAACTAATTTGTAGAATCAAAATAAGGCAAGGCACTGAAACTGATTGGGTGAGTGTATTTAGGCTTTACTTATTTTCCTTAGCCATTAAGAAGCTGGAAGTGTACTACTTCATAAATTCAGCAAAGTTAATCCTGTGATTTGCTTTAATAGTGGTGACTAAATATTTGCTCATATTAGTAATTCCTTTATATTGTGTAAATGTTTGTATTCCTTAGGTGACACTTGTGTTAATGGTCAGGAAGCACTCCCTCCAATACACAGATGTTAACGGTTTTGTTATGTGCCCTTGTCAGGGATAATCTAGGTGATGTACTTTACCATTTTAAAGCCATCACCACCAAGGTGAGATATCTAGTCTGTAAATTCATACCAGTTCAAGGAAAATGTCTTTAAAAGGTGGTTTGTATACAGAGAAAGATTGAATTAGAAATTAGAAAATCTGATATAAACTGGTATTTTAAAAGTAAAAATTTTAAATTTTAAATCACTGTTTTAGAAAAGTTTTCCAAATTATACATTGGTATGTCACATTTATACTAGAACTTTATTAAAATATTAAATACTGAAGACATTGTGTTTTCTTACAGGGTATGGTTCCATTTGTATTTGTTGGCACTAAAGAAAGCATCGGAAATGTGCAAGTTCTTTTAGAGTACCATATTGCTTATCTAAAGGTTTGTATGCTGTTACACATTCATGTCATTGTTGCTTCACATGTTAAACTAAAGGTTACATCAATTTTATATTTATGTTAAATTTCAATTCTTTATTTTAAAATAATTTAATCAAGCTTCAGATTTACCCTGTTTTTCTACATGAGAGTTTAAAAGTAAAAAGTCCTTTAAAAATTTTAAAAATTTAAAGTCCCATAATAAAATCATGGGCTTTATGCACGTTGTTTCTCTTTTTTCTGAACTGTTATATTTCTTTCCTTATTCTTTAGGAAATGATCATGCTTGTGTTCCTATAATGTGACTGTCATCACTTTATGTATCTACCTGTGCTACACTGAAACCATTTTATTTTACCTTGATGTTTTAGGTGCAAATAGGGCAGAGAACTGGGAGTGAAAGTGTGCTTTCTTGGTAACTGATGTTCTCTGAATCAGACGCACTACCTTGTAGACCTCATTTGATCTTAACCATTGTTTCTAATATAATCTATTTGAGTTGATAAATAAAGAGCAAGGGTTTTAGGAAAATGCCCCATAAGTTACTAAAAGTTACAATTGTTATTTTTTTACTTTTATTACTAAGTTTCTCTTGTAAAACCTTCAACAGCTCTGTCTCTAGTAGTGGGTTTTTCTTTTAGTCACTCATATCATTGCTGCTATGTTAATATTTTGAAAGCACATCTGATACCATTCTTTTAAAACTCATCTCTAGAAATCTTAGTTCAGTCTGGCATTTTATGTTCATGCTTTATCTTCTAGTACTCTACTACCTTTTAGTCAAGAGCTTTGTCAAGTTACCTTACCTTCACATCTTGTAATGACCTTAGTTTCTGAATGACCAAGTCTCCTGGTACCTCTAGGCCACAACTTGGGTGTCACTGTTTTGATGGAAAAGTAGGTTAATAGTCCCTCTTATACATGGCACCTATATCCCACTTAGCAGAGTTTTAATTTCTTGAGGGGTGAGTCTGGTAATATTGTGTAATTATTAGCTATTTAACAGTTTATGCATACATACATTATTACATACGGGAACTAAAACTCCCAGTGAGAATACTGCCCTAGCATAAGAAACATTTATTCTACCTTGTAACCACCAACGAATAGTTTAATGCTTGTCCGTTAAACATACCCTTGAACATGGAGAGTCCTTGTCTTTTTTAATATTGTATGCCTGTAACACTTAGCGTAGTTGGTGCTCAGTAAGGTATTTAATAAATGTTTAATGAATTGAGTCAGCAAATGACCTTGTGAATTGTATTTATTAAGTACACAGTTGTATTTTACCAAATAATTGGTCACGATCATAGTTTCTTTCATTGGTAGGGAGTAGTATAGCTTCATTTTTTTTTTTTAAGATGGTAAAAATGATACAACATAGAAGAATATTTACCTTTTTTGTTTTACTCATAGGAAGTAGAACAGCTAAGAATGGAACGCCTACAGATTGATGAACAGCTACGACAGATTGGTATGGGTTTCAGACCTTCTTCCACCAGAGGGCCTGAAAAGGAAAAAGGATATGCCACTGATGAAAGTACCGTCTCTTCTGTACAAGGTTCTAGGTCTTATAGTGGAAGAGGCAGAGGTCGTCGGGGCCCTAATTACACCTCCGGTTATGGTAAAAAAAACAATTTTTTTTTTTTTTTAAACTTTTTGATTTAGTTAGTTCTTCACTCTGTTTTGGCATGGAGAGCAGGAGAGTGTTCCAAGTCATATGTCTTTATAGTAATGACTGTAAAAGGTATATGATGTTCAAGGAGCTATGTAATGAGATCAAACATGTTTTTTGTTAGGTTGGCAGTTCATGATCATGTTTATTCTAAATATATATGGAATTGTTGTACACATATTTATATATAGAATGTAAACATATCAAACCTAATGGTGATGATACTGCTAGGAATCATTTTTTTTTTTTTAATCCTCTTTTGCCTACCCTCCAGGAGAAGTAAAAATGAAATACTATGCTAATTAGTGTGCTAAGGTTGTATGTAGCACATCTGTACTAGCTTTTTAAAATATACTTAATAGCTCTGTTGGCAGTTTTGAATATAAATCTCTCACATCTGCCAATATTTTGTCCAAAGAACATTTCACTAAAATGAGGGCTTTTTAAAAGCCAGAACCAAATCAATACTTTATAGATGAACATTTTTCTAAAATGTATTTCATTGTGAGGATGGGGCCCTAACCGATGTATGAAGGGGCCAGTCGATGGTGGTGGTCAACAATTTTCTAATCCTAAATTTTCACTTATTCTTCTTCAGCTTCGGAGTTCCATTTTTCTGCATTTGGACTTGGATCTTAGCAGTGACCTGATTTGTCTTCCCTTGTTTTCTTCCCTTTCTCTTTTCCTTCTCTTTTCTCCATTCCTCTGTTCATCCTAACTGCTTTAGGAAAATATTTCATAAGCCTTTTCCAAAATAGAAGGCATTTAGAGAAAGTGGGAATACATAAAAGCTTACAGTGTGCAGATTCCACATCTGATTTCATGTTTGAAGACTCATCTAATGCCAACATTATATTAAATCTGTACTTTGATTTGTTGTAGACTTGAAAGGTTAATTATCCCTTTCCTTTCATATATTTCCATGTTCTAATTTCTTGATATTTTTTATTACTTAAAGTTAACTCTGTATTGAGAGCTGAAAAGCAAAATTCCAGGAACATGTTTTTAGCATGTGAAGATCTGAGAATTGTGAAGTACTGCTGTATTCTTGAAAATACATTTAATACAGAAGACAGATAATGAGTGATTAAAGAGAAAATAAGTATATTGAATGATTCTAGAGCCACAAATTACTAGTACAGATAATTAGATTTGGCTTTTTTTTGGATGATGAGGATGGTGAATTCATTGAAGACTTTTATAAACCTTTGGGAAGTCAACTTACTGAGGCCAGTCTTTTGCAAAATACCTTTGTTGAAAGTGATAATAAGTTTTTATGATTAGATAATAAGTTTTTATGAGTGGTAGAGGGAATATCCTCTGGATTGAAGAAAGTTATGCAAGTTGTTCAGTAGATGGCACTCTTACCTCTGAGACTTTGCAGACTAGTAGTATCATTGCGTTTGTTGAAATAGCTATTGAATTTTAGTGGGCTTGAGAGAACCATTTGAATTTGGTTATAGATGTTCTCTTGTCTACTTAATACCAGGATTTTTAGGTGATAATACACACACACACACACACACACACATACACATATACGTGTGTGTGTGTGTGTGTCAGTCATGTAAGAAACTTTTTCTAGTAGCACTGAAGTTGGTATATACCTTAGAATGGATGATGTTTTAAAACTGCAATTGGCAGCATTTTCTTTAGTGGCACACAAAATATGTCTTTCAGTGAATGGATGGCATGTTGGAGTTGACAAAACATGGTACTTTTGCTGTTAAGCAGTCATGATCATTGAAAAGGATGTAGGGGCGCCTGGGTGGCTCAGTCGGTTAAGCGGCCGACTTCAGCCAGGTCACGATCTCGCGGTCCGTGAGTTCGAGCCCCGCATCGGGCTCTGGGCTGATGGCTCAGAGCCTGGAGCCTGCTTCCGATTCTGTGTCTCCCTCTCTCTCTGCCCCTCCCCCATTCATGCTCTGTCTCTCTCTGTCTCAAAAATAAATAAAATGTTAAAAAAAAAAATTAAAAAAAAAAAAAAAAAGAAAAGGATGTAAAGCATCTTCATAAGAGCTTTTAGAAGTTTTGGAGAGGGGAAAATATGATGTAAAGTTCTGTTAAAAATAAGTATTTGGAGTCATGAAAAAAATGGATTACTTTGAATCATTTTTAAAGCCCAGTGTAAATCATTTTTTTTTTGATTCATTAACTTCTATTTTACAAAATTAAAGGAATGGTTGCAGTGATTTCAACACAGTTTTCTGTTGATGCTTTAACACATTTCAAATTTAAAGGCTTTAACACTGATGTATTAAGAGTTTTCTAGGTCAGAAGTCAGACATGAGTCTCGGTGGGCTAAAATTGTCAGCAGGATTGTATGTTCGTCCTTTCTTGAGGCTCCAGGTTAGAATCTGTTCCCTTGATATTTCCAGCTTCTGACCCCCTCTTTGTCTGTTTTGTAAAGCCAGTGACTGTAGAGTTCTGCTGCTCTGTCTCTGGTTCTCTGTAGCTGAGATCCACTCGATTAGTTTGGCCTCACCTGGATAATCTCCCCACCTCAGTATCCTTAACCTTATCACATCTGCAAAGTTCTTTTTGCCATCCCAGAAACGTTTAAGCTTTATTTAATATGAATAAAGCAAAAGCACTAGCCAGTTCATTAGTCATTTTTGTTTTTGACTTCAGTATCTGTCTTATCTACTGAAATGTATTCATGATTTAGACCACTCCCCCTTAAGTCTTTTGAATACTATATTTTTTAATTAATATAATTTATTGTCAAATTGGCTTTTATACAACACCCAGTGCTCATCCTAACAAGTGCCCTCCTCAGTGCCCAGCACTCTTTTTCCCCTCTTCCCCACCCCCCCACCCCATCCACCTTCAGTTTGTTCTCTGTATTTAAGAGTCTCTTGTGGTTTGCCGCCCTCCCTCTCTGTAACTATTTTTTCCCCCTTCCCTCTCCCCATGGACTTCTGTTAAGTTTCTCAAGATCCGCATATAAGTGAAAACATGTATCTGTCCTTCTCTGACTTGTTTCACTTAGCATAATACCCTCCAGTTCTATCCATGTTGCTGCAAATGGCCAGATTTCATTCTTTCTCATTTCCAAGTAGTATTCCATTGTATATATAAACTACATCTTCTTTATCCATTCATCAGTTGATGGACATTTAGGCTCCTTCCATAATTTAGCTATTGTTGAAAGTGCTGCTGTAAACATTGGGGTACATGTGCCCCTATGTACCAGCACTCCTGTGAATATTAGATTTAGGTTAAACTTTAGTAGGAATTCCCTTGCTTGTGACATTGAGTTAAATACACTGTATTTCTAGAGAGAATTCAATAGGGACTTTGTAAAAATTTAAAAAATGAGATTACTTATCTTCAGATTTTGGTAATGTTTTCAGGCAGTGCATAGGTTTGTCAGTAAATTCAGATACATTCCAAAGGATGTTTTCACTACTCATGAAATGATAAATTGCCCTTACTCCAACAAAACCGTGACATCAGTTAATAAATTCGTTTTTGTCATTTGGATAAATAAGTGTTTGGGAGAGACATTCTCTTTTGTGAGATTCTCGTTCCTAATAAACACACTTGAGTGTAAATACTAGAAACTTGCTGTATTTTTTATAAAAGTTCCAACTAAGTCATTCTTATATCACTGACTGGTTACATCCATATTTAATGTCAAGTGGAGAAAAAAAGATGAATGTTGAAGAATTTTCTTTAAAGGAGAAAGGAAATTGTTAGGCCTCTTCATTTGTTAAGTTTTATTGTGGGTACCTTACTGTTGTGCATCTGAAGAATTCTTACGTTTTACTTCCATCATCAAATGACTGGGGTTTAACTCTAGGGAACTTGTGGTTTATCATGGAATCACTTTTATTTGGGAGATGAGCAAATGAATATCAAAGTCATGCAGCAGATTGCTTTAACAGAGAATTGTTGTGCACATTGTTAGGTGTGGGGGGGCATTTAGAGGTAGAAGAAAGCTCTACCATAGGCCAAGGGAGATGTAAATCCAAAGGGAAAAAAATAGAAAACTACACATGACAGCATTGCATGATAGATACATGTTACTTTTAAGGAAATAAGAGGAGGGGAGGAGTCTTTTCAGTTAAATTGGTCTGAAACTACAAATTGAACTGGGCTCTCAAGGAGAGATCTATTTGGATATTTGATATAAAAGGGAGGGATGGAAGTGGCATCCCGGAATTAACAAAGAATAGAAGTGGAAATGAGTATTGTAGTGATTGAGTCATCTAAATCTAACACATAATTGTGATATAATGATAATGATATTGCAGGCTTTTATAGAATCTTTGCAATGTTTAAATTTTTAAAAGATCACTATTAAAATAGGTCACTGGAACCTTAGAAATGGTCTGTAAACTCTTAGAGTCATGATAAATTTTTCTGTCAGGTTAAAGTCGTCTTCTCAGTAACATTCTTAAAATTTATTCTGTAATTTCAAATAGTGTATTCTAATTTAAGCCACTGTTCGTAAAATGTAATTGTTTTATGTACAACCACTAAAGATACACTCACAATTTATAAGACACTATCAATTATGAGAAACACTGTGATTTCACAGATGTTAAAGTGTGAAATAGTGTGCTTCCTAGAATCAATAAAATAATGGTAGAATACACAGTACAATTAAACTATTCGTTTTTCTGAATATGATTAAATTTGCTTTAAAATAAAATAGCGGTTATTTCATTATACTAAAACCTAAAAGTGGGCAAGTTTTTTTTTTTTTTTTGACTATTTCCAGATACTAACTGCATTTGCATTATCTATGTAATGTTTTGTGTCTTTGCTGTAATACTATATGGGCTGTATTTCTGCACATCTAAACCAGTTTTTTTTTTTTTGCTTGTTTTTAATATTTATTTTCTGTATTCATGGAAACAAATCTCTGCTAAGTATAATTACCAAGTTACAGTATATCTAAACCAATTTTTAATCTCGCACTAGTAGATCCTATATTATTAGTATAATATTATATTTGATTATTACTGAGTAAATTTCACATTAATTTTAATTTAGCTTCCTTTGAATCAGCCAATTAATAGGGTGATAAAAATAAATTGTAGGAAATAATTTTGGAAAGTTTCACTCCTTATTTTCCCTTTTTTAAAAAAATCAAGAATCTAATTGGCTTATGTTCTCTTTCCCAAGGTACAAACTCTGAGCTGTCTAACCCCTCTGAAACAGAATCTGAGCGTAAAGACGAGCTGAGTGATTGGTCATTGGCAGGAGAAGATGATCGAGAGAGCCGACATCAGCGTGACAGTAGGAGACGCCCAGGAGGAAGAGGGAGAAGTGTTTCAGGGGGTCGAGGTCGTGGTGGACCACGTGGTGGCAAATCCTCCATCAGTTCTGGTAGTCTTTTATATACTATGTCAGCATCCTTATTTTGTAAACAGTATAACCTTGTACAAGTTAATTCATTCCCCAAGTGTCTTCTCGCTGAAGAAGGTAGTGGAGCATATGATAAGGAGAAACCTTGGAGAGTGTTTCTCAGTGAAGGTTTAGCTAGAATTTTCCAGTCAGAAATTTTGGTTGGCTGATTCTGTTTCAGTGGTCAAAGATTTCTCTAGTTTTGGGGGACTTACATAATTAATTAGAATGGTTTTTTTTTCCCCGCTAGAATTTTTGGGTTCTATATTTCTGTTTGCCAGACCCAGAAAATTCTAATGCAAAGAGAGATCTAAGTTATGTAATACTAAATATTCTTAATGTTGAAAATCAACTGAGAACTTTTGCTGCACTATGTACGATTTTGGGAACGGAAGAATTGTGAAATTTAAAAATTTTTGTGTTGTTTGAGGAATTGAGCTGTATAGAAGACTGAGAACTGAGATGCATGAGCAACTTTGTCTTTTTCTTCCTTCCCTTTTTTTTTTTTGTTTTTTTTTTTGGTAGGAGCTGTGAGAATGTTTTTGCTTAGTTTAATGGGCTGGGGGACAGAATCATTAGAGATGTGTGAATTAGATTATGTCATAGATACAGCCTTAACATATCTTTATTGTATACTACTTTAAGAAAACCATGTTTTCTTAATGTATATATATACCTCGTGAAAGTTTATATGGTATTTTAAATGTTATAGAACATACGTATATATAATTAAATATATACCAGACTTGCTTACAAACTACAAAAAACTGGAACAAATCACACAATTTTTAAAAGGTACTCCGTTTCCAGTGATCTTCTTTGAGCCCTAAGTTTATTTTACAGGCTTTTAGGGAAATACTTTTATATTTTACTACATTGCTCACTATTACCAAGGTTTGTAAAATTGTAGTATGCTGAATTGCACAATAAATGTACTTTACCTAGTGCTTATGATTAATTGATAAACTTAGTGTCTTTTGCAAAGATGCTAGCTTGCTAGCTGTTACGGAAACTTAGAAAGGAAAAATCGTGATTAGGTGAATTTCTTCTATAATTTGATTGGTGGAGGCAATAAATGCACATAGGTAAGATGGGTATTTTTTTTCCTTATGATTATATCTTAAAACTTTCCCTTTTCTCACCCTCACCCTACTTTACCCCACCTTCATTCTTTGTTTCTGGAGATGGGAGTACTAGTCAACTTTATATTTTCCTATAACCAGTTAGAATTTGAACCTTCTTAGTTTGATTTTTTTTTTTGTATAGACTTGTTTTGATTGCTTCAGTTTAGTAACATTTCTATTATGCCATGGAATGCAGGTGTTGTGATTTACTTGGGTATAGCACATTAACATTAGCACAAAGAAGCAGCTGACACCTTGAACTTGGTAAAGGGGACAAAATTGTGTATTTATGTCTCTCCACTTTTCATTTCTCTAGCTTCTGGGTAGGACTAGCTAAGGATGTGAATGTCAAAAATAGCAAGTAATAATATACTGTTTTCTAATACATGTTCAAA
This sequence comes from Felis catus, assembly GCF_018350175.1. Classification (NCBI taxonomy): domain Eukaryota; kingdom Metazoa; phylum Chordata; class Mammalia; order Carnivora; family Felidae; genus Felis; species Felis catus. The sequence goes on along the minus strand of NC_058376.1, from coordinate 85,967,323 downwards.
ACAAGTCAAAGAGAAGTGGTAGGAAGGTGAGGGTGTTTGCTCATCTTCTGCTTTAATTTTTCATTGCCATTTAAAGCTCTTCATATTACTTTCCAGGAAAAATAGTCATACAGGAAACATTTTTTTTGAATATGGAATATAGGGGGAGAATTGTAGATGTAGTTCAATATAGATCAAAGCATTTCTAATGACTGCAGCTCTCTTAAACGAATATTTCTTGCCTCTGACATGCATATAGTGCTCAAAGATCCAGACAGCAATCCATACAGCTTACTTGATAATACAGAATCTGATCAGACTGCAGACACTGATGCCAGCGAATCTCATCACAGTACTAACCGTCGTAGGCGGTCTCGTAGACGAAGGACTGATGAAGATGCTGTTCTGATGGATGGGATGACTGAATCTGATACAGCTTCAGTTAACGAAAATGGGCTAGGTATGTAAGCACTTAGGGAAAAGATATATTATTGTCTATTGTTAATGTATGATGCTTTTTTCAAAAAACAAAAACAAAACAAAACCCAAACTTAATGCAATTCACATACTGAAGTTTTCTTAGTGTTTACTTCAATTCAAACAAGGTAGATAGCTTTGTATCTGTCTGAAATGTCTGTTTTTCAGATTTATATAGCCAAATTATTTGAAACTTGAAAGTGTTTATTAAAAGTGCCCTTTGATGCCATTAAATCAATATAAATATTCAAACTGCAAGGCACTTAATACTCTTACTGTTCATAAACCAAAATTGGGCTTTCAGCTTGCTTCTTTAGAAATTATTATGATGACATTAGTGAAGGTATGTATATTGAGTAGGCATTAACTTTCAAAGGGCTAAAATGTTATTAACTTTGCTAAAAACTAAATTGTATTGGAAAGGAAGACTTTATTCCTGAATCATGGTAATTTAAATTAAGTCTTTCAGTTTGTTCAATTAAGAGTTAAAACCCTCTTACTTTCCAGATGGTAATTCCATTTTTAATGTATTTGAAATGGTTAAAACTACAAAATTATTTTCCTGTCAGTAATGTATGTCGTTTTATCTTCCCTGTTTAATTAAAAGGTTCTCTCTCACTTTTCTTAAATCTTTGAAGGAAAGAAGTTTTTTTTTTATTTTGTTTTTTGTTTTTGTCAGAATAGTTCATGGTAAACTTTGCAATTACAGATGATAGTGAAAAAAAACCCCAGCGACGCAATCGTAGCCGCAGGCGTCGTTTCAGGGGTCAGGCAGAAGATAGACAGCCAGGTAACTTTTGAGTGGACCTGTTGACAACACCAGGTCACAAGCATGAAAAAAAATGTCATGTGTCTGCTTTCTAAATATATTATACTTACATGTACACATGTGTGCATATACATTCAAGATGTGCATTACATAAATTGTTTTCTCAACTAATAAGACTACTAAAATGCATTCTTCCTTCACTTCGTAAATGTTTAGTAACCTGTCTAATTGAACTAATGTTGTGTTTTAATTTTTTTTACATGGAAATACTATTGAGAAGACCATTATTTTGTCCACTTGGCAGATTCTTCATACTTGAATTGGGGCCTGCCATCCCAGGGGCTATGTTGTAGTTTGTGGTTGAGGTTGATTGGCAAAACTGGGCAACTTTTGCATGGTGCTGCTCACTATATCTGGATTCAGCACCTCATTTTTGTGGGAATTGTAAATACCCACAGTTAAAAAAAAAGCATAAATGAGAAAAATACTTGAAAGTGTCTTTTTTCTAATAAGAGGAATGCATGTTATGTTTTGTTTGTTTACTGTAGTGTGATGCCTTTTCCCTTACACCTACTAACTATTCAAATTAATAGTACTTACTTAGTTTTAGAATGTTAATTTAAGTAGACATAATTTTTAGTAACTTCAAAGAAACTTGTTTGCTGTGTCTATATTATTTTGAACATAATTCCATTTCCTGTGTACAGAGAATCACGTGTATATTCACAATGAAGAAAATGTGTGCACCAAAAATAAACCCCTTTTGAACTAATCATTTTCTGCATTCTTTACAAAAGCAAATTTTTGGGTGTGTATTCCCCAAATACAGAATGTAAATTCAAGTATCTTTAATATTTTAGGTTTAGTGGTTGCAGAGACATTTGGGAAAACTGGTTTTAAAGGTGTTAGTTCCATTCTTGAAGAAAAGTCCGTGTTTTAAAGGTAGTTGTAAATTTAAAAGGAATTTAATACTGTCAAAAATAGAAAGTTTCCACCAAGTTTTTTTATTGTTTTCCTTTCTCTTCTTCTCTCTGTAGTGTTAGAAATATTCTTTAGATCAAGCGATCATATTTATTTTGTTCTTTAAAGTTGGCACAGTGGTGAATACAGTACTTTCTGGCCATAGTTTATAAATAAGAAAATTCAAGCTACATTGTGGGTTTAACATATAACATAATTTTTTAACTAGATGGTGGTTTATTAAGTCAGTGGACATCAAAAACATAGTGGTGTTAAAGAAGAGGCAGATTTTTCTGTATGATATTAATTGAAAATTGAGTAGTTTGGGGTGTCCAGTAATATGGTTTGTGTTCTATAGTGCATTTATTCCTATTTTACTCTGTTCTTTGGATTGCCACTTTTCCTAGAAATTCTTGTTCCCTAGCCTGCCTTTCCGCCGCCTCCCCCTAAAAAACTGTTAAAAGCCCCCCCTCCAGCCCCCCAAGATAGGATTAATGGAACAGGCACATCATTTTCTCCTTGCCCCTGGCAGTGCTTCTAGGAAAGTAGCCTCCTAAAATGTCAACATTCCCTTATATAATTTAATTTATTCTCATTTGCTCAAGACTTCTTGTTTTTAGTATAAATTAAGCAGTGAATATTCCTTACTAATAAGAATGTGATTATAACACTTCTGTCAAGTTGGTTTACTTAGACCACTTAGGAAATTCTAGTCCAAATTATGCTGCACAAATTGCCTATCTTTTTTTCTAATTATTAATTAATCTTCATTGACCTTTTAAGTGGCTAGTATTGTAAGGACTAGCTATAAACAGGTTTTGAGTCAATTAAGTTTGTTTTTAGTTGTACCTCCCTTTATGGGGGAGGGGCACTGGTAAGTTTTTACCTTTCCAGCTATGTGCCTCTAATGTTGATACCCATATCAAAAAAGTATATTATTCTGTGTGTGTGCATAGTGGATCAAGGGTTCTAACAATTGTCACATACTCAAAGTTAGCAATATGTCTGTCTATGCAGAAGGGTTTCCAAGTAGCTGAGTTCTTCCGGGTGTCACTAAGGGTTGAACTATGGAAACAGAATGAATTCATGAAGGTGTTACACAAACTAGAATCATTTCTAGAATGTTTTTGCCACCATATATGTGTACATAATAATGAAATGGACTTGACAGTATTCCTCTTCTTAATTGTGGAAACTATTACTCAATGTTTTTATAAATTAACAGTGGATTTAAATGATTTTAAAAGCTTCAAAATGAGCACAGTGAGTTTCTTACAATTTGGAAGACAAGAGGCAGTTTTAGGCAGGAAACATCTTTTATTTAGTGCTGTTTCTAATAAATGATTTGCATTTTGAATTAAGTGGTTTTTTGAGATTTAAAAAGATTAGTAGTTTCAGAACGTTCTTGGATCTTATAAAGGGATTATGTTAATTTGTGATCACAAAAAAGTGAATTGTAAATACCATCCAGCTTTCTTATTTTATCAAAATGATTTATTTTCATATAATTTGAAACTAATGGACTGACCATTTCTCCCCTAGTGACTTTAAATAAATAATTTAAAATTTACTTGAAGTTTTCATTCTTTACATAAACCTGCTCTCATCCTGTAATTTAACATATCTTGTATTTCACATAATCAGAGATTTTCTTCACCAGTTTCTGGGAGAAAATAATTCTTTGAAAGAGAGCAATCATTTTGACATTTCTTCAAATCAGTAAATTCTAAGCTATAAAGTCCTAAAGAGAAAGGATTGAGGTGTAAAGTGAGGCCAGAATACCTGTAGAACAGATCATTTTTTTCCACTTGGGTTGGCAGAAGGGTGTTAGCTTGTGTTAGTCTTTTTCTTATGTCACTATTGCCATCCACTTCCTTGCAGACACACATAACACTTCAGTTAGTCCCTTGAAAGATTATTGAAGCCGGGAAGGGATTGTTACAGAATTAATGGCGGCCCTTTTCCCCACCAGAATTAATGTCCACGTTTTTAGGGTGATGGTCTGCCATCTTTAGTTTGCTTGTAGTTTTTTATTTTAGATCACTCACAATGGTTTCTAGTGTGAAATGTTAAAAGAAGGACTGTAAAATACCACACTTGGATATCTTGTACTTAAAAAACAAAAAAACAAAAACAACTAATATATGAGTACATCTTTTATATCTCTGGTGAAGTATAGCACACCGTGATTTGCACCAAATGTGCCCCATTTTTTCCCCACTGAGAATTGCAAACACTGGGCTGAGAATGCTGCATTTCCTATTCTTGGTTGTGGATTTCTGTATCAAACTTTATCCCAACCGTGGAGTCAACCAGAAGCAATGGCTGGATTCTTAAGAAAGCTGACTTAAATCTAGGCTTCCTTGATCTCCAGCTTGGAATTTTCTATTGTCAGCACTAAATCACAGGCACATTTTTCAAGCTTTGTTTTTGGTTGGAGGTGGTACCCAGCTTAAAATTTTGAAATTGGGTTACCCACCGTCAGTTTATTTTAAAAGTAAAATTACTCTTTATCCATAAATAAACTTTAGAAATATTTTTTCAACACCTGTAATTTTTTTCTCATCTTCAACAGTCACAGTTGCAGATTATATTTCTAGAGCTGAGTCTCAGAGCAGACAAAGAAACATCCCAAGGGAAACTTTGGCTAAAAACAAGAAAGAAATGGTAAGGAGAATTTAACCTGTAGGTTTTGTTGGTTTGGTTTTCGTTTCTGTTTTTTTTGTTTTTTTGTTTTTTATTATTTTATTTTTTTATTATTTTTTTTGGTATGGTTTAGCTTTATGTTTACTTCTTATCTTATTGTATGATCACTTGTTTCCCCAACTAGACAAATAATATTTTAAAGACTACTCTTTGTTTTGTTCTTGGCCCCAGGTAACTGAAGATATGCATGCTTGAGCCTGGAATACTTTTCATTTAGAATTCCAAATAGCATTTGTAAAATTCAGTCTATCCAAAGATATTGGACAGAGACTATTGGCTTAATTTGGGGAGCAATAGGCTATATATATCTCTTCTCAGTGATAGCTATAGACCTCTTTAAGTGTCAAGTCTTTTAAATGCTTTAACAGATGTGAAATGTAAAGGTGAGTAAAATAGGCATTATTTGCTTAGGGTATTAACCTTATATCTTTTTACATGGTGAGCTTTCCAGTGGTTAAAATTAAATTAGGTTCAAGTTTTCAGTAAACAAGTCCAGATTCTTCCTGTTGTTAAGGACTGCTAGGTACTAGAGATAGAGTTGAAAGACCAGTAGAGGTGGAATACATTGGTATATGCTTTGAAACTTTTAAGAACATTTTAATTCTTTGATCCAATGTCGTATGTGAAACTGAAATGATTTATTAGCTAATGTTTATATAGCTGTTTTCCTCCTCAGCTATAGATTTCATTTATAAAGAAGTTGAAAAAGTTGTCTCCCTTTGGCAGGCAAAAGATGTGATTGAAGAGCATGGTCCTTCAGAAAAGGCAATAAATGGCCCAACTAGTGCTTCTGGCGATGAAATTTCTAAGCTACAGCGTACTCCAGGAGAAGAAAAGATTAATACCTTAAAAGAAGAAAACACTCAAGAAGCAGCAGTCCTGAATGGTGTTTCATAAACTGAAGAAGTTCCTAGTTTACAGTTCTTTTACATTACATTTTACAATAGTGCTTGTACAAGCTTGCCAAAGATAGAATATGGATCGCCAGTCTTTACATCGCACTTTCAGTTCCTCCATTTGGAATTCAGAAAGGGGAGGGATCCTGAAGAAATCATATGTTAAACATACTTTGACACCTACTGTGTTATAAAATATATCATCAGATGTGCCTTGAGAATAGTATATGTAACATTAAAAAAAAGTTGCTGGCTATAGGAAATGTTATTTTGTTTTCAAAATATGGCAGAGATGGGGGGAGGAGGGTGGGGTGGGATCCCTAACGTAATATTCTTTATGAAAGCATTAGCTGCTTTTGTTACATTTTTAATAATATGCAACCACTTCTTCACCTGAGGAAAACTAGAATGAAATGCAGTCTAAAATATTTTGCACTGAATTGTAATTCTTCATTAGTTTAGTCTGGAAACTGGTCTGTTTTAATGTGTTTTTTAAATGCTGTATGTTGAGGAAAATCTGCAGACCACTGGAATACATTTGTTAAACTCTCATCTGCAGGGACACTGGGTGATATTGGCAGTGACTGTTCTACATTGAGGCTTTGTTTGGTTTATTTATTAAAGTGTACAGTATTTAAAAATCAAACATAGCTTTAGTTAAAACACTAAGCTGAATTAGTCATGTCCATTTCAGAGATAACCTGAACTACTGAAAAGATCAATTTCCAGGTTTATTCTGTATAAAAGTACATGTTAGTCTTCAGTAGAGTATCTTTTCCTTTTTTTCTTTTTCTTTTCCTTTTTTTCTTTTTTTTTTCTTTTTTTTTTTTTTTTGATTTTGGTTGTTTGATGTGCAATATGTTTTTGTATGCAGGTAGTAAATAAACTTTGATCTTCCATTTGCTGATTTTTAACTTTCTACTTTTTATACCAGTATACTTTTTATAGCATAGTAGTTGGAACTAGTAATAGGCCTAGAATAGTTATCCTAATTGCTTTTAAAAAAGCATTACTTGCTCATAAATAGTATAAAAATATTAATTGATGAGTTATTTTGTAATGAAACCTCTGAAAGCTTAAAATTTAGTCTGTTAGAATAGATTGGCTTAGGGAATTGGTCATACATTTAATGATTAGGAAAAGTTTTATAATCTACTCAAAGGCAACTTTTGGAAGGCAGTGGGATAAAATGCAGAATTTTACTTTGGCCTTTGATAATTTACTAAAAAATATTTTTATAAATCAGAATGGTGAGCAATTTTTAAGTAAGAAGTAGACCATGAACTTGGTTTTTGATTCTCAAGGAAATAATTTTGAAGATTGTCAAACTAATGATTGTATTTTTTGTATATATTTTAGCCACATTACTTAATTTTAGGAAGATGAACACTTCACATAAAGTGTTTCAAAGAGTAATAATGATATAATTATGCAGATAATTGTGAGGTCATATCAGATAATTGTGGATTTACTGGAGGATTTTTTTCTATAGTGGTATATATAGACCACTGAGCAAGAAAGACAGCCCTTTCTGTCACTTGATGTTTGAAAGTGTTTTTTATGTGCATAATTTGTGTTAATTTGTTATGTGCATAAAACTGTTAAGTGGTTTTAGTTAATTTATAATGGCTGAAAGACATTTCAAGGTATTGCTAAAAATGTAATAATTGTCAGGTCAGTGTACATATAACCCTAGACCTCACGTTTATTATCACTGAGGTTAACATGTGATGGCATTAACTGCATTTCCCTAAAATCCTAATAATAGAATTTATAAGTAAGGTGTGGTATGAATAGTGCAATCCTTGGATTTTGAATAACAGTATCAAATCATATCCTGAGTTTAAAAAAAAAACTTAACCCACAGATGTCTTTTTTAACCATCAAAAGAAAGAAGTAAAACTGTTGGCCTTTTAATTCTTGTCTAGAGTAACAGGGTTACAGATTAATTACAAGTTAAGAGAATTTTCATTAATCCCCAAAGTGGTAAATACGGTGTAAAGAAAAAAATGATTTTTCATTTTCTTCCATGTAGAATAGATTCACTAAGATTCTTCTGCCATAAAGATTGCTTCACTGAGAAAGTAACCTAAAACCATCTTAGAAAGTGGGTATTGTACAAGCAGTTGTTCAGAATAACCACATTCTAGGAAATTAGTATCAAGATTTCATTATTTACAAGTAACTAAACCCAGCATCTTCTGTACTGCAGAACCATGAGTCTTTTCTTGGGTAAATACCGTATACTCTGATTCAAAAAAGCCTATTCCCCAAAGGCAGCAGCTATTGGTGATTAGGTAGCCCACCAGATTATTTGAGAGGGATATGTTTTTTTGGCTACTACACCAGTTAAGTGAGATGTTGCTCTGGGAAAACTTACTGCTAAGTTAGGCCATGCTAAAAGACACTCAACAGAAAAGCCCAAATGTCTTGTGCAACCCCCATATTTCAGTATACTTAGGTGAAATCACATCTGGAAGCTTATTAAGATTATGTGGGGATAAAAATCTTTTCCTGAAACTTTGGCAAGCCTAGGATCTTGGGTTTGGCATTACCTTTTCATTTCATTATTTTTTAAAGATTTTAAGTAATGTCTACATCGGACGTGTGGCTCAAATTCACAATCCTGAGATGGAGTTGCATACTCTACCAACTGAGTGAGCCAAGCGCCCGTGGAATCACCTTTTTAAAGCCTTCAGTGGGCCTAAAACTTGCAAAATGGTGTGTATGGGTCTTTGTTGATAGATCAGTCACCTTTGGTAAAACAGTCACCTTTGGTAAAATTGTACTAAGAATACACCAATTTTTAAGTCGTTTTGTGTATTTTAATGTGGAGTTAAGAGAAGCAGGATATCGAACTGTTCGTGAAAACCTCAGACATTCCTTAGAACAAGACTGAGGGAAGTTGCCTAAATAGTTGTGCAAAACAAATACAGGTACACGTAGGGAAGTAAAATATCTAAGAACAGAAACACTAATAAGTTACTGAGGAAGAGGCAAAAGTAGCTGGTATTTTATTGTTTTCTGGATCTCCATGTCAGCCATTCTTTAGTAGCTCGGATCCATCACCTCGATGCTAACATCGGGTATTTTTGTAGCTGTTATTTGCTAGAAATCTGATTTGTAATTTGAGAGAGCTCTCTGCGGAGTTGGCATATTAACAATGTTGCACTTAGATTGGATAATAGTACCAGATACAACTTCACACAGATTTGCATTTTCTTGAGGTTGAAATCAACCTAGTTTTCTCATAGGCTATGCCTACAATAAAGCTTTTAATCTAAGGAAGGACAGATGAATGGAAAACCTGATTGTAATGCATTAAGCCCTGTACTGGTGATTATTGGAGAGTAAAGGTAAATTACTTTTACACTTGGATATTCTAGAAGGCTTTAAGGAATTTGGATTGAACTGGATCTCTGTGTTTGGCATTATTCCAAAAGATAAAAGGAATGGTGTGAATCCTCACTGAGTTTCCTACCTTTGGTTCCCCTATACCTTTTTTCTTTTGAGAGAGTGCACACGCAGGCAGGGGAGGGGCAGAGAGAGAATCCCAAGCAGGCTCTGCTCTTGGGATCATGACCTGAGCTGAATTGAAAATCAAGGGACTCTCAATGGACTGAGCCACTCAGGGGCCCCTCCCAGGATCCCCTATGTTTTTTATAAGGACATCTGGTATAGTGAATTTGGGGACTCCTTTTTTAAACTTTGTTTTATTAGAAAGCTTTCTTGAATGGATAGTAGTCACAACCTTTGATAGCATTTGGGTTTTATTTCAGAAACTCAAAGCAACAATCAGTCTGCTATGTATAGTTAAATTTTGGCAAGTGGTAGTAATTTGAAGTTGCACTCGTTGAAAGTCCAATATGTTGAAATATAGGAGATTGCCACAGTTGACCATTTTTGACCTACAAACGTGGCATTTTCTTATTTTTTAAGTATGATCATTTTACTCTAGAAATCAACCAAGAGTCTAATCATCCTGAAAACCCCTTATTGGTGAGAGATGTACATACACTCAAGAAATATATTGTTTTTTAAAAGGTTATCAGTGGATCACGTTATAAAGAATCATCTGTACCTTCTATATTACTACTTCAAGTACTGAAATAAGGTGTAGACTATCATGTAGCTTTCTCTTTAAGAGGATCTCCACCAATAATACATTTGGTTTGCGTATTACTTCTTTGGTAATTTGAAAATTGCAGGTATAGGTTTATAGAATTGGGAGTTTCTGTGTACTTAAACCAGACATTTCCAACTATGCCATGTGCAGTCTAAAGATAGCAAAAAGCAAGGGCAAGATTATTTTTCACTGATCTCAGTCCTAAAGCCCCACTATTCCCTAGTATACTGGTTAATAACTTGCCAAATTTCAGTGATTGGTAAATTTTTCTTGGGGTGAAATTACAGGGGTATTCTGTGAATAATTTTGTTAACTTTTTTACTTGCATTGTCAAAAGTAGTTGCTCATTTTTTAATTTAGAGAGTATTGCAAAAAATTTCCCACAGTTTTTGTGGATAAACCAATTTATATTGCCTTGGAGCTTGTGTCAACCTGTTTGAGCTTCATTTTCAACCTGCCCATTTTCAGGTTGTAAAGAAGAATGTAAACATTACTTTTGACATGCCATTAATTGCACTTGTACTAAGGTAACAGCAAGTGTTAACATATTCATATTAGACCTTAACACTGGATTGTAGACATTGTCTTTTGGTCAGGAAAAACTAGTAACACTAGATAGAAGCTCCTTCTATATTCTGTTGCTAAGGCAACACTTGGCTTTGGCTGTAAAGCAGAGATACACAGTACTCAACAGTGCCAAGAGCAAAAGGAGCTTAGGTCATTGATGTTTCCTGGTACTCAAGGTTACTTTCAGTCCAAGATTCTTTTTTATAACCAAAAACCCACTCTAACATTTTAAACAGTGTTTTTGTACTTTATCTCAAATTAGGTATTTTTTCTATCCTGTTCTCCCATTGAAACAACTGTTTCAATTCTAGCCTGAGTGTTGAAACTTAAACGTGACTTGTCAACTCTTTGAAGCATTCTGCCTGAGTGAATTTTTTAAATAATCATTTCTGACGCAGGGTTTAAGGTAAGGTGTACATTTTCAGTACGCTGAATATAACTGTAGTGTGGCACAGTTAACATGCTTAGGGTTTTACCCCTGTATTAAAGATGCTAGTTACCTACTTTTTACTTCTAGCTGCCTTATGCCCTTTTTTGCTTCGATTCTAGAGTAAGGATAGCAGAGAAAACCATATAATCAATCTTCTAGAATTAGAATACATATGTATGAATATTCCACCTATTTTCACACAAGTTCTTGAATGGTTTGGGTGTTCTGGGATACTGATTTTGTAGAACTGGAATTTTCTTTAAGTTTATTTTGAGAAAGAGCACAAGTGGGGGAGGGTCAGAGAGAAGTAGAACCAGAATCCCAAGCAAGACTCTGCAGTATCAGTGCAGAGCCTGATGCGGGGCTTGAACTCAAAAATGGTGAAACCATGACCTCAGTTGAAATCAAGACTTGGACGCTTAACCAACTGCGCCACCCAAGCATCCCAATTTTTTTTCCCCCCATAGGTATTTCCATCATTTGGAGAATAAGAGAGGGAAAAGGTTTAACTTTGAGAACCACTTATTATACCCTACTTTCCTCACCAACAAAGCATTTTTTATAAAGCAGCATAGGACTCATAATGTCAACTCTGAGGCAGTCAAGGCAAAATTAGGGGAACTAAATCTCTGGTATGCCAGATATTCCTATGTCCCAGTGTTGTGTTCATACCTCTACTTCCCCCCACCCCACCCTTAAAAAACCATTTGAGTACCTACTGATAAAAAGGACCCAAGCTGAAAGTGTAAGGACAAAGTCCCAGACTCAAATTTCCTTACCACTAAGGCAAATATCCCTGGGTTTTCAAATATGTGAGGGGTACCACAGTGCAGAGGTTAACAAAGCATGGAACTTTAGGTTTGAGAAAGATCAGCCTTCTCATTCAGAATGCTGTTTTGGGTAAATTACTTAATCTCACTATTGTTTCCTTGTGAAACGCTTAAATGCTTACTTGTCTAGCACACTGTTAAGTAGTCAACATTAACATTACACATCAAGTATTTCATTAAAAAAAAACACATTAAAAGAGGAAGGCTCTTTTACACAGATCATACTTGAATCAATTACCCACTATGATCTGGAAGCCCTCTCGCAAGTGACCTTTCCCCAAGAAAAATGGTAGGAGTGCTTAATAGCCTACAATGAAATGTGGATTCTTCCATTTAAGGTAAGCCTAGAGGAAATAAAACCGATTACTGTGAAAGAAAAACATGCTTTGTTGTGCTCAGTGTTATTTTAAAGCATTTTTCATTGTCAATATTTGCCTTTAAACAGGTGTGCTATTTGTATTACACACCTAAAAATATACCTACTTACTACATGACGTTTTCCCTTTCAAGGTTCATGCTTGACTGCCTGTGGGCATATTAACACTCTATTTGTCTTTCAAAAATTTGTTTTTAGTTTTAATTGATATCTCTTAAAGCTCTTGTTCAAGAAACTTGATTAGTTGAAAAGACTGAAATAAAAGGTTAGTAAGCCAAAATACAGTTGGTCTTCTTCATTAGATTCCTTATTTGCAAATTCACCTACTTGGTAAAATTTGTAACCCCAAAATCAACATGTGTAGGTACTTTTCCTAGTCATTCGTGGCCATAAAGAGTAGTGAAAATTTAATCACCCAGTGCCCAAAGTGAAGCTTGCCTTCATTTATACTGTAAACAAGTATGCCTTCTGTGGTCCATTTAATGCCAAGTTCATCACATTTTTGTCCTTATTGATGGCTTTCCTGTTTAACTGTCCTCAAGCCTAGTGAAGTGCTGCCTAGCATTCCTAAACACAAGGCTGCGATATGCTGACAGGAGCCATATTGTTGACTACAAGTTTAATGTTAATGAATCAACATGAATAAGATGTCTTTAAATAGAAGCACACATAAAACAAGGTTATATATTGACTGGTTGATAAAAATGGGACCCAGAAGTTCAGAGGTATGAACAAATGGTTCGGTGTTTGTTAAATTCAGTGTTTCAGTAACTTCTAGAACATAACTACTTTGAATCACAAACTACCTTCATACCTCTTTACTAAAAAAGACTTCTCATATGTAACACCCATGGCTGCTGTAAACTGGTGCTTTCTCATACTCTAAATCTTAACAAGTGGACTCGATCAGATTTTAAACAAGGAAACAGGATGGGAAACCTAGAGCAGGTCTAACCCAACTCTGAAGCGCAGGTAAACACATTCCAACACTAAATATGATTGCCTTCCACCATTTTGACCTTGAAGGTCTTGTGTTCTCCATTGACAATTAGGAACTTTAAGATGACTTAAAGGTTTAGATGATAGGTAGTATAAATTACCATTTTAGAGCTAAAGATAGTATTTCCAGTGGTGGCCACAGACTACTTATTTACTTCATATGTTTTACACAGGTCTTGTGGTTAAGATCCCTAGGTTTGAGGTTTAGGCCAATAGCCATTTTACCCTCAAATATCATTTAAATAGGAGTATAAATTCTCCAGTAGTCCAAGCTGAGTATTTTGATAACTGAGAGCATTTCATTTCAGTTTTACTAATTATGGTTAACTTTGGTTATAGCAAATGCAAAACTTTATTATGCATATATATATATATATATATATATATATATATATATTCCATTTCTTAAGTGGCTAGTTCAATACAATGTAATTATTTTCTTGATTAAAAACAAGACTTATATTCTAACATCTTACAGTGGTATAGTTTTTAATGTATGAAATCTAAATTGTCAATAATATAGTTAGATATATTTCTTAGGTCAAAGATGTACCTAAATTCATTTTTAAAATTTAAGGTTACAAGCAGTAGGGTCAGTTTTCTGAACTGTGAACAGCCTTTTCTCACAATAAGATGAATCCCTCCTATAACAAACCTGTGTGAATTCATGCCATCCTAATACCCCACTGTTTCTGTTTTTGTTTTTTGAGAATGCGTGTGTGCACGTGTGTGAGCCTGGGAGAGGGAGGGAGAGAGAGAATCTTAAGCAGACTTCATGCCCAGTGCACAGTCCTATGTGGGGCTTGATCTCACAGCTGTGAGATCATGACCTGAGCTGAAGTCAGATGCCTAACAGACTGAGCCATCCATGTGCCCCTATCCCCGCTGTATTTTAATTACCAGTTTATCAGCATCCCATTAGATTAGGAGCCCTTTCAAAGTCAGACTGTCACATTCATTTTGCCTTGAAGTGGGTAAGAAATTACTTGCTAAATGAATAATGAAAACTATTTCCATTCAGATGGTATGCATTTATCCATAATTACTGAGTGTTAAAATCTCCAAATATTTTATCATCTGATTTAAAATCCTCAAATTCAAAGAAACTTATACCCAAGCTTTGGTTTAGCTTGTGCTAAATCATTTTTAAAATTTGTAGCTTTGAGGCCTTTTATTATAAAAAGCTAGCACGCATATACATAAACTAACAAGAACTTAAAATTCACACATTTACTTCATTTTTTAGCTTGACCTTCTAGTAAATCTTTAGCTTCATTGATTTTGGCTGCTATATAAGGAGATCCTCCTATAGGAAGAAAGAAAAAAAGGAATAGTTATTTTATTAAAAAAAAATTTTTTTTTAATATTTATTTTTGAGAGAGAGAAACACAGCCGGAGTGGGGGAGGGGGAGAGAGAGAGGGAGACACAGAATCAGAAGCAGGCTCCAGGCTCTGAGGTGTCAGCACAGAGCCCAACGCGGGGCTCAAACCCATGAACCGCAAAATCATGACCTGAGCTGAAGTCAGCTGCTTAATCGACTGAGCTACCCAGGTGCCCCAAAAGGAATAGTTATAATATGGCTTCTTAATTTCTGCTTGGTGAAAACCTATTCTCTTCAAGGATCCCTATGCTCATCTGATAGGTGGAATTAGCAGAAAATAATGAGGACACTGCAACCAGATCACCAAGTGTATGGTAATATGTATGATCAACAGTAAACGAAATCACATGAGGAATATTTCCACAAAAATGGCACCTTTAAAAACTTAAACTTGACAAATAGGATTAAAAACACCTCCACATGTGACCTTGAAATGGTGTATGTTACCTATTTATGATGATTATAAGTTGTAAATGAACATGAATTTATTGTACTATGTTATTTTGAAAACATGATGTTCTCAGAGGTTTCTGAGCTTTGTTGGAAAGACCTCACTATGATTTGCACTCCTTTTCTATCCTTCACAGTTTTTCTCTTTTCATGTTACTAATTGTGCCTTCATGATGTTATCTGCAGGTGCTTTCCTACTACTCTGCTGGAGCAATGATTCTCAAAGTGTGATTCTCAGACCAGCAAGCATCAGCATCCCAGTAAGAAGCTTGGTAGAAATGCAATGTTATAGGCACCATACTATACTTAATGAATCAGAAGCCCCCCCAGTTAATGCAAGCTAAATTTCGTTAAAGGAGGCTACTACAGTCAGATAAAAACAATCACAACCAAGTTTAAACTCAAAACACTCTAAATGAAAGGCCTATCCTACGAAAGTAAAAAGATTTGTGCACTGGAACATGTATTTTGTGGTCTCTATTTTGGTATTCTTAAATAATTATTTGCTTTCTTTGAACACAGCCAAGGCTGCTTAGACATGTATCAGAGAGAAATATATCCTATAGGTTTCTAACTAGGAAACCTATAGTTCAAAGGTCTAAATGGATAGAAAAAATTAAATTTTTAGTTTAACTGAAACTTAACATTTCCTTTAAGAATATGTCCCCCCACCAAAAAAAAAAAAACAGTATTAATAGTATTTAGAAGTCACATTTTATCACTACTTAAGATCTGAAAACACTGTTAATGCTTACCCCTACTTTCAAATGACATGGTCATTATTCTATAAATTTTTTCACTCAGGATTTATTCTTTTAAGACACCGGAAAACAGATCCAGCCTGGGCAACAGTGCTTACACACAGATTTAAGCATTTCCCTTGTAATAGCCAAGAATTAAATATGAAATTATTCCACTAGTAACAACTAGTCACTTTAAAACATGTGTAAGAATTTAACAGGTACTTACCCTTGTCTGGGTGATTTAAAAGCATAATTCGTCTATGGGCATCTCTTATTTTTCCTTTATTGGCAGTAGGGCTAATTTAAAAAGGAAAAGGTATAGTTTACTTCAGACTATGTCTGGATCACATCAAAAAATTGTATATAAAAGCCAATTAAAGATGCTGTGAAACTGGAGTCAAGTCATCAAAACAATATGAGAAGTGGTTTAGGAACCTCTTTCATATCACATATGGAAGATGAATATTCTGAATCAAGGAACTAAAACGCTCCTTAGAAAAATAAGACATTCTTAAAAAATTAGTTGAACTTGATAATCCTAAAAACCCTTTTACTGAAAGGTAAAACATGTTTAAGTATCTGGAAATGAAGGCAGAATTTCACCACAAAAAAAAAAAAAAAAAGTGTTCTAGAGAACAACACTGAGCACTGCAATTATCTGTTTAAAAGCCTTTCAATGAATTGAGTGCTTATGTACCAGAGTGCCTTCTCAATGGACTTGTAGGGAGTGTTTAGATCTTAAAAATGTATACAACTATTATAACTCTTAACAAAAGATCTTTTTATGTTTGCTCATAGCTCTAGAATTGTAGAAAAATATTACAAATACTAGAAATTATTTACCTTACGCCTAGTATTAATGCTGCTTCTCGTTTTGTCATTTTAGGTTCAAACCCACCTCTATAATAGCCACCACTGAAAGCCTGAAAGAGGAAATGCATTCGTAAAAATGGGTTATTAGAATAAACTGAATGTTTATTAAAGTTGATAACTGAAAAACTGAAAGTTTAATTTTGATAACTGTTCCTAGACAGCAGAAAAATTAAGACTTTTCAGAGAATTTTAACTGCAACTCCTATGGTATTTTAGCTTTGTAAGTAGCAGCAAACACTTTAATGATTGTTAAACATCCATATTTTTTTTTTTCCCCCAGAAAAACTGTCTTAAAAATGTAAGACAAAACAACAGTGCCTCAAAGCCAGTTCTGGGAATAACAGGAAGATTATTCCAAGTTAACTGTGTTACAGATAAAAATTTGATGTAAGAATATGATTATATGTTTTAGAAAAACAAGTGCCTCAAGAAAAGGATTTGGAGATGTTTTCAGATGAGTGAGTCAAGGGTATTTTGAGGGTCAAGGCAACTACTAAAACAAGACTAAGTATCGAGAAAATTATGCTACCAGCTCTTCTGACCTTGTTATGTCAGAGATCATATTGGTAAAGCCTACCATCACTCTATTCTCTCACATTCAATCACAACAATAAAAATACTCAACAGGCTGCCACAGCCAATTTCATTCTGAACTGTGACCATGGAAGGTGTGACATTCATATCCAGTCATACCCTATAGCCTACTTAATTCCAGTGATATCCAAGTATCTATTAGAGAATGCCAGGGCCACACAGTTAAGAATGGATCACTTCAGATTCCTAGATTCCTGTGTTTTTGTGATGTAGAGCAGATGAGGGAAGGCAAGAATTTGTGGACAAATGATGCTGGAGTTAATAGTATCTACACAATGAAGTAGAATTGATTTTCATGGTACCAGAATTGTGTTAATCCCTCAGCCCCAATTCTGTCACACAAAACATTTTGATTTTTTTCAGGGTAACAACATTACAAAGCTCAGAACCCTTCTTGCGGGAAGCAAGAGAAGGGGCCCAAAGTAATCTCTTAAGAGCTTCATGGATGTTTGGAAATTTACCCTCTTCAAATATGACTCTGGGCTTCATAACACAGCAGAGAATTAGCAAAAATGTTTATAAGTCTTACAGATTTTGGTAGACTTTGAAAAACTTGTTTTACTTGAGGCTCCATATGTTTCACGGCTTGCAAAACATAACGGCCTAAAAACAAAAGCAACAAAATAATTAAAAAGTCTCCAACTTTCCCTGCTTCATTTCCACTTCCAAACCATAAACAAACCTGCAAATCCTGCAGCAGCAATGGTCAGTCCAACTGCTACCACTGTACTGGCCTGGTAAGGGGAAGCAGAGTAAATATTTACTTTTTTAATCATCACCCTTCCCTATGGTACCCATTCTCCCATTCCACCTCATCACAAGTTTTATTTCAAAGGGAGAAACAACTTTTAGGATGAAAATATCCTACCCAATGGCCCTTTAAAAGGACTTTTATGTCCAATTCATTGTAGAGATACTGGATTTTCACTGTGAAAGGGAAGGGCGAGCGGACTTGCATATTTACCTTTACAGCAGTGAAAAGAATGATTTCCCTCCCTTTGAAAACGTCTTTTGCATCTCCGGGCAAATGAGGCCACATTCAAGTTCAATCAAGAATAATGGAAATAAAATTTCTGCTAGAGAAAGAACTGTTTAAGGTCACTGTAGAATTCTGATAACGCATCTCAACGTCAAATGTGGACTTCACTAGACTCGCTTTTCAGAGTGCCTTCGGCACTGGGGCGTCTCTCGACCACAGAACCGACGCCCAAATGTGATCAGGAACCGAGAAGAGATGTATCGGCAAGAGCCAAGGAAAAAGAGCAAAGTAGAGAAGGTACTGTTAGGATGTTTGCGAAAGGGCAGATCTAATCAAACGCGTTTCCACTAATCTCTCAGCCTCGGAGACAATGGACCAGGGACTGCAGCCCCCTGCACAAAGGCCATAGTAGAACACAAAGGCCCTAGAGAGCTGTGCCAGCAGCTCTGTGTCCTAGAGGGTGCGACTCTTCGGGGCCCTACATCTTCAGAGTCTCACTGGGGAGACAACCTCGGCTCCCCTCCTCCCAGGTCACGAGTTGAGATTGTGGCCTGGGCCCGAGATCGCCCAGGGGACCAGAAAACCGCACTCACCATGGCTCTGGCTCGGCTCCCCGGCCTCCACCGAGAGCGCGGTTCATTCCAGACCAAATGCCGCAGCCACAAAATTTCACGCCCCTACCAGAGAGCGACGCGGACACGAGCAGGCACAAACCGCTCAGACACAAGTGCCCAGGAAATACGGCAGTAGCGGCCGCAAATTAGGCCGGAAAACTGTCGTAAAAGGGGACCGCAGCGGGCCGTAGGGGAAAGGTCGCTCAAGCAGTGGGCAGGTGCGGAATACGGCTTCAGATTGGCTGATGGGTGGGCGGATGGCCTCCTTACTGGGCTCAAAGCTGGGGCTTTTCTGTGTTTTGCCCTTTGCTACCTGGCCGGAGGTATTTGGAAATTCCTGTGGGGAAAGGTATTGGTGCAACAGGGCGTGAACAAATACTGTGTAGCCTTACTCAGAACGTTTTTCCTCCCTTCTCAGCACATGCATTCACCGTTTATTTCGTTTATGATTGTCGAGGGTAATGAATATTCTTAAATGTGCAGTAACAGTTCCACCTGAAGCCAAATAAATATGTAGCAAGCCAGTATAGCAAACGAGAATATGTCCCAGAAAACTAAAACAACAAACCACACTATGTTTCAGGGGTGCTCGGTAGCATTCTCATATTTAAAAGAATTTTAATTTGTGACTTGATGGGACCTTGTGGGAATATTTGGGGTTTGTTTTGTAAAGTGGGATTACCACTTTAAATACAGTTAGTATTCTGATCATGGGATCCCCAAATCCCCACAACCCCTCAAAAAGTAGGGGTGGTTTTGCCATTACAAGGCATCAGCTTCATATAGCCCTACATATATGCTTGGGAAGATAAAAGTAACGGAGACATTAATCGAAGTTTTACAGTGTTTGGATGATCAAGTAAGTTTGGAGTTACTTTCCACTTAGAATTTACAAAGTATTAAAAATTTGCTTACATTGCAAGGAAATTTGCTTTGATTAGCTGGTTGCATATTAGACATGTATGCAAATTTGTTGGCCTTGTTTTCCCTTTCTGTAAAAAGATTCGCTATTTGGATCTTTAAGAATTCTTCTAACCCTGATATTTTTGTAATGTCATTTCTTGTGAACAAAATTTCTTGTTATGTAATATGTAAAGAATTTCTTATTATGTATATTTTTGTATGTACAAACTGCAGCATACAGCTTGCTTGAGGAACAGGTTAACATACAGAAGCCCAGTCTCAGGAAACCAAGGATAGGTAACACAGAGAGACACTTGAAGTTGAAGTGGACAGGGCTCTGTTTTTGGAGGCAAATCAAAGTAGATGTACAACCTAGTTCTGTCATTAGTTGTAGGACTTTGGATAAGTTATTTGTGACTCTGAGTTTTCTCATTTGTAAAACAAGGGTAATGATGCACACCTCACCGAATTATGTACATGGTATGTTCTGCATGTAATTATTACTCAGTGTATTGGCCATTATTATTATGAGGCATGTTGAAGTACAAGTTGATGTGCAGAGCCTTCCCAATTCTCAGGATATCTCACCTCACTCATAGATATAAGTCTGGTAATCTTTTCACACTAAGGGCATGGAAAGAACCTTTAAAATTAATCTTTTGAAATTTCCAGCAACTGAAGAATGGATAATCATTCCTTGCTTCTTCTAACTTCTAATGACCGCCAGCATTCCTTGACTTGTGACTGCATCACTTCGGTCTTCAGGGAAGGTCAGTATCTTGAAATCTCTCTCTATTCTGTCTTCAGATTGACTTTATGTATAGAATCTCCTCTTCCTCCATTTTAAAGGATGCAACAGTTGCATTTAGGGCCCAATCCTATAATCGAGGATAATATCTGCATCTCAAAATCCTTATTCATAGCTGCAGAGATGTTGCCATATAAGGTATTGTTTACAGGTTCCTGATTTTAGGATCTGATATCTTGGGGGCCATTATTTTGTCTACTACAGAGAGTAAGAGAAGACAAAAGAGGGAGCTTGTAGGGACAAGAGAATGAGAAAGGACTCTGGTCAATTTTTTTTTCCCAAATTTGCTAGTCAGGTAAGTAACTTCTTGGGGAAGAATAAGTGAGATATGAGAGTGGATAAAGTGTTCTTGCATTGTGCCTTTCAAATACTTTGAGACTATGATCTCTTAGTAAGAGATACATTTTACATTACAGAGAATACATACAAATACATACTTGAACACACACACACATGCACACACAAATACGCACTGAATTTAATGTGTGTGTGTGTATGTATGTATCTATTTATTTGTTTATTTGTTTATTTTAATGACTGACACATTTTTTAAAATGCTTGAAAGGCACACATAGTTTAGGGCATACAACAGAAAAAGCAGGTAAAGGATGTTCTCCAGTATAGAAGCTCCTATACCAGAGACTTATGGTAATAGGTCTGAACTATTCAGACCTCTTAATTAGGAATATGAAAAAAATCTATGAGAAGAAACAAGTCCTATCTAATTTGGGGCATAGATCAGCAACCTCATCAGGTTAGGAAGACTTGACATTGCTGAGTCACTTTCTGCATTGATGCAATATTAGCTTCTTCAGCTTTCCTTCTCAGCAATCAGTTTATACTCTGGGACAGCTCAGTGGAGTAGCTCATTAATATGGACCAATATTAGAGCTCTGAATCTAAATTGCTCTGTTCTATTACTAATAGGAATCCAAATATCAGTGGGACCATAAGTGGGTACAGCCATGAATTCCATGAGCACTTAACCTCCAAACGAAAAGGACACTTTCAAATTAGTTAAAATGTTATGCACAATCATGGGGCGCCTGGGTGACTCAGTCACTTAAGCATCTGACTCTTGATTTTGGCTGAAGTCATGATCTTATGGTTTTTGTTTTTTGTTTTTGTTTTTGTTTTTTTTTTTTTTTTTTGATCTTATGGTTCTTAGATCGGGCTTTGCATTGGCTCTGTCAGCGAGGAGGCTACTTGGGATTCTCTCTCCCCCTCTCTTTCTGCCCCTCCCCCACTCATGCTCGCTCACTCATGCTCCCCCCTTCTCTCTCTCTCTCTCTCTGTCTCTCTCTCTCTCAAAATAAATAAATAAACTTAAAAAAATGTTATGCACAATCAAAAGTGATTGTTAGAGATGATCTCTCAGGGCAATGTAACCTACCATTTCTTCTGGATCTATATCAAAAACTGTAAATGACTCTACTAGAACCTGAAAGAAAATGGCATAGGACATGAGAAACTATGGAAATACCTAGAATACTGGTAGAGCTGCAAACATCTTCAGAGAAAAGCCTCCTGATTGACCATTTTGTAAAACACACTACTCCATTCAGAGCTGAGTAATTTGCTGAAACCAGAGGCGATTCAGGGAACTGGGTAGTCTCCTGATTTCTGCCAGTCCAAAGCAAACTGCTCTGTGTTTCCTGCATCCTGAACCCTTAAATAACTGCTCTGTGAAGTTAACAATGTCTGAATTCTAATTTGCATTTCTTATTCTAAGATAATGTTGGCAGAATAGTTTGTGCTTTTACTTTTTGTCCTCTCAGGGAACACTTGACTTCAGAGTTTATTTTCCAAGCATCGGAAAAAAGCAAGTTTTCTCACAGATTGCTGAATGATAGTTTGTCTTGCCAATGGCTAAAAATTCCGATAACCAAGAGACAAATTTACTAAGACACGATGTATTACAGATGCTTTCTTGCAATTTTGAGGTACAGCCTTCTGAGACTCCATATTCAATCCGCTGGGTTCCAAATGGATCAAAAATGATTCAGTTCAATAGGAAATAGATGTTAAGTGCTTCAGTCAGTTCTAAGGTAACCAAGTTGGAGAAAAATTATTAAAACTGTATGACTGGATCTGGTCTTAGACTTTTATTTATTTATTTATTTATTTATTTATTTATTTATTTTTATTTATTTTTTTAATGTTTATTCTTGAGACAGAGAGAGACAGAGCATGAACGGGGGAGGAGCAGAGAGAGAGGGAGACACAGAATTGGAAGCAGGCTCCAGGCTCTGAGCCATCAGCCCAGAGCCTTACGCGGGGCTCGAACTCACGGACCGCGAGATCGTGACCTGAGCTGAAGTCGGACGCTCAACCGACTGAGCCACCCAGGCGCCCCTGGTCTTAGACTTTTAGATAAGTTTACTTTAAAATAATAGGATTGTTGCCGGAGACAAGGAAACAACTTCTGGTCAGTTCTATGTCAGAAATCCTGGATGGATTTGAGAAAAAGGCATACTTAGAGACAATGCATACGGGCTTCATCTTATTCTCTTGTGGAGGCTGAATGGGTGAGAGGATGAGACCACCTTTCTGAAGTAAAAGAAACCTCTTCCTTTAAGACCCAAATCCTTTCTGCCTGGACTTGGATCAGTTCTGTGACCTTTTCTTTTGCCACAATGTCTGCTTTCCTAGGGCCCTGGAAGGCAGTGCCCTGGTGGTTCTTTAGGTATTCAACCGAGATTCAAGTTCCTTCTTTTCGATACATAAATCATTCATCTGATGAAGCTTTTCAGTGTGTTCCTTGGTCTTTGTCATCAGCTCCCATCACACTTGAGCAAGCTTTTCCTACCACATCTTTTGCATTCAGTAATTCCTTTCAAAGTTTCTTGATCTTTAGCTCTCCAAGCGTTGTATTCACAGAAACCGTCTGAAGGACTTCTAGGTATATCATACCGCCAAACTTTCCGATCGTTAGTTGACAAACTATTTCTTCTATTCTGCTTATAGTTTTACCATCTCTCTCTTTTTGGATAAGCTGTTTATACCTCTCCCAACATTCTTTGTTAAGTTTTCCTGTACCTGGAATCCTCCACCTGGGCCTGCAGATGCTGCCTGTTCCACTTCAGGGAGCCTTTTCATCTTGACTCTTCATTTACTGTTGCTTAAAACTAGGAGCATTTCCTCATCATATTGAAATATCTTTTCTGGAACTTCTCCTGGGTGTATCTGGGGCATTTGGGGACTAGGAATATGCTGGGATATGTGGGGAAGAATTGACTGAATGCTCTTCAGTTCTTGTACCAGGCACTGTATTTCTTTGATGACAGCCACTTTAAGGTCTTGAAGAGAGAGGATGCACTTGTTCATGTGCATTTTCTTTGAATGGGCCATGGAGTCTGGGTGTCCCAGTTTCTCTTTCTTCTTGACAGTGTTTATTCTCATGTGCTCAGGTATCTTATAGTCTGAGGCTGTCTTCAGATTGAAGTCTGCCGTGTTACAACTGGGCCTCTTTGATGGTTTGAGCATCTTTGGGATCTTCATAGTCATCATAAGATTTACTGTTGTATGGTTTCTTCCATTCTTTTTTTTCACTGCTGCATCTTAAATTGGGCCCTTTCAGTTTTTATATATTTCCTCCTTTTCTCAATTTGATTTTCCACTATAATTTCACTTAGGGTTTTATGCCGATATTTCTTCCTTTTTTCTGTAATCGATTCTTCCAGCACACTAATAATCCCACCTGTATGTTTCTGGCCACCCTTTCTTCCAGCTCCCTTTTTCAAACCTCTCCAATTTACTTGTTCTTCTCTTTGATTGACTTACTCATTTGGACTTGGAGTACTTAGAGGGCTTCACAAACCTATAGGAAGATACTTGTGATCACTTTGTATGGCATGAACCACAATAGTATCACTTGCTTTTTTTTCTTAATTTTTTTTAATGTTTATTCATTTTTGAGAGAGAGAGAGAGAGACAGAGTGCAAACATGGAAGGGCAGAGAGAAAGGAGACAGAATCTGAAGCAGGCTCCGGGCTTCGAGTTGTAAGCATAGAGCCCGATGTGGGGCTTAAACCCACAAACTGCAAGATCCCAACCTGAGCTGAGGTCGGATGCTTAATCAGCTGAGCCACCCAGGCTTCCCAATAGTATCACTTTACAATGAATCATGAAATCTGTTCTGTAGCTTCATGAAGCCAAGTTGATGTTTCTCTTCTTCCGAAGCAAATTCCTTTCCCACTTGTTGAATTTTATAAGCTGTCAATCTTGGCATGAATTTTGGAATCTAGATAAAAATCTGTTCATTTAAATTGTGTATGCTTTGGTAATTTTTTTTTTTTAATTTTGTTTGTTTGTTTGCGAGAGAGAAGGAGAGAGAGAAAGAATGTTAGGCAGGCTCCATGCTTAGTGCAGAGCCTGACACGGGGCTCAATCCCATGACCCTAAGATCATGACCTGGGCCAAAATCAAGAGTCAGATGCTCAAATGGCTGAGCCACTTAGATGCCTCGCTTTGGTAATTATTCATTCATTTCTAGGAGTTTCCAAATTTTTTTCCTCAAAGCTTTGAGTTGTTCTTTCTTCCCACCTTTATTTCTTTCACTTCTTTCATTAACTTATCATGTTCTCTTTTTCTTCTGGCGTTCTCAATGCCGTAGGCCTTGGGATCTTCAATATCTTCTGTAATTGGCTCTGCTTCAGTTCCAAACCTGAGCAACAGCACTTGGGCTTTGATGGCTTTCTTTAGCTCAAATTCAGAAAAAATGGTGAAAGCAAAAACATTATTATCTATTCCAGTAGTCACCAAGAAATGGTCATCAAGCTAGGATAGATGCCTTTAATTCATCCATGCATATTGTCATGCATATTGAAGTGCCAGTAGTCCACCATAGTTGTCAATGAAGGATTTTTCTGATTTAGGATATAGACTTGAATTGCTCTGTTTTGAGCAATTTGCATTGCATTTGCATTCCAAAAAACATCATATCTTGGTTAATGCTGAAAGTGATAGTTTGGATGGTATTATCCTCTGTATCTTCAAGAAGATGAAAATCAACAAGTTCATCTTTCTTTTCTGTGATATCACTACTTTTGTCATATGGGGGGAACTCACAATGATATAGAAAACCAGAATCATACCCTCCCAAAAAAGCCTAGAACTTCCCTGGCTCAGAGTAAAATCCATAGAGGATGTGACAGGGAATTGATGGAATAAAGATTTCAGGTAATGGTTTCTCTTCCTCCTTTTTGCCCTGGAAATCCTTTTCTCCATCTTTTCTCATCTCTGCTGCTGTCCGTTTCCTCCTTTCTTTCATTTCTTTCTCTTCTGGCTCCTTTTATTTATTTCTCTTTTCTGTTTCTGTTAACCACAGAATCTTAGATTTGACACCTGAGGAATGGAAACATTTTATGCACATGTCTTTGATTTCATAGGAAACTACATCACTATCTTCCCCTTCCTCCTTAATGGTTGGAAATAGAGTTTCAAGAGCATAGCCGTTTCGCAGATAATCAGTAAAGTACTTTCAGGATGGGAGGTCAAAGACCATATTAACTGGCAAACAGGTCCAAGACTAGTAACATAATCGATTAGCTTATAATCTTTTTCTGCCTCAAAGAAGACAGTTTGGTGTTTATTCCCTGTAGCTAGAATTTCTCCATCATGTTCATAAGGTAAAACAGTGACACAAGCAATATAGGATTTGAAAAACCATTTCAAATGAATATCTGCATTTGAAATTTTCTTCCTTTCTGCAAAATTGTGAGGCCTTTTGGATCGCAGAGTTCAAGAATTTGAACAACTCCATCTTTAAATACTAAAATAATATGTCTTCCAGTGTAGCTTACCAGTTGGGGTACCCAAGCCAGGGAAATACCTCTTTGAATTTCATCTGAGCCAAAGATGTTTTGCTAGCAAAATCCTAGATTACAAAAGAGCAGTTCAAGGAAGTAGTGGTCATGAGATAAGTGAGGGGTGAGATAGCCAAGGCTTCAGTAGCTCCCAAATGGAAGGAGAAAAAACATTCTGAGTCCTAGGTATTATTTTGAGTTTGAATTTTATGTGTATTTAAATTGAATTTAATTGAAATGAATGTTTTTGAGACAATATTTATCCTTACTTCATGAGATGTATGCTGGTCATTTCTGTTTCTTAGAAAAAAATGCTTGGAAAACCCATGAAGTTTACAGCCCATTAATTGGTCATGATAGGAAGTATGGAAAGCATAGCTCCATAAAATTCCACACTTGGAAATATGATACCAGGCAAATAAGATTGTTTTTCCCTAAAACCTATGTGCTAGACATTGTGCTGTATTCTTTATGTAGATTATTTCACTTTACTTCATGACGATAATACTTATTTCTGTTTTGCAGATGAGGATATTTTGCCAGATATATATATTGTTTTTCCCTACAGATCCCTTCTCTGTCATTTTCCATTCTGCTCTATATCCCAGAGGAACGCACGAAGTTAGGAAGCTCTCTTATATTCTGGCTTGGGGTTCATTTATGTCCATGATCAGAAGATGAGAAGGTAGGAGGACAGTCAGTTAATGATGTTCATTTCTCCATCTTCATACCTAGTGGTTGCCACAGGCTGACTGAGTTTGTCCACTGAAGAATACAGTTTCTGTTGTATGTGTGTGTTTGCATATGAACATATGTGTGTTATTCCCACTCCTTGCTCCTTCAAGTCTAAGAGTAGTAGTGACTACTACTACTAATAAGGCCCCAGTGGCCTTATTAGACGCAGACACTTTGGCCATCATTTTGAGTTTCTCTTAATCCTGTTGATACCTTTGTAAATAGTTCCTTTATTAAATTCTCCCCAGTTACTCCATTTGGCTATGCTTTCTGTCTGTCTCTAACATGGGTGGTGATTGTCCTAAGAAGCTACTGAAATAATTCAAGTAGGAGATGATGGTAGCAGTGGAAATGGAAAGGAGGGCTGGACTCCTGCTTATGTTTTGAAGAAAGAACTGATAGATTTTGCTGATGGAGGAAATGTAGTGTGTGAGAAAAAGAAAGGAGTCAACAGTGACTCCAAAAGTGTAGGCTTGAGCAGCTGGAAGGATTGAGTTGCCACTGGATGGGACCAGAAAGACTTCAGGAAGAACAAGCTGGGGAACTTTTTTCATGTTAAATTTGAATTTAGATATCAATTAGGTATATAAAGAATGTTTTCACATAGGCTTTTGGATGTATAAGTCTGATGTCAAGAGAGAGGTCTGGGAGTCATCAGCCCAGAGATAGTCTTCAAGGCCAAGGAACAGATGAAATCATTGATTGCCTAAGTGGAGAGAGAAAGAAGAGGAATAAGGGCTGTTTTGTGGATCCTCTGTGTTTGGAATTCAGGGAGATGAGGAAGAACCAGAAAGTTAGACTCTAAAGGGTGACCAGAAACCAGGTGAGTGTGGTGTCCTGGAAGTCAAATGAAGAAAGTGTTGAGTGGAGAAGTGTGTAAAATGCTGCTAATAGTCAAATGAAACAACAACTGAGAATTGACTGCTAGAGATCACTGGTGATATGAGAAGAGCTTCTATGCTGTGATGGGGACAGAAGAATAGAGATAGGGATTATAAGACATCTCTTTCAAAGAATTTTGCTGAGAAAGGAATTGGAGAAAGAGGACAGTTCCCAGAGGGAGAAGTAGTGTAAGGAGGGGTTTTTGTTTTTTTAAGATGGAAGAAATAAAAGTATGTTTATCTGCTGTAGGAATGACCTTATAGAGGGGGAAATTTGACAAAATTCATTGAATTACATATTTTAACCATATAGTTAATTAATATTTTTTTTTTTTTTTTTTTAAATTTTTTTTTCAACGTTTATTTATTTTTGGGACAGAGAGAGACAGAGCATGAACGGGGGAGGGGCAGAGAGAGAGGGGGACACAGAATCGGAAACAGGCTCCAGGCTCTGAGCCATCAGCCCAGAGCCCGATGCGGGGCTCGAACTCCCGGACCGCGAGATCGTGACCTGGCTGAAGTCGGACGCTTAACCGACTGCGCCACCCAGGCGCCCCAAGTTAATTAATATTTTAATTCAGTTATTTTAACTGAATCTAATAATTTTGATGAAATTAAATTATATAATTTAAGAACGAGAAGAAAGTGTAGAGACCATTTTTTCCCCAACAGCTTTGCTTTATACAGGGCCTCGGAGTGGTTGACTGACTTCTAAAGCGCTGACACAGTTCAGTAACTGCCCACCCTTATTGTCCACACTCCAGGTGTGTGTAATGTTAGGGTCATGAGATGAGAGGGTCACAGAATTACCTTTTCCTGTCTTTCCTGACCACTGTTTTTTAGGAATTATCTCAGATCTGGATTAATGGAGTCTTAAGTTCCTGACTAACAACTATTTAGCCTAGGGAATCTTATGTAGGCAGCTGCTCACATAATGCTATATGTAAAACTAAACGGTGCTCAGTATATATTTTCTTCCTTTCCTTCTTCATTCCACCTCCACTTATCCTATTCCTGCCCTCCTTTCCTCCACTGATCCTGCCATGACCTGACAATCTACCATTGGGAATTCATCTTGTTGTTCCCTGTTTGGATATGAATACTGAGCTGTGATCAACAGCTCCTCTGTGAAGTATTTTAAGAGATACTTTTGGGGTTATAACTAGTAAGAGGAATACTTTAATTGGAGTACAGAAAGAAAGGAAGAAAGAAGAGATTTAGAACAAGTGGGACCAAAGACTGCCCAGGTAGGAACCATTCAAAGACCTAGGGTAATGGGGAAGTGGAGGGGTTGCTATGAAGCCAGAAAGGAGGGCCCAAGGTCCAGACACTGTTTACTCCAGTCAGCCTCATCTGCATCCAGTCAGCTGAGCCTGCCCTGCCCTGTGGCTATTATAAAATAATTTATGTCTCCTGTGATTTTTGCTTCCCTTTTCTCAAGCTGTTTCATTTTTTCCTTACTGCATCTTAGTCTGACTCCCTGATTTACTTTTTAATTACCAGAACTGTTCTCCTTATTTGGTCCAGAGCATGAGTGGAGGGCCAGTCAGAAAAATGAAATGTATTTGACCAGGGTGACAGCCTTAGGGGGCATGTATTTGTAGATAAAGACTCTGCTCTCAGTCTGTGAGGAAGGAAAATTGAGGCACTCAGAATTTCAGGGGACTTGGAAATTGGGGTAGCCTAGGTGCCTTTTTCCAAACGGAGATTTCCCAATCAACCCTCCATTTCATTCCATCTTTGCATGTCTTTTTCTGTTGTGTTTCTCAGTTCTTTTTCCCCCTTCCCCAGCCAGGGTTCCATGTGTATGTAGTAGCTTTATGCATTGAGTAAATTGAGCCCTCCCTGCTGAGCTGTCAGCAAATGGAACTGACCAGCAGAACAGTCTGTGTAAGTGCATCTTGTGCCCGGGCCAGACAGACAAGCACAATTATTTGATTGCAGGAGATTGCCACTAAATGAGGGTGAAATAGTGGGTCTGCGACTTGTTGGTGAATATTATTAATAATATAGTGTCATGAATTAATAACATAGTGTCATGTGAAACAAAAGCTACACTGGAAGGTCTGTCTGAAGTCCCATTTTAAATCACATTTTCAGGGAGGTAGATGGTGGAGGAGATGAGATGTAATAAAACAAGGTGTCTTTAGGCACCCGTTTGGGAGTTTCAGTTTGACGTAGGCTGAAGTTAAGGGGATACGTGTTGCATTCGTAAGTTATTTGGTGGCCAGAATGAAGCATGGGATTCATTCCTGGCTAATTGTCATAAGCATCTCATTGCTATAGTGCTCTACTGTGAAACAAATCATCTTCTAGAGTCCTTGAAGAGAGGTCATTGCAAAAACCCCACGAAATTTTTCCTGGCAACTGTGATGTCCTTGGTGACTGCATAGTCAACTTCTTTAGCCCACCCACCACACAATCATTCCAGACTCTTCCACTTCTCCCTTCATAAACCTCATAGTCCTGCCAAATAGGATTTGTCACCAGTATTCTCCAGATGTGCACTCAAGTCCACTGCCCCTAGGTTTTTATTCAAGTGATTCTCTCTGTTCCAAGTGCCCTTTCCCCATCCCGTATCTCTGTCCATCAGTTAAAGGCCCAGATCCAGTGTGCCTGCGGTGAAGCTTTCTTTTGTTTATTCTTCTTTGTTCATTGTGAACAGGTGTCCATAAACTTTATGTAAAGTAACAGATAGTAAAATTTAGGCTGTCCAGGCCATATGTAATCTATTTATTCTTCTATCAAAATGTGAAAACTACCTTTTTAGCTTGTGGACCTTGACAAAAACAACCCACAGGATGAATTTGGCTCATGGCACTGAGCTAGTCCATGGTCTAAAGTGATCTCTTTTCTCTAAACTGTACAATTTTGTTTTACACATGCCGCTTACCTCATCTAGCCTTGTATAGAAATTATTGGTATATAAGTATTTTCTCTATTGAACTGAAGATTCTTGTGAGTTGAAATCATGTCCCATATACTTTACTCCTTACAAGATCTATTATCATATCTATTATCATATAGAAAGTGCTCAAAGGATATTTGTAAAATGAATGAACTTATTACTTACAGTATCTTCTATCAAGAACACAATTTATTTTCCACTCTCCTAAGCCCTACCAAGCCCTTCACTTTCTGACAGGTAAGTCTTCTACCTCTACTTTGAACCTGGATCCGAACCTGGATCCCTCAATAAGGCCATTGTGCACCACAAATACAACTGGTATTCAGACATTGAATATTGTTTTCATTTATTAAATATTGTACTCATTGAGCACTTACTGTACTCACTGAACACTCAGAGCAGAGCTCTGAGAAAAAAATCTATGGTGAGACAGATGAAAACCTCAGCCTCTGTGGTGCTTTTGCAGTCTAGGCTGGGAAGCATGATCTTAGTATGATCTTTCCTCCTGACATGTTTTAATTTCACTGTTCTGTTTTTCAGATCATGACTTAATAATAATATATGCTATTTGGTTTACCAGGATGCAAGAAATAATAAAAACTATCATAGTAGAAGCTGACATTTATTATGTACTTGAGACAGTTATAGATACCCTTTTTAATGCATGTAACCATAAGGACATTAGAGAATTTATCTGTAAGCAATTTATCCATAAGGAAGTTAATGAAGCAATTAACAACATTTAGTTATTTCATTGTCACTCTGGATAAGCTGGTGATCACAGCTGTCACTTAACCAGGTTATAGGAGATAAAACAGTCCACTAGAGGCAATATCTTGATCATCAGCTAAAGTAAGCAACATCAGTTAGCATAGGCACATAGTGCTTAATAAGCGGCTCTTGGTTTAAAAACATAACTTAGCCAGTACGTGAAGGACTAGAGATTTTATTTAAGGTCTGTTTGCGTCCTAAGCCTGAACTTTCCAGTATAATCAAAGCAATGTTGGCTCATGTTGAAGTTCATTCTGAGCACATACTTGCACTGATAGGAACAACAGTGAAGCAGAACATAAAAACAAACAAAAATAACTGCACATACAATTTGTTGAAAGAAATTAAGATATTTTCGGCAGTCTCTGAAGAAAATATTTTAAGAGGGACTAAGACGTAATAGAAGAATTTCTTTAAGGTCTTGTGTCCTTATTGTCTCTTTCTTACTGTCTGCCTCACACAAAATCTATTGACAGACAAAGCTCTAAGCGCTCCCAGTTCCCCTCAATGCTGTTTGCTCAGCTCTTTTTCCCCTTGCCATCACTCCTCAATCCGTTTTATTCCCTTTTCCAGTTACTCTCTACCCATTCATGGTTTTCCCATTCCTTTGTATTCTCTCCCTCCCCACAGTCCACACTGTGGTAAGTCAAATTCTAAGATAGTTCCCAAGATTCCGAGGCACTGGTGTTCATCCATAGCATGATTTATCCCTGTGGGTGTGGGCTGGACCTGTGGACATGGTGGGCTCATTGCTCTTGATTAGATTACATAATATGGCAAAGGTGATTTGATAGTCATTTCTGTGGTTATATTACTTTATGTAAGAAACTGTCATAGACTGGAAGGAGATTCTCCCACTTGCTTTGAAGAAGTAAGCCGTCATGTTTCAAAAGGCCTGTGGCTAGGACCTGAAGGTGGCTTCTGGGAGCTGAGAACAACTTCTAGGAGCTGACAGCCAATAAGAAAATGAGTCCTTAGTTTACACCTGCAAGAACTGAATTCTGTCAATAACTGCACTGAGTTGGGAAGAGGCCCCTAAGCCTCAGGTGAGATTGCAGCCTGAGTTGACAACTTGGTTTCAGCCATGTGAGACCCTGAGCAGAGAATTTAACTGCAGTGTTTCTTTCTTATCCTCTTTTGGATTAGTCAAGTGTTTTGTTTTTTGAATTCTGTTTCTGCTCTTCCATTACTTGTTAGTTACACACTCTTTTACTGTTAATGTGGTGGCTACTCTTAATAGTATGACATGGCTTTTCGACTTACTAGAATCTAATATACATTAATACTTCTGTGATTTCTTAAAAGACTTTTTCCCCTTTCTGCCTTCTGTGTTATTTTCATATATTTTAATTATACATGCATTTTAAATGCTGAAAACCTTATTTTTATTTTATACAGTCAGTATTCACTAAGATTTACCCCTATAATTATCATCTCTGTTGTTCTTTATTCTTTTTGTTTTTCTTTTCTTCATTTCCATACCTCTGTCTGTGATCACATTCCCTCCACCTGAAGAAATACTTCCAGTAGTTCTTTATTGCAGGCCTGTTGGTGACCTACAATTTTTGTTTACTCAGAAATATCTTTGTTTTGTTTATTAAAGGGTATATTCTCTATATACCCTGTAGATATATAGCTGTAGATTAATAGCTAATTTCTTTTATAACTTTAAATAAGCCATTTCATTAGCTGTGGTTCCCATTGTATTCTGGTGAGAAGAAAGGTCTCTCAGTATAGTTTTGTACCTCTATCATTTTTTGGAGGGGTGTGCTTTTAAGTTTTTATCTTTATCTTTTTTTCCCTCAGCAATTTAATTATAATATACCTACATGTGGGTTTTTTTATTTTTTTTATTTTTTTTTTTTAATTTTTTTTTTCAACGTTTATTTATTTTTGGGACAGAGAGAGACAGAGCATGAACGGGGGAGGGGCAGAGAAAGAGGGAGACACAGAATCAGAAACAGGCTCCAGGCTCTGAGCCATCAGCCCAGAGCCTGACGCGTGGCTCGAACTCACGGACCGCGAGATCGTGACCTGGCTGAAGTCGGACGCTTAACCGACTGCGCCACCCAGGCGCCCCACATGTGGGTTTTTTTTTTTAATGTTTATTTCTGAGACAGAGACAGAGCATGAGTGGGGGAGGGGCAGAGAAAGAGGGAGACACAGAATCAGAAGCAGGCTCTAAGCTCTGAGCTGTCAGCACAGAGCCCGATGCGGGGCTCGAACTCACAGACTGCGAGATCATGACCTGAGCCGAAGTTGGACGCTCAACCGACTGAGCCACCCAGGTGCCCCAGATGTGGATTTTTTTTTTAATTTACATTTCTTGGGAATAGTTTTTCTTCACGAACTTATGGATTTTTGTTTTCGGTTTGAAAAATTCTCAGTCATATTTCCTCAGGTATTATTTTTACCCTGTTTTCAGTTTTCTCTTTTTCTGAAACCTCAGTTAGATAACGTGTAAAAAATTCTTACTGCATCTGTTTTCTTTTATTCTGTGAATTTGTTATCCATGACTAAATAACAAACCACCCCAAAATTTATAGCTTAAAGCAACAAACATTAGTTATAATGCAGTTTCTTTAGATCAAGAATTATAGAGCAATCATCATTCTGGCTCAGGCTCTCTCATGAGGTTGCAGTTGAGATGTTGGTTAGAGGCATACTCATCTAAAGGTTTTTATGTGGCTAAAGGGAACTCTTTCAAAATGGCTTGCTCACATGGCTTTTGAAAGGAGGCCACATTTCCTCACCACGTGGATAGTATATTTCATAAGGCTGTTGCATGTCTCATGATAGGGTATCTGGCTATCCCCAGATTAAGTGAAATGAGAGAGAATGCAAGGAAGAGATTGTAATGCCTTCTATGACCTAATTTTGGAAGTTCTACACTGTTACTTCCACCATATTCCATTTGTTAGAAGTACATTATTAAGTCCAGCCCACAGTCTAGAGGAGAGGAATTAAACTCTAACTTTTGAGAGGACGAATGTCAAATATATATTGTGGATATATCTTAAGATATATTGTGGATATATGGAATATATAAGATATATTATGGATATTTCTTAAAACCACCAAACTCTGAATTCTGTTTTGTGCATCCTTTTCTATTTCTGTGCTTCCTTATTAAAGGTTTTTTTTTTTTTTTCCTGATCTTTCAGTTTATAGATTCCCTCATTAGCTAAGTTTAATATGCTGCTAAACACAGCAGTTGGGTTCCTAATTTTGGTTCCTTTTCAATTTTAGAATTTCTGTTTGGCTCTTTATAAACTTTCTGGTCACTGGGTATAGTTTTAGCCCACTGACAAAATTTTTAATCTCTTCAATGAAAAAAAAAAGCATAGCTATTTTAAGTTCATGTATGATCAAATCTAGAGCTGTTTGTTGTTTATACTTATTCTTGTTTGTTGTCCTGACTTCTCTTGTATTTGCTTATACTTCATTTTCTACCAGATATTTCATTTAAAAATTGTTTGTAGAAATTAGTTGGAACTTGAGAAATGTTACATTTTCCATAAGGGATTTTTTTCTCCCTTTTCCAAATGTCTACAAACACCTACTTATGTAATTACTTTAATCCAACTAATATTTTCTAAACCACTCAGATAACTAACTTGAAGCTGGGTTTCATTCTGGTTCTCTCAACTCAACAGAGAATGCTCTTTGGGAGTGCTAATACAAAGATGGATGGCTTACTGGAGCTCTTATCATTGGGAAGCCTGGAATCAATTTTGTCATCCTTGCTGCATAAACCTGTCAAAAAACGCTCTATAGTATCTCAGTCACCTCACCCAAAATTGGCAAATGCCACCAGTCAAGGCAAAAGAGGCCAATGTTTGGCTAAACTCTCTGAATCTCTGACTTCTCTAATATTTCAGATAAATTATTCTTTAATCTTGTTAGCTGTCCTGACTTATCCAAGTCAATGTTTTATGTATGTTATCTATTCTTTCCAGTTTGCCTTTTTTCAGAGGATGATCTGAATTACTTTGGCCACCATCACTGAAATCCAAAGTCTCCTTGTTCTTTATAGCAATATAAAAAAACTAGCAAGATCTGACTATAAATAAATAAAGGATCTTAACAAAGAATATGAAGAAATTGCATTTTTTTCCTTTGTTGCAAAAATATTGTTCATCTGCTGGGAATGGACATAGAAAATCTTGCATACCTTGCTTGAAATCACAAATCATGGTTATTCCATTTACTTCCAATGAAGAGGAACATAGTTGAAGAGATCTCTTCATATAGTTTTCATATAGTCTCATGTATCTAATTTTCCTTGGGAGCTCTTATAACATAGATTATAAATGGAATGGACAAGCTGATGTGACATTTTGAATTTAGTTGATAAAGAGGGAGGAAAGAAGAGGAAAAGAGAGAGAGGAGGGAGTAGAGAGAAAAGAGAGAACAGACTAGTTTACAGTGATATTACTATAAGTCTAAAACAGATTTATATATAGGCCTGTGAGATAAACTGTCACAGGGTTTAATTGCATAAGGATTGTGGTTGGATGTTGACGGGGTTGTGGAGTGTTGGGGGTCCAGAGCCAATGTCCAAGAAAGAATTATTGAGATATCTTTGGTGCAAAAAGGTGATTTTATTAAAGCATGGGACAGGACCCATGGGCAGTAAGATCTGCACTGGATGGTTGTGAAGAGTGACTGCTTATATACTGTGGAGTTGGGGGAAGTAAGTCAAGAGAAGTTTCTTTTTTTTTTTTTTTTTAAGAAAAATATATTTTTTTCAAGAATAGAACTTAGTAATTCATCACTTACATGTAACACCCAGTGCTCATCCCAACTAGTGTCCTCCTTAATGCCCCTCACCCTTTAGCCCTTCCCCCTGCTTAACACCCCACCAGCAGCCCTCAGTTTGTTCTCTATATTTAGGAGTCACTTATGGTTTGCCTCCCTCTCTGTTTTTATATTATTTTTGCTTCCCTTCCCTTATTTTCATCTGTTTTGATGAGTGAAGTCATATGATATTTGTCATTTTTTGACTGATTTATTTTGCTTACCATAATACACTCTAGTTTCATCGACATTGTTGCAAATGGCAAGATTTCATTCTTTTTGAGTGCTGAGTAATTTTCCGTTGTATATACCACATCTTTTTTATCCATTCATCAGTTGATGGACATTTGGGCTATTTTCATACTTAGGCTATTGTCGATAGTGCTCCTATAAACATTGGGTTGCATGTGTCCCTTCAAATCAGCATTTATGTATCCTTTGGATAAATACCTAGTAGTGCAATTGTTGGGTCATAGGGTAGTGAGGTGGTATCTCATGGTGGTTGTGATTTGTATTTCCTGATGATGAGTGATGTTGTGCATTTTTTTCATGTGTCTGTTAACCATCTGGATTTCTTTCTTGGAAAAGTCATGTCTTTTGCCCATTTCTTCACTGGATTTTTGTTGTTGTTTTTGTTGTTAGGTATT
The DNA here is from genome assembly GCF_018350175.1 of Felis catus. Taxonomy (NCBI): domain Eukaryota; kingdom Metazoa; phylum Chordata; class Mammalia; order Carnivora; family Felidae; genus Felis; species Felis catus. The sequence goes on along the minus strand of NC_058376.1, from coordinate 85,930,313 downwards.
GAGTTTGAGAAGTTCTTTATAGATATTGGATACTAACCCTTTATCTATCTGATACATCATTTGCAAATATCTTTTCCCATTCTTTTGGTGCCTGTTAGTTTTCTGATTGTTTCCTTCCCTGTGCTGAAGCTTTTTATCTTGATGAAGTCCCAGTCTTTCATTTTTAAGAGGAAGTTTCTTAAAGGGATTTCCATATGCTAAAGAAGACTCACAGATTACTGGAGGCCTAGCTATTGTCAAGCTAGGGTTGTTTTACCTCTAGCAAAGCATTCTCATTAAGATAGTAGGGAGTTCCTGGAGGTAAGGCTGTTGATAAGATATTTGTAAACTGATGGAGACTCTGTCAATTTAACCACTTGTTTTCTGTCCTTTCCTTTGTTCTTGGGCTACCAGGAGTGCCTGGGGAATGTCACCAAAATCCCACCTGGGCGTGGGAGGTTGGTAGCTTGTGTTTTGTCCTCAGCTTGCTTTATGCTCCCTCATCAGATGTGACTGGAAATGGGGAGGAGGAGACCTTGGTACTTTAGATTGAGCCTGAGCCTTGTGGAGAGAGAAACTTTAGGCAGAAGCTGAAGTTGTTGCCTTAATGATGGGCTTATTGAAATGAGGGCACCAGCAAAGCTGTCCTAATTCCCAGGAACAGGTGAGATACAGAAGGACCATGAGAAGATTTGTTACTGGGAACTCTGTGGGAATCAAGTGCCATTTAAGTATTTTGGTGCTGTGACAATGAGACATCTAATGAAAGTTCAATAGGCAACTGAATTATGGAGTATGAGTTAGAATTTGGTATGGAAAAATCAAATTTGGCAGTCATTAGCCTAGAGGTGAGATCAATATCCTTAGAACAAGGATATTGTTAAAAATAGTGATTCTATATAAATTATAAAAAGTTCTATTTTTTAAGATTTTATTTTAGACAGAGAGAGTACAAGCCGGGGTGGGGGGGTGCTGAGAGAGAGAGAGAGAGAGAGAGAGAGAGAGAGAGAGAGAGAGAGAGAGAATCTTAAGCAGGCTCCATGCTCAGCACAGAGCCTGATGAGGGGGTTGATCTCATGATGCTGGGATCATGGCTTGAGCCAAAATCAAGAGTTAGATGCTCAACTGACTGAGCCATCCAGATGCTCCTAAATATTTTATTTTTAAGTATTCTCTACACCCAATGTGGGGCTTGAACTCACAACCTTGAGGTTGGGAGTCACTTGCTTCACTCACTGAGCCGGCCAGGTGCTCCCCAAATTCTATTGTTTTAATGACACAATTCATTTATGCTTGCATTTCTTTATTTTTGACATATCCTTTAGTTGAGATGCTTAGATCATTCAAAGTTGAAGGGTTTTATAAAAGGAAAAAAAGAATAGTGAAGCAATGATATCACTGAAAGGAATCTGTCAGCAGAGTAGGATTAGCTTGTAGGGGAGGGGCTTAGTGACTGTTAAGCAAATGAAAAGAAAAATGGAATTAAGAACAGAATCATTCATTCTCCATACACTGAAATATAGTTTGTAATAAATTAACTGCCATAGTTAGAAAGACATATGGGCTCAGTCTCAAATACCAGACAGAATTCATTAGACAGAATCAAGGATAAATTTGGAGTTGAATGATTTCTGTGAACTTCTTTCCTCAGGTCACCTTTCAGACAGTTGAGAATTTACCTGGGGCACTAGGAAGTCTGTTTCCCTCTTGTTCTCCTGTCTTCTTTCCATTTACCCCTCCCCCTACCAGGCTCTGGCTTGCCCTGGATCTTCACCATCTCCACACTGGAGACCTGTCAAACAAACAGACCTTTCCTGTTGCAGTTAATTTATTGTTATGGTAAATCATCTTCTTTTCATTTGGTGTGAGCTTGGGGTAGGATGAGAGAGAGAATCCTGTTCCGCCCTTCTGGTGAAGATCAGGTGGGACAAAGGTAGGAAGGGGACAGAGTTTCCAGTCTTATATGTGAGTGATGAAAATATTACTGTTTACACAGAAATACAGTAGCCAGGAAATGGGCCATGTATTAGAGAAGGCTTTTAAATGTTATAAATGCTATTTTTAAATTATCGAGTGTAGTCACTGAAGGGAAGGGTGTAGAGATATGCAGAATTAAACTTCTTTTTTAATTTTTATTTATTTTATTTAAAAAAATATTTTCTTCTCCTCCTCCTTCTCCTTCTCCTTCTCCTCCTCCTTCTCCTTCTCCTTCTCCTTCTCCTTCTCCTTCTCCTCTCCGAGACCATACAAGCAGGGAAGAGGGGCCTGAGGGAGGGATAGAGAATCTTAAGAAGGCTCCAGGCTCAGTGCAGAGCTCAACACAGAGCCCAATTCCAGGACCCATGACCTGAGCAGGAACCAAGAGTCAGATGCTCAACTGGAGCCACCCAGATGCCCCTAGCTTCTTTCTATTAGTAGGCATTTACAGCTATAAAGTTTCGTCTGAGCCATGCTTTGACTCAGTTCCACATTGTTAGAAGTTGTATTTTTGTTTTCATTAATCTCACAGTATTTTCTAATTTCCTTTCTGATTTCTTTTGACCCATTGGTTATTTTGGAATGTGTTGTTTAATTTCCCCAATTTCCTTCTGTTATTGATTTCTAGTTTCACTCCATTGTCATCAGAGAATACACTTTGCATGATTTCAGTTCCCAAATTAATAAGAATTGTTTTATGTCCTAAAATATCATCTGTTTTAGAGAATATTCCATGTGCACTTGAGTGGCATATGTATTTTTCTGTTACAGAGCATTCTGTAGATGTCTGTTAGGTGTAGTTGGTTTATAGTGTTGTTTAAAGCTTCTATTTCCTTACTGATCTTCTGTCTAGCTGTTCTGTCCATAATTGAAAATGAGGATATTGAAATTTCCAATTAGTGCTGTTGAATTAACTATTTCTTTCTTTAATTCTGTCAGTTTTTTATTCCCGCATTTTGAAGCTCTGTTAGATGCATATATGTTTATAAATGTTATATCTTCTTGGTTCACATTTTTTATCATTATAAAATGTCATTCTTTATCTCTACTACAATTTTTTGAATTTTTTTTATTATTTACAATAATAAATTATTATATACAAAAATTATAATAATACAAAATTATTACAATTTTTTATTTTTGAGAGAGAGAGCACGTGCATGTGAATGGGGGAGGGGCAGAAAGAGAGGCAGGCACAGAGTCAGTCCAGAGCCCAATGTGGGGCTTGAAGCCATGAACTGTAAGATCATGACCTGAGCTGAAGCTGAGTAGGATGCTTAACCAACTGAGCCACCCAGGTGCCCCTCTAGTAACAATTTTTGTCTTAAATTCTGTTTTGTCTGATGTTAATATCACTACTCTAGCTCTTTTCATTTCTTTTCACGTGGTATATCTTTTTCCATTTTCTTTTAACCTATTTGTGTTTTCGAATTTGAAGTGTGTCTGTTGTATAAAGCATATAGCTTCATCATGTTTCTTTGTTCATTAATGTCTCCCTTTTAATTGGAGAGTTTAATCTGTTTACATTTAATACAATTACTAATAATTACACATTTTGCTGTTTTTAACATATCTTGTGTCTTTTTTTTTTTTTGATCCTCCAGTTATCCATTACTCTTTTCTTTTGTGTTAAATAGATCTTTTCTTTCTATTTCTTTTCTTTTCTTTTCTTTTCTTTTCTTTTCTTTCTTTCTTTCTTTCTTTCTTTCTTTCTTTCTTTCTTTCTTTCTTTCTTTCTTTCTTTCTTTCCTTCTTTTCTTGGAATAAGAACCAAGTTTTCTATTTGTTCATTTCTTGCATTTAAAGTATTCTTCAATGACATCCTTGGCCTGAACTCTTTACCATAGTCCTTAGCCACCACACAACTGCTTTACAGGGTTTTCCTTCTTTGTCAATTTTACTGAGGCCTACCCATTCCCCTAGCTTCTTGTTGTCATCAGCCTTAATCAGGTTGATTTGGTGTTCAGCACAAAGGGCCTCCACCAACTTGGCATACATAGGCTCATCACAGTTGGATGCAAGCACACAAAGATGGGCTTGGCGCTTATTAAGCTTTTGGCAGCTTTGCGAATTCCATGTACTAGGCCATGTACTCTCATCATGGATGAGAGTGGTCTTCAGCAACTCAGTATTTACACCTCCAACAGCAATGCCTTCCTCAGCCATGGTGGCAGATTATGGGTGGAGCTGAATCTTTAAAAAAAAAACAACAACTTTTTTTTTAATGCTTATTTTTGAGAGAGAGAGACAGAGCATGAGCAGGGGAGAGGCAGAGAGAGGGAGACACAGAATCCAAAGCAGGCTCCACGCTCTGAGCTGTCAGCATGAGCCCAATGCGAGGCTCAAACTCACAAACTGTGAGATCACAACCTGAGCTGAATTTGGACACTTAACTGACTGAGCCACCCAGGCACCCATGTGGAGCTGAATCTTGACTGCACCTGAGCCTCTGCCTCCACGCAACTGGGTGGCCGCAAGGAAAGAGCAGATATTTTCTACTATAGAAAATATCAGTTGTCAGTTCTTTTGCTATGGATCTTAGATTGCTTTAGGGATTACCATTAACCTCTTAATTTATAACAATCTGGTTTCAATTAACACCAACTTAATTTCGGCAGTATACAAAACTTTGCTCCTCTATAGATCCATTCCACCCACCCTCATATGCTGTTATGTCACAAATTACATCTTTATAATTTTATTTGCCTGCCAAAGTAGATTTATAATTATTGAATTATGCACCTGTCATTTATATTTGATGGAAAATAAATTAAAAACAAAAAACACATTTATACCATTTTTTATATTTACCTATGTAGTTACATTTATTGGTGCTCTTTATTTTATCACTGTCTAGTATCCTTTTATTTCAGTCTGAAAAAGTTCCTTTGGTATTAATTGTAGGGCAGATCTGCTAGAGAAGAACTATCTTACTTTTTTTATTATCTGGGAATGTCTTAATTTCTCCTTCATTTTTGAGGGTTAATTTTGCTGGATATAGAATTCTTGGTTGATAGTTTAAATTTTTTAGCACTTTGAATATGTCTTCCCACTTCCTTCTGGCCTCCATGGTTTCTGATGGGGAATTAGCAATTAATGTTATTGCGAATCCCTTGTATATGATGAGGCATTTCCTTCTTGCTTATTGATAACGACAGATCTTTTGAGTAGGGCCTTATAGGAACAAGACAGATCAAATACTGACTCGTTTTTGGAACTGAGCCTCTGACAGAGCTCTAGGTCTGTTTTGCTCTCTCCAGTACCTAAATGTGGATTGTTGTTTTTTCAAAGCTGCTGAATAGCTAGGAAGCAGGAGATGGGAGTAGGGTAAGTTAAAATGCCACAAAGCTCGCTCTTCTAACCAATATCTAATAGTTTTTCTTGATTAAATAAATTCTGACAATTTTTGCAAGTTTTTTCATTGATTTTATGGAGGATTGAACTTTCAGAGTTTCTTATCCTGCCAGTTTTGCTGACATCTGTAGGTAATATTTACTTAATCATGACATATTATCTTCTTAATCAAATTTTGAATTCAAACTTGCTAATATATTATTTTTGCTTGGGAATTTTTTTTCCTTTTCTTTTTTTTTACATTTATTATTTTTTGACAGAGAGAGACAGAGCACAAGTGGGGGAGGGGCAGAGAGAGACTAAGACACAGAATCCAAAGCAGGCTCCAGGCTCTGAGCTGTCAGCACAGGGTGCTGGGCTCAAACTCACAAACCCCAAGATCGTGACCTGAGCTGAAGTCGGACGCTCTACCAACTGAGCCACTCAGGTGCCCTGGAAGTTTTCTATCTTTTTATGAAGGCTGTAAAATTTAAATAACTTAATAATTGTTACTTGTTGACTTTATAGAAGATTAACAAGTAAAGCTCTTTGGGCCTGGTTTCTTTTTTCCTTCTCTCTCCCTCTCATGCATTGGTAAAAACTGGGATGTAGAACTTTGCCACTTCAGTTTATTCCATTCAGTTTGTTTACTTCATTTTGAGTCAATTGTTAATTGACTCTTTTTTAAAGAGTTAATTTTTGTTTTTTCAAAAAACATTTATTTATTTTGAGAGAGAGAGAGCACGCACACATGTGTGTGAGTGGAGCAGGGGCAGAGAGAGGAAGAGAGGGAAGAGAGAATCTCCTGGGAGCACAGAGCCTGATGCAGGGCTTGAACCCACTAACTATGAGATCATGACATGAGCTGAAATCAAGAGTTGGATGCTTAACTGACTGAGCCACCCAGGTTCCTCTGTTAATTTTTCTTTTATAACAATCAAACACTTCATCTAAATTTTTTAATGAGAAAAATTTTTGTTATGTTTTATTTTATATTTGAGAGAGAGAGACAGGGATATATAGAGAGAGAGACAGCGCAAGCAGGGGAGGGGCAGAGAAATGGACACAGAATATGAAGCAGGCTCCAGGCTCCTAGCTGTCAGCCCAGAGCCCGACGCAGGGCTTGAACCCAAGAGCAGTGAGATTGTGATCTGAGCTGAAGTCGGATGCTTAACTGACTGAGCCACCAAGCCTCCCCTCATCAAAATTTTTTAATATTTTAGTGTTTTTTTTGTTTTGTTTTTGTAGTCTCTCTGCCCAATGTGGGGCTTGAATTCATGACCCTCATATCCAGAGACACATGCTGCACTGACTGAGCCAGCCAGGTGCCCCTTTAATATCTTAGTTTCGATTTGAACATAACAGCAATCTTTAGAGTACTTGTATCTCTGAGGATATATGACAATGTTCCTAAGGGTCTACCGGCCATAAACTTTTGATCAGACTGCAAGAAGAGCGTAGCTTTTATCCACTCCAAATCTTGGTTTATTGTTCCAAAGTTTCACAATCCCAGTGTATCAAACAAGAGATAAGTTTGAAATATTTGGCTCTCCAAAGACTACTTCAATCAGGGCATACTTTTTAAATGGTTTTTTTTGTTCCTCTTAATTCTTGCTTTTTCCTAAAAGGACAGTTTCTTTCTCTGCTTCCCATGATTTTTTTCTTCCATGCTGTAGATTTTGCTTAAATATATGATGATTTTTATCTGCCTATTCTTGGTTTGGAAATGAAGGAAAATGAAGATTGACTGGGAGCTCTGTGTGAGGACCATCCATTGTGTTGGAGGACCCTGAATATTAAGATTGAGAAAACATCATTATGGGGCAGCATCCACAAAATACTAGCAAACTGAATTCAACAGCACATTAAAAGGATTATATCCCATCATCATGAAGGATTTATCCCTGAAATGCAAGGATAGTTCAACATCCATAAATCAAGTGCGATACACATTAACAGAATGAAGGATAAAAGTCATATAAATATCTCCATAGATGTAGGAAAAGCATTTGATAGAATTCAGTATCATTTCATGGTAAAAACTCAAAGTGGGTATAGAGGAGATATACCTTAATGTAATAAACAGCCCATATATGACAAGCCCACAGCAACACCCATATTAACAGCCCTGGCTTTTTCCAACAGGTCATTCAGTTTCTTGAGAACAATTTCAGTGACAGAATGGTGGCACTGGAAGTGGGGTATAGTCCATCAAAGAATCTCATGAATCTCCCTATTTTTGTTATTATTTTTTTTATTGTTCAGTTTTAAGAATTCTTGGTATGTGTTAGATAAGAGTCTTCTTTCCAATATATATTTTGTTGATATTTTCTCTAAGTCTTGGACTTCTCTTTTCACTCTTTTACCAGCGGCTTTCACAGAGCAGAAGTTTTCCTGCTGGTGTTCTCTCCCTCTCTCTCAAAATGAAGAAATAAACTTAAGAAAAATCATTGTCTGCTAATTTTAATGTCCAGAGTATCCTGAGGTCACACTTTCCTGTCCTTTTGTTTGAGTATAAATAATGTTTATTCTATTTTTTGATAAGTGATTTTGTATTGTATCCTGGACATTGTGAAAAATACTGGAGACTATGGAGACTGAATTTTATTATGTTAAAAAAATTTTGTTTAAATTATTTTTTAATTAAAAACTTTTTTTTTTTTTTTTTTTTTTTTTACTTATGACCCTCTTCGCCCTTTTCTCTTACCCTTTCTCTGCCTCTGGCAACTACTAATATGTTTTTTTGTATCTATGATCTTGTTTTTTTTGTTTTTTAAAGATGGCAAATAAAAGATTATGCAGTATTTGGTTTTCTCTAACTTACTTCACTTAGCATAAAATCCTCAAGTCTTGAGGTTCATATTGTTGCAAATGAAAAAGATTCATTCCTTGTTAAGGCTGAATAATATTCCATGGTATATATACCACAATTTTATTATCCATTCATCTATCATTGGACACTTAGATTGTTTCCATATCTTTTCTGTTGGAAAGAGTGCTGCAGTGGGCATAGGGATGCCTATTATCTTTTCAAATTGGTGTTTTCATTTTTCATATATATTCCTGTAAATACCTGGAAGTGGAATTGCTGGATCGTATGATAATTCTATTTTTTTAATGTTTACTTATTTATTTTGAGAGAGAGAGAGAGCATGAACAGGGGAAGGGCAGAGAGAGAGGGAGAGGGAGAGAATCCCAAGAAAGCTCTGTGCTGTCAGTGCAGAGCCCAATGCAGGGCTTGAATCCACAAACTGTGAGATCATGACCTGAGTTGAAATCAAAAGTCAGATGCTTAATCAACTGAGCCACCCAAGTACCCTGATAATTATATTTTTAATTTTGTGAGAAACCTCCAAACTGTTTTCCATAGTGGCTGTATCAATTTTCAGTCCCGCTAAGAGTGCGCAAGTTTTCTCTTTTCTCCATATCTTCACCAAAACTTGTTATTTCTTATCTTTTTGATACTAGCCATTCTGACAGGTGTGAGGTGATATCTCATTGTGGTTTTTGATTTTCATTTTCTGGAAGATTAATGATGTTGAGCATCTTTTCATGTGCTTGTTGGCCATTTGTATGTCTTTGGAAAAATGTCTATTCAGATCTTCTCACATTTTTAAATAGAATTATTTGTTTTCACTATTGGGTTGTTACCGTTCTTTATATATTTTGAATATTAACCCCTTACAAGATATATGATTTGCAAATATCTTTTCCCATCCAGTAGGTTACCTTTTTGTCTTGTTGATTATTTTCCTATGTTGTGCAGAAGCTTTTTAGTTTGATATAGTCCTACTTGCTAATTTTTGCTTTTGTTTTTATTTTTGGTGTCGGATTCAAAAAATCATTGCCAAAGTTTATGTTAAGAAGCTTACCACCTGGGGTACCTGGGTGGCTCAGTTGGTTAAGCATCCAAATCTTGATTTCAGTTCAGGTCATCATCTCACAGTTTTGTGAGTTTGAGCACCCTGTTGGGCTTTGTGCTGTCCCTGCAGAACCTGCTTGGGATTACCTCTCTCTCTTTCTCTCTCTCTGCCCCTCCCCTGTTCATGTACTCACTGTCTCTCTCAAAATAAATAAATAAACTTTAAAAAATATTTAAAAAAAGAAGCTTACCATCTATGTTTTCTTCTAGAACTTTTATAATTTCAGGTGTTACATTCATATCTTTAACCCATTTGAGTTAATTTTTGTGTATGGTATATGAAAGTCCAGTTTCATTCTTTTGCATGTGACTGTCTAGTTTTCCCAGCACTGTTTATTGATCTGCCCTTTCTCCATTATATATTCTTGGATCCTTTCTTGTAATTGTATTGACCAAATATGCATGTGTTTATTTCTGGGCTCACTATTCTGTTGATTAATCTGTCTGCTTTTATGCCAGTAATTATACTGTTTTAATTATTATAGCTCTGTAATAGAGTTTGAAACCAGGGAGTGTGACATCTCTGGCTTTGTTCATTTTTCTCAAGATTGCTTTGGGAATTTGGGGCCTTTTGTGGCTCCATACAAATTTTAAGATTGTTTTTTCTATTTCTGTGAAAAATACCATTGGAATGTTGATAAGGATTGCGTTGAGTCTGTGGATTGCTTTGGGTAGTATGGACATTTAAAAAGTATTTATTATTATAATCCATGATCAAAAATTATTTTTCCATTTTTTGTATCTTCAATTTCTTACATTAATGTCTCATAGTTTTCACTACACAAGTCTTTCACTTCCTTACTTAAATTTATTTCTAGGTGTTTTATTCTTTTTGATGCAATTCTAAATGGATTGTTTTTCAAATTTCTCATTTCTGATAGTCTGTTATTAGTGCATAGAAATACAACAGATTTTTGTGTAATGGTTTTGTATCTTACAACATTACTGAATTCATTTATTCTAATAAATTCATAAAATTCATAAAACATAAAACCCAACATTTTAACCATTTTATTTATTTGTTTATTTATTTTTAAAGTTTATTTGTTTTGAGAGAGAAAGCATGTGATGTGGGGATGGGGAGCAGAGAGAAAGTAAGAGAGAGAATCCTAAGTAGGCTTCATGCTCTCAGCACGGAGCCTGACTTGGGGCTTGAATTCACAAACCATGAGATCATGACCTGAGCCAAAACTAAGAGTTGGACGCTTAACTGACTGAACCACCCAGGTGCCCTTAACCATTTAAAAGTTTACAATTTACTGGCATTTAGTGTATTCATAATATTAACTGTCACCACTATCTAGTTTCAGAACATTTTCATCTTCTAGAAGGGAACCTGTGTCAGTTGGTTACTCACTTCTCATTCTCCCCTGCCCCCATCCTCTGGAAATCACTAATCTGCATTCTTTCTTATGGATTTGCCAACTCTGTTTTTCATGTAAGTCAAATAATGAATATGTAGTCTTTTGTGTCTAGCTTCTTTCACTTAGCATTATGTTTTCATGGTTAATCCATGTTGTAGTATGTCTATGAGTATTTCACTCCTTTTTATGGCTGTATAATGTTCCATTATATGGATATGCCACATTTTGTTTATCCACTCACCAGTTGATGGACATTTGGGTTGTTTCTGTCTTATGGCTATTGTGAATAGAACTGCTAGAATCATTAATGTACAAGTTTTTATTTGAACACCTATTTTCAATTCTTTTGGATATGTACCTAGGATTAGAATTATTGGGTTACATGTTAATTCTCTGCTTACATTTTTGAGTAAATCCTAACCTCTTCTCCAAAAGAACTGCATAATTTTATATTCCCACCACTCTTCAGGCCTGAGAAAGCTCTAAATTATGTGGGTGTAAAGAGGGAGTAGAGAAGCCCCTGAGGTGACACCTCAGTGAGCTGTCAGATAGAACAAAAACACAACTACAGTTCTTTAAGGACAAGGTTCATATTGTTCACCTTTGTCACCAGAAAGCTGCATCAGGAATCTGGGCCACTATCTTCATGGTTGCCACCTGATCTGGGTGGGGTGGGGATTTTAGGTAAATAAATGCTACAGTCCTCTCTTACCAAAACTCAGTAGTTTCTTTCTTTATTATGTGTTCTTCTGGATGTTTTAAGTCTTTTATTATATCCAGAGTTCAGAAAAAGTTGATTCTGACTTTTTTTTTTTTTTTTTTTTGTCAGCTTGTTGATTGCTTTAAGAGGGATGAAGGTTTGGGGTTCTCCATTCTGTCATTTGCAGTAATGTCACTCGTTATTTTTTTGAAGATACTGATTTGTTTTGTCAGTTTGGCTCAGCTCAAACTGAAAATTTGGTCTTTTCTATAAGAGAGCAATAGCTGAAGTTTCATTTTAGCTCCTCTAGCCTTATCTAGGCTGATTGCAATTTGCCCTGTGCAAACATGGTTCAAGAGTTAGCCAGAGATTTGAGCAGAGATTATAGACAGAATCTAGGACACTCTTTTCTGGCTCTCTTCTTTCTGGGATGTCCTTTCTTCCCAGATGTGATTATCTTGGAGTCTTTCCTTAACGTGTTGAGTTCATAAGACTGTATGTTTCTATCTAATTTTTAGTGTCCCAAATGTCATGTACTTGGTCCTTAGCTGTGTGCTCTTTAAATAATTTAAGAAGAGTACCTAAGGTGAAGTTTCAGGCACCGTCTAGTAGGAGAAGTTATATTAAGGATTTGGTATCCACATTAGTCTTCTAGATATGCCATAACAACATACCCTGGAATGGGTAGTTTAAACAGCAGAAATTTATTTCTCACTGTTTGGAAACCTCGAAGTCCAAGACCAGGGTGTCAGCAGGTTTGGTTTTTCCTCCTGGTTGCAGATGGCCGCCTTTTTGGTGTATCCTCACATGGCCTTTTCTCTGGGTATGCATAGAGACCCCTGATGTTTCTCCTTTTTTTATAGTGATGCCAGTTTTATTGGATGACGGCCCCACCTGTGTGACCTCATTTATTCTTAATTACCTCTTTATTTTTTTGTTAAAAATTTTAAAAATATTTATTTAATTTTGAGAGACTGAGAGAGAGAGAGAGAGAGAGAGAGAGAGAGAGAGAGGAGACAAAGAGAGAGGGGTCACAGAATCCAAAGCAGGCTCCAGGCTCTGAGTTGTCAGCACAGAACCTGACACGGGGCTTGAACCTATGAACTGTGAGATCATAACCTGAACCAAAGTTGGACTAAGCTACTCAGATGCCCCCTTAATTACCTCTTTAAAGGTCCTATCTCCAAATGCAGTCATAGTGAGGGTTAGGACGACAACATAAATTTGGAGGGACACATTTCAGTCCATAGCAGCATCTTAGTCTCATGATATCACTGAGATCAAAGAGAGGTGTGCTTTTCCTCTGAGGAAGGCATGTAAACTTTAAAAATAAAAAAGAAAGAAAAATTCAAAATCAGCTTCCCAAGAGAATACTTGAATTGTGGTGTCACTATCCACTCCTGGATGGGTGAGTGACAATTGAATACCAGAGCATTCCTTTACTTTCCTGCTAGGGAAAAAGCTTCTCTTACAGAACCAATCATCTCAATATTTCCAACTAATCACAAGTCTTTATTTATTTATTCATTCATTCATTCATTCATTCACTCACTCACTCACTCACTCCAGTTAGTTAATACACAGTGTTATATTAGTTTCAGGTATACAATACAGTGATTCACCAATTCTGTATATCACTCAGTACTCATCATGATAAGTGTACTCTTTATCTCTTTCATCTGTTGCACTCATCCCCCAACCCATCTCCCCTCTGGTAACTATCAGTTTGTTCTCTGTAGTTAAGAGTCTGTTCTTTGTTTTTTCTCTCTCTTTTGTTCATTTGTTTTTTTCCATAAATTCACATATGAGTGAAATCACATGATATTTGTCTTTTACTGACTGATATTTCACTTAGCATTATACTCTGTAGCTCCATTCATGTCATTGCAAATGCCAAGATTTCATTCTTTTTTGTGGCTAAATAATATTCCATCACATATATATACCACATCTTCTTTACTCATCTATTGATGGACACTTGGACTGCTTCCATAATTTGACTATTGCAAATAATGCTGCAATAAACATAGGGGTCCATGTATCCCTTTGAATTAGTGTTCTTGTATTTTTTTTGAGTAAATAATGTAATGGTATTAGTAGTGGATGGTAGGTATTTCTAAATTTTTGAGGAACCTACATACTGTTTTCTACAGTTCTGCACCACTTTGCATTCCCACTGACAGTGCATGAGTGTTCCTTTTTCTCCACATCCTCGTCAACACTTGTTGTTTCTTGTGTTGTTGATTTTATCCATTCTGATAGGTGTGAAGTGATATCTCATTGTAGTTTTGATTTACATTTCCTGATGATGAGTGATGTTGAGGATCTTTTTATGTGTCTGTTGGCTATCTGTATGTTTTCTTTGGAGAAATGTCTATTGTTTTCTGCCCATTTTTGAAAAGTGTTTATTTTTGAGAGAGAGAGAGAGAGAGAGAGAGAGAATGCAAGTGGGGGAGGGGCAAAGAGAGAGGGAGACACAGAACCCAAAGCAGGCTCCAGGCTCTGAGCTGTCAGCAGAGAGCCCAGTGTGGGGCTTGAACTTACGAGGTGTGAGATCATGACCTGGGCTCAAGTCGGACGCTTAACCGACTGTGCCACTAAGGCACCCCAATCTTCTGCCCATTTTTAATTGGATTGTTTGTTTTTTGGGTGTTGAGTTATATCAGTTCTCTCTCTATTTTTTTTACTAACCCTTTATCTGATATGTTATTTGCAAATATCTTCTCCCATTCCTGAGGTTGCCTTTTAGTTTAGTTGATTCCTTCACTTTGCTGAAGCTTTTCTTTTGATATAGTCCCAATAGTTTATTTTTGCTTTTGTTTCCCTTGCCTCAGAAGACATATCTAGAAAGAAGTTACTAAGGCTGATGTCAGAGAAATTACTGCCTGTATTCTCTTCTAGGATTTTTATGTTTTCAGGTGTGACCTTTAGGTGTTTAATCCATTTTGAGTTCATTTTTGTGTATAGTGAGGAGTGGTCCAATTTCATTCTTTTTTTTGCACATAACTGTCCAATTTTCCCAACACCATTTGTGGAAGAGACTGTCTTTTTCACATTGGATATTCCTCTTTCCTTTATTAAAGATTAATTGATCATATAACTGTGAGTTTATTTTTGGGTTTTCTATTCTATTCCATTGATCCATGTGTCTTTTTTTGTGCCATTGCCATACTATTTTGATTACTACAGCTTTGTAATATAACCTGATGTCAGAAATGTGATACCTCATTTTTTTTCCTCAATATTTCTCCGAGTATTTGGGTTCTTTTGTGGTTCCATGTAAATTTTAGGATTGTTTGTTCTTATTGTGTGAAAAATGCTGTTGGTATTTCGATAGGGATAGCATTAAATGTGTATATTGCTTAGGGTAGTATAGACATTTTAACAATATTCGTTCTTTCAATCTGTGAACATGAAATGTCTTTCCATTTGTTAGTGTCTTATTCAATTTCTTTCATCAGTGTTTTATAGTTTTCTGAGTACAGGTCTTTTACCTCTTTAAGTTTTCTTCTAGGTATTTTATTATTTTTGGTGCGGTTGTAAATGGGATTGTTTTCTTAATTTCTCTCTCTCGTGCTTACAATATTTGTATATAAGTGTAACATATTTATGTACATTTATTTTGTATCCTGTGAATTCACTGAATTCATTTATTAGTTTAGCAGTTTCTGGTGGAATCTTTCAAGTTTTCTATATATATTATCATGTTGTCTGCAAATAGTGAAACTTCTACTTCTTCCTTACAAATTTGGATGGCTTTTATTCCTTTCTCTTTTCTGATTGCTGTGGCTAGGACTTCCAGTACTATGTTGAATCAGAGAGTGTGAGTGGACATCCTTGTCTTGTTCCTGATGTTAGGGGAAAAGCTCTGTTTTTCCTCATCAAGTATGAGGTTAGCTGTGGGTTTTTCATACATGGCTTTTATTATGTTGAGGTATGTACCCTCTATACCTACCTTGTTGACGGTTTTTATTGTGAATATATGTTGTACTTTGTCAAATGCTTTTTCTGCATTTTTTGAACAGATCATATAGTTCTTATCCTTTTGCTTATTGATGTGATGTATCATATTGATTGATTTATGAATACTGAGCCACTCTTGAATCCTAGGAATAAATCCCACTTGATTGTGTGAGATGTCTTTAAAATATGTTGTTGAATCAGGTTTGCTAGTATTTTGTTGAGGATTTTTGCCTCTATGTTCATTAGAGATACTTGGCCTGTGGTTCTCTTTTTTTTGTGGTGTCTATATCTCATTTTGGTATCAGGGTCATGCTGGCCTCATAGAATGAATTTGGAAATTTTTCTTCCTCTTCTGTTTTTTTGAATGGTTTGAGAAGAATAGGTTTTAACTCTTCTTTAAATGTCTGGTAGAATTTGCCTGTGAGGCCATCAGGTTCTGGACTTTTGCTTTTGGGGAGTTTTTTGATTACTAATTCAATCTTTTAATGTTTGTTTATTTTTGAGAGAGAGGGAGAGAGAGCATGAGCGAGTGCAGGGGAAGGGCAGAGAGAAGGGGACATAGGATCCAAAGCAGGGTCCGTGCTGACAGCAGAGAGCCTGATCCAGGTTCGAACTCACAAACCATGAAATCATGACCTGAGCTGAAGTTGGATGCTTAACCGACTGGCCACCCATGCATCCTACTAACTCAATTTTATTGTTGGTAATGAGTCTGTTCAAATTTTCCATTTCTTCCTACTTTAGTTTTGGTAGGTTATATGTTTCTAGGAATTTATCCATTTCTTCCAGGGTATCCCAATCTGTTGGCATATGATTTTTTGTGATACTCTCTTACAATCCTTTGTATTTCTGTGATATTGGTTGTTATTTCTCCTCTTACAGTTCTGATTTTATTCGAGTCCTGTCTCTTTCTTTTTTTTGTTTTCATGAGTCTTGCTAGAAGTTTATCAATTTTGTTGATCTTTTTGAGAACCAGTTCCTGCTTTCATTGATCTGTTCTATTGTTTTTTTAGCGTCTATTTTATTTATTTATTTATTTATTTATTTATTTATTTATTTATTTATTTATAAATTTAAAAAAATGTTTGAGAGAGAGAAAAGCCAGTAAGAAACTGGCTTTCACATGATGGTAACCAGGAACTCATCTTTAATATTAAATTCTAGGGACACCTGAGTGACTCAGTCAGTTAGGCGTTTGACTTCAGCCCTGTGTTTGGCTCTGTGCTGACAGCTCAGAGTCTGGAGCCTGCCTCAGATTCTGTGTCTCCCTCTCTCTGTGCCCCTTCCCTGCTTGCACTCTATCTCTCTCTCTGAAAAATAAATAAACATTTAAAAAAATTTAATATTAAATTCTAGGCCTGCTTCAAAGATTTGAGAGTCCCCTTAATGGGGCCTTGTTGGTTCACTTTTGTGCCAAGTCATGGAGATCATATTTCTTTAGCCAAATATTGGGACTCATGATTCTGATAATGGGATACAAAAATTGGGATTGAGATCATTTCAGCAAATCTAGGATATACCATATAGTATGTGGTAGCCTATAAGGATAGGCCTAAGATGCCTGGCAAAGAAAACCAGCGCATCTACTGGCTGAATTGTTCCTAAAGAGAAACCCCTATGGGAATGGGTTGATGCTGGATTTTCTGCAAGTTTTCAGAACAGCTTCAGTGAGAAATCAGAAGGTTCTGGTTCAGTTAGGATCTTGATTAAATGGAATTGATTATAATATCCATGGGATGTCCACAGCTTCCAGTGTACTTTCTGAAACCCATGACCAGTATGAACTTTGTTTTTCATCCTGTTTGCTAAAACCTTTTAAGCAAACTAAATGAATCTTTCTTTTGATTGTGTTTCTAACTGAATTACCATCTGCTATTTGGAAATCATAATTAGTTTTGAAATTTACATTTAAATATAAATTGTGCACTATCACACTGATTGGTCTGAGTCTAGGATAAGGAGTACAGAATTATTCTTATAGTTTGGTCTTATTATTCACTCCAATGCTTCATCTATTACATGGAATCCCAAATGTATCTTAAAAACCCTGATTGGTGTATAGAGGCTTCAAGTGCTTATTATTCTTTCCTTAGCTTCTCATATTTTCAGCATCTCATTCATTTAAGACACAGTTTTAATTTCCATGGCCACTGTGGCTTTTCTGGGCTCTCTTAAAGGAAAACTGCCAAGGTTGATAGGTTCAAATTTGACTTTTCTTTGTAAGTGCATTTATACATTGCCAGGATCTTCCTGCTTTTTAACATACTTTTGATTTTAATGGTTGATGCACTGCCAGTTGACTCAAGGACCAAGCAATTACAATAATGTCAGCCCTCAAATCTGATTGTATAAATTCAGAACAGTATGCTGCTTTTCTTTGTACTTAAGGAATGTAACAAGAACAGTGCCCAGGAATCAATTTAAGAACAATAGGCTGTTGAGTTAAAGCATCATTGTGATTAAGAGGTATTTTTACAATGCTTGGCATTTTTCAGTAGATGCAATGATTAGATCTAGGTTCTCAGCCCATTCCTACCATGACTTATTAGTTGATGTTGGACAAGTCACTCTAATTCCTCTGAGCTTCCTCATTTGTAAAATGAATGTTGGACTGGATATTACTTTTCCAGATTATTTCAGATTCTTAAAATTTATGATTAATAAAATTATTCTGCTGAATACTTTTCAAGTTATTCTCACCTTTACGAATGAAAACGGAGCCACAGTGGTATTAGAACTCAGGGTTATATAATAAGGCTTTTATGAAACGGATTTGAATTCCTACCTTTTTTAATTCCTAATTTTTGATCCACACATATACTACTTTATAGGTTTTAAAACTTGAGTAATATAAAGACAACTTTTAGAGGAAAAAGTATTTTAGATTTATGATACTGACTTAAATAATTGTGAAGTATGTAAAAGTTTAAGAATCTAAAATTAGGCATGCATTTCTTATGTTTGTAGCTTCTACAAAATTGAAGGGAATCAATAAATTAAGCATAAACAAGCAAAAATTTTAATTTAATATATTGGATGATGTTGTTTGCTGAAACCAAATCATCTGTTGAAAGTTGTGTTTGATACTGTCTGTTATGGGGTAAGTTTGTTTTAATTTGGCATATCTAATTAATAGTGCCCAGTCATGACTCAACTGTTTAACCAATTTCTTTTATTCATTTGTACAGCAAACTGAGATATTATTTGGTCTCAAGTAAGTGCAAGCATATCATTTACTTACTTAATCTACCTTTCCCTTTTTCTCTTTAGCTTTAAAAAAAAATTTTTTTTAATCTTTATTTTTGAGAGAGAGACAGAGATAGAGACAGAGTGTGAGCAGGGGAAGGGCAGAGAGAGAGGGAACACAAGAATCCAAAGCAGGCTCCAGGCTCTGAGCTGTCAGCACAGAGCCCGACACTGGGCTCGAACCCACGAACTGTGAGATCATGACCTGAGCCAAAGTCAGATGCTCAACTGACTGAGCCACCCAGGAGCCTCTCTTTAGCTTTTAACAATAGAAACAGGACACCTTAGTGCCAGTGTGAACATGACACAAACATGTGTAATGGATTTATGTGGCAGAAATTAGTTATGAGTTGATTTGTTCATTAGTAATTCACGTGTCAGATACTTATATGTTTCAGACCCTGTTTTAGGCACTGGGGATAAATAGTGAATAAAAAAGAAAAAAAAAAGCTCAGCCCCCAGAGAGCTTGTATTCTACTAGGAATATCAATATAGATTTGAAATATTAATTTTAGATTATTATAAATCAGACATAAACATATTGCTATAAGGAACTTGTTGACTTTTGGGAATAAGTCTCTGGTGCACATTTCTAAGAGGTCAGTGGATCCATATTTGAGAAAAATTGCTTTTTTTAGTTTCTTCCTTTCACATTATGAACTTCTGTGATACATTTGAAAATAGAAAAGCTTATCCAGTTCTCAACTTTTAATAAAATTTTAATTTGAAAGAAGTTGCAACCTGGACCATACTGCCCAGTGAGCTAAGTTAAGGCAGCGTGGCAACATGGAAAGAGCATTTGTTCAGGGATCAGAAGACTGGAATCTTGCCTTGTTCTGATATTAGCAGATTGTTGTGACATTGAGGAAGGCATTTAATCCCTCTGAACCTCAGTTTCCTCCTCTTCAAAATTGCAAGGGCACCCTCATCATTCATTCTTTCCTTTTTTGGGAACTATAACCCTTTGAGAACCAGATAATTACTATGAAGCATATCCATACTAAATGGCTTATTCACACAGAATTTTGCTAAGTTCAGAGGATTTATAAACTCCACTAAATATGTTGTAAATAATTTTATTCTTTTAGTTACTGCTTTCTCCTATCTTAACAATATATTGTGGAAATCTTTCCATGTAAAAAAAATAATCTTCAACCTAATTTTAATGGATGTATTATACTATATTTGAGCAGTGGCTTAATCCTGGACATCATGGGAGATACCTGTGTCTGTTGCCTAGTATCAATTCTCCCTCTTAGTAGTAATTGTATTCTGCATTTCTTTTGTTAACTCCCACTATGTAATTTTTAGCCATATGTTATGGGTGAGATTACTCTAGCAAAGCCATATGATCATGTTCAGGGTGGACATGTAGCCATGTTAGAGCTAGTATGATTTAAGAAGACATTTGTCAGAACTTCTGGGAATAAGATTTTCATACTCTGTTTGGTGTATTCAAATAATAACCATTAAGTGGACCAGTTAGAAGATGTAACTGACCTTCAGAAAAAAAAATGAAGCAGAATCAAAGGATGAGTGTTGGTGACATTAATGAAACCTGAAGATACCCCTAAAATCTTCTTCTCTTGGAGATTTTTCAGTTATAAGAGCCAACAAATAACGTTTCTTTCTGTTTAAACCCTTTTAAGTTGAGTTCTTGGTCATTTGCAACCTAAAACATGTTACAATACGGGCATTTAGATTATTTTCAAAATATTGGCTCTTATAAATAATGCTATAATAAATATGTTCACATTGTTAACTATTTGAAATATCTTTATTTCTTTAGTGTTAATTCCTAAAAGCAGAAGTCATACTAATTTTTCAGCATGATTGTCTGGTTCTGTTTTCTGAATCATGTATGGTAGAACTGATTCAATTAAAAATTGATGTAGATTGAATGGTTTATTGCCTTGAATCAATGACAGTGTAACATTTTTTTCTTTACAACCCGGGACCCAATCCATGATTATGCACTACACCTTGTTGTTATAATTCTATAGTTTCGTAATAGTTCCTTAATCCTTCTTTTTCTTTCATGTTGTTATTTTTGGAACATACCTGCTGATTTTGTTTTTAAGTTTATTTATTTATTTTGAGAGAGTGAGAGCACATGCACATGTGAGCAGGGAAGGGACAGAAAGAGAGGGAGAGAGAGAATTCCAGGCTGGGCTTGATCCCACAACCATGAGATCATGACCTGAGCCAAAATCAAGATTCAGATGCTTAACCTAACTGAGCCCCTCAGGCACCCCTACCTGCCAGTTGTTTTACAGACTCTCAGTTGGGTTTGACTGTTGTTTCCTCATAAGTAAATCTAGATTATGAACTTTTGATAGGAAAATTACATAAGCGACATTGTGTCCACCTTAGTGCATCATATCAGGAGGTACCTGATGTCAGTTGTCCTATTATTGATAATATTAATCATTTTTACCTTTGAAATTAGTAACTGATATGCGTTTCTCTGATATTGTGTATCTTTTTCTCCTTAAAGTCTCTCTCAATAGTTATAACATCCTTTTCTGATTCTTGCCTGAATTTATTATTTTTATGATGATTGTAAAATGGAATTTCCTAACTCCGCCATTCTTTTTACATTTATTAATTGATATTCTGCAGTTATAAAGAGCTTTTCCTTTTTTCCTATTCATTTGTTCATTCACTTATATTCACTATCAGTATGTACTCTTTCATTCTTATTTTCTTAAGTGGGTTATCATTGTTTATCATTTTTTAAAATAAACTTTTTATTTTGGAATAATTTAAGTATATAGAAAAATAGAAAAGTTAGTATAGGGAGAATTCCTATATACTCCTCTCACAGTTTCCCCTCATGTTAACATCTTATGTGAACATGATATATTTATCAAAATTAAAAAACTTAACTTTGGAATATGCTATTAGCTAGATTAGAGACTTTATTTGCCTTTCATGAGTTTTTTCAATAATATTCTTTTTCTGTTCCAGAATTCATCCTGGAATACCACAGTTCATTTAGCCTATATGGTTCCTTAGTTTCCTTGGATCTGTGATAGTTTCTCAGTCTTTCATTGTTTTCATAACCTCGACAGTTTTGAAGATTACTGGTCAGGTACTTTGTAGATGTGAGATGTACCTCACTTTGGGTATGTTTAATATTTTCTCATTATTAGACTGGGGTTATGGGTTTTGGAGAAGAATACCACAGGGATATTCTTCTCATTGCATTATATTAGGTGGTACATGATATTAACTTGCCTTATCACTGATGATTTTAACTTTGATCACTTGGTTAAGATAGTATCTGCCAGATATCTCTGTTTTTCCCTTTCTTTATTTTTTGGAAGCTAGACACTATTCTTTTGAAGGTATCCCACACTCAGAGGGATTTATTTTTTTATTTTTTATTTTTAATGTTTATTTATTTATTTTAAGAGAGCACGAGTATGAGCAGGAAAGAAGCAGAGAGAGAGGGAGAGAGGGAATCCCAAGCAGGGTCAGTGCTGTCAGTGTGGAGCCTGAGGTGGGGTTTGATCTCATGAGATCATGAGATTATGACCTGAGCCAAAATCAAGAGTTAGACATTTAACTGACTGAGCCACCCAGGCACCCCACTCAAAGGGATTTAAATTAAGTTCTACTTCTTAAAGTGGGGGATATCTACATATATTGTTTAGAGTTCATGTGTAATGAAAATTTGTTCCTTTGCTCCCATATATTTATTTATTAAATCATTTATATCAGTATTAACTCATGCCTACTTATTTTATACTTTGGGGTATAATTCAATACTATGTTATTAATTTTGAAGTTCAAATTATTCCTGTTTCAGCCATTTATACTTCTTTCGGTTTGGCTTCTGAGTCTTTTTTTACATGTTCCTTTTTGGCTCAGCAGTTTCTTACTTTCAGGGCATCACAAAAACAACTCAACACTGCAAAAACAAACAATCCAATTAAAAAATGGATAGAGGACCTGAATAGACATTTTTCTAAAGAACACATACAGATAGCCACCAGATGCATGAAAAGATGCCCAAACTCTATTCATCATCAGAGAAATGCAAATAAAAACCACAATGAGCTGTCACATCACACCTGTTAGAATGGCTAAACTCAAAAACACAAGAAACAAGTGTTGGTGAGCATGTAGAGAAAAGGAACTCTCATTGACTGTTGGTGGGAATATAAATTGGTGCAGCCACTTGGAAAACAGTAAGGAGGTTCCTCAAAAAATTAAAGACAGAAATACTATATGATCCAGTATACATATAATTACATAATTGGGTATTTAGCTAGGGAAAACAACAACACTAACTAAAAAAGATATATGCACTCCTGTGTTTATTGCAGCATTATTTATAATAGCCAAGACATGGAAGCAACCTAAGTATCCATTAGTAGATGAATAGAAAAGAAAAATGTGGTGTTGGGGTGCCTGGGTGGCTCAGTTGGTTAAGCGTCCGACTTCGGCCCAGGTCGTGATCTCACAGTTTGTGAGTTTAAGCCCCACGTCGGGCTCTGTGCTGACGGTTTGGAGCCTGGAGCCTGCTTCGGATTCTGTGTCTCCCTCTTTCTCTACCCCTTCCCTGCTCGTGTTCTGTCTCTCTCTCTCTCTCTCTCTCTCTCCTCTCTCTCTCTTTCTCAAAAATAAACATTAAAAAAATTTTTAAAAAAAGAAAAATGTGGTGTACACACACACACACACACACACACATACACACACACACCATGGAATATTAAACAGCCAATAAAAAAGGATGAGATTGAGACCTAGAGTGTATTATGCTGAGTGGAATAAGTCAGACTAAGAAGGACAAATACCATATGATTCCATTCATAAATTGAATCTAAAAAATGAATAAAAAACAGAAAACAGACTTAATAAATACAGAGAATAAACTGATGCTTGCCAAAGGGGAGGGGAGTGGGAGGTTGGGCAAAATGGGTGAAGGGGAGTGGGAGACAGGCCTCCAGTTATGGAATAGGTAAGTCATGGAAGTAAAAAGCAGACTATAAGGAATATAGTCAATGATATCGTAATAGTAATATAATGGGGCAGATGGTAGTTATACTTGTGGTGAACATAGTGTAATGTATAAACTTGTCAAATCACTAAGTTGTATACCTGAAACTAATGTAACATTGTGTGTCAACTATACTCAAATAAAAATGGTCCAGACTAATTTTGTAATTTCCCTCTCTAGCCCTTAGAATCAGCTGTTTCTCCAGATATTATTTTTGATTTAAAAAATTTCCAAGATCTTCCTGTGAGAACATTTTTTAAGCGGGCTTCTTGGTTATTTTAACATGTCCCATCAATTTTTGAGCAATTTTAACTTCATTGCACAATGAGATGTTCCAGTCTCATCTTATTTTTTTGCCTCTTGTGAGGAATCTGCCATTTCTCTAAAGAGTTCTGGTTCATTTCATATGGGAATGATATTTAGAAACCAAGATCTAGGCAGTGGTATGTTAATTGCTATTAGGGACATCACTTTTTGGATCTCTGCAGATGGATCTAGGTTGATGGCTCATCTAAGCGTTATCTCATTCCATATTTATATCGTTCTTTTCCAACAGTGAGAACTATGGTTCCCAATAATTTCAATATTTACTCACTTGGTCACTTCTATAATACATAAAATATAGTTTCAGAATTATTATCTTCATATCACTATGATGAAAACTACTAAATAGAGTTCAAGATTGTTGATCTTTTTATCTTAATCCTTAAGTATACAGTCTATGTATTGTATTAGTCAGAGTTTCCTAGAGAAACAGGTTCATATATATTATGAAGAATTATCTGATGCAGTAATGGAAGCTGAATAGTTCTATGGTCTGTCATATACAAGCTGGAGACCCAGGAAAGCCAGTGGTGTAATTCAGTTCAAGTCTGAGGGACCAAGAACCAGGGGAGCCAGTGGTGTAAATCCCAGTCTAAAGGCCAGAGAAGCTGAGATGTACCAGCTAAACAATGATGCAGGAAAAAAGGGGATAATTCCTTTTTCTTTGCCTTTTGTTCTATTCAGGCCATCAAGAGTTTGAATGATGAGAAGGGCAGTCTACTTTACTGAGTCCATGGACTCAATCTAGAAATCAGGAGGTACCTGATACTCACCTAGAAATACTCTTACAGACATGCCCAGAAACAGTTTAGTCTGAGCACCTCCTTGTCAGTCAAGCTGACATATAAAATTAACCATCACAATTGTGTTCTAAAACAGGGGTCAACAAACTTTTTCTGTAGAGGGCCAGATAATAATCATTTTAGGCATTGTGGGCCATATAATCTCTGCCACAACTACTAAACTCTGCCACTGTGGTGGGGATTCAGCCATAAAAAATAAGTAGCAAAAGGACATGGCTGTTTTCCAATAAAACTTTATGTGTAAAAAGCAGGCAGTGATCTAGATTTGGCCAGTGATCTAGATTAGTTACTTCATTCTGAAGTTACTTGGATTATTATTTTTTTTCTTTTTCAATACATTTTGTCTTTAGATTGAGGACATATAGTCCTAGTTCTTTGGTTTCTTTCTTTTTGCTTTTTGAGGTTATATTATTTATTTCAAATGGAATTAGATTATTTTTTCTCTTTACAGTCAATTTTAGAGTTTGGTTCCTTAGTTCTTGTTGATTTAATTTTATTTATGATTAGTAGACATTTTTATATTCTTCAGAATTTATTTTATACACTGGGAAAACCACTTTTTTTAGGTGGAATAACTTTAGGTTTTCTAATTTATGAAAATGAATACAAGTGTAGCCAGAGAAGTTAAGGAGATTGCCCTGACACTGTGCTAGGTGCTTTACATGCATAATCTTATTTAATGATCATCATAGTATTACCACATTTCATTGATTCTAAGATTCCATAGGTTATAAAATGTGCTCTTTTTCATTTCATGTTAAAATGCTAGAATGATGAAAGACAATAGTACGTAGGTACTATTATTTCTCTTATTTTAAAGATGAATAAATTGAATCAGAATGGTTGTTTTCCTAAGAGTGTATAGCTGGTAAGTGGCAGTTTCAGGAAACAAACCCAGATCTTTCCCCGCTAGATGTTTTTTTATTGCCTTTCTCTCCCTTTTCCCTTCTTTCCCTTTCCTTTTTCCTTTCTTAAAAAAAAAAAAAAAAACAACCAAACAGTTAAAAAAATTTTTTTTTAATGTTGATTTTTGAGAGAATGAGACAGAGTGTGAGCGGGGGAGGGCCAGAGAGAGGGAGACACAGAATTGGAAGCAAGCTCCAGGCTCTGAGCTGTCAGCACACAGCCTGACTCGGGACTTGAACCACGAACTGTGAGAACATGACCTGAGCCGAAGCCGGATGCCCAACCGACTGAGCCACCCAGGCGTCCCCAAAAACCAAACAGTTTAAATATTTGTTACCTTGGCTTACCATCTTTGTCCCAGTTTGGCTTATCTGACTGCCCTGATTACTCATCAAACTGCCTTTTTTCTATCATCTCAGTTTATTGGAAACCCCCCTTTTCAGGAATATTTACCTCAAATACTAGAAGCGTGTGAAGGTTTTCCCATCATCATGACATGCTTGGAATGTACCACTCATATATTTTATTATTCATTTTCTGTAATATCAAAATTAATTTTTGATAATTCTTATAGATCATTTTGTTTAACCAAAAAAGCCCTTTTATGTGTTGTCCACATCAACATAATTTATTTTAACTTACAAGTTTCTAGGGAGACAAAATTGGCCTGGATGGTTTGGGACAGTATTATGTATATGTTTTGAGATGATAAAGGGATGATATGCTTGTGGGATAAATATAGGAAGATTAATTGTCTATGATTGAATCACATCATGAATAGACCTGTATATTGTCACATATTGAAATACCAATACTAATAGTATTACTACTACTAAAAATAATAATATGAAATAACAAAGAAATAATAAAGATTTATTGAATGTTTCCTATATTGAGGCACATTTCAAGTGTTTTATGTGTATTAATACATTTAAGCTAATTTTATTCTGAAATTCTGTAAGTAAGTACAATTATTATTCCCATTTTACAAATGAGATAAATGAGTCACATAGAAGACCAGTAAATTACCTAGGGTCACACACCTATTAAGAGGCAGAGCTAGAGTAAGTAAGATACTCAAGTACTGGTTTAAGTATTTGAAATTACTTCAGCTCAGTGAGGGTGTATAGTACACTGAAGATATATATAGTTTCATATAGAGAAATAAAGTCACAAAATAAATTTATTTCCAGGATATTATTTATTCTAAAACTTCCCTGCTGAGTAAGCGATGGCTATCAGTGCTTCCTGGGGCTGGGGTCAGGCTCTGAAGTTGTATGAGAGAGGCTTGAATATGGTTATTGAATTTCAGAACATGGAGCCAAGGGAGCTCTGAGGAGCAAAGTTCAGGGTGTAGTCTTCAAATCTGTTCCTCCTCTTGGTCACCTTATTTTCATTTGGCTATCTACTCTTTGACCCAACCCATGTATTTGTGGGAATTTGACTTCACTCCTATCTCTAGGGAAGGGGCTGCATATGCAGCAACATTATTCTGTCACCTGGTCAAGATTTAGGTTCAGAAGTGACACGGGCTGATTTGAGCCAAAGATACTGGAAAAAATATTTTCTAGTAACATCTGAGAAAGAATCTTTATCTTTCTCATCTTCTGGGCTGTTTTGTTCAGATAAGAAGCCTGGAAGTACTGCAGCCATATTGTTACAATGAGTGAGGTTGGCCTTAGAATTAAAGTTGATATCATGCAAGAGAAAACAAAGAAAGAGCAAGAGTAGGTCTTAAATGTTGTCACCACACCAACACCCAAAAACAAATGGTAACTATATGAGGAGACTGATGGGTGAATTAGCTTGAGTGTGGTAATCATTTCACAATATATACATATATACAATTATATGTAATTGTATATACAATTAATACAATTAAGTATATACAATTTTTATTTGTCAATTATACCTCAGTGAAGTTGGAAATAAAAGTGTGGGGACATCTTTTAACCACTGAATCAACTGACTCAGAATCCTGACCCACCACCAGACTTCAACCAGTCAATAAACACCTTGTTTCATGAAAGTTAATTTGAGTTGGATTTTATGTCACTTGTAATGTAATGTGTAGCATTTGAAACAAGCAGTAAGGAAAGAACTTAGGCTAGGAAAATAGGTCAAAAGTGTATCAGTTTGAAAGAATTGATCTGAGAAGTAGAGACTAGGAACATGGCATGGGATGGGAACTAGAGACATTAAAATAAAGTCAGGAGAGTTTAGAATGTTGGAAGGAGTAGAGCTGGGAGAAATTATCTGAATTGAGGGGCTGTTTTTGAAGGTGAGAGGAAAAAACTAAGGATACCAAACTGGATCAGAGCTTCTGGATTCTTGCATTGTACATAGACTCTGAACTGAAGAAGGGGTCAAGAAAAGTACATGAAATCATCAACTAGAGCTTTGACAACCAGATTTCTCTTCAGATGAATGCAGACCACAGAAAGTGAAGGTGGACTTTTTTTTTTTTATGATTTTTATTTTCAAGTAATCTCCATACCCAACATGGGTCTCAAACTCACAACCCTGAGATCAAGGGTCACGTGCTTGACTGACTGAACCACCCAGGTGCCCCAAGGCTGACTTGTTTTCAAAGTGTATTAAGACTTCTACTCCCTCCCATACGAATGAACTGCTACAGGAATTGCCTTTGCATCATAAATAACTAGAAAATCAAAGAAAATATATGGAACAACTATTTAAAGATACTGGAAAAAA